>NC_058522.1:498323253-498923253 GCF_904849725.1 Hordeum vulgare subsp. vulgare | reverse complement strand
AGATTTTAGAAATGTTGGTTGCCTCGCTCATGTGCTTACTCTCTACATTCTCGATGTATTCGGCTAGAGGGTAAAGGGAGCACCGCTGTAATTGTTACGGCCGGTTCACCCGGACACGTACCTCACACGGATAAAGCCAAAAGCTAGCACTACTTGAGATACAACTTGATAAGCTAGGACGATGCCCACCTATTTGGCAATTTCGTATCATAAAACCGTTAGCCGTGTTTAGCGGATAAAGATCCATACCGACTACAAATCTATGTAAGAGCCTAGGAAAAGGGACCCATTAAGGAACTATTTTTTCCGCAAGATGTTTCTTATGCCTAGTCATAATATAGCATAATCCACCTGTATAAATGGCCGGATTGCCTATTTATCGAAAATTTGATTCCTACCTTTGCATGATACAAAGTATGAAACATTGCCCAGTTTATAATGGGGGAGGTAGAAGTTGCTGGCCGATTAAAGACAAAATTTTGAAAATATGGAGGGAAGTGCCTTAACACAGAAAATATCATTACACGCAACTACAAGCTTGGTGATTGATCTAGTTGATCTATTATAGTATCTAACGCGCAGTGCTCGTGTGACAAGTGTGCAGCGGGCATCACCTAATCGTACACCAGATGTGGAGGGATCTCCTTCCCATCTGGTCCCACTGGTCCAACTCGGGCCATGTGCTCGGGATCTAGGCCGATAAAGCTGGTCTTCGCCATAGCACACGCCTCCTGAGCTCCTTCTCGGCACGCTGAGGTCTTCCACAATTCGAAGCGATTTCGAGCTCCTGTAAATTGCTCAGCAAGATCGGGCATCCCTTGTGGAGGGTTTTGATTCGGCCATAAAGCTCGGCCATACTCCGCATAGCCTTCCGTGCACGCTCATGCACAATGGACAGTTCCTTCAACATGTCCCCCAAAGGAGGTGGTCTCCTCTTTAGGACGCCCAGTCAACAGACCTAATCCAAAAGAGGAACAAAATTTCACGATCAACCCAATAAAAATTGGATCAGTCCCAGGTCAGAGCTTTACTTCCAGAGCATGCTGATACGTCTCCAACGTATCTATAATTTTTGATAGTTCCTTGCTATTATCTTGTCAAACTTTGGATGTTTTGTATGTCTTTTATATTTTTTTTGGGACTAACCTATTAACTCAGTGCGAAGTGCCAGTTCCTGTTTTTTCCGTGTTTTTGACCCTTTTCAGAGGAGAATTTTAAACGGTGTCCAAACGGAATAAAACTTCCGAAAAGATTTTCTCTGGAACACAAGATACGCGCCAGACTTTAGAACCAAGGCAGGGGCCAGCAGGGGAACCCACAAGCCCCCTAGGCGTGGCTAGGGGGGCGCACCTAGCACGCTTGTGGGGGCCCTGTGGCACGTCTGCCCTACCTCTTCCGCCTATAAATTCAGAAAAATTCCAAAACTGCGAAAGAGATCCACGAAAATACTTTTCCGCCGTCGCAAGCTTCTGTCTCCGCAAGATCCCATCTGGGGCACGCTCTGGTGCCCTACCGGAGGGGGGATTCGGATACGGAGGGCTTCTTCATCAACACCATGACCTCTTCGATGATGCGTGAGTAGTTCACCATAGACCTCCGGGTCCATAGCTAGTAGCTAGATGGCTTCTTCTCTCTCTTGGATCTTCAATACAAAGTTCTCCATGATCTTCATGGAGATCTATCCGATGTAATCTTCTTTGCGGTGTGTTTGTCGAGATCCGATGAATTGTGGATTTATGATCAGATTATCTATGAATCTTATTTGAGTTTCTTCTGATCTCTCTTATGCATGATTTCATATCCTTGTAATTCTCTTTGAGTTGTGGGTTTTGTTTGGCCAACTTGATCTATGATTCTTGCAATGGGATAAGTGCTTGGTTTTGGGTTCATACCGTGCGGTGACCTCACCCAGTAACAGAAGGGGTAGCGAGGCACGCATTGTGTTGTTGCCATCAAGGGTAAAAAGATGGGGTTTTCATCATTGGTTTGATTTTATCCCTCTACATCATGTCATCTTGCTTAAAGCGTTACCCTGTTCGTCATGAACTCAATACACTAGATGCATGTTGGATAGCGGTCGATGTATGGAGTAATAGTAGTAGATGCAGAAAGTATCGGTCTACTTGTCTCGGACATGATGCATATATGTATGATCATTGCCTTAGATATCGTCATGACTTTGCGCGGTTCTATCAATTGCTCGACAGTAATTTGTTCGCCCACCGTATTATTTGCTATTTTGAGAGAAGCCTCTAGTGAACACTATGGCCCAGGTCTACTTCACACCATATTTTCAGCCTTACACTTTATTTCGTTGCACTTTCCGCCTTCAGATCTCACTTTGCAATCAATTTTGAAGGGATTGACAACCCCTTTATAGCGTTGGGTGAAAGCTGTTTTGTGTTTGCGCAGGTACTCTGGACTTGACGCGATTCTCCTACTGGATTGATACCTTTTGGTTCTCAAACTGAGGGAAATACTTACTGCTCCTGTGCTGCATTACCTTTCCTCTTCAAGGGAAAAACCAACGCAAGCTCAAGATGCAGCAGAAGCATTTCTGGCGCCGTTGCCGGGGATTTCTGGTGCCGTACCAGAAGGATTTCTGGCGCCGTTGCCGGGGAGGATCAAGTCAAGAACTCATCCAAGTAAGTGTCGCAAACTCATCTCTTGCATTTACTTTTTTGCCTCTCGTTTTCCTCTCCTCCACTTATGAAAAACAAAAATTTACAAAAATATTTGCCTTTTTCGTTTGCCTTTTTCGTTCGCCCTATTCGTTCGCCCTTTTCTCTCGCTTGCTTTCTGTCCGCTTGTTTGCTTGCTTGCTTGCTGAAGTCACCATGACTGAAAACACCAAACTTTGTGACTTCTCGAATACTAATAATAATGACTTTATTAGTACTCCGATTGCTCCCATCACTAGTGCGGAATCATATGAAATCAATGCTGCTTTGCTGAGTCTTGTTATGAAAGAGCAATTCTCCGGCCTTCCTAGTGAAGATGCCGCATCCCATCTTAATACCTTCATTGAGCTTGACGATATGCAAAAGAAGAAAGATGTGGATAATGATGTGATTAAATTGAAGCTTTTTCTGTTCTCGTTGCGAGATCGAGCAAAAACTTGGTTTTCGTCTTTGCCTAAAAATAGTATTGATTCTTGGAACAAGTGCAAAGATGCTTATATATCAAAGTATTTTCCGCCAGCTAAGATTATCTCTCTCCGTAATGATATCATGAATTTTAAGCAACTTGATCTGAACATGTTGCACAATCTTGGGAGAGAATGAAATTGATGATTAGAAATTGTCCCGCTCATGGCTTGAGTCTTTGGATGATTATACGAATCTTCTATGCTGGTTTGAATTTCGCTTCTAGAAATATCTTGGACTCCGCCTCAGGTGGAACGTTCATGGAAATCACGTTAGGAGAAGCCACAAAACTCCTAGACAATATCATGACGAACTACTCTCAGTGGCACACTGAAAGATCACCTACTAGTAAAAAGGTACACGCTATAGAAGAAATTAACTCGTTAAGTGCTAAGATGGATGAGTTAATGAATTTGATTGCTAGTAGAAGTTCTCCTTTAGATCCTAATGACGTGTCCTTGTCTTCCTTGATTGAGAGTAACAACGCTAGCTTAGACGTTAATTTTGTTGGTAGGAATAATTTTGACAACAACAATGCTTCTAGAGGAAACTATGTTCCTAGGCCTTTTCCTAGTAACCCCTCTAATAACTTTGGCAACTCCTACAACAATACTCATGGAAATTACAATAGATTACCCTGTGATCTAGAAAGTATAAAGTCGAGACAATTATTTTAGGACGGGTGGAGTACTTATTTATAGAAAGAGGGGTGGAGTACTTATTTATAGAAAGAGAGACTACGCGCATGTCAACTATTCCAAATTAGAATAAAATAATACCATGAGACTAGAGTTATGTTTGGATTCCTCTACAATGTAGGATAATGTTTCTAGCAACTATACCATAGTATAGAGAAAATGCCTTACATTTTCGTAGGAATATAAACCTTCTATCCATGCTTCTACTTTATTTATTTTCTAGAATGAACCTAAAGGGTACCAATTTGAGTCACATTTTTATCCATTTCGAGCGAACGCCCTTAGGCTTGTGCCAATACTAGTTTCTTAGCACGGTTTCTTTGACATTTTACCGACGTGGCATACTAGTTAATGAAGAAAGAGAATGAGGTTGTATCTTATACAACATACAACCCTTGCACGTGACGATCGGCAAAAAATGGTTCTAGGCCAAGCATATGCATGCATTATCCTAAATTATTAAATATAGATACAATTCATAAAAAATAATGTATTAACGTGATTGTATCTTAAATTATTAATGCTTCTATGATAACGTGATAAGAGATGATGCATTGACACATGCCTCAGGCGTCACATAAGCCGGGTTTCTAAAGTGTTTGCTCCCCGCACATTCTTATGAGCAAGCCGCGTGCTGGCGGCATTAAATGTTTCTCTCACGATGGCAATCTGAGTGAGCATATTTGGGATGACAATTTCTGTTTTTAAAAGATGGCAATTTTCACTTTTTCGTTGGTGTAGCATGGCAATTTCCTTCAGGCAACATGGTAAATCCTTATACAAGAGGATGGCAAATTTATATGTTGACAATTCTGGATCATTCGCTGTGATTGTTTTTCTTTTTAGCGAACACAAAGGTTCCCTTGGATAACCTTCCGGAGGGAACACCAATGAGTTTTGTTTGTTACAACTGCTATGCATTTCTGGTAAACCTTTCTGTTACACGTTAGGAATCTATAGGTTTAGACTGTCCTTTGCAGATGGTGCAATGTTTGGTGAGTCCACAATTCCACATGGCTAACATGGTGTAGCTATGTAGCCCTAGCTAGCATGGTAACCAAGATAGCATAGCAAGGGGCATGCATGCTTGCATGCATGAAAACAAATAAATTCGGACAGCCTGGTCCAGGCGCATGCAGGAAGCTGCATCAGATGCATGTACAATTATTGGCGCTTGTCTCTTGCATGCCATGCTACACACGCCAGCCACATGCATAAAACAACTCAAACCAGCTTGGCTCCACCAGAGATCTAGTGGAGTAATCAGTTCCTTTGCCTTGAAGGAAAGAAAGCAGTAGTAACAACGAATGATCAGATGAACTCATCATCTTCTTATTGGCAGATCAGAAATGGCATGCAGGGCCCATGCATCCCATGGGCAGGTAGAATGTCGGATCATGTCCATCTCCACTTATTAATTCTCCATTGCACACATCACTAGTGTTCTCTTCTATTCTCTGACGATGTTACCTTACAAAAAATCATTGTTAACCCTGTTTGAACATGATATACTTCCTACACTCGCTCTTATATTATGTGGGACGGGGGGAGTACAAGATCACGATAGAGAATCCACTTTCCGGAGTACTTTAATTTGATCTTTTTCTATCTGCCTGAAAGGGAGAAAGGAAAGGCTGGGGTCTGCTTTAATTTGTTCTTGCCTGGGACACATGCACCCAGCTGGTTAGATTAGCTCTCACCTGCTCAACTTTTCTTCCCATATATACGCGATCGACCTGGAGACTGGAGTGGAGGGGAGGCCGCTAGCTCGACCGCCCGTATCTTTAGGGCTCCGTTGCTCACTCATCGCCCTCCTTCAGGAGAAAAGCCTTGGTCTCTCTTTATGCTCGGCCTTTGTTTTGACAGAAAGGAACAAAGTTGATATATGATCTGATGTACGCAGTACCAGTCGACTGTTGCTGCCACTGCATACATACTTTTCTCTCCTTGCTGTACAAGTACGAGCAAAGGGTGCGACGCAGGCAGTCGCTCAGTACTCCATCATGCATCATGCATGCGATGCGAGCTTTACCCATGCATGCAAGTGATGCAACATAACACATTGCTCGTTTTAAGTCCACGTCGTGCACACACACCTTTGCTTTTCTCTCTGGATGCATGCATGTTACTACAGTTACAGTGTGATGGCCAAAGAAGAAGAAAGGTCGTCCATGTCTTTCTCTCCTTTTTTTTTAAAAAAAAGAAAGAAATCTCCAGTGCAAACAAATACTAACACACAATTTTGTGTACGCATGCAACAACAATTTGAAGGCAGAAAGCCTATTCTCCAGTACTACAAATCTTGAAGGTCGTCAGCTGATTGATTAACCAATGTCACATTTGGTTGACTCATTGCACTCACGACTATCTGGGCAAATGAGCAGTGCACGACTACTATTTGAGTACAGTGACAGCAGAGTTGACCTAAATTGTGGATTGGGTAGCTATTGACAACTCCGAGGTGTTTGCTAGCTGCTGGGACCCAGCGCTGGCTTAGGAAACTTTTGGTTCCTTTTTCTCAGGCCAACTCGTGTACAAGGAGATAGTAGGAACTTATTCCATGCCTTTGTCCTGTTCATGCAGCAGAGAATCCTCTCCCCTCCTCCTTTATAGATCTCCACTCCATGCAGCAGCTGGATCCATCTTCTACGTAACACTTCGTGCTTCAGGCCAGAGATCGTACGTACTTCTTTTCTCCTTCAGAGCTCCTAGCTCAGAACCACTCTGGCATGGCATGCACGCATTTGCCTTTATGTGCTCATTCAGGCCCTTACTAATTAGGGAGTTGAGTTCAGTTGTTGCTAAGCAAGGAAGTTTCATGGCTAGCTACATACTCCCTCCGTTCTTAAATATAAGACATTTTAAAGATTCCACTACAAGACTATATACGGAGCAAAATGAGTAAATATATACTGTAAAATATATCTATGTACATCCGTATGTAATTCATAGTGCAATTTCTAAAATGTCTTATATCTAGGAACGGGAGGGAGTACATGCTAGGTACTATAGTCGACAACAAATCAATTGCTGGGAAGAAGTAAGGAGCCAATCATGGCCACATGCGTGTTGTGCATGATGGCATGGCGCCATTTTGTGGAGTGACATCACGAATCATGTATGTGTATATGTGCATGCACATGCACATGATGTGGGGGGAGCAGCACGCAGATATCAGATATGCCTCGCGCGGGTAAGTGCCAAGCAGCCTTGGTACAAAAGCTTGGAGCTAAAGGAAAGAGCAAATGTACGCGCTACTCATGGTGTCGCCCGCCTTATCGTGTCAGCTTTTGCTCGCGTAGTATCATTGTATCATCCGGCCGACCTAGCTAACGACGATAGCTCCATCACTACCTAGTTCCCTAGCATGAACGTGGGAAAACCTTGTGCCCTGAGTTATACAGTATGTATGTATCCACGGAGTAGTAATTAAGGAGCCCGGCACTGGCAGTGTTGTGACACTCTTGTCACTGCATCTAAGTACGACGACTAAGTTTCAGTCATCCAGTCTTGGAATTTTGATCGTCTCAGCCGTTGAGAGACATGCAGTTCAAGTCCAAGTGCTGATAATAAGATAGTATGTGCAGTGTCAAAAATGCTTTTATATTATAAAACGGAGGGAGTAAGACGCTGATGTGAGAAATAATTAAGAAGCCGTCTCTTTAGGCGTGAGAGTGTGACGGGGACGAGTCCGGGAAAAAATAACAGGCCGCTCCGCTGTGCTCCGTGGTAATTCATGGACTCGCAGGGCTGGTCTGACTTGTGCACAGCGGCCTATCTAACTGCATGGCCAGATCTGCTTAGCCTGAGCATTAATTCGGAAATCAGCCTTTCATTTTCTAGGGCACTCTGAATGCTATATCACGGTTTTTGAGGATTAGGGGACTTCTTATTTGGCGCGGGAACAACCAGTTGGTGAATGCTTTTTCGGCAGGCTTTCAACGATCAATCTTGCGTGTCGTCACTTGACGCTTTTTCAACCACCGTCACGGCTCTTGTTTTGAATATTTTCTTTGAATTTTGTTTTTTAAATCACATGCATTTTTGGCTTTTTATGTGGATTTTTTCCCGTGTTTTTCTGGTGTTCTGGTTTTCCGCCTGAATTTCTTAGCTTTTGGATGGGGAAAAAATGCATGAAATATTTTGTTTGAAAAGCACAGTTTTTCTTGCACACCCGTGCCTCTCGAAAACAAAAAAATGCGTTTTTTATTCTTCAACAGGAATGGTTTTGCTTTCCCGATAGGCATGGATTTGCCTTTTGAAAACAGATAAATGTGTTTTTTCTTTTTTCTCCTTCGCGAGAGGCCTGGATTTGCCTCCGCGAGAGCCATGACCGTGCCTCTCAAAAACCAAAAAAACCGGTTTTCTATTGTATTTTCTTTCAGGAGAGGCGTGATTTTGCTTCCGCAAGAGGTACGGATTTAGTTCCTCGACAGGCACGACCGGACCTCTCAAAAACTAAAAACTATTTTCTGTTTTTTTTACGAGAGGCACGGTTTTTTGCTTCCGTGAGAGGCACAATTTTGCTTCCTTGAGAGGAGCGACCATTACTCTCATAATTAAAAAAAACACGTTTTTCGTAAAAGGCACGGTTTTTCGTTATTTTTTCATGAAAAAAAGAGTTTCTCAAAACCTATCAACATGGGATCTAGTTTTGAAGATCTCGACGCGGGAAATCCAACAATAAAAACGGTTCAAAATTTGAACACGCGGTTTAAGAGATAAATCGTTTAAAAGGATACAGATCTATGGAAAAACAAAAAACTTTCAGGTTGCGACTAGTGGCACACATACGATACGCCACTTGTCGCAACCTCGACAGGTGAGAGTGATCTTTGAAAGGAGTACTCCTCAATTAGTTATTTCGATTTGGCGCTAGCACGCAACACCCCTCCCCCTCTCTGTTTTTTCCTTTTCCCAAAAATTCAGAATATCCAACTGTCCTAAATTCCATAATAGTTACAAATTTTGAAAATAAATATTCACAATTTCAAAAAAAGGCAATTCAAAAAATGTTTACAGTTTAAGAGAATGTCCATGAATTGGTACAAACTGTTCATGAATTTAAAAATTGTTCATGCACTAAACATTATCTACAATTTCAAACTATAACTTCTGCCGAAACACCTAAAGAAAAAGAAAACCTGAACATTCTTTAGAATTCATAAACAACTTTTAAATTTTGAAGAATTTTCTAAAACAGAAAAATTATTAGAAATCACGAACATTTTTTGAATAGTTAAGAAAAATTTGAACAAAAACATTGCAAGTTGAAAAATAAGAAGATATTTCAAATGACCGAAATATGAACACTGTTTGAAACTTGGAATGCTTTTCAAAAGCACAAATTGTTTTTGAAATTCCCCATCAATTTTTGACAGATTAACCTTTTACAAAATGGAAAAAACAAAAACAAAAAAAACGAAAATAAAAAAGGAAAACTAATTAAAAAGAAAATACAATAGTAAAAGAAAACAAAACAAAAAACAAGAAAAACAAACAAAGAAGTGAAAAATCTAATTAACAGCGCCGCATCTCGGCTTTACCGTACGGCGGCTGCGCAAGCATGCATTGTGTTCTCTTCATCATGCATGCATGCATCAATGATTCATCTCTAAATGAAAAAAAATTAAAAAAAATTATCTCTTAAACCATTAATTCGATCGATGATCCGTTTTCATCGTTGACTTTGTTTCGACGAAATCTTCAAAACTAGATACTATGTCGATATATTTTGACAACTTTTTTTTACTCGTACTTACCAGATTTGTTACACTTACTTATCATATTAGTAAGTACTTATATGTCTGATAAAAATAACTTAATCGTCATATTTTTTGGAAATTGCATATAAATATGACATGTCGTCATAATCAAACTAGCAAGCACAAACAACTTTTTATAGGCGATGACCCGCGAAAATATGACAACTCAACATATTTAAAACCGATGACCACAAGAAATCTTTTTTGGTCATCGTTTGTAAATATGACAACTCGGCATAGTTAAACTAACAAACACACAAAATAATTTTTTGGCAAAGTTGTATGTAAATACGACAAGTTAGCATATTTAAATTGGCAAACACAACATATTACATGCTTCTTTATATCATGCATAATAGAAACTGCTACAAGGTTTTATACGAAACAACATTAAAAAATGACAATCAAGTTATTTTTCTCACACAAGTAAGTGTTTAATAATATGACAAGTGGGGACAAAAAATATGGTAAATATGAACAAAAAATAATAATTGTCAGAACATGTCGACATAAGATCTAGTTTCGAAGAACTCGTCACGAGAAAGTCAATGATGAAAACGGATCATCGTTTGAATTAATGATTTTGTAAATAAAACTTTTCAAATTTTAAACATCAAAGGAAATCGGGCCCAGCCATCCTTTTAAGGATCGGCCACATGGAAGAGCACATATACGAATCCCAAGAAAGAAATAAGAGAACCTTTTAAAAGAAAAACAAAACAGTGAGGGCACGTTCTACCAGGTTCTCAAAACAGTTGGCTAGCGGTTGTTAATTGGGCTAGCACATTTCTAGCGCTGCGGAGTTCCGTCTTTGCAGTCAGTCCACAGTTCGACGCAAATAGGAAATTCTGCCAAATACGCGTTTCTTATTTAGCAGTAATCACTAAGCTTTCATTTATTCCCCGGTTTTCCAGTTTTAGAAATTTCTGCCAAATATTAGCTTTATCTATAAGTTTTTTTTCTAACTTTCATTCATTCCCCGGTTTTCCAGTTTCTATGTTTTTATATACGTTTTTCCTTTTTATTTTTCTTGGACCTTTTATTTTTCTTTATTTTAATTTTTTTGTTTTCTTAAAAGCACCGATTTTCCCTCCAAAAATAACATTTTTTCCAAGTTCCATGAATTATGAACTTTTTTCTCAAATTGTGTTGACAGTTTAATGAATCTTTGTTTAATGATGACGTTTTCCTTGAAATCAACAAAAGAAAATTCAAATTGACGGACTTTTTAACATTTTTCCAAAATTGATGAACTTTTTTGAAAATTTAGTTAACTTTTAGAAAATCCCAGGATTTTTTCCATTGCAAATGAACCTTTTCAAATCCGGTGAAATTATTCAAATTTATGAACTTTTTTTAAAACATGAAGATTTTTCTAAAATATATGAAAAAAATCGCATTTTCTATGATTTTTAACGTTCCTTTTTTCAAATGAAGCCAAACTGGGGAGAGGAGCACTTATGTGCCGCAGGGAGGAGAGCATTTTAACGCAGTGAGCTGCAAATAGGATATTCCCCTGCGGATATCCCCTGCAAATGATTCCTCCTGTCTAGCCCAGTACTTTCCTGCAGTATGTGCTGGCCCAGTACAATGCTACTCGTTTGTTCGGCCGTCGTTCTATTCGCTAATGTGTTCATTTGGGCTTTATTTTCTTTCATTTTTGTTTTATTTTTTTGTTTGGTGTTCTCATTTATTTTTTAGTTTTATTTTTGAAATTCTTGATTAAAATATTAAATACAAGAGTAACTATTATGGAATACATGGACAACATTTTTCATATATATTAATATTTTAAAATGATTGATTAATAGTTTTTAAAATAAAACTTGACATTTTTTCCTACATGGTAAATATTGTTATGCACATTAAAAAAATATAAAATTATTGTTTAACATTTTTTGCAATGCAAGGTCAACATTGTTTATATAGACATTTAAGAAAAATAATAATTCTTGATCAAACTTTTGAAATAATTGTTTAACATGATTTTTCGAGATGCTTAATTAACATCTTTAAATACATTATCGATTTTTTCAGACACATTTTGAATACATGAAAAACATTTTCTATGTATACATTTAACATTTTCTATGTATACATTTAACATTTTTTAAATGCTTGGTTTACATGTTTTAGATGTTTTTATGTAAAGTGTTTTTGTAATATCATTTTACTAGCGTTGCAATGGTTGTAGTTAGTTGTGGTCGTCATTACATCAAAATTCTTGTAGTGGCATAGTTGTTGCCTACTCCCATGCCTAATCTTTTCTTCATAGAACATGGACAATTATATTATATGCCACGGGATGAAAATGCAGCTTTTAATCAAGATGGTCCCGACATGGCTAATTTTTTTTAAATAATTCATTTTGTTTATTTAATTTTAAAAAATACCTTGGTTTAAAAAGTTTCAAAAATAATACACCTTCGGCCAAGCCAAGGCCGACTAGCTCCAGTCGGCTTCGCCGTAGCCGATTAGTACGTGCCGGCTTTGGCTAGGTCGATAAGCCACTCATCCTCGCTAGCATGGCTCCAATTGGCTTTGGCTAGGCCGATTAGTACTAATCGGATGACCAGTTAGTATTAATTGGCTTATTAATGACCAATTAGTACTAGTTGTTGTTGGCAAAGCTGTACTTTTCTTTTCCTACGTAACTACGATTTTTTTGTGATCAAAATAGCAAAATAGCCCCTTTATAAAAAATCACGTCATAATTTACCATTGCTCACTTTCCCGTCATAATTTCCCGCGCTTCTAACTTCCCGCCATAAGTTCTTGCTTCTAACTTCCCGCGCATCTAACTTCCTGCCATAAGTTCCCGCTTCCAACTTCCTACTACTTAGTTCCCGCCGATAATTCCTGCCATATTTTCCCGCTTGTCAGTTCCCGCCTATTCTTCTCTTTTGCACCTATAAAAACCCCTCCACACTCCGGTGGGTAAGCAGTCGAGTGTAGTATCGTAGTTGTCTCAAGATGTCCCATTATCCTTTGGATCGTAGTTTTATCTTCGGTATGTCATCTTATCTTCTGTGTTAGCCAGCAATTTCAAGATAAACGATAGAATAGTTCCATGGGACGAACTCATCAGTAGTGACGTCCTATTGAATGAGTCAGCTCAGGCATTAGCTAGGAGTGGGTGGCCCTAGGACCTTTGAGAAGATACGAAAAGAACTTCTCAGGTTGAATGAAAAGATGGAAGAAGAAATGCAGGCACCTACACAAGGGCGTAGAACATCCATTTTTATGGATGGACGACATCAAAGACGAAAACGATATCTTCATGCCGAGTACCAAGGCCAAGAGTACCTCATCATCGAAGAGCAAGAGCTCTGCGTCGATGTATGGAAAGAGCTCTGCATTGATCAAGGGCAAGAGCTCCGCATCGACGGAGTATGAAGATGATGCCTTCATGTAGTTGTTCGGTTGTATTTTGTAAGTTTAGTCATACCTTTTAATTCAGATGTACTTTCTATTATTTGTTTGGAATGTCATGTTGTGGGGGCATTATGTTCTATCTAAGTACGACGTTGGATGCGTTTGTTTGTAGTATGAGCATTGAAATAGAACATGAATATGTCTCATACATAGAATAGACATATGTCTCATAGATAATTAGATAGTCATGTCTCTACTGATAGATAGAAGCGTCACCGACGACGTCTGCCTCAACGCTCACGGGGTGTGCTAGGCGTACTCCAGCCCCACCCATGGGGAGCATAATGTTACGAAGAGAAATCTCGGACCCGCCCTGGTCATACTATGTATCCTGGGTGGGCCATGGCGGAGGAGTCGAAAACATGTCCATCCACATGTTTTACTACGATAGTGGATCTTCCTGCTCACTAGCGCACCGGATCCGGACGCCGACGCCTCCTGATATGCATAGGATCCTGCAGGAAGGGTCATTAATACTGAATAAATATGTACTCTCAATTAATATCAAAAAGAATAAATATGAAGAGACATACCAGTTGGATGTTGTTGAAACGTGAAACCCGTTGTGGGACTTTGATGTTGTGGTTGAGGCCGAAACACAAAGCTGGACGAGGGAGCATGGTATTGTGGGTGCTGCCTGTTGGGGAACGTCGCATGGGAAACAAAAATTTTCCTACGCGCACAAAGACCTATCATGGTGATGTCCATCTACGAGAGGGGATGAGTGATCTACGTACCCTTGTAGATCGTACAGCAGAAGCGTTAGAGAACGCAGTTGATGTAGTGGAACGTCCTCACGTCCCTCGATCCGCCCCGCGAACAATCCCGCGATCAGTCCCACGATCTAGTACCGAACGGACGGCACCTCCGCGTTCAGCACACGTACAGCTCGACGATGATCTCGGCCTTCTTGATCCAGCAAGAGAGACGGAGAGGTAGAAGAGTTCTCCGGCAGCGTGACGGCGCTCCGGAGGTTGGTGATGACATTGTCTCAGCAGGGCTCCGCCCGAGCTCCGCAGAAACACGATCTAGAGAAAAACCGTGGAGGTATGTGGTCGGGCTGCCGTGAGAAAGTCGTCTCAAATCAGCCCTAAAACCTCCGTATATATAGGTGGGAGGGAGGGGAGGAGGCAGCCTCAAAACCTAAAGGTTTGGCCGAAATTGGAGGTGGAGGAGTCCTACTCCAATCCTACTTGGAGTAGGATTCCACCTTCCCACTTGGAAACTCTTTCCACCTTGTGTTTTTTCCTTCTCAAACCTTATGGGCCTTAGTGGGAACTTATTCCAGCCCACTAGGGGCTGGTTTATCTCTTCCCATAGCCCATGAGACCCCTTGGGGCGTGACACCCCTCCCGATGGTCCCCGGCACCCCTCCCGGCACTCCCGGTACACTACCGATGAGCCCGAAACTTTTCCGGTAATGCACGAAAACCTTCCGGTAACCAAATGAGGTCATCCTATATATCAATCTTCGTTTCCGGACCATTCCGGAAACCCTCGTGACGTCCGTGATCTCATCCGGGACTCCGAACAACATTCGGTAACCAACCATATAACTCAAATACGCATAAAACAACGTCGAACCTTAAGTGTGCAGACCCTGCGGGTTCGAGAACTATGTAGACATGACCCGAGAGACTCCTCGGTCAATATCCAATAGCGGGACCTGGATGCCCATATTGGATCCTACATATTCTACGAAGATCTTATCGTTTGAACCTCAGTGCCAAGGATTCATATAATCCCGTATGTCATTCCCTTTGTCCTTCGGTATGTTACTTGCCCGAGATTCGATCGTCAGTATCCGCATACCTATTTCAATCTCGTTTACCGGCAAGTCTCTTTACTCGTTCCGTAATACAAGATCCCGCAACTTACACTAAGTTACATTGCTTGCAAGGCTTGTGTGTGATGTTGTATTACCGAGTGGGCCCCGAGATACCTCTCCGTTCACACGGAGTGACAAATCCCAGTCTTGATCCATACTAACTCAACTAACACCTTCGGAGATACCTGTAGAGCATCTTTATAGTCACCCAGTTACGTTGCGACGTTTGATACACACAAAGCATTCCTCCGGTGTCAGTGAGTTATATGATCTCATGGTCATAGGAATAAATACTTGACACGCAGAAAACAGTAGCAACAAAATGACACGATCAACATGCTACGTCTATTAGTTTGGGTCTAGTCCATCACATGATTCTCCTAATGATGTGATCCCGTTATCAAGTGACAACACTTGCCTATGGCCAGGAAACCTTGACCATCTTTGATCAACGAGCTAGTCAACTAGAGGCTTACTAGGGACAGTGTTTTGTCTATGTATCCACACAAGTATTGTGTTTCCAATCAATACAATTATAGCATGGATAATAAACGATTATCATGAACTAAGAAATATAATAATAACTAATTTATTATTGCCTCTAGGGCATATTTCCAACAGTCTCCCACTTGCACTAGAGTCAATAATCTAGTTCACATCACCATGTGATTCCAACGAATCCAACACCCATATAGTTATGGGGTCTGATCACGTCTTGCTCGTGAGAGAGGTTTTAGTCAACGGTTCTGAAACTTTCAGATCCGTGCGTTCTTTACAAATCTTTATGTCATCTTATAGATGCTGCTACTACGTGCTATTCGGAAATGCTCCAAATATCTACTCTACTATACGAATCCGTTTCACTACTCATAGTTATTCGGATTAGTGTCAAAGCTTGCATCAACGTAACCCTTTACGACGAACTCTTTAACCACCTCCATAATCGAGAAAAATTCCTTAGTCCATTAGTTACTAAGGATAAATTTTGACCGCTGCTAGTGATTCAATCATGGATCACTCTCTGTACCTCTCAACATACTTTGAGTCAAGGCACACTTCAGGTGCGGTACACAGCATGGCATACTTTAGATTCTACGGCTAAGGCATAGAAGACGACCTTCATCTATTCTCTTTATTCTGCCGTGGTCGGGTTTTGAGTCTTACTCAAATTCACACCTCACAACGCAACCAAGAACTCCTTCTTTGCTGGTCTATTTTGAACTCTTTCAAAAACTTGTCAAGGCATGCATCTTGTTGAAACTTCTATTAAGCGCTTTCGATCTATCTCCATAGATCTTTGATGCTCAACCTTCAAGTAGCGTAATCCAGGTACTCCTTTGAAAACTTCTTTCAAACAACCTTGTATGCTTTACAGAAATTCTACATTACTTCTGATCCACAATATGTCAACCACATATACCTATCAGAAATTCTATAGTGCTCCCACTCACTTCTTTGGAAATACAAGTTTCTCATAAACCTTGTACAAACCCAAAATCTTTGATCATCTCATCAAAGTGTATATTCCAACTCCGAGATGCTTGCACCAGTCCATTGAAGGATCACTGGAGCTTGCATACTTGCTAGTATCTTTAGGATCGACAAAACCTTCTGGTTGTATCACATACAATGTTTGCTCAAGGAAACCGTCGAGGAAACAATGTTTTGACATCCTACGTGCAATATTTCATAAATAATGCAGCAACTACTAACATAATTCTAACAGACCTTTAGCATCGCTACGAGTGAGAAAGACTCATCATAGTCAACTGTTTGATCTTGTCGAAAACATCTTTGCGACAAGTCGAGCTTTTCTTAATAGTGACTTATCACCATCATCGTCTGTCTTCTTTTAAAGATCCATTTTACCCAATAGTCCCATGACCATCAAGTAGTTCTACCAAAGTCTACACTTTGTTTTCACACATGGATCCTCTCTCGGATTTTATGGCTTCCAGCCATTTGTCGGAATTTGGGCCCACCATCGCTTTCTCCATAACTCGTAGGTTCACTGTTGCTCAACAACATGACCTCCAAGACAGGGTTACCGTACTACTCTGCAGCAGTACGCGACCTTGTCGACCTACGAGGTTTGTAGTAACTTGATTCGAAGCTTAATGATCACCATCATCAGCTTCCACTTCAATTGGTGTAGGCGCCACAGGAACAACTTCCTACGCCCTGCTACACACTGGTTGAAGTGATGGTTCAATAACCTCATCAAGTTCTACTACCCTCCCACTCAATTCTTTCGAGAGAAACCTTTTCTCGAGAAAGGATCCGTTTCTAGAAACAAACACTTTGCTTTCGGATCTGAGATAGGAGATGTACCCAACTGTTTTGGATATCCTGTGAAGATGCATTTATCCGCTTTGGGTTCGAGCTTATCAGACTGAAACTTTTTCACATAAGTTTCGAAGCCCCAAACTTTCAAGAAACGACAGTTTAGATTTCTCTAAACCTCAGTCTATACTGTGTCATCTCAACGGAAATACGCGGTGCCCCATTTAAAGTGAATGTGGTTGTCTCTAATGCATAACCCATAAACGATAGTGGTAATTCGATAAGAGACATCCCAGCATGCACCATACTAAATAGTGCGTGGCTATGACGTTCAGACACATCATCACACCATGATGTTCCAGGTGGCATGAACTGTGAAACAATTTCCACATTGTCTTAACTGTGTACCAAAAATTCGTAACTCAGATATTCATTTCTATGATCATATCGTAGACAGTTCATCCTCTTGTTACGACGAACTTCACTCTGAAACAGAATTGAACTTTTCAATATTTCAGACTTGTGATTCATTAAGTAAATACTCCTGTATCTACTCAAGTCGTCAGTGAAGTAAGAACATAATGATATCCACTGCGTGCCTCAACACTCACTGGACTGCATACATCAAAATGTATCACTTCCAACAAGTTACTATCTTGTTTCATCTCAATGAAAACAAGGCCTTGCTCATGTGGTATGATTTGCATGTCACTAGTGATTCGAAATCAGGTGAGTAAAGATCCATCAGCATGGAGCCTCTTCATGCAATTTATACTAACATGACTCAAGCGGCAGTGCCACAAGTAAGTGGTACTATCATCATTTAACTCGTATCTTTTGGCACCAATGTGTAACACTACAATCGAGATTCAATAAACCATTGAAGGTGATTATTCAAGCAAATAGAGTAACCATTATTCTCTTTGAATGAATGATCGTATTGCAATAAACACGATCCAATCATGTTCATGCTTAACGCAAGCACCAAATAACAATTATTTAGGTTCAACACCAATCCCGATGGTAGAGGGGGCATGTGACGTTTGATCATATCAACCTTGGAAACACTTCCAACACGTATCGTCACCTCGCCTTTAGCTAGTCTCCGCTTATGCCGTAGCTTTCATTTCGCGTTACTAATCACTTAGCAACCGAACCGGTATCCAATACCCTCGTGCTACTAGGAGTACTAGTAAAGTACACATCAACATTATGTATATCAAATATACTTCTCTCGACTTTTGCCAGCCTTCTTATCTCCCAAGTATCTAGAGTTGCTCCGCCTCAGTGACTGTTCCCCTTATTACAGAAGCACTTAGTCTCGGGTTTGGGTTTAATCTTGGGTCTCTTCATTAGCGCAGCAACTGTTTTGCCGTTTCACGAAGTATCCCTTCTAGCCCTCGCCTTTCTTGAAACTTAGTGGTTTTTCAAACCATCAACTATTGATGCTCCTTCTTGATTTCTACTTTCGCAGTGTCAAACATCGCGAATCGCTCAAGGATCATTGTATCTATCCTTGATATGTTATAGTTCATCACGAAGCTCTCATAGCTTGGTGGCAGTGACTTTGGAGAACCATCACTATCTCATCTGGAAGATTAACTCCCACTTGATTCAAGTGATTGTCGTACTCAGACAATCTGAGCACATGCTCAACGATTGAGCTTTTCTCCTTTACTTTGTGGACAAAGAATCTTGTTTGGAGGTCTCGTACCTCTTAACAAGGGCACAAGCATGAAATCACAATTTCATCTCTTCGGAACATCACTTATGTTCCGTGACGTTTTACAACGTTTTCGGCGCCTTGCTTCTAAGCCATCAAGTATCTTGCACTGAACTATCGTGTAGTCATCAGTAACGTGTATGTCGGATGTTCATAGCATCCACAGACGACGCTCGAGGTGCAGCACACCGAGTGGTGCATTAAGGACATAAGCCTTCTGCATAGCAACGAGGACAATCCTCGGTTTTACAGACTCAGTCTGCAAAGTTTGCTACTATAAATTTTCAACTAAATTTTCTCTAGGAACATATAAAAACATAGAGCTATAGCGCAAGCTACATCGTAATTCGCAAAGACCATTAGACTATGTTCATGACAATTAGTTCAATTAATCATATTACTTAAGAACTCCCACTCAAAAAGTACATCTCTCTAGTCATTTGAGTGGTACATGATCCAAATCCACTATCTCAAGTCCGATCATCACGTGAGTCGAGAATAGTTTCAGTGGTAAGCATCTCTATGCTAATCATATCAACTATACGATTCATGCTCGACCTTTCGGTCTCATGTGTTCCGAGGCCATGTCTGCACATGCTAGGCTCGTCAAGCTTAACCCGAGTGTTCTGCGTGTGCAACTGTTTTGCACCCGTTGTATGTGAACGTTGAGTCTATCACACCCGATCATCACGTGGTGTCTCGAAACGAAGAACTGTCGCAACGGTGCACAGTCGGGGAGAACACAATTTCGTCTTGAAATTTTAGTGAGAGATCACCTCATAATGCTACCGTCGTTCTAAGCAAAATAAGGTGCATAAAAGGATTAACATCACATGCAATTCATAAGTGACATGATATGGCTATCATCACGTGCTTCTTGATCTCCATCACCAAAGCACCGGCACGATCTTCTTGTCACCGGCGCCACACCATGATCATCCATCAACGTGTTGCCATCGGGGTTGTCGTGCTACTTATGCTATTACTACTAAAGCTACATCCTAGCAAAATAGTAAACGCATCTGCAAGCACATATGTTAGTATAAAGACAACCCTATGGCTCCTGCCGGTTGCCGTACCATCGACGTGCAAGTCGATATTTCTATTACAACATGATCATCTCATACATCCAATATATCACATCACATCATTGGCCATATCACATCACAATCATACCCTGCAAAAACAAGTTAGACGTCCTCTAATTTTGTTGTTGCATGTTTTACGTGGTGACCGGGGTATCTAGTAGGATCGCATCTTACTTACGCAAACACCACAACGGAGATATATGAGTTGCTATTTAACCTCATCCAAGGACCTCCTCGGTCAAATCCGATTCAACTAAAGTTGGAGAAACCGTCACTTGCCAGTCATCTTTGAGCAAAGGGGGTTACTCGTAACGATGAAACCAGTCTCTCGTAAGCGTACGAGTAATGTCGGTCCAAGCCGCTTCAATCCAACAATACCGCGGAATCAAGAAAAGACTAAGGAGGGCAGCAAAACGCACATCACCGCCCACAAAACCTTTTGTGTTCTACTCGAGAATACATCTACGCATGAACCTAGCTCATGATGCCACTGTTGGGGAACGTCGCATGGGAAACAAAAATTTTCCTACGCGCACAAAGACCTATCATGGTGATGTCCATCTACGAGAGGGGATGAGTGATCTACGTACCCTTGTAGATCGTACAGCAGAAGCGTTAGAGAACGCGGTTGATGTAGTGGAACGTCCTCACGTCCCTCGATCCGCCCCGCGAACAATCCCGCGATCAGTCCCACGATCTAGTACCGAACGGACGGCACCTCCGCGTTCAGCACACGTACAGCTCGACGATGATCTCAGCCTTCTTGATCCAGCAAGAGAGACGGAGAGGTAGAAGAGTTCTCCGGCAGCGTGACGGCGCTCCGGAGGTTGGTGATGACATTGTCTCAGCAGGGCTCCGCCCGAGCTCCGCAGAAACACGATCTAGAGAAAAACCGTGGAGGTATGTGGTCGGGCTGCCGTGAGAAAGTCGTCTCAAATCAGCCCTAAAACCTCCGTATATATAGGTGGGAGGGAGGGGAGGAGGCAGCCTCAAAACCTAAAGGTTTGGCCGAAATTGGAGGTGGAGGAGTCCTACTCCAATCCTACTTGGAGTAGGATTCCACCTTCCCACTTGGAAACTCTTTCCACCTTGTGTTTTTTCCTTCTCAAACCTTATGGGCCTTAGTGGGAACTTATTCCAGCCCACTAGGGGCTGGTTTATCTCTTCCCATAGCCCATGAGACCCCTTGGGGCGTGACACCCCTCCCGATGGTCCCCGGCACCCCTCCCGGCACTCCCGGTACACTACCGATGAGCCCGAAACTTTTCCGGTAATGCACGAAAACCTTCCGGTAACCAAATGAGGTCATCCTATATATCAATCTTCGTTTCCGGACCATTCCGGAAACCCTCGTGACGTCCGTGATCTCATCCGGGACTCCGAACAACATTCGGTAACCAACCATATAACTCAAATACGCATAAAACAACGTCGAACCTTAAGTGTGCAGACCCTGCGGGTTCGAGAACTATGTAGACATGACCCGAGAGACTCCTCGGTCAATATCCAATAGCGGGACCTGGATGCCCATATTGGATCCTACATATTCTACGAAGATCTTATCGTTTGAACCTCAGTGCCAAGGATTCATATAATCCCGTATGTCATTCCCTTTGTCCTTCGGTATGTTACTTGCCCGAGATTCGATCGTCAGTATCCGCATACCTATTTCAATCTCGTTTACCGGCAAGTCTCTTTACTCGTTCCGTAATACAAGATCCCGCAACTTACACTAAGTTACATTGCTTGCAAGGCTTGTGTGTGATGTTGTATTACCGAGTGGGCCCCGAGATACCTCTCCGTTCACACGGAGTGACAAATCCCAGTCTTGATCCATACTAACTCAACTAACACCTTCGGAGATACCTGTAGAGCATCTTTATAGTCACCCAGTTACGTTGCGACGTTTGATACACACAAAGCATTCCTCCGGTGTCAGTGAGTTATATGATCTCATGGTCATAGGAATAAATACTTGACACGCAGAAAACAGTAGCAACAAAATGACACGATCAACATGCTACGTCTATTAGTTTGGGTCTAGTCCATCACATGATTCTCCTAATGATGTGATCCCGTTATCAAGTGACAACACTTGCCTATGGCCAGGAAACCTTGACCATCTTTGATCAACGAGCTAGTCAACTAGAGGCTTACTAGGGACAGTGTTTTGTCTATGTATCCACACAAGTATTGTGTTTCCAATCAATACAATTATAGCATGGATAATAAACGATTATCATGAACTAAGAAATATAATAATAACTAATTTATTATTGCCTCTAGGGCATATTTCCAACACTGCCACGGTGAACTACCAGCCTGGTCACGAACGACGCTGAACGTCCATAGGTCATAGCATCATTATGAAGATCGAATGCCAACTCAACCTGAAATTGTCACGATAATTATTAAGTATGGATGACAAAGTATGTAACAGAAAGATGCATTAGATAAAGACAATAGATGCTACCACGTACTGCCTAGAGCCCGAAGTATCATAGCTGAGGTACATATACAACATAACAGGGGTCGATAAAGACAATAGATGTTACCGCGTATGGCCTACAGCCTTCACATCTTGTTTGTTTGGATACAAGGCACGTGTCGCAATGTTGTTTTGGTGATAGTGCCAGGCAGAATCATGATCATCGTTCACGGTCATTGCAGATGAGAAGTCCTGATTCCATGATGCAGGAATAGGCACTTCATGTGTGTTCTCTTCTTCGTTAGACTCAGTGGAATCATCGTCAATATCACCATCTCTATCTTCATCCTCCATCTCATTTTGCATGTGCCCATCTATCTCGCGAGCGTCCGCCTCGCCACTGGCATAATCATCTGCATTTCCTCCTTCTGCCTGACTGCTCTTCCTTGCTTAGTAAACATCATCTCCAGCATGAGACGCATAATTTGGCATTGAATCATGCATCCCTTCACTGCTCTACCCATAATCGTAATTACATTCGGCTTCAGGTGCACTAACCGGCTTCACCACGGGGAGTAGTAATGCGACATTATTACATCCCTTACTCTCGCAAGCTTGTAACCAGCGCACCCACTAAGAGTCCCGCTCTATATGCTTCAAATAAAAGTAAATATTTGAATTCGACTGGGTCCATAATGCATGAACACCAACGGTGTGTGTTTCAATATTACATCCTAAACATCCGGTCACCCATTCTATCAATTAACTAACATACCATGTTTAAGGGGAAGTCACTCGCACCTTGTACTGAAATTCACTCAGATCAGCTCCCATCTCATTTGTTTGGACAGTAACTGGACCATAGTGAAAACCTAACTTCACTATATCACACATCTCTCGTGACCTAAAAAATTATTCAACATGGACAAATATCAAACAGAAGGAGAAAGCTACAGGAAATACAAAAAATATCCACACACCTAATTATTTGACATCTACATGTATTGCCAAAGCAACTATATATATATATTCACACAACTAAATACGATGGGAACGGACGTTGAATCTTACCCTTGAATCGTGCGAAGAAACAACAAACGATGGGAAAGAACGACGAACACCGAGAGAAGAGCGACAAACATAGCATCCTCCAGCACCGCCACCACCTACACCTACACCACCACCTCCACCACCTCCTATGATGATATTTCCTATGTGTTTATGAATAAAGATAGTCCTTGTACATTATTAATAGTGTGTATCGATAAGTACTTGCCTTGTTTGTGAGACAATGCATTGTATGATGAGTGTCCTAGATGATCCCTAGTCGAAAGGGTTGTGTGGACACGCAACCAGTTAGACTAACATATGACACGGTGGATGGTCAGGTATCACTGACCATGTAGCATTGGATGCTAGCCGGATAATATGGACTCAGAAAGATCTGGTCGAATTTGATGTAGTCGGATCCGAGTCGAGATAAGGTTTGAGTTGGACAGACCCAATTATGAGATGCAGCGATAGGTCATTTGTGAGTCTCTAGTACAACATACATTCTATACCCTAAGACCCGAGCTGGCGCATGTACTCGGAATGGTGACACACTTGTTTTGGGCCGACCAAATGCTACTCCGTGACTGGGTAGTTACAAAGATAGGTTTCGGGCTTATCGAGACACATGCAGCGAGACGTGGTCGAGCAAGATGAGATTTGCCCCTCCGATTAGGAGATGTACTCTGGGGCCCTTGGGTGATCTGACCTGGGTAAGCATAGCCATGCGATGAGGATTATGAGATAATCCGAATGTTGCTCGGACTCACCGGAACGAGAAAGAGATCGTGCGGCAACAAGGATGACCATGTCGCCTTGAGCACGACAACGTATATCGTGTGGCAAAGAAAGTAGAAGTATGAAGTACATGTTCGCCTAACCAGCTTCATCGGACACTTGGAGTCGGCACGTCTTGTTAGAGACCGCTACCAACTAGCTGAGTCAGACATAGTCTGACTCGCGATCAAGTAAACGAGAACCTAAAGGGTCGCGCACTTAAGGAAAGGAACACGTGGGCTTTAGGGTCCATGCAAGGCCCAAGAGTTGAGCCCACGCAGGACACCTATATATAGTGAAGGTGCGACACACTTATTCGATTGATTGCTTCAGCGTCGTCATTAGGGCTTTGCATGTGTTGCAACTAGCCACCTCCACTCGCCGCCGCCGATCGTGTGGTCCAGACCTAGCAGTCCGCCACATAGTGTTCCTCTACACACGCGGATACTGTTAGAGGGGATGCACCTACGACGCTCCAGCGAACCTATTCGTGGAATCCGACGACCGGTTGTTCGAGGGAGATCGGACGAGGAGGAGACGGACCACATGGACGCACTGCTACATCTACTTCTAATGCACGACACTGCGCGTCTAGTGGTAACGATGTGTGATCTATCTCCATAACATGTTCTTGATTGTTCTTCGCGTAGGAAAAATTTATTTGCATGCGATGCGCCTACATCAGAACCCAACACTGTCACCGCATGCTTAGGGTAGGAATGGATCCGAAGCGCTGCCCAGCAGCTCTGAAGCAGTTCCCGGCCAATGATTGTCGCTGGAGTTGTCGCGTGCGCTACCACGATCCCCTCTGCAAGCCGGCCCTTTTTTAGGTGTTAAGAGTTGTGGATCCCCACTCTCATGAGCAAATGAGCCGTAGCCGAGTGGTAGTAGCGCACCGCCTCACCCACGTGATCGCGGGTTCACATGGAGCAGCAACATCACATCTGTTTGAACTCGTCAATGTATGGACGGTCTATTTTTAAAAATTCATTTTTTATATTTTATTTTTATTTTTCGTCATTGTTTTCCCTACTTTAAAGAATTTTGGAACTTAAGAAGTTTTTTTATTTTAAAAAATGTGAAGTTTCAAATTAAATGTTTAATAATTCTTAATGTATGTGAATTCAGAAAATGTTTTTCATTTTTAAAAAATGTTCGCATATTAAAATTTTTTTAGCAATATTTAAAGCAAATGTTTGAAAAATAAAATCACATTCATAATTTGTTTTAAAGTTCAAGTACTAAAAGAATGTTAATGAAATTGGACAAAATTTTGCTAAATCAAAAAATGTTCATGATTTGAAAATTTTCCTAAAAAAATCAGAAACTGTGTGTAAATTAACAAATAGTGTATTGATTCATAAAATGTTCGCTGATTCAAAAAAGATAATGCATTCGAGAAAATTCATTAGTTCTGAAAATTGTTCCACCAATTTCCAGAAAAATGTTCATCAAATGTAGACATGTTTGTCGACTCAACAAAAATGTTTTAAAAAATGTTCATATTTTTTTAAATGTTTGCAAATATTATAAAATGTTCATGATTTTAGAAAATGTTCTTCAATTTGATGATTGTTCATGATTTCAAATATGTTCATGAGTTCAAAAAAATGTTCATAATTTTCAGAAATTGTTCATGATTTCATGAAAATGAGAATGATAATGTATCTCGATGATACAGTAAAATGTAGTCATGACCACTGAAGATTATGATTTTTTGTTCTTCCATTGCAATGCACGGGGCGTTTTGCTAGTCAAAACCAATAGACGAGTAGCCGCAAGGGATCAACCGTAATTTGTAGGCGTGCAATCAACCAGCACGCACGGCCCACCACCAACTTGGCCCAATAGTAGTCATGGCTCAACTCAAAACATAAAAAAGTTGTATAGGTTGGGCTAGTACAATACATATGTGTTTGCAGGAGATGTTTGGTATGGCGTACGACAAACCTCGTCAGACTACTGGCTTCGCCCCACAACAAGAAGCCTACACCACCTATGCGGCCATTTATAGTCTTCAAGGCTCCATCAATGATATGATCAGCCTCGTCGGGTCCCTTCGAGGCACGTTTGCTACATGAATTAAAAATTCTCCTACTCGAGCTAATGATGGGGTCTTGACCAATCGCCACAATGATCCCATCGGTTTAAGCTTGCAAAAGCTTAAACTTGAGGGAAATCACTACCACGCAAAGTTGTCAGAATCAAGATTCTGAATCGGATCGGAGCTTTGCTGGTAGGATCATGAATCGTAGAATTATAACTATCAGGATGGTAGAAACTTAGATTCTATGAGCAAAATCGTAAAATCGAAGGGGCTAGTTTGGACCGTGAAGTCGTAAGATTCTAAGACTTGAGTCGCGATTTGGACAACTTTGCTACCACGTCTACATTGAGATGTGGCAGTATTTGAATAAATTGTAAAGAGGTTGTACGCTCGTGAAGCTTCAGAACACTCTTGTTGGTTTGTTGCAACACTTTGGTTTTTATTTGCTTATTTTTTGCCTTTGTGATTTTTCGTTTGACGGTTAGTTTTCAAAAACGTAAAACCAATAAAAATAGAATAAGTTTTGCTTTCTTCTTCTTCTTTTTTCACCTTGGAGTTTGTTTGCATTTTTGTTTTCCATATCCTTGTTTGTCCAATTCAAGGCATCATGCAAAGTTCTTTTGGTTTTCAATAAATTTTGCCTTTTCTGGAGTTTACTGAATAAAAGAAGGCTCATAAATGGTTGGGCGTAGTGCAACTTGCATACGGTGTCGCAAATCCTTCAAACCTAACATGGATGCCTACCCGTCGACTTGTCACATATTTGCAAATGTTGGGGTCATTTGAAGGATGCCCAGGAATAGATCATGCACAACGAACAATGTCTGGATATGCTATTAGGCTTCGTCTCAGAGTATTATGTTTCTCTACATCCTTGAAATGGCCTCATTTTTTCCATGACCTTTTATGACCAACTAAAGGCATCATGCCAAGTTGTTTCGGTAATCAATGAAATTTGCATTTTGTGGAGTTTTCTCGATAAAAAGACTGATAAATGGTCAAACTTATAGCAATTTACTAACTGTGTTGGAAGTCATTTAAACATTGCACGGATTCCTCATATATCCGTGCCAGGTTGTTGAAGGAGTTGGGTCATTTATAGATAGTAAAAGAAATCACGAATTGTGAGGAGTGTGCGAGACTAGCCACACGGATGCATACGTGAGCATCTAGTTTTTCTAAGTTAAATTCTTCTGTTATTCCCATTTTTTTCATTATCGATCAACATGAACATTTTCTTATGTCCTAACCATTTCATCAAATTATGTATGAAAATTTTACAAACTTGAACACTTTATAAAAAAATGTTAATAAACTACAACAACTGACGGAAAAACTGTAAATCATGCAATTTTTCAGAATTATTAACATTTTTAAAACAAAAACATTACTTCAATTTGTGAAAGAAAAATGAAATGGAAATAGTTTCTAGAATTCCAGAACAAATTTAAAAATACAGAAAATATTAGAAAATAAGAACACATTTTTGGTATTCCAAATAATATTTAAAATTTCTAGCCATATCCAGAAAGAATTATAAATTTGAAAAAGAGAAAAATGAATTATTCCGCTTAGGCTTCGGCCCTACTAGGCGACAACATCGCTTCCAACGGGCGCCTATAGGACGGCTCTTGCATTCTTATCTGCTTTCACATTTTCCCATATGCCCACTTATTTTTTCTTTTTTCATTTTGGTTCCATTATTTTCTATTTTTTATTTACTTTAATTCGTTTTATTTTTCCCCATTTATATTTTTCTTTCTTTCTAAACAACTGCTCAGAGGTTATTTTAAAAATATCACAATTTTTCAGAAAAAAATAGAAATGGTCATGTCTCAGAAATTTTCTTAGAAATGCGTGAAGAGTTTAGAGTTTAAAGACTTATAGGTTCTTTCTCAAACTACATTGAAAACAAAATTAGACTTTCAAATTTTCTTCCGTTTTTTAATAAAATATTCAAAAATTAAAAATAGTTTGGAATTTAGTATTTCAAAAATTATTAGATTTTTGAAATTTTAGTTCACAAATTTAAAAGAAAATCGGGAATTTAAAAATACATTTTCAGAAAATATTTACAAATTCATATATGTTTATGTTTTGCAAAAATATAAATTCAAAAATGGTCAGAGAATTCCAAAAAATGTTCTTGTTTTCAAAAAATAATTCCTTTTAAAAAATGTTCGTAATACTGAAAAATGTTTCACTTTCAGCTTTGTTCCTGTATTTTTAAAACTGTTTTGAGATCCCGAAGAATTGTTCGTGTTTTCACAAATTTTAAAAAGTGTTCAACATTTCAAAAGTACCCAGAATTTGTTTTCAAATATTGAATCTGTTACTAGTTATTATATATTCGTGTAACTAATTAGTCACTTGGCTCCCTGGCTCCACTAGTTGTGAACTCTATTTAAGGGCGAGTTCTTTTGGTGGTTTTTTTAAGATTTTAGAATAAGCTCACCCATATCCAGCTTATTCTAAAACACAACAAAAACATACTTTTAGAAACCTACTAGTCAAGTTTTAATTAGTAGACTTCTAAAAAAATAAATTTGATTGGGCTTCTACAATAAGCTAGGTTGGGGTACTTATTTCTGCTTATTCTAAAAGCCAACAAAGGAAGTGACCCTAAAATACATGACGTCTTGGGTTCAATTCCCATGCACATGTTTTTCGCGACATTTTACTTGACACTAACGAGGCTTTGCGCAATTGGATGGTCTAGGTGATAGTATATAAAAAATAGCATTATGTCCTTTATTATGAATGAATATGGATAGATATCCTTCATTGATGTGTTTAGAATGGTTGTACCAAAATGGAAGTGTTTTTTAAGGTCGCTTCCAATTAGATTATGTTCAATGAGATTTGTAGTTATGGACCTAAATTTAAATAACTAAAATGAAGTATTTTTTGGGCAAAACATACATTCAATGCTTTCATACAATGTGTTGGTAAAACTTGTTATTCGTGGTGCTTTATTCTCCAACAAGAAGATCACATTGCGATCCAACTTGCTCCGGATAATGCATTTGCTTATCATTTTCCTCACACTTGCGAAGGAGTAGAGCGTCCTGAACAAATAATTTGGGCCCGCATTGACTCCCTCTTGCCGTAGTCCATTATCTATCGCTTGTGTGTGTAGAGACTTAGGTTTGGGTTGTGCAATTCTCAATATTGATTGGGTTCATTAGGCACGTATATATAGATACAAGATGGGCTTCAACCTCAACTATACAAGGAACTAGGAGGTGGGCCTATGACACAATATACATGCACAAATATATACTCAACACCCCCCCCTCCTGCCCGCAGTCGAAGCGTCGCCAAAGACACACAAACCAGAACGAAACTCCTCGAAGGTGGAAGTAGGCACTCCCTTAGTTATCTCATCGGCGAATTGTTGTGCGATCGGAACATGAAGAACCCGGATGTGACCAAGGGCGACCACTTCACGCACAAAGTGGATATCAAGCTCGATGTGCTTCGTCCGACGATGATGAACGGGGTTTGCGAAAAGGTACACAGCACAGACGTTGTCACAATAGACTACCGCATCCTTAGTGACATCGTAATGCGACTCCTGAAGTAGCTATCGAATCCATGAGCACTCAGCAACTGCGTTAGCCACCGCTCGGTACTCAACCTCCGCGCTAGAGCGCGATACTGTGGGTTGTCATTTCGACGACCACGAGGTGAGTGAGGGACCGAGGTAGACTCAGTAGCCGGACGTGGAGCGTCGTGTGTTGAGACAGTCAGCCCAATCAGCATCAGAGTAGGCCACCAGATCCATAGAGTGAGACGCTGTGTGAGTGAGTCTGAGGGACATCGTCCCACGGATATAGCGGAGAATCCGTTTCGCGAGCGTCCAGTGAGAATCACGATGGGTGTGCATATGGAGGCACACTTGCTGCACAACATACTGCAAGTCGGGTCTGGTGAGCGTCAGATATTGAAGAGCGACAACAATGGAGCGGTAGAATGGAGCATCCGACGCCAGTAAACCCTCCTGAGCAGAAACCTTGGACTTCATGTTAATAGGAGTAGCCAGAGGATGACAGTTGAGCATTCCGGTGTTAATAGGAGTGGCCACAGGACGTAGAGCAACAAGTAGGCAGTCGTGTTGCCATGATGAAGAACGAACAATGAGGCGTCCCAACGAGTAACACGGAAGCCCAATGTCTGTAGAAAGACGGTGATATGCTGGTACCAAGCGCGTGGAGCTTTCTTAAGGCCGTAAAGAGACCGAAACAGCAAGCACACATGACCAGGATGAGTGGCGTCGATGAAACTAGTGGGTTTCTCACAGTAGACCTGCTCGGCAAGGTGTCTATGAAGAAAGGCGTTGGAGACATCCATCTGATGAACATGCCAGCCATGAGAGACCGCTAGCTGGAGAACGATGCGGATCGTGCCCGTTTGACAACCGGTGCGAACGTCTCGGTGAAATCAACTCCAGCGCATTTGCCAAAACCGTGGACCACGCAACAAGCCTTGTAGCGCTCAAGAGTGTCGTCCAAGTGAGTCTTCTAGCGAAAGACCCACTTGATGCTAATGACATTGGCGCAAGGAGGCCGGGGAACCAATGTCCAAGTACGGTTCCGCTGAAGAGCATCGAACTCGTCCTGCATCGCGGCGAGCTAGTGAGGATCACGGAAGATTGCCCGCATAGAGATAGGAACTGGTGACAGCTCAGAGGTCGACGCGGTAAGGAGGTACTCGTCGCTGCAGTACCGCGGGCTCAAACGATGAATGCCGACCCTAGCCCGTGTCATAGGACGAGGCGACGACTCCGGTATCGTAGCCGGTGAAGGTGGTGAAGATGAGCCGGCTTCGATGCAGGAGGACGAGGCAGCAGCGGATCCGGCCGCACCATGAGGTGAGGCTCGTCTGCGCACGAGGTCAGGGAAGGGGCGGGCGATGTAGTGATAGCATGGGTGGTCGGAGAGGAAGGCATGGGAGCCTCCGAGAGCATCGGGTCGGCCAACCCGGAGTCGGACCCCACGGTTGTCGAGGAAGTGTGGTCGGAGGCGAGGCCCGCCGTCCGGCCCACGACGCGAGCAGCAAAAAACCCTGGCGGTGGACCAAGAGCCAACCGAGACCGACCACCAGAGGGGGTTGCCGAGGGGCGCCAGTGGCCGGCGGCGATGCAACGGCGGGTAAATGCTGAAATGAAAACACCTTCTCATCAAAGTAAATGTGTCGCGAGGTGAATACGCAGTGGGAGACGAGATCATAACAGCGGTATCCTTTGGTGTTGGATGGATAGCCAAGGAAGATGCAAGAAATGGAACACGATGCAAGCTTATGAGGCGCGGTAGCGGTGATGCTAGGGTAGCTGAGACAACCGAAGATGTGAAGCTCGTCATAAAAGGGCGGTGAACCGAAAAGAAGATGGTGAGGAGCAAAGTTTCTGCGATTGCGGGAATGCCAAATGTTAAGGAGAAGTGATGTGGTGGCAAGCGTGTCAGGCTAGAAGCACGGAGGCACATTGGCATGAAAGAGAAGCATAGGTCCGGAGTCGTTAAGAGTGCCAAGGACGGGTTCAACACGACGGTCTGTTGCAAAGTGTAGGGGCAGGTAAGACGAACTATCGTGTCGTGTGTTGTGAGGAGACTACGAACAGCCAGGTTGTCGAACTCCTTCCCGTTGTCTGTTTGGAACGCAAGAATGGGACGCTCAAACTGCATAGAGACATAGAAATAAAAGGCAGCAAGAGTGATGATAGCATCGTACTTGCTCGGTAACGGGAAGGTCCACACACAATGGGATAAGTCGTCCAAAATTACAAGGTAGTAGGAGTAGCCCGTATTAATTGCAATAGGAGAGGTCCACACATCACTATGAGTTAACTCAAATGGCTATGATGCAACATGAGAAGAAGCCTAAAAAGGAAGACGAGTATGTTTGCCGAGACGACAAGCATGACACGAGTGATCCTCTATCTTATTACTCGTGAAATAAAAACTCCAAAAAATATGACGAAGGATGGCGGGGTTGGGATGACCCAAGCGAGGATGCGAGAGGTCGACACCGGTGGAGAGGGCAACATGAGCGGCGGAGGTGGAGGAGGCAGTTGAGCTGACCGGGTAGAGGTCCTCAGGACTGTCACATCGGTGGAGCACCATCCGGGTACGAGCGTCCTTGACAAAAAAACCAAACATGCCAAATTTAACGGTAACGGGATTTTCACGTGTAAAATGGCAAACGAAAACAAGGTTTTTTATAAGATCATGGGAAACTAAGATGTTAGATAAATAAAGTGGTGTGGATGTAGAGGGAAAGGATGCATGTCTTATCTGGGAAGAGAGGAACCATCACCAATGGTGATGCGAGCAGAAATGTTGACGGGACATGAGGCGTGGAGGGTATCGGGATGTGAAGCCATGTGAGTCGTAGCACCGGTATCCATGTACCAGTCGCCGTCGTCGGTGTAGTTGGATGGTGTAAGGGTGGAGTGCAACGCCGCCAGCAAAGCCGGGTCCCAAGGCGCTAGGGGAAGCGCGGGAGCCGGGGGCTGCGGCGGGGCCGTCAGGGGCAACGACGGCAGGCCTGTGGATACGACGGCTGTCCGAAGGAGAGGGGCCCGTAGGGCGACACATAGATATGTGATACGTCTCCGTCATATCTATAATTTTTGTTTTTTCATGACAATATTGTACAACTTTCATATACTTTTAGCAACTTTTTATACTATTTTTGGGACTAACATATTGATCCAGTGCCCAGTGCGAGTTCCTGTTTGTTGCATGTGTTTTGTTTCGCAGAACATCCATATCAACCGAGGTCCAAATGGGATAAAAAGTTATAGAGATTTTCTTTGGAATATTTGTGAATTTTGGGAAGTGGCATCAACACAAGGCGGTGCCCGAGGGGCCCACAAGCCACAGGGGCGCGTCCTAGGGGGTAGGGCGTGCCAGGGTGTCTTGTGGTCACCCCGTAAGGCGGTTGATGCCCTTCTTTCGCTGCAAGAAAGCTAATAGCTGGATAAAAATTGTGTTAATTTCAGCTCAGTCGAAGTTATGGATCTCCGAGAATATAAGAAACGGTGAAAAGCCAGAATCTGGAACGCAGAAACAAAAGGAAACAGAGAGAGAGATCCCCTGTGCCGCATTGATACGTCCCAAACGTATCTATAATTTCTGCTTGTTCCATGATCTTTTGGGTGACATTGTTATATGTTTTTCTACACTTTTATATCATTTTAGACATATTTGGACTAACCTACCAACTCAGTGCACCAGTGCTAGTTTCTGTCTGCTCATGTCTTTTTTGCACGGGCTTTTACCCAATTTTCCGACGCCCGAAAAATCCAGAAAAATATATATAAAAAATTAGGGAAACAGAAGCTTCGGGATCACCGAAGGAGGGCCAGAGGGGGGGCAGGGGCCTCCCAGGCGGCCTGCTCGCGCGGCCAGGGCACACGCCGCGCCAGGAGGTCGCCTGGGTGGGCCCCACCTCCTCCAGTGCCCTCCTTTGGCCTATATTTAGTGTTCCGTGAGGAAACCCTCGTAGACTTTTTGGAATCGCGAATTTCTCCATCGTTCCGCCGCCGCAGCGCTTCCAATATCGGGAGCGTGAGGACACCTCTTCCCAGCACCCTGTCGGAGGGAGGATTGACCTCCGGGAGCTTCTCCACCGCCTTGGACGCTTCCCGGATGTGCCGTGAGTAGATTCCCTTGAACCATGAGTCCATGACCAGTAGCTATGTGATGTCTTCTCTCCAATCTTGTGCTTCATTGGTTAGTCCTTGTGAGCTGCCCTACATGATCAAGGCATCTATGTAATTCTCTCGCTATTGCTATGCTCAATTTGTTGGGATCCGATGGATTATGAGATTATGTTCAGATTGTTACGAGTTATATATTTGATTATCCTTTTATATTATGTTCCTTAGTAATTCTTGCATGTTCTCCGTTGCTTTTTATTGCTTTGTCCAAGTAGTAGATCGTAACTCCAAGAGGGAGCGTTATGCATGATTGTGGGTTCGGGCCCCTCGATGTCTAGCTTGAGTGACAGAAACATGGAACAGTCAATCCTAGGATTCACTTGTTGAAACTTACAGAACTTTGTGAGTTATTTAAGATTTTAGGTTTGACAAGATATGGAGTCATGAGGAAATTATTTGTCGTGTCACTGAAATGAAAAGCATTGGAATGGTATAGGCTACTAGATGATTATTACCTACGGGATTGGGATGAGATTCAGTCTCTCTTTTACTCCAAGTTTTATCCTCTTCGTGAAGTCCATGTGGATCATGGTAACAATGCTTTATGTGATACTTATATTGTTGAGTTTATTCATGATCCCACTGAAAATTATTATGAGAAGGGAACATACTCTTATAGATATTTCAATAATATCAAGTTCCCTCTCTTTATATTGAAGGTTTTGAAGCTGCACTTGTTTTGCCTTCCTATGCTTATTGCTTTGTTCTTCAATAAATTATTCTATTGAAATAATCCTATGCATAGGAAGCATGTTAGACCTAAATGTGTTTGGTATTTGCTTCTTGATGATCTCTTTTGTTCTACAACTCTTATTCCTATGGGAGCATCATTAAAATCTTAAGCCTATCTTTATGGCTATAAAGAAAGAGCTCTAGGGAGACAACCCTTCTTATCTTTACTTTGAGTTGTTACTTTCAATTTTAGTGGTCTTGATGTTTGTTACTACTGTAGCAACATCATTATATCTTTATTTTTAAGCTTTGTGCCAAGTTATAGCCTCCGATTGCAAGAAAGTTCAAAAATTGTGACATGTTGTCCAGAAACTGATTCTGTCTGCTTGACAGAAAAATTCGCCACAATTCACCAGATCATCTTTTTGATCTGAATTGTTTTGATAGCATGCTCTATATAATTTTATTTCTGGCATCTGTTCTCAGTTTTTTTATTTGAGTTGCAGAAGTGCCCAGAATAAATTATTTACTACATGTTGTTTTGTTTTTCACAAATTCTACCATGTTTTGTGTTTTCATTGTTTTGCGAATCCTAAGCTTGCTTTTTATTTGCAAAAACCCTTTGGCATTCATGAGAAGCAGTAGTTTTTCATGATAATCTTTATTTTGAGCAGGTATTGAATTAATTTATTAAGGGAACTAACTACTCTAATCTGCTTATGATGAGTTTTGTATGAAGGGAGTTTTCAAGTATTGCAATGGGAGATATGATGAAAGAATATAAAGGAGTGTCAAACGCTCAAGCTTGGGGATGCCCCCATGCATCCCAAGAAATATTCAAGGAGACTCAAGCGTCTAAGCTTGGGGATGCCCCCGTACATCCCCTTCTCTATGAACAATCATGAGGTCGTCCATCTCCATACTATATTTTTATCACTTCATATGATATGTGCTATGCTTGGAGCGTCCTGCTATTTGCGTTTTAGTTTTATTTTAGTTTAGTTTGCTGGTCATAACAAGTAGGAACCTAGCCTACCTTGTTTGGGAGAGAGACACACTCCATTCCACTCTAGAACACAACATAGCTTTTCATGCTTATCCTTTTTGTGTGTTTTTCATCTTTTCGTAGCTACTGTCATGCTTAGCTCTTAGTTTTCATGCTTATATTTTTCAGAGCTTTTACTTAGGTTTATTTTGGAACTCTCTTGAGTTATCATGCTTATCTTGTTTAGAGAGTTGGCTTGTTGCACTGAGTTGTGTGTCTTGCATAAGTAGGTAATTGAGGTTGCTATTTAAGTATAGTAGTAACTTGCAATAGTTTTGAGGTATTGATTTGAGTAATGTTTGGACTATTGGTGCCAAGAGCTTGAGCCTATTAGTGATAGGTGTCGTATTTTGGGAAATCCGTGTGTTTTTCAAAAACTAAAAATTAGTTGAGAACTCTAGCTACTAAATTGATCGCTAACATCTGGAGGGGTTGGAATATATAGAGTACCCTCACGTTACCATGAGTCGAGGATGCGCAAGGATAACCAAAACCCCAAACATTCCTCCTCGGGGTACTTGTATTTTTCTGAATTTCCCAACTACATAGAGAGTTGCCAATAATAAGTGTATGAGTTCTTCGGACTAATGTGAGTATTTGATTGTTGGCACTTCCACCATCCATATTTTGCTAGCCTCTTTGGTACCGTGCATTGCCCTTTCTCACATTGAGAGTTGGTGCAAACTCCACCGGTGCATCCAAACCCATGACATGATACGCTCTGTCATACATAAGCCTCATTATATCTTTCCTCAAAACAGCCACCATACCTATCTTTTAAGGCATTTCCATACCCTTTCCGAGATACATTGCCATGTAACATCCTTCATCTCATGGCTTGCTCTTCATGCCATACATGCTTTTGCTTGATCATAGAGCCGCATGCTAGTTGGGCCTTGCCCACATTACTGCTACATGACGCGCTAGTATCATTGCATATGCTGCTACACTGGCAGAGGCATACATTTGCATACATCATGATAGTTTTCACTTGTCTTTATGTTGAGTACTTCTTATAAAGTGTGATGATTTTTATTTCTGTTCATGTAAAATATAGAGTGTTCCCTTAAGTGAGGAAAAGATCCCAAAGAGGACAAACAAAAGATCCCAAAGAGGACAAATGAGAGATAAAAAGAAAGAGCAAAAGTGGCCACAAAAAAATAAAAGAAAAGAGAGAAGGGGGCAACACTACTATTCCTTTTGAAAGATCCACACTCGTACTCCATTACTACAATCAGTCATGCATAACTATGTGGGGACCCTTACACTATAGAACTTGGTTTGCATATTCCAATGATGAGACTCCTCAAATGAGCTCTAGGTCTTCATGAGGAAACAAGTTGGATGCACCCCCACTAGTTCCATTAGAGAGCTTACCTTAGCTCATATGTGCATCCGTTACATGGCAATCCCTACTCCTTACATCATATCTATAATTTGGCTTTCTCTCGCCTATGGTTGTCCTCATTGATGTGAGCCTTTCACACCTTTTTGTCTTCCTTCCCCATCATTATTCTATTTGCCATCCTAAGTGCCAACATATCTTGCCTACGCTCATCCATTGCATGAGTGCTCAAAATCGAAAGGCAGAGGATCATTTTGACTTGTGCCTGACAAGTGGTCTCGGGATGAGTCAAAATAAGATTCCAAAGGAGACTAAGTGTGAGGTTTAGTAGATTTAGTTCTCAATTAAAAAATATTTTATCTCTGAAGCCATCTCCTACTTCTTGCACGCAAACACCATTTGGAGACATTCGAGTCAGAGACAGCGAGAGCTCTTGCAACTTTATGTTCTTACTTTGCTAAATTCAATACTAGATATAGACTCTTGCTTGTTATTGTCTTGACTTGAATTGCATATCTCACTTGCTTTACTTTGAAGTTTTTATATGTGTGTTAGCATGTCACCACAAAAATTATTTTGTTATCATTTATCTACTCGAGGACGAGCAGAAATTAAGCTTGGGGATGTTGATACGTCCCAAACGTATCTACAATTTTTGCTTGTTCCATGATCTTTTGGATGATATTGTTACATGTTTTGCTACACTTTTATATCATTTTACACATATTTAGACTAACCTACTAACTCTGTGCAGGGGTGTTTACCCAATTTTACGAAGCCCGAAAAAATACAAAAATATATATAAAAAATTAGCGAAACAGAAGCTTTGGGATCACCGAAGGAGGGCCAGAGGGGGCCCAGGGGCCTCCCAGGCGGCCTGCTCGCGCGGCCAGGGCACACGCCGCGCCAGGAGGTCGCCTGGGTGGGCCCCACCTCCTCCGGTGCCCTCCGTTGGCCTATATTTAGTGTTCCATGAGGAAACCCACACAGACTTTCTGAAATCGTGAATTTCTCCATCGTTCCGCCGCCGCAACACTTCCGAGATCGAGAGTGTCAGGAGAGCTCTGCCCGGCACCCACCGGAGGGAGGATTAACCTCCAGGAGCTTCTCCACCACCATGGATGCTTCCCGGATGTGCCGTGAGTAGTTTCCCTTGGACCATGACTCCATGACCAGTAGCTATGTGATGTCTTCTCTCCAATCTTGTGCTTCAATGGTTAGTCCTTGTAAGCTGCCCTACATGATCAAGGCATCTATATAATTATCTTGCTATTGCTATGCTCGGTTTGTTGGGATCCGATGGATTATGAGATTATGTTCAGATTGTTATGAGTTATATATTTGATTATCCTTTTATATTATGTTCCTTAGTGATTCTTGCATGTTCTCCGTTGCTTTTTATTGCTTTGGCCAAGTAGTAGATCGTAACTGCAAGAGGGAGCGTTATGCATGATTGTGAGTTTGGGCCCCTCGATGTCTAGCTTGAGTGACATGAACATGAGACTAGGGGATGTGCTTGTTGCCACCAGGGAGAAAACAACGGTGCTTGTGACCACGGTTGCAAGGATTGTTTACCTTACGCATAGTTCGTTAATGCAGTTGTCCGTTGCTTTGAGTTTACACTTTGGGTGGGGCTCGCAACTTAATACCAGAGAGATGTTCTAGATAGATATCTCAAGGTGGATGATTAGTAAGTAGATGCTCATGAATAAACGGTCTACTTGTCTTGGCGTACTGCCCATTACCATTGAACCTCATACTATCAAGGAGCATAATTAGCATTGTGGTGCGATCATAATTCTGTCAATTGCCCAACTATGATTTGTTTACCCTAGCATAGTTGTTTATCGTCTGTTACACGTCCATCATTTACCATTTTATTTACTTTTCCCTTGCAATTACTACTACCTCCCCGCTTGTGTTTTGATCCTTTGCAAACTACAAGGCCGAAGAGATTTACAATCTCTCTGTACTCGTTGGGAGCAAAGTTATTTGTTGTGTGTGCAGGTCCACATCTTCTGCTTGACAGGTGTGGGAGACACCTACTTGTTGAGCCTAGGAGTCCTCCTGGTTCGATAAACCTTATAGTCTCTGTGTAAGGGAAATTTGATGTTGACTACATCTCCACCTTCCACTTGGGGTCCAACGAGGGGCGCGAAGTATATACATCAACTCATCATCACCCATGGAGTCCAAGGACAATAGGGGAAACCATCCTCCCATCTAGGGGGGAGGCCAAGGAAGAAGAAGGAGGAGGGGGCTCTCTCCCTCTCTCTCCCGGTGGCTCCGGAACACCGTCGGGGCCATCATCGTGACGGCGATCTACAACAACAACTTCATCGTCGTCATCACCAACTCTCTCCCCCTCTATGCAGTGGTTCAACATCTCTTCTCACAGCTGTAATCTCTACCTAAACATGGTGCTCAACGCTATATATTATTTCCCAATGATGTATGGCTATCCTATGACACTGTGAGCTCATTGGATGAAAAAGCCGAGGAAGAGAGCGAAGAACAAAAGGAGGAAGAGCGGCTGAGCTACCCGTGCCCACCTTCTAATGAGAGTAACTCTTCAACTCATGCATTGTTTAATTTCCCTTCGTGCTTACCGAAGTATGAATGTTATGATAATTGCTATGATCCCTTAGATTCATTTGAAATATCCCTTTTTGATGAACTTCATGCTTGCTATGCTTGTCGCCATGATGCCAATATGAATGATGATTATGGAGACAAACTTGCTATAGTTCCTTATGTTAAGAATGAAATTGTTGCTATTGCACCCTCACATGATAGTCCTATTATCTTTTTGAATTCTCCCAACTACACTATATTGGAGAAGTTTGCACTTATTAAGGATTATATAGATGGGTTGCCTTTTACTATTGCACATGATGAGTTTGATAGATATAATATGCATGTGATTGCTGCTCCTACTTGCAATTATTATTAGAGAGGAACTACATCTCCGCCTCTCTATGTTTCCAATATGATAAAATTGCAAGAAATTATTTATACTATGCATTGGCCTTTACTTTGTGTGCATGAATTGTTCTTTTATGACATGTCGATGCAGAGTAAGAGAGATAAACTTTGTTGTTATGTGGTATATGTTAGTTTGTTCTCACTACTAAATTACAAATCATTGTTAATTAAAATTGGCTTTGATATACCTTGGGATCCGGGTGGATCAATTACTTGAGCACTTTATGCCTAGCTTAATGGCTTTAAACAAAACGCTACCAGGGAGACAACCCGGAAGTTTTAGAGAGTCATTTTATTCTTTTGTGTGCTTTTATATAGTTTAAAAAACAAAACAATAAAGAGGGGAACCTAAAACTTTTTTACAAATAAAAGTGAAAGTGAGAGAGACGAGCATTGTTAAAATGGGAGCATGCCTTGAACTTTATTCATGCCCATGGAAACCTTGTGAATCTTAATTACAGAAACTTTTCAACAAAAATAATTATCCTCTTTTATAAATCCATTGTATTATAAAAATAATGTGCCAAGATTTTCCGTTGGGATGATTAGATTGCTTGTTTGGTGTGTGCAGTGCAAAAACAAAAACTTTGGCTGTAGTGCGTGAATTTACATTTTTTACTGGAATGTTAAAAGTTTCTGAAATTTTTACACAATACTGCTATGTAAATTTTTTATTTCTTCCTAAATTTTTAGAATTTTTATAGTTATAGAAGTATGGTGAATGTACAGATTACTACAGACTGTCTTGTTTTTGAAAGATTCTGTTTTTGAGGCATTGTTTTGCTCGTTTTGATGAAACTATCGATTGTATCGGTGATATAAGTCATGGAAAAGTTATATTGCAGTATATAAAATGTAAAAACAAAATATGAATTGGTTGGCAACAGTACTTAAAGTTGTAATTTGCTTTATTATTACTCACGGATCTCACGAGGGTTTTTATAAGTTTTGTGTGATTGAAGTTTTCATGTTTTGGGCGAGGTCACGATGGATGAAGGAATGAGGAGTGGAAAGAGACTAAGCTTGGGGATGCCTGTGGCACCCCAAGGTAATATTCAAGGACTCCCAAGCAACTAAGCTTGGGGATTCCCCGGAAGGCATCCCCTCTTTCTTCTAACAACCATCGGTAATTTCACTTGAAGCTATATTTTGATTCCTCACATGATATGTGTAAATCTTGAAGCATTGTGTGCTTTTTATTTTTATTTTAATAGTGCACCATTATGGTATGAGAAATTCCTTGGTTGATTTATAGAAGGCTCTTTTCACCTCACTTATATCTTTTGAGTATGGCTTTATATAATGCTTCATGTGCTTCACTTATATCATCTGAAGTTTGGATTGCCTATTTCTCTACACATAAAAAACTGCCATTTGTAGAATGCTCTTTTGCTTCACTTATATTTGTTAGAGCGGGGACATATATTTTGTAGAAAGAATTAAACTCTCATGCTTCACTTATATCTATTTAGAGAGTTAACAGGAGGTGGTCATTCACATGGTTAGTCATAAAATCCAACATAAAACTTTTAGCTCACTGAATATGATATGTTTGATTCCTTGCAATAGTTTTGCGATATAAAGATGGTGATATTAGAGTCATGTTAGTGAGTAATTTTGGATTGGTAGAAATATTTGTGTTAAAGTTTGTGATTCCCATAGCATGCACGTATGGTGAATTGTTATGTGAAGAAGTTGGAGCATGATTTATTTATTGATTGTCATCCTTTCTGTGGAGGTGGGGATCGCGCGATGGTTAACTCCTACCAACCCTTCCCCTAGGAGCATGCGTGCAGTACCTTATTTCGATGACTAATAATTTTTTGCAATAAGTATGTGAGTTCTTTATGAATAATGCCGATTCCATGGATTATACGCACTCTCCCCCTTCCACATTTGCTAGCCTCTCTAGTACATCACAACTTTCACCGGTGCATTAAGCACACCTTTCTCAAAACAGCCACCATATACCTTCCTCAAAAAACCACCATACCTACCTATTATGGTATTTCCATAGCCATTCCGAGATATATTGCCATGCAACTTCCACCGTTCTGTTTATTAAGATAGCTAGCATGATGTTTTCATGGCTTGTCCGTTTTTTATATCATTGCTACGCTAGATCAATGCACATTCCGGTACACTGTCGGAGGCATTCATATAGAGTCATATTTTGTTGTAGTATCGAGTTGTAATTCTTGAGTTGTAAGTAAATAAAAGTGTGATGATCATCATTATTAGAGCATTGTCCCATGTGAGGAAAGGATGATGGAAGCTATGATTCCCTCACAAGTTGGGATGAGTCTTCGGACTATATGAAAAAAATAGAGGCCAAAGAAGCCCACCAAAAAAGGATAAAATATAAAAAACAAAAAAATGAAAGAAAAGAGAGAAGGGGCAATGCTAATATTCCTTTTTTCACACTTGTGCTTGAAAGTAGCACCATGATCTTCATGATAGAGAGTCTCCTATATTGTCACTTTCACATACTAGTGGACAATTTTCATTATAGAACTTGGCCTGTATATTTCAATGATGGGCTTCCTCAAATTGCCCTGGATCTTCGTGAGCAAGCGAGTTGGATGCACACCCACTTAGTTTCTTTTTGATATTTCATACACTTATAGCTCTAGTGCATCCGTTGCATGGAATTCCCTACTCACTCACATTGATATCTTTTAATAGGCATCTGCATAGCCCGTTGATACGCCTAGTTGATGTGAGACTATCTCCTTCTTTTTGTCTTCTCCGCAACTTCCATCGTATTATATTCCACCTATAGTGCTATACCCATGGCTCATGCTCATGTATTGCGTGAAAGTTGAAAAAGTTTGAGAATACTAAAGTATGAAACAATTGCTTGGCTAAAACCGGGGTTGTGCATGATTTAATACTTTGTGTGATGAAGATGGAGCATAGCCAGACTATATGATTTTGTAGGGATAACTTTCTTTTAGCCATGATATTTTGAGACGACATGATTGCCTTATTAGTATGCTTGAAGTATTATTGTCTTAATGTCAAATGATAGACCATTGCTTTGAATCACTCGTGTCTAAATATTCATGCCACGATTAGATTATATGATCAAGATTATGCTAGGTAGCATTACACATAAAAAATTATCTTTTTTATCATTTACCTACTCGAGGACGAGCAGGAATTAAGCTTGGGGATGCTGATACATCTCCGTCGTATCTATAATTTTTGATTGTTTCATGCCAATATTCTACAACTTTCATATACTTTTGGCAACTTTTTATACTATTTTTGGGACTAATATGTTGATCGAGTGCCCAGTGCCAGTTCCTGTTTGTTGCATTTTTTTGTTTCATAGAAAATCCATATCAAACGAAGTCCAAATGGGATAAAAATTTACGGAGATTTTCCTTGGAATATATGTGAATTTTGGGAAGTGGAATCAATAGAAGGCGGTGCCCGAGCGGCCCACAACCCAGAGGGGCGTGGCCTCGGCGATAGGGTTCGCCAGGGTGGCTTGTGGCCACCCCGTAAGGCGGTTGATGCCCTTCTTTCCCTGCAAGAAAGCTAATATCCGGATAAAAATCGTGTTAAAATTTCAGCCCAATCGGAGTTATGGATCTCCGGGAACATAAGAAACGGTGAAAAGCCAGAATCTGGAACGCAGAAACAGAAAGAAACGGAGAGAGAGATCCAATCTCGGAAGGTCTCTCGCCCCTCCGCCGCCATGGAGTCCAAGGACCGGAGGGGAAACCCTCCTCCCATCTAGGGGGAGGCCAAGGAAGAATAAGAAGCAGGGGGCTCTCTTCCCCTCTCTCCTAGTGGCACCGGAACGCCGTCGGGGCCATCATCGTGACGGCGATCTACACCAACAACTTCGTCACCGTCATCACCAACTCTCTCCCCCTCTATGCAGTGGTTCAACACCTCTTCTCACCGCTGTAATCTCTACTTACACATGGTGCTCAATGCTATATATTATTTCCCAATGATGTATGGCTATCCTGTGATGTTTGAGTAGATCTTTTTTGTCCTATGGGTTGATTGATGACCATGATTGGTTTGAGTTGCATGTTTTATTATTGGTGCTATCCTATGGTACTCTCCATGCCGCGCAAGTGTGAGGGGTTCCCATTGTAGGGTGTTGCAATGTTTTCATGATTTGCCTATGGTGGGTTGCTTGAGTGACAGAAGCATAAACCCGAGTAGGTGGGTTGTTGCATATGGGAGTAAAGAGGACTTGATACCTTATAATTCTATGGTTGGGTTTACCTTAATGATCTTTAGTAGTTGCAGATGCTTGCTAGAGTTCCAATCATAAGTGCATATGATCCAAGTAGATAAAGTATGTTAGCTTATGCCTCCCAACCATATAAAGTTGCAATCATGATTACCGCTCTAGTTATCGATTGCCTAGGGACAAATAACCTTCCTGTGACAAAAGGATCTCTACTAAGACCAACTTAGTTGTTTCTTTATCTAAGAAGCCCCTAGTTTTTATTTACGTCTTCTTTATTTTCTTGCAAACATATCCTATCACGCCTACAAAGTACTTCTAGTTTCATACTTGTTCTAGGTAAAGCGAACGTTAAGCATGCATAGAGTTGTATCGGCGGTTGATAGAACTTGAGGGAATATGTGTTCTACCTTTAGCTCCTCGTTGGTGTTGGGGAACGTTGCATGGGAAACAAAAAAATTCCTACGCACACGAAGACCTATCATGGTGATGTCCATCTACCAGAGGATATTAGATCCACATACCCTTGTAGATCGCTAAGCGGGAAGCGTTAAGAAACGCGGTTGTTGTAGTGGTACTGCTTCGTGATTCAAATCACCGTCGTCCCACGATCCGTTCCGATCTAGCGCTGAACGGACGACACCTCCGCATTCAGCACACATACAGCTCGATGACGATCTCAGCCTTCTTGATCCAGCAAGAGAGATGGAGAAGTAGATGAGTTCTCCGGCAGCCTGATGCCGCTCCGGTGGTGGTGATGATCTACTCCTGCACGGCTTCGCCCGAGCTCCGCAGAAATCCGATCTAGAGGAAGAACTACGTGGTATAGGTTTGAGTTGCACGTGGAAAAGTTGTGTCTCAAAAGCCCTAAAACCACCAGTACATATATAGGAGGAGGGGAGGGGCTAGACTTGGGGCTCAAGGGAGCCCCAAGGGCGCCGACCGAAGGGAGGAGGTGGACTCCCACCCCAATTCGGTTTGAGGGAAGGAGTCCACTCCTTTCCCACCTCCCTCTTTCTTTTTTTCCTTTCCTTTGGTATTTTCCCCTTGTGGCACCATGGCCCTATTGAGCTGGCCTAACCAGCCCACTAAGGGCTGGTGTGCCACCCTAGGGGTCACTGGGCTCACTCCCGGGTGAGTGGGCCCCTCCCGGTGAACACCCGGAACCCATTCGTCACTCCCGGTACACTGTCGGTAATGCCCGAAACTTTCCGGTGACCAAATGAAACCATCCTATATATCAATCTTCGTTTCCGGACCATTCCGGAAACCCTTATGACGTCTGTGATATCATCCGGGACTTCGAACACCATTCGGTAACCACACATATAACTCAACTATACTAAAACATCATCGAACCTTAAGTGTGCACACCCTGCGAGTTCGAGAACTATGTAGACATGACCCGAGACACTCCTCCGTCAATATCCAATAGCGGGACCTGGATGTCCATATTGGATCCTACATATTCTAAGAAGATCTTATGGGTTGAACCTCTTGCCAAGGATTCATATAATCCCGTATGTCATTCCCTTTGTCCTTCGGTATTTTACTTGCCCGAGAATCGATCGCCGGTATCCGTATACCTATTTCAATCTCATTACCGGCAAGTCTCTTTACTCATTCCGTAATACAAGATCCCGCCACCTACACTTGAGTCACATTGCATGCAAGGCTTGGTTGTGATGTTGTATTACCTCTCCGTCACACAGAGTGACAAATCCCAGTCTTGATCCATACTAACTCAACGGACACCTTCGGAGATACCTGTAGAGCACCTTTATAGTCACCCTGTTATGTTGCGACGTTTGATACACACAAGGTATTCCTCCAATGTCAGTGAGTTACATGATCTCATGGTCATAGGAATGAATACTTGACATGCAGAAAACAATAACAACAAAATGACACGATCACATGCTATGTTCATAGTTTGGGTCTAGTCCATCATATGATTCTCCTAATGATGTGATCTAGTTATCAAGTGACAACACTTGCATATGGTCAGAAAACCTTAACCATCCTTGATCAATTGGCTAGCCAACTAGAGGCTTGCTAGGGACATTGTTTTGTCTATGTATCCGCACATGTATCTATGTTTTTATTCAATACAATTACATCATGGATAATAAACGATTATCTTGAAACAGGAAATATAATAATAAGTATTTTATCATTGCCTCGAGGGCATATTTCCAATAGTCTCCCACTTGCACTAGAGTCAATAATCTAGTCCTCACATCGCTACGTGATTTACATTGTTATGAATCTAACACCCATACAGTTCTGGTGTTGATCATGCTTTGCTCGTGGAAGAGGCTTAGTCAGCGGATCTGCTACATTCAGATTCGTGTGCACTTTGCAAATATTTACATCCTCTCATTCGACATAGTCGCGCATGAGGTTGAAGCGTCGTTTGATGTCTTTGGTCTTCTTGTGAAACCTTGGTTCCTTTGCTAAAGCAATGGCACCAGTGTTGTCATAGAAGAGAGTTATTGGATTTAGTGCGCTCGGCACAACTCCAAGATCCGTCATGAACTGCTTCATCGAGACACCCTCCTTAGCTGCCTCCGAGGCAGCCATGTACTCCGCTTCACATGTAGAATCTGCTATGACGCTTTGCTTGGAACTGCACCAGCTTACCGCACCCCCATTAGGAATAAATACGTATCCGATTTGAGACTTGGAGTCATCCGGATTAGTGTCAAAGCTTGCGTCGACGTAACCCTTTATGACGAACTCTTCGTCACCTCCATAAACGAGAAACATTTCTTTAGTCCTTTTCAGGTACTTCAGAATATTCTTGACAGCTGTCCGGTGATCCACTCCTGGATTACTTTGAAACATGCCTGCCATACTTATGACCAGGCTGACGTCCGGTCTAGGGCACAACATTGCATACATGACAGAACCTATGGCTGAAGCATAGGGGACGATACTCATCTTTTCTCTATCTTTCACAGTTGCTGGGCACTGAGTCTTACTCAATTTTATACCTTGTAATACTGGTAAGAACCCCTTCTTGGACTGTTCCATTTTGAACTTCTTCAAAACTTTATCAAGGTATGTGCTTTGTAAAAGTCCTATCAGGCGCCTCGATCTATCCCTATAGATCTTAATGCCTAGAATGTAAGAAGCTTCTCCTAGGTCCTTCATTGAGAAACTTTTATTCAAGTAATCCTTTACGCTCTCCAAAAACTCCATGTTGTTCCAATCAGTAATATGTCATCCACATATAATATTAGAAACGCCACAGAGCTCCCACTCACTTTCTTGTAAATACAAGATTCTCCAACCACTTGTATAAACCCAAATGCTTTGATCACCTCATCAAAGCGCTTATTCCAACTCTGAGATGCTTGCACAAGTCCATAAATGGATCGCTGGATCTTGCATACTTTGTTAGAATTTGTTGGATCGACAAAACCTTCGGGTTGCATCATATACAACTCTTCCTTAAGAAAACCGTTAAGGAACGCCGTTTTGACATCCATCCGCCAGATTTCATAATCAAAAAATGCAGCTATTGCTAACATGATTCGGACGGATTTAAGCATCGCTACTGGTGAGAACCTCTCATCGTAGTCAACTCCTTGAACTTGTGAAAAACCCTTTGCCACAAGTAGAGCTTTATAAACGGTCACATTACCGTCTGCGTGTGTCTTCTTCTTAAAGATCCATTTGTTCTGAATAGTCTTGCGGCCTTCAGGTAATACTTCCAAAGTCCACACTTTGTTTTCATACATAGATCCTATCTCGGACTTCATGGCCTCCAGACATTTGTTGGAATCCGGGCCCACCATTGCTTCTTCATAATTCACAGGTTCATTGTTGTCTAACAACATGATTGATAAGACATTATTACCGTACCACTCAGGAGCAGTACGTGATCTTGTCGACCTGCGAGGTCCGATAGGAACTTGATCCGAAGTTTCATGATCATCATCATTAACTTCCTCCTCAACCGACATTGCTTCGACAGGGGTTTCCCCTTGCCCTGCGCCACCATCTAGAGGGATTAGAGGTTCGACAACCTCATCAAGTTCTATCTTCCTCCCACTCAATTCTGTCAAGAGAAACTCCTTCTGAAGAAAAGCTCCATTTTTAGCAACAAACACTTTGCCCTCGGATTTGAGATAGAAGGTGTACCCAACTGTCTCCTTTGGGTAACCTATGAAGGTGCACTTTTTTGCTTTGGATTCCAACTTTTCAGGCTGAAGCTTTTTGACATAAGGATCACATCCCCAAACTTTAAGAAACGACAACTTTGGTCTTTTGCCATACCACAGCTCGTATGGTGTCGTCTCAACGGACTTTGATGGTGCCTTAATTAAAGCGAATGCAGTTGTCTCTAATGCATAACCCCAAAACTATAATGCAAATCGATAAGAGACATCATAGATCGCACCATTTCTAACAAAGTACGATTACGACGTTCGGACACACCATTGCGTTGTGGTGTTCCAGGAGGTGTCAACTGTGAAACAATTCCACATTGTCTTAAGTGAGCACCAAACTCGAAACTCACATACTCACCCCCACGATTAGAACGTAGGAACTTGATCTTCTTGTTACGATGATTTTCAACTTCACTCTGAAATTGCTTGAACTTCTCAAACATTTCAGACTTGTGCTTCATCAAGTAGATATATCCATACCTACTCAAATCGTCAGTGAAGGTGAGAAAATACCGATATCCGCCGCGCGCTTCCACACTCATCGGACCGCACACATCGGTATGTATTATCTCCAACAAGTCACTTGCACGCTCCATTGTTCCGGGGAACGGAGTCTTAGTCATCTTGCCCATGAGGCATGGTTCGCACATGTCAAGTGATTCAAAATCATGTGACTCTAAAAGCCCATCGGAATGGAGTTTCTTCATGCACTTTACACCAATATGACCTAGGCGGCAGTGCCACAAAAACATGGCGTTATCATTGTTAACTCTACATCTTTTGTTCTCAATGTTATGTATATGTGTATCATCACTATCAAGATTCAATATGAACAATCCTCTCACATTGGGTGCATGACCATAAAAGATATTACTCATAGAAATAGAACAACCACTACTGGAAAACAGTTTTTTGCTATCTGCCTAGTCTTTGCCGTCTGCTAGCTGATGGCAAAGAGTGTCTTTGCCGTCAGCTTCAGCAAAACAGACGGCACAGTACTGGCTGATGGCATACAGTCTTTTTGCCATCTATCACCTGTTTGCCGTCTGCTAGCGGACGACAAATAGTCCAGAGGCAGACGACAAAGATATAGATAGGCCCACCTGACCGCGGGGTGGCTAGGTCAAACAGGAGTCGGACCTTTGCCGTCTGCTAGCGGACGACAAAGAGTCTAACTCCGTTAACAGCTCCTTCCCCCCCACCCCGCCCCTCTCTCTCTGTGTAATGGCTCACCCCTCGCGCCCCTCGCTCTCTCTCCCCACCCCGCGCGCTCCTCTCTCTGTAACGGCCGCCAGGACCACCGTCGTGCCGCCGCCCCCGTCGCGTCGCCGCCCCTATCGCCCCTGCCGCCGCCCCTGTCGCGCCCCACTGCCGCCCCTGTCGCCCCTGTCGCCCCCGCCGCCGCCCCTCTCTCTCTCTCTCCCCACCTCGCCCCTGCTGCCGCTGCCCCACCACCATTGTGCCACCGCCCCTGGCGCCCCCGGTGCCGCCCCGCCACCCCCAACACTCCGGCCCCTCCACAGCCGCCCCTCTCGGTGAGCCCCCACACCCCCACCCCCACCCCCCACCCGCATTATTTTTTACTAGTTTTATTATTTTTAGTAGTTGTTATTGTTAGTAGTTTTAGTGGTAGATTTAGTTAGGTTAGTTAGTTAGCTTGGTTAGTTAGGTGGAGGAGGTGAAGAGGAGAAGAGGAGGAGGAGGAGGACAAGAAGAGGAGAAGCAAAAGAGGAGTAGGAGGAGGAGGAGGAGAAGAAAAAGAAGAAGAAGAAGAAGAGGAGGAGAAGAAAAAATAAGAAGGAGAAGAAGAAGAAAAACAAGAAGAAGAGAAGAAAAAAATAAGAAGGAGAAGAAGTAAAGAAGAGAATAAGAAAAAAAATAAGAAGGAGAAGAAGAGAAAAAAGAAGAAGAAGTTGATTTTTTATTGTTTGGTATTTAGTGGTAGCTAGATTCTTTTTTAGTTACTTAGTGGTAGATTCTATTTTTGTTATAGTGGTAGATTCTGTTTTTTTTATTTTTTTGCTGTTTAGTGCTATCTAGGTTTAGCGATAGGTTTAGTTAGCTTGGTTAGTTAGGTTAGTTAGTTAGCTAGCTTACTAGAAAGAATAGGAAGAAGAAGAGGAGGAGGAGGAGGAGGAGAAGAGGAGGAGGAGGAGGAGAAGAAGAAGAAGAAGAATAGGGGGAGGAGAAGACAAAAAGAAGATCACATGTTTGCTATTTAGTTTTTTGGAATTAATTAGTAGTTTTAGTGGTAGATTCTGTTAGTTAATTAGTAGATTTAGTGGTAGATTCTGTTAGTTTATTCGCCCATCATTATTGCTTAGGTTCAAGACTACTTCAAAGAAGATCACATGTTCTTTTGTTGAAATCAAGTCTGTCAAAATAATGTATCGTCTATATTTATTGGTACCGGAGCAAAACAGGACAACTTAAATAATATTGCCATCCTCAAATGTAGAAAATATCGAAAAGTTTTATATAAACTGAAAAGTAGTATAGGTAACCTGGAAAGTCCTCTGGACCAAAAGGGCAACTTCTGGACCTGCGAACTCTGCGTGGTAGGTGCATGTCCATGCACCAGGGTAATTAACCCAACAATGACATAATTAGCCCATTTAGCTCCAAAATACCATAATAAGCTCAAAATGGCATAAGAACCTTGGTTAGCTCATGCATATTATATACTTAGCTTGTTTTCCTCTAAACTGGGATAATTAGCCCATTTAGCTCAAAAAAGACATAATTAGGTAATTTAGCTCCAACAAGAGGAGAAGAGGAGAAGAAATAGGCAAAATGAAAAGAAGAAGAAGAAGAAGAAGAGAAGAAGGAGAAGGAGGAGGAGGAGGAGGAGGAGGAGAAGGCCAAGGACCTTCTATCCTTCTCCTCCTCCTCCTCCTTCTTCTTTATTTCTTCTTCTTCTCCTCCTCCTCCTCTTTCTTCTCCTCTTTCATATTATCCTTGCTTTAATTAACCCAACAATGACATAATTAGCCCATTTAGCTCCAAAATACCATAATAAGCTCAAAATGGCATAAGAACCTTGGTTAGCTCATTAATATTATATACTTAGCTTCTTTTCCTCTAAAATGGGATAATTTGCCCATTTAGCTCAAAAAAGACATAATTAGGTAATTTAGCTCCAACAAGAGGAGAGGAGGAGAAGAAATAGGCAAAATGAAAAGAAAGAAGAAGAAGAAGAGAAGAAGGAGAAGGAGGAGGAGGAGGAGGAGAAGGCCAAGGACCTTCTAGTCCTTCTCCTCCTCCTCCTTCTCCTCCTTCTCCTCCTTCTTCTTGATTTCTTCTTCTTCTCCTCCTCCTCCTCTTTCTTCTCCTCTTTCATATTATCCTTGCTTTAATTTCCGCAACAATGACATAATTAGCCCATTTGGCTCCAAAATGCCATAATAACCTCAAAATGGCATAAGAACCTTGGTTAGCTCATGAATATTATATACTTAGCTTGTTTTCCTCTAAAATGACATAATTGGAATATTTGTGTTGATCGGGTAGATTTACATGTGATAGTTGTCTCGTCGCTATGAGGTCTGCTGTGCGAAGACCTGCCCGTGCGTTGTACGAGCTCCGCCCCTGCATTCGTGGGTCAGTACAAATTTCATGTCCTCCCCGCCCCTTCATTTACTGTGGCTCGGTTTCCGCATGAAACTTTCTAGATTTAGGTAATTCAATTAATTTATCAGTACGCGTCACCAGTATGCGTCTCCCGTTCGAAAGGGCGACATCTATAAATATGCATGTCTTTGCATATTTATAACCGCCATCCTTTCGAATTGTCCAACATTATCCATGGACAACCCGAGTATGTGTAGATTGGGTTCGTTTTCCCGTATGCTGTGCTCTGGATCCGATGCGGAATTTCGTCAGTGCCTCCCTGTTGTTCTCCGGATGCACATCCTCTCTGTTTATTGCGGAGACATGTATCAGGAGAACAGCGGGGAGGTGCTGCCGAATTTTTGCGTTGGATCCGGAGCACAACATGGGAAAACGAACCCAATCTACACATACTCGGGTGGGATTAGGACCTATCTTTACCTATTAGCGTGCAGGTTGCCTGGACGTAATAAAAATGGCGAACCTGATTAACCGATGAATATAAATGCTAAATTATATATAAATATATTTCTTCTGTCTTTAGTAGCTATGCAAGATGAGTGATCGTGCGTGGATGTATATCATGTTGGAATTATGCCCTAGAGGCAATAATAAATATGGTTATTATTATAATTCCTGTATCAAGATAATCGTTTATTATCCATGCTATAATTGTATTGAATAAAGACTCATTTACATGTGTGGATACATAGACAAAACACCGTCCCTAGCAAGCCTCTAGTTGGCTAGCCAGTTGATCAAAGATAGTCAGTGTCTTCTGATTATGAACAAAGTGTTGTTGCTTGATAACTGGATCACGTCATTAGGAGAATCACGTGATCGACTAGACCCAAACTAATAGACGTAGCATGTTGATCGTGTCATTTTGTTGCTACTGTTTTCTGCGTGTCAAGTATTTATTCCTATGACCATGAGATCATATAACTCACTGACACCGGAGGAATGCTTTGTGTGTATCAAACGTCGCAACGTAACTGGGTGACTATAAACATGCTCTACAGGTATCTCCGAAGGTGTTAGTTGAGTTAGTATGGATCAAGACTGGGATTTGTCACTCCGTGTAACGGAGAGGTATCTCGGGGCCCACTCGGTAATACAACATCACACACAAGCCTTGCAAGCAATGTGACTTAGTGAAAGTTGCGGGATCTTGTATTACGGAACGAGTAAAGAGACTTGCCGGTGAACGAGATTGAAATAGGTATGTGGATACTGACGATCGAATCTCGGGCAAGTAACATACCGAAGGACAAAGGGAATGACATACGGGATTATATGAATCCTTGGCACTGAGGTTCAAACGATAAGATCTTCGTAGAATATGTAGGATCCAATATGGGCATCCAGGTCCCGCTATTGGATATTGACCAAGGAGTCTCTCGGGTCATGTCTACATAGTTCTCGAACCCGCAGGGTCTGCACACTTCAGGTTAGACGTTGTTTTATGCGTATTTGAGTTATATGGTTGGTTACCGAATGTTGTTCGGAGTCCCGGATGAGATCACGGACATCACGAGGGTTTCCGGAATGGTCCGGAAACGAAGATTGATATATAGGATGACCTCATTTGATTACCGGAAGGTTTTCGGAGTTACCGGGAATGTACCGGGAATGACGAATGGGTTCCGGGAGTTCACCGGGGGGGCAACCCACCCCGGGGAAGCCCATAGGCCTTGAGGGTGGCACACCAGCCCTTAGTGGGCTGGTGGGACAGCCCAAAAGGGCCCTATGCGCCTAGGAAAGAAAATCAAAGAGAAAAAAAAAGAGGAGGTGGGAAGGTAAGGAAGGACTCCCACCCACCAAACCAAGTCCAACTCGGTTTGGGGGGGGAGCCTTCCCCCTTGGACTCGGCCGACCCCCTTGGGGCTCCTTGAGCCCCAAGGCAAGGTCCCCTCCCTCCCACCTATATATACGGAGGTTTTAGGGCTGATTTGAGACGACTTTTCCACGGTAGCCCGACCACATACCTCCACGGTTTTTCCTCTAGATCGCGTTTCTGCGGAGCTCGGGCGGAGCCCTGCTGAGACAAGGTCATCACCAACCTCCGGAGCGCTGTCACACTGCCGGAGAACTCTTCTACCTCTCCGTCTCTCTTGCTTGATCAAGAAGGCCGAGATCATCGTCGAGCTGTACGTGTGCTGAACGCGGAGGTGCCGTCCGTTCGGTACTAGATCGTGGGACTGATCGCGGGATTGTTCGCGGGGCGGATCGATGGACGTGAGGACGTTCCACTACATCAACCGCGTTCACTAACGCTTCTGTTGTACGATCTACAAGGGTACATAGATCATTCATCCCCTCTCGTAGATGGACATCACCATGATAGGTCTTCGTGCGCGTAGGAAAATTTTTGTTTCCCATGCGACGTTCCCCAACAGTGGCATCATGAGCTAGGTTCATGCGTAGATGTCTTCTCGAGTAGAACACAAAAGTTTTTGTGGGCGGTGATGTGCATTTTTCTGCCCTCCTTAGTGTTTTCTTGATTCCGCGGTATTGTTGGATTGAAGCGGCTTGGACCGACATTACTCGTACGCTTACGAGAGACTGGTTTCATCGCTACGAGTAACCCCGTTGCTCAAAGATGACTGGCAAGTGTCGGTTTCTCCAACTTTAGTTGAATCGGATTTGACCGAGGAGGTCCTTGGATGAGGTTAAATGGCAACTCATATATATCCGTTGTGGTGTTTGCATAAGTAAGATGCGATCCTACTAGATACCCATGGTCACCACGTAAAACATGCGACAACAAAATTAGAGGACGTCTAACTTGTTTTTGCAGGGTATGCTTGTGATGTGATATGGCCAACGATGTGATGTGATATATTGGATGTATGAGATGATCATGTTGTAATACTAAATATCGACTTGCACGTCGATGGTACGGTAACCGGCAGGAGCCATAGGGTTGTCTTTATACTAACGTTTGTGCTTGCAGATGCGTTTACTATTTTGCTAGGATGTAGCTTTAGTAGTAATAGCATGAGTAGCACGACAACCCCTATGGCAACACGTTGATGTAGATCATGGTGTGGCACCGGTGACAAGAAGATTGTGCTGGTGCTTTGGTGATGGAGATCAAGAAGCACGTGATGATGGCCATATCATGTCACTTATGAATTGCATGTGATGTTAATCCTTGTATGCACCTTACTTTGCTTAGAACGACGGTAGCATTATGAGGTGATCTCTCACTAAAACTTCAAGACGAAATTGTGTTCTCCCCGACTGTGCACCGTTGCTACAGTTCGTCGTTTCGAGACACCACGTGATGATCGGGTGTGATAGACTCAACGTTCACATACAATGGGTGCAAAACAGTTGCGCACGCGGAACACTCGGGTTAAGTTTGACGAGCCTAGCATGTGCAGACATGGCCTCGGAACACATGAGACCGAAAGGTCGATCATGAATCATATAGATGATATGATTAGCATAGGGATGCTTACCACTGAAACTATACTCAACTCACGTGATGATCGGACTTGAGCTAGTATAAGTGGATCATGAACCACTCAAACGACTAGAGAGATGTACTTTTTGGGTGGGAGTTTAGCGAATAATTTGATTAAGTTGAACTCTAATTATCTTGAACATAGTCTAAGTCCACTTTGAATATATTTGTGTTGTAGATCATGGCTCACGCTACAGTCATCCTGAATTTTAATACGTTCCTAGAGAAAGCTAAGTTGAAAGATGATGGAAGCAACTTTGTAGACTGGGCTCGTAATCTTAAGCTAATCTTACAAGTTGGGAAGAAGGATTATGTCCTTAATGCTGTGCTAGGAGATGAACCACCCGCTACGGCTGATCAGGATATTAAGAACGCTTGGTTAGCACGTAAGGAGGACTACTCAATAGTTCAATGTGCAGTCTTGTATGGCTTAGAACCGGGACTTCAACATCGCTTTGAGCGTCATGGAGCATTTGAGATGTTCCAGGAGTTGAAGTTTATCTTTCAGAAGAACGCCCGGATTGAGAGGTATGAGACCTCCGATAAATTCTATGCTTGCAAGATGGAGGAAAACTCGTCTGTCAGTGAACATGTGCTCAAAATGTCTGGATACTCAAACCGTCTAGCTGAGCTGGGGATTGAACTCCCGCAAGAGGCTATCACTGACAGAATCCTTCAATCACTGCCGCCAAGCTATAAAGGCTTTGTGTTGAACTACAACATGCAAGGGATGAACAAGTCTCCCGGCGAGTTGTTTGAGATGCTGAAAGTCGCAGAGTCTGAACTCCGTAAAGAGCATCAAGTGTTGATGGTGAATAAGACCACTAGTTTCAAGAGAAACGGCGAAGGCAAGAAGGGTAATTCGAAGAATAACGGCAAGCCTGTTGCCAATCCGACGAAGAAACCCAGAGCTGGACCTAAGCCTGAAACGGAGTGTTACTATTGCAAGGGTATGGGTCACTGGAAGCGCAATTGCCCCAAGTATCTGGCAGATAAGAAGGCGGCCAAAGAAAAATCAGGTATATTTGATATACATGTTATTGATGTGTACTTAACCGGCTCTCGTAGTAGTGCCTGGGTATTCGATACCGGTTCTGTTGCTCATATTTGCAACTCGAAACAGGAACTGCGGAATAGACGAAGGCTGGCGAAAGATGAAGTGACGATGCGCGTAGGAAATGGTTCCAAGGTTGATGCAACCGCCGTCGGCACAGTTTCACTTCAGTTACCATCAGGATTAGTGATGAACTTAAATCATTGTTATTTAGTGCCTGCGTTGAGCATGAACATTATATCTGGATCTTGTTTATTGCGAGACGGTTACTCTTTTAAGTCAGAGAATAATGGTTGTTCTATTTCTATGAGTAACATCTTTTATGGTCATGCACCTAATGTGAGAGGATTGTTCATATTGAATCTCGATAGCGATACGCATATACATAACGTTGAGACCAAAAGAGTTAGAGTTAACAATGAGAGCGCCATATTTTTGTGGCACTGCCGCTTAGGTCATATTGGTGTAAAGCGCATGAAGAAACTCCATGCTGATGGACTTTTGGAGTCACTTGACTTTGATTCACTTGACACGTGCAAACCATGCCTCATGGGCAAGATGACTAAGACTCCGTTCTCCGGAACAATGGAGCGTGCAAGTGACTTGTTGGAAATCATACATACCGATGTGTGTGGTCCGATGAGCGTGGAGGCACGCGGCGGATATCGTTATTTTCTCACCTTCACTGACGATTTGAGTAGATATGGTTATGTCTACTTGATGAAGAACAAGTCTGAAACATTTGAAAAGTTCAAGCAATTTCAGAGTGAAGTGGAAAATCATCGTAACAAGAAGATCAAGTTCCTACGGTCTGATCGTGGGGGTGAATATCTGAGTTTCGAGTTTGGTACTCACTTAAGACAATGTGGAATTGTTTCACAGTTAACACCGCCTGGAACACCACAGCGTAATGGTGTGTCCGAACGTCGTAATCGTACTCTATTAGAGATGGTGCGATCTATGATGTCTCTTACTGATTTGCCGTTATCGTTTTGGGGTTATGCATTAGAAACATCTGCATTCACTTTAAATAGGGCACCATCAAAATCCGTTGAGACGACACCATACGAACTATGGTATGGCAAAAGGCCAAAGTTGTCGTTTCTTAAAGTTTTGGGATGTGATGCTTATGTCAAAAAGCTTCAGCCTGAAAAGCTGGAACCCAAAGCGGAAAAGTGCGTCTTCATAGGTTACCCAAAAGAAACAGTTGGGTACACCTTCTATCTCAAATCCGAGGGCAAAGTGTTTGTTGCTAAAAATGGAGCTTTTCTCGAGAAGGAGTTTCTCTCGAGAGAATTGAGTGGGAGGAAGATAGAATTTGATGAGGTTTTCGAACCTCTCATCCCTCTGGATGGTGGCGCAGGGCAAGGGGAAACCTCTGTCGTTGCGACGCCGGTTGAGGAGGAAGTTAATGATGATGATCATGAAACTCCAGTTCAAGTTTCTGTCGAACCACGCAGGTCGACGAGACCACGTGCTGCTCCAGAGTGGTACGGTAATCCCGTCTTATCAATCATGTTGTTAGAAAACAATGAACCTGCAAATTATGAAGAAGCAATGGTGGGCCCAGATTCCAACGAATGGCTAGAATCCATGAAGTCTGAGATAGGATCCATGTATGAGAACAAAGTGTGGACTTTGGAGGTACTACCTGAGGGCCGCAAGGCTATTCAGAACAAATGGATCTTTAAGAGGAAGACGGACGCTGACGGCAATGTGACCGTTTATAAAGCTCGACTTGTGGCAAAGGGTTTTTCACAAGTTCAAGGAGTTGACTACGATGAGACATTCTCACCGTAGCGATGCTTAAGTCCGTCAGAATCATGTTAGCAATAGCTGCATTTTTCGATTATGAAATCTGGCAAATGGATGTCAAAAGGCGTTCCTTAACAGTTTCCTTAAGGAAGAGTTGTATATGATACAACCCGAAGGTTTTATCGATACAAAGAATGCTAACAAAGTGTGCAAGCTCCAGCGATCCATTTATGGACTGGTGCAAGCATCTCGGAGTTGGAACAAACACTTTGATGAGGTGATCAAAGCATTTGGGTTTATACAAGTGGTTGGAGAATCTTGTATTTACAAGAAAGTGAGTGGGAGTTCTGTGGCGTTTCTAATATTATATGTGGATGACATATTGCTGATTGGAAACAACGTGGAGTTTTTAGAGAGCATAAAATATTACTTGAATAAGAGTTTCTCTATGAAGGACCTAGGAGAAGCTGCTTACATTCTAGGCATTAAGATCTATAGGGATAGATCAAAACGCCTGATAGGACTTTCACAAAGCACATACCTTGATAAAGTTTTGAAGAGGTTCAAAATGGAACAGTCCAAGAAAGGGTTCTTGGCAGTTTTACAAGGTACGAGATCGAGTAAGACTCAGTGCCCAGCAACTGATGAAGATAGAGAGCATATGCGCTCCGTCCCATATGCTTCAGCCATAGGTTCTATAATGTATGCAATGCTGTGCACTAGACCGGATGTTAGCCTGGCCATAAGTATGGCAGGTAGGTTCCAGAGTAATCCACGAGTGGATCACTGGACAGCGGTCAAGAATATCCTGAAGTACCTGAAAAGGACTAAGGAGATGTTTCTCGTGTATGGAGGTGACGAAGAGCTCGCCGTAAAAGGTTACGTCGATGCAAGCTTTGACACAGATCCGGACGACTCTAAGTCGCAAACCGGATACGTATTTATTCTTAATGGGGGTGCGGTAAGCTGGTGCAGTTCCAAGCAAAGCGTCGTAGCAGATTCTACATGTGAAGCGGAGTACATGGCTGCCTCGGAGGCGGCTAAGGAGGGTGTCTGGATGAAGCAGTTCATGACGGATTTTGGAGTGGTGCCAAGCGCACTGAATCCAATAACCCTGTTCTGTGACAACACGGGTGCCATTGCCTTAGCAAAGGAACCACGGTTTCACAAGAAGACCAGATACATCAAACGACGCTTCAACCTCATCCGCGACTACGTCGAGGGAGAGGACGTAAATATATGCAAAGTGCACACGGATCTGAATGTAGCAGACCCGCTGACTAAAACTCTTCCACGACCAAAGCATGATCAACACCAGAACTGTATGGGTGTTAGATTTCTTACAATGTAATTCACATGATGATGTGAGGGCTAGATTATTGACTCTAGTGCAAGTGGGAGACTGTTGGAATTATGCCCTAGAGGCAATAATAAATATGGTTATCATTATAATTCCTGTATCAAGATAATTGTTTATTATCCATGCTATAATTGTATTGAATGAAGACTCATTTACATGTGTGGATACATAGACAAAACACCGTCCCTAGCAAGCCTCTAGTTGGCTAGCCAGTTGATCAAAGATAGTCAGTGTCTTCTGATTATGAACAAAGTGTTGTTGCTTGATAACTGGATCACGTCATTAGGAGAATCACGTGAAGGACTAGACCCAAAATAATAGACGTAGCATGTTGATCGTGTCATTTTGTTGCTACTGTTTTCTGCGTGTCAAGTATTTATTCCTATGACCATGAGATCATATAACTCACTGACACCAGAGGAATGCTTTGTGTGTATCAAACATCGCAACGTAACTGGGTGACTATAAAGATGCTCTATAGGTATCTCCGAAGGTGTTAGTTGAGTTAGTATGGATCAAGACTGGGATTTGTCACTCCGTGTGACGGAGAGGTATCTCGGGGCCCACTCGGTAATACAACATCACACACAAGCCTTGCAAGCAATGTGACTTAGTGAAAGTTGCGGGATCTTGTATTATGGAACGAGTAAAGAGACTTGCCGGTGAACGAGATTGAAATAGGTATGTGGATACTGACGATCGAATCTCGGGCAAGTAACATACCGAAGGACAAAGGGAATGACATACGGGATTATATGAATCCTTGGCACTGAGGTTCAAACGATAAGATCTTCGTAAAATATGTAGGATCCAATATGGGCATCCAGGTGCCGCTATTGGATATTGACCAAGGAGTCTCTCGGGTCATGTCTACATAGTTCTCGAACCCGCAGGGTCTGCACACTTAAGGTTAGACGTTGTTTTATGCGTATTTGAGTTATATGGTTGGTTACCGAATGTTGTTCGCAGTCCCGGATGAGATCACGGACGTCACGAGGGTTTCCAGAATGGTCCAGAAACGAAGATTGATATATAGGATGACCTCATTTGATTACCGGAAGGTTTTTGGAGTTACCGGGAATGTACCGGGAATGACTAATGGGTTCCGGGAGTTCACCGGGGGGGCAACCCACCCCGGGGAAGCCCATAGGCCTTGAGGGTGGCACACCAGCCCTTAGTGGGCTGGTGGGACAGCCCAAAAGGGCCCTATGCGCCTAGGAAAGAAAATCAAAGAGAAAAAAAAAAGAGGAGGTGGGAAGGTAAGGAAGGACTCCCACCCACCAAACCAAGTCCAACTCGGTTTGGGGGGGGGGAGACTTCCCCCTTTGACTCGGCCGACCCCCTTGGGGCTCCTTGAGCCCCAAGGCAAGGTCCCCTCCCTCCCACCTATATATACGGAGGTTTTAGGGCTGATTTGAGACGACTTTTCCACGGCAGCCCGACCACATACCTCCACGGTTTTTCCTCTAGATCGCGTTTCTGCGGAGCTCGGGCGGAGCCCTCCTGAGACAAGGTCATCACCAACCTCCGGAGCACCGTCACGCTGCCGAAGAACTCTTCTACCTCTCCGTCTCTCTTGCTGGATCAAGAAGGCTGAGATCATCATCGAGCTGTACGTGTGCTGAACGCGGAGGTGTCGTCCGTTGGGTACTAGATCGTGGGACTGGTCGCGGGATTGTTCGCGGGGCGGATCGAGGGACGTGAGGACGTTCCACTACATCAACCGCGTTCACTAACGCTTCTGCTGTACGATCTACAAGGGTACGTAGATCACTCATCCCCTCTCGTAGATGGACATCACCATCATAGGTCTTCGTGCGCGTAGGAAAATTTTTGTTTCCCATGCGACGTTCCCCAACATATCGGTCACCCTAGTGAGAAAGAGATGACGAAAGAATGCTTTTAAAAACAAAGGAATTTGTGAAAGCCGCATTCGCAAATGGCCAAGAAAGAAACTATTGCCCCTGTCCTGGATGCGACAACTATAAAAAGACGACAGAGGCTGTAATGATTAAACACCTGTAGAGGAGGGGTTTTAAGCCTAATTATACGGTGTGGACATTTCATGGTGAGTCTATACAATGCACAAGAGCTGAGGTGGTCCGACGTCGCACGGACGAGCATGGTACCGGGATCGAAGACATGGTGCAAGACTTTGATGATGCTCGGGATTCGGAAGATGAGATGGAGGAATCTGCAAAGGCCTTTTATGAAATGTTGGAGTCTTCAAAACGTCCTCTCCATGAGCACACTGAGCTCTGTCAGCTGGATGCAACTGCACAAGTAATGGCTCTGAAGGCTCAGTTCAACTTGGGAAGAGAATGCTACGACGCGAGACACTATTTGGACGTTTCCTACCCAAAGGCCACGTCATGCCTGCAAACCTGTACCAGTCGGACAAAATACTTCGTGTACTTAAGATGCCCTATGAGAAGATAGATGCATGTGAGAAAGGATGTGTCTTATTTAGGAAGGAGTATGCACACTTGGACTATTGTCCCAATTGCGAGTCTTGTAGGTATCTTGTGGTAGACAACGGTATGGGTGAGAAGAGGCAGACCAAAATCGCAGTTAGTGTTCTTCGGTATATGCCAATCGTACCAAGACTTCAACGTCTTTTCATGGTCGAAGAGACAGCCAGACAGATGACATGGCACAAATTGGGCAAAAGAACCGAACTAGATGCGGATGGGAATAAGATGATGGTACACACATCGGATGGGGAAGCGTGGAAACATTTCGATGGATTGCATCAGGATAAAGCGACAGATCCAAGGAATCCTCGAGTGTGCGCCGCCACAGATGGTTTTAATTCCTTCGGCATGACGGCAACCCAATACAGTTGTTGGCCTGTATTTGTCATTCCACTCAATCTCCCCCCCGGGCAGATTATGCAAAGAAAGAACACATTTCTGACGTTGATAATTCCAGGGCCCAATTATCCGGGGAAGAATATGAATGTGTACCTGCAACCGCTTAAGGGTGAATTGGAAGAAGCTTGGGAAAATGGGGTCAAGACATACGATGCCGCTAGAAAAGAAAACTTCAAAATGCATGTGTGGTACATGTACTCTATGCATGACTTGCCAGCGTATGAGCTATTCTCTGGATGGTGTGTGCATGGAAGGTTCCCGTGCCCCCAATGCAAGGCAGCTCTTCAGTTTCATTGGTTGCAGGAGGGTCGGAAGTATTCTTGCTTTGACTTGCATAGACAGTTCCTGGATCCTGACCATCAGTTCAGAAAAGAGAAGAAGAACTTTACCAAAGGTAAAGTTGTCAAAAACTTGGCACCACCTGCGTTCACAGGCCAACAGATCCTGGATCAGTTAAACGCCCTCGAGCCTGATCCAGGGCGTCCAGGGTATTTCAAGGGGTATAATTCAAAACACGCCTGGACTCACAAGCCATGCTTCTGGGATCTGCCTTACTTCAAAGACCTCCTTCTTCCACACAATATCGACATGATGCACACTGAAAAGAATATCGGAGAGGCTATTTTTGGTACATTGTTCGACATAGATGGGAAGACAAAGGATAATATTAAGGCTAGAGTCGATCAAGAGACACTATGTCATAGACCGTTACAAAACATGCGAGAAGGCAAAGGAAAGCAGAAGTGGTCGAAGCCAAAGGCCTGGTTCAATCTTGGAAGGCCAGCTATGAGGGAAATTATCTTGTGGGTCAAAATGCACTTGATGTTCCCCGATGGGTATGCAGTGAATCTAAAGAGGGGAGCGAGTCTTGAAAAATTAAAAATCTTTGTTCTCAAGAGTCATGATTGGCACATATGGCTAGAGCGGGTAATGCTGGTGATGTTATGTGGCTTTATTCCTGAGGATGAATGGCTAGTACTGGCGGAGCTGAGCTATTTCTTCCGTCTTCTTTGTGCGAAAGAATTGTCGCCTGGCATGGTAGAAGACATAGAGGAGTTTGCACCAGAGTTGTTGTCCAAGTTAGAGAAGATCTTTCCACCGGGCTTCTTTAATCCAATGCAGCATTTGATTTTACATCTACAGACCGAGGCAAGATTGGGTGGGCCCGTGCAAGATCGTTGGTGCTATGCAACTGAGAGGATGCAGAAGACCCTTCGAGCTAAATGTAAAAATAAGCGTAGAATTGAAGCGTCGACGGCTGAGGCATTCATTACTGAGGAGGTGGCAAACTTTGTGACAGCACACTACGAAGCCAAAAATCATCATTTGCATAATCCGAAGCCTCGGCACAATGATGGAGACCCTAAAAAAGGTGGGTCCAACCTCAGCCTATTCAAAGGGAAGCTCGCACCAGCCGGTGCTTCGAAACCAATAACGTTGGATATCGAAGAATGGCGGAACATTTCGTTGTATATCTTCAACAACCTAACAGAAGTGCGGCCGTACATCGAGTGAGTTCTCGGCACATTTTCCCGTAACTTCTAATTCATTTGAACTGCTCTTATTCCCGAATATTTCAAACAGCCGTTACATCGTCAAATTCTCCGATGGAGCGGTCATCGAAAATGATTCCGTCGAAGAGTTTGAGCTTCTGTCAAAGACAGGAGGCGGCTATCCCGGTTTCATCTCTTGGTTCAAACAAACAGTAATTATCAATAATGGACCATTTCATTCTTGGTCTAACTTGCGGCTAATGCAACAATCGTTTCGTATTAAAATTGTAGCTTAATTCAGAGTCTATGGACGCCGAATTGAGACAAGTCGCTAATGGTGTTGACTATAAGGTCCGTTCATTTGAGAAATACAACATCAATGGGTACCTCTTTCGTACCTTTGGCAAAGAGCTATCTATGCCTGACCGAAAATCTACAAATTGTGGTGTCTCTGCTATCGGCGAAGGTATTATCGAGTATTATGGAAGAGTTGAAGCAATTTATGAACTTCAATTCTATGGTGAAAACCCACCGAACGTCGTAGTCTTCAAATGTTATTGGTTCCAGCCGAAAAAGACTAGAAGGACTCATGAACATATAGGACTAGTCGAAATCAATCCAAACACCCATTTAGATGTTCCCGATGTCTATATTACGGCTCAACACGCGACCCAAGTTTTCTATCTACCGTGGGCATGCCAAACGGATAAGAATCTGGAAGGTTGGTATGTTGTTTATGAAGTGCCGCCACATGTTAGACCACCTCTCCCAAATGAACAGGATTATGAACCTCACATTAACCCAGACACATATGATGGAGAATTCTTCCAAGAAACACGTCTTTCCAAGAAATGTTTCAAGAACCGCCGTGCTTCATCCAAGAAAATGGAAGTAGACAGCCACAATGAATCCGACTCCAGCCCTAAGCCGGAACCAGAAGACCTGGAACTCGTAGAGGTTACTGATGCGGATGACCTGTCAATGCTTCAACGATTAAAGGAAGGCCTTTGACAAGTTCACGCCGTTGAACCCAATGAGCACGTCATTCATGAAGACATGCGTGATAGTGATGATGATGATGCATTTATTGATGATGATTATTAGTTTGTAAGATTCATAACTTAAATTATATATATTTTAATCTTTATTATTCATGTACATATTATTATTCATGTCAGTCATTCAATTTTTTTATGTTGTACTAATTTCTTTTAATCTTTATCATGGCAGGTGTTGAAAGATGGTGGGCGCGGGTCCAGAGCGCTCGACGGGTTCTTCCCAGGCGCCCCGCACGAGGGGTGGTACTTCCCTTCCACCCCTATCTCTCCGTAGAGCCTTGGCAGACAGTCTTTCGACACCAGCCGGGGGTTCTTCTTCGTCGGCGGCATTGCCCACTGGGAGAGGTGCTGGTCGGGTAGGGAGGAAGGGGAAGGGTACAGGGAGAGGTGGTGGCCGCGGAAGATCCAGGAGGACTGTTGAGTCGTCCTCGCCACCACCACCAGCTCATTCACCCGAGCATAGGACTAGTATGGTCGACCCGTTTGCGGAGGAGGCTACGGGGACTCCGGTCCAGGAGCCTGGTGTTCACGGGCATTCGTCCCATGAGACTCCGGTCCAGGAGCAGCCTCGGGTCGAGGTGCATTCGGCCCAGGAGCAGCCGGAGGAGACTACGGATCCGGAGGCTTCACCCGACGTGGAGAGGCCCGGATGGGAGCCTTGGCCGGATCGTACCGAGTTGCCGGATTGGACCGAGGGTCCGGGTGGCTGAGGGGGCGGGGATGGCGGAGATGAGCTTAGGGATAGTGAGGGCGATGTGCAGGTGGACGGGGCCACCGTGTACAAGCGTGGTAGTACACGTCTCCCGGTCGCCCCGGCTACCCGCGAGCAGAGGCCGGTGATTAAACCTGAAGGAGATAGGTAAGTACATTTACCCTTTTTTAGCTTTTGCCTTCAAGTTTGTTCAAATATCTAATGCGCCGACCTTATCATACTGCAGGGGATGGGTACACCCTCTTGGAGTCCGCATGCCGAACTCCGTCCTTGGTGTGCTTTGCCGGACAAATTTCCCGGGGTTTGTCACGTTGCCTGGTGAGGGTCAGGTTCCTACACTAGGATTTACCTGGGAGCACTACCAGGCTGCGCAGGCCCCGCCGAAGGAGATTATAGATGGTGTCTTGTGCCACACGAGGGCCGAGATGGTGATCAAGAGCTATTGGGTAAATTATCCTTTTACAGAATCTGAAATTAACAATATACCTAATTATTGTACTAATCGGTGTTTTCACATTTGATTGCAGACCTTCTATAGGTGTGAGGATGGATATGAGGAGGAGGCGGCCAGGGTTCTCGAGGTCGAGTGTAGGCGGTTACTACAGAACTTGCGCCACGAGGCTCGGCCGCAGGCTATTCGAGACTACTACGCCACGCGTGGTATTAAGAAGCAGAAGAAGGATTGCCGCGGAAAGTTTCTGAAGAAGGAGCAATACATTAAGGTAATTACCTATTCTTAAGTCCTTCTACGTAGTTTTCTTGATTTCATTCATAGGCGTGGCGCTGAAAATTCTTTCCAATAACTTACAGGTGCCCACGAGATGGTGTGCGGATAAGATGAATTGTTGGGAGGCGTTGGTTGATGAGTGGTGCATAGGCAGCTGGCGAGCCGTCCACGAGAATGTGAAGGATCGGCGTAGCCAAATGGTTGGTGTGCCACACCATCAAGGCAGCGCCAACTTACTTTAGTTTGGACGAAACTGGGTATGTGATTTGCTTCATGATTCATGCAATTCATTCTTGATGCTAATATTTTGTTCCTCTCTTTTAGGCGCATCACAATAAGACTGAGATGCCACACTTGTACGACCTTTATGGCATGGCCCATACTGCCTCGTACAAGAAGGCGAAGGCATTCTCTGAGTCTGACCAGGATGATCCCAATAACTTCACGAACATATCATCCCACCAGAATCTCGTGGCATACAGGGACGCGGGGAAGGCTACGAAAGGGGATGACTTTAACCCGAGCCAGGAACCTTTGGATCCAGAGCTGGTGATGATATCTGGTGGCGGGAGGCCCCATGGCTCGATAGCCATTGGAGATGGAATAATACGTTGTCCACTCACTCTTCCGGAGATCAAGGTGCGCCAGTCGAGTAGATGTCCTGAGATAACGTCTCGTCCACGGCGAGTCGAACTTGCCATCGAGGTTAGTTGTACGGACTAAGAACACTTTCATCCATTTCATTATGTGTGTCATCATAGATCATTACTGTGGTAACGAGGAATGGTGTTTCAGGCTGCTCTTCAGAAAGAGAGAGCGGCAAACCAGACTGCTCTTGAGAAAGAGAGATTGGCAAGCCAGGCTTCTCTTCAGGCTGCTCTTGATGAGAGGGACCAGACTACGGCACGATTGCTTGAGGAGGAGAGGGCCCGGAATGAGGCGGGTCAACGGGCCCTGTACGAGCTTTTTGTGGTATGTTCTTTTTCACATTAGCCAAATCATGTGTGTAATGTCTATTTCAATACTAACTAATACGACCCACTCTTCAGGGTCTGTGCGAGAAGAGCGGTCAAGTCCCTCCGCCGATGCCCGTCTTCTCTTCGATTGGCACGGTGAGTTTCATTATAAACTAGTATTAATAATTGAGTGTCATCATGCTAACTGAGACATTATAAAATATATTTTCTATAAAATAACTCCCGAGCGGCATCGCACGACCCTTCTCCAGGGCAACCGTCTCCAAACGAAGCCGGCGCGAGCAACCGTGGTGTTTCTCCTCATTGATGACCACTACGGTAAGTTTCTCCTCCAAACTTAGCTTGTTTTCCTCTAAAATGAGATAATTAGCCCATTTAGCTCCAAGAAGACATAATTAGGTAATTTAGCTCCAACAAGAGGAGAAGAAATAGGAAAAATGAAAAGAAAGAAGAAGAAGAAGAGAAGGAGGAGAAGGAGGAGGAGGAGGAGGAGGAGGAGAAGGAGGAGAAGGCCAAGGACCTTCTAGTCCTTCTCCTCCTCCTCCTTCTCCTCCTTCTCCTCCTTGATTTCTTCTTGTTCTCCTCCTCCTCCTCTTTCTTCTCCTCTTTCATATTATCCTTGCTTTAGTTTCCCCAACAATGACATAATTAGTCCATTTAGCTCCAAAATACCATAATAAGCTCAAAATGGCATAAGAACCTTGGTTACCTCAAAAAAGACATAATTAGGTAATTTAGCTCCAACAAGAGGAGAAGAGGAGAAGAAATAGGCAAAATGAAAAGAAATAAGAAGAAGAAGAAGAAGAAGAGAAGAAGGAGAAGGAGGAGGAGGAGGAGGAGAAGGCCAAGGACCTTCTATCCTTCTCCTCCTCCTCCTCCTTCTTCTTGATTTCTTCTTCTTCTCCTCCTCCTCCTGTTTCTTCTCCTCTTTCATATTATCCTTGCTTCAATTAACCCAACAATGACATAATTAGCCCATTTAGCTCCAAAATACCATAATAAGCTCAATATGGCATAAGAACCTTGGTTAGCTCAGTAATATTATATACTTAGCTAGTTTTCCTCTAAAATGGGATAATTAGCCCATTTAGCTCAAAAAAGACATAATTAGGTAATTTAGCTTCAACAGGAGGAGAATAGGAGAAGAAATAGGCAAAATGAAAAGAAAGAAGAAGAAGAAGAAGAAGAAGAGAAGAAGGAGAAGGAGGAGGAGGAGGAGGAGAAGGCCAAGGACCTTCTATCCTTCTGCTCCTCCTCCTGCTCCTCCTCCTCCTCCTTCTTCTTGATTTCTTCTTGTTCTCCTCCTCCTCCTCTTTCTTCTCCTCTTTCATATTATCCTTGCTTTAATTAACCCAACAATGACATAATTAGCCCATTTAGCTCCAAAATACCATAATAAGCTCAAAATGGCATAAGAACCTTGGTTAGCTCATTAATATTATATACTTAGCTAGTTTTCCTCTAAAATGGGACAATTAGCCCATTTAGCTCAAAAAAGACATAATTAGGTAATTTAGCTCCAACAAGAGGAGAAGAGGAGAAGAAATAGGCAAAATGAAAAGAAAGAAGAAGAAGAAGAAGAAGAAGAGAAGAAGGAGAAGGAGGAGGAGGAGGAGGAGGAGGAGGAGGAAGAGGAGAAGGCCAAGGAGCTTCTATCCTTCTCCTCCTCCTCCTCCTTCTCCTCCTCCTCCTCCTTCTTCTTGATTTCTTCTTCTTCTCGTCCTCCTCCTCTTCCTTCTCCTCTTTCATATTATCCTTGCTTTAGTTTCCGCAACAATGACATAATTAGCCCATTTAGCTCCAAAATGCCATAATAAGCTCAAAATGGCATAAGAACCTTGGTTAGCTCAGTAATATTATATACTTCGCTAGTTTTCCTCTAAAATGGGATAATTAGCCCATTTAGCTCAAAAAAGAAATAATTAGGTAATTTAGCTCCAACAAGAGGAGAAGAGGAGAAGAAATAGGCAAAATGAAAAGAAAGAAGAAGAAGAAGAAGAAGAAGAAGAGAAAAAGGAGGAGGAGGAGGAGGAGAAGGCCAAGGACCTTCTATCCTTCTCCTCCTCCTCCTCCTCCTCCTCCTCCTCCTTCTTCTTGATTTCTTCTTCTTCTCCTCCTCCTCCTCTTTCTTCTCCTCTTTCATATTATCCTTGCTTTAATTAACCCAACAATGACATAATTAGCCCATTTAGCTTCCAAAATACCATAATATGCTCAAAATGGCATAAGAACCTTGGTTAGCTCATGAATATTATATACTTAGCTTGTTTTCCTCTAAAATGGGATAATTAGCCCATTTAGCTCAAAAAAGACATAATTAGGTAATTTAGCTCCAACAAGAGGAGAAGAGGAGAAGAAATAGGCAAAATGAAAAGAAAGAAGAAGAAGAAGAAGAAGAAGAAGAAGAGAAGGAGAAGGAGGAGGAGGAGGAGGAGGAGAAGGCCAAGGACCTTCTATCCTTCTCCTTCTCCTCCTTCTCCTCCTCCTCCTCCTCCTCCTTCTTCTTGATTTCTTCTTCTTCTCCTCCTCCTCTTTCTTCTCCTCTTTGATATTATCCTTGCTTTAATTAACTCAACAATGACATAATTAGCCCATTTAGCTCCAAAATACCATAATAAGCTCAAAATGGCATAAGAACCTTGGTTAGCTCATCAATATTATATACTTAGCTTGTTTTCCTCTAAAATGGGATAATTAGCCCATTTAGCTCAAAAAGACATAATTAGGTAATTTAGCTCCAACAAGAGGAGAAGTGGAGAAGAAATAGGCAAAATGAAAAGAAAGAAGAAGAAGAAGAAGAAGAAGAGAAGAAGAAGAAGGAGAAGGAGGAGGAAGAGGAGGAGAAGGCCAAGGACCTTCTATCCTTCTCCTCCTCCTCCTTCTCCTCCTCCTCCTCCTTCTTCTTGATTTCTTCTTCTTCTCCTCCTCCTCCTCTTTATTCTCCTCTTTATATTATCCTTGCTTTAATTAACCCAACAATGACATAATTAGCCCATTTAGCTCCAAAATGCCATAATAACCTCAAAATGGCATAAGAACCTTGGTTAGCTCATGAATATTATATACTTAGCTTGTTTTCCTGTAAAATGACATAATTAGCCCATTTATCTCAAAATACATAATTAGGTAATTTAGCTCCAACAAATGATATATAGTTCACCACACATATACTTAGCTTGTTTTCCGCTAAAAATGACATAATTAGCTGAAAAACATCATATTTTGTTCTTCTTCTAACTTTCTTATGCACATTTTTGCAGATTGGATATACTACATGCATGGTAGATGGCATTCATGGAGTTGAACAATGTCGATGGATGAACTTCATATGTATATCATCTAGTTTTCATTTGAGTTGATGAACAATGTCGAACTATATGTATATGTATATATGGATAAACAGTGCAATACTTGGTATGTTGGTTCTTTGGATATATGGGGATGTACATTGGTGAATCATATATGTGTGGTGAATTATATATATGTGTTGGCAAGTATATGTGTGGTGAACTATATATCATATATGTGTGGTGATTTATATAAATGTGCTGTCAAATATATATATATGTGATGTGAAATAATATAAAACAAAAAAACAGGAACTATATGGTCTCTTTGTTGTCTCCCAGCTGATGGCAAAGACATGTGCCATCAGCTGGCAGACGGCAAAGGTGCCACATGGCACCCAGCTGTGCATTCTCGGGTGTCTATGTAGTCTCTTTGCCGTCAGCCTCCAGGGTGGGCAGACGACAAAGAAGAGGGAACAGGGGAGGGGGGAGGAGGAGGCAGACGGCAAAGAGTGGAGAGAGGGGGGAGGGGAGGAGCTAGCAGACGACAAAGATGGACGGGGAGGCAGACGGCAAAGATGGAGGGGGAGGGGAGGGGAAGAGAAGGCAGACGGCAAAGATGGACGGGGAGGTAGACAGCAAAGATGGACGGGGAGGCAGACGGCAAAGCCTCCGTTAACCCCTAACGGAGGCAACGCCTGTCGGCTGCCATCTCGAGCACTTTGCCGACTGCTCCTAAGGAAAGATGACGGCAAAGAGCTTTGTCGTGCGCTTTGGGGGGCAGACGGCAAAGAAGGTCCTATGCCGTCGTAGGCTGACGCAGAAATTTGGCCGGCCGTGAGAATCTTTGTCGTCTGTGATATTGTCTTTGCCGTCCGGGATATTATCTTTGCCGTTTGTGATGGCAGACGGCAAAGAAGGTGATTCCTCTAGTGAACCATTATTCTCTGACTTAAACGAGTAACCGTCTCGCAATAAACAAGATCCAGATATAATGTTCATGCTTAACGCAGGCACTAAATAACAATTGTTTAAGTTCATAACTAATACTGATAGTAACTCAAGTGAGATTGTGCCGATGTCGATTGCATCAACCTTGGAACCATTTCCCACGCGCATGTCAGTTCATCCTTCGTCAGCCTTCGTTTATTTCGTAGTTCCTGTTTCGAGTTGCAAATATGAGCAATAGAACCGGTATCAAATACCCAGGAACTACTATCATAGTTGGTTAAGTACACATCAATAACATGTATATCAAATATACCTGATTTTTCTTTGGTCGCCTTCTTATCAGCCAAATACATGGGGCAGTTGCGCTTCCAGTGACTGAAAGTGCGTTATATCGACTAGAGGGGGTGAATAGGAGTTTTTTAGAATTTCATCACTGTGGAAATTCCTTTTGATGAAATTCCTCACTGATGACTAACTTGCAGCGGAAACAACAAAGGATCAGGGGTGCAAAGTATCACTACAACAGTTTTCAAGATGAAGAATATGAAAAGCAGTTTGCACAGCATGCAGGCACAGAGAAAACATGTGAGGATTAACTCGCTTGAAGAATTTGGGGTTGAGGAATTTCAGAGAAAGTCTTCACCAAATTCTTCAAACAGTGACAATGAAAATCTTCAACATACAATATGAGGAATTGAAAGAGTTGAAGAAATAGAACTCGTTTCACAGTGAAGACAGTGGTTGATGACCCAGTTCCAACTGCTATGATAGTTGTACATCTGGTTTGGAGCGGCTTGGTATTGAAACCAAAAGACACACAGTCCCTACCGTATTCTCCTTGAGCTAAGAACACACAGTCCTCGCCCAACACTCGTGGTAAGTCTTCAGGACAGACTTCCAAACCCTCACAAACTTGTTCACCTGGTGATCCACAATTGACTGCTAGATTGCTCTAAACCATGACGCCTAACTGTCTGGAGGATGCACCGTCCTCAAAGGTAAAAGGCTTCAGTCCCACACAGGAACAACTTCTTCAGTGATGCTCAATCACTTGGTTTTTGGTTTGTGGTTTGGTGTTTGGGGTATTTCCTCACTGATGATTTACTCTCGAAGACTCTCGGGAATTTGGGTTGCTCTTATGACAAGTGCCAGTTTCTAACGGAGCAGCCAGCCAGCTCATGGTTGTGGGGGCGGCTATTTATAGCCTGGGAGCATCCCAACATGATTTGACATTAATGCCCTTAAATAATATGACCGTTGGTGTGGATAAGATCAGTTATGTGGCGTGAATTGCGATAATGGTCGGGACCCTCAACTGTGAGAGTCCTCATGTCTCTCATATTCCTCACTTGAGGCTTTTGGTAGGATTAGGCTTGGGTTGAGCATCATGAGGAAATTCATTCTGAAGTGTTACTTCGACCCCCTTTAACAGTACGGTGTTCCTATGACTCAAGAGTGAAGAAAATAAAACAGAAAGAATAAATCTTCATGCTTCAAAGTCTTCAGATTGATTTTCTTTACGACACACCGAATTCCTCATCTTTGATATCTTCATGAGGAATATCAATTTCATCGCAATTTCTTCGCGATTCAATTTTTCAACAGAAGACCAATTTCTTCAGCCGAAGATATACATTTTTAGGGGTCGATATTCATCGAATATTTCAAACTCCTCAGCGATTTATAGATCCTGTTTACACTCATGAACACATTAGATACTTAACCTATAAGTCTTCAAACAACCAAAATCACTAAGGGGCACTAGATGCACTTACAATCTCCCCCTTTTTGGTGGTTGATGACAATTAGGTTAAGTCTTCGACGGGGACAAAAATATGAAGTGTAAATACTCATTTGAGGAATTTGAAATCAAGATACAGAGAGACTCCCCCTGAATATGTGCATGTCTTGAGGATTTTGCTTTTCACAACAAATGCACGTTGATGATTTATATCATGGAGATCTCCCCATGAGTCTTGTAAATCATGCATATAGTATGAAGAATTTGAGAATGCATCATGAGAAATGGTATCTGACGAATTCCATCATAAGTGCATTAATATTTTGAGTAATAAGCATGCGGAGAAAAACATTCAAAAGCGTCAGAGTACCATCGGGCTTAAGTTACAACTCATTACATAAAACACTTCACAAGAGCCAAGAGTTTGTAACTTAATAAAGTTCATAAGCCCCAAAATGTATCCCGCGTGAAGATTAACTCTCAGATTTCTCCCCCTTTGTCATCAAGTGACGAAAAAGGGATAAAACTGAGGACTAACGTCCTGTGAAGACTTTCACTTCTTGGCAGTTGAGGAAGACGCGTGAGGATTCTTGGGTGCGGGCTTCCTCCTTGGACCAGTGTCAGTATCTTCTTGGTCTTCATCAGGTTCTGCAGCGCAGAATGAAGAAAAGGAACTGTCCTCAAGGTCTGGAACTGGAATTGGCTTGAATTTCTTCTTTCGTGGCCATGGCAAGTCAAAGTCCTGTGTAAACTCCAATTCTTCAAGTTCTGCTCGAGTCTTCAAATGAGCCAGTGTGGCCCAGGTGCGATCAAAAACCTCATGAAGATAGTGATGATTAATCTTCACTGCATTCTGAGTCTCATTGAGGGTTTTCACAATGGCGCCGAACTGGCGTTTGACCCATTTGTGATTGCGATCGACTTTTTGATGAAGACTGAGGAGTAGCTCTCTATTATTCATCAGCCCTGGGGCAACTGGGCTTGGCGGCTGTCTTTCAGTATCATCCATGAAGAATATGCATCTGGTTCACGAAACTGGCCATCAAGGGGCCGACTACCTTCATCGATCACAGACTTGCCTTTTCCTTCAACTGACTCAAAAGTCTTCTCATTGACTCTGATCGGAGGTATATATCCAATGTGATTATTGAAATCAGCATGATAGTTGATGCATGACCTGCGTCTGATGAATCTCATGATCCATGGAGCGTAAATCTTCAGGTCAAAAGGTGACATATCATTGTCAGCCAAAGTCCTCAAGAAGAAGTTGTGAAGGTTTATGGGGATGCCATGGATGATGTTGAAGAGGATATTCTTCATGATGCCTACAGCATCTTCTTCATCATGATGGCCCTTGATTGGAGAAAGGACATTGCACAGAATCATGTAGACAGTCCTGGGTTCATACTTCAGATCTTGGACCAGGAAAGTCGTTCTTGGTGGTTGATCCTTGGCCAAAGGCTTCGTGAGGACTTCCATCAACTTATTTGGCAGCTCCCATTCATCATACATCTTCACGGCATGTTCTGAAGGAATTGACACCGGAAGTACTTGCAGCAGCTCATTTGCACGGGCCTTGAAGTGTGTGTGCTGCATCATCCACTCTAGCACCCAAGTGTTGATATCTGTTGGATCTCCAGAGATGTGCAAAGTTGCATAGAATTGAAGAACGATGTCGTTGTTCCAATCGCAGATATTAGTGCAAAGTGGCAGCAATCCTGCTTCCTGAAGAAAGTTGAGGATTGGGGCGAAGCAAGGAATTTCTTCAAGCTCGACATGAGGAATATGCATGTGCTGAAATATTTTGTTTCTTCCACAGAGCACAGATGCATAATAGTTGAGATGAGTCCTTGTCCAAAACTTCATGTGCCTGATGCGAGGCTTTTCATAAGGATTGTCTCTGATGAAATACATGCGCTCTTCATAGAAAGCTTCCTTCTGAAACTTTGGCCTCTTGAAGAAGGGCTGATGTTGCATAGGCTGAAGATTTTGCTGCTTCCCTTGAGGAGAGACGATCATGGCAGTCTCTGGATTGACAACCACAATAGCAGTTTATGTATTTGGCGCACGGGCATTTTCCTCACCATGTTCCTCAGGATGAGGAATTTCATCAGTCGGTACCTCAGGTTGAGGATTTTGCTCCGGGTGAGGATTTTCGTCAGCCTGAGCCTCAGGTTGAGGGTTTTGCTCAGGATGAGGAATCTCTTCATGTTGAGCCTCAGGTTGAGGGTTTTGCTCAAGATTTGGATTTTCCTCGGGCTAAGAATCTTCACCTTGGTTTTCCTCACCTTGAGGAATTTGCTTGGAGGAGGAGCCAAATTCTTCACTTGTTGCAGCTGATCCTTGAGCAGGTTCTTCGGGAGGAATGAATGTCTGAGGACTGTCATCAATTTGAATTTCCTCATATGTGTGTTCCTCAGACTCAGCTGTCTTCATTTCCTCATGAGTCAGATGCTCCCTATCTTCGCTCTCGAAGGGAATCATGGCATAGGATGGAGCAATCTTGAGAGGCACAACATCCAAAGAAGCAGTTTCATCAAGAGATTTGAGGCGCTTGGCCTGTGTTGATTCTGGTGTTGAAGAAGCTTTTCATTTCTTAGCTTCTTTTTCTGCAGCCCTAGTTTTCTTCACGTCTGATGCAGACGGAGTCATTTTCTTCACCTTTGAGGATTTAGGTGAAGGCATTTTCTCTTCAGGAGGCGGAGCCGTATCCGTCCTGGCAGTTTCCTCAGCTCGAGCATTTTGTTCAGCTGGAGCAGATTCATCAGCTAGCTTAGATGCATCAGCTGGAATATCCTTAGCTATTTCCTCAATAGCCGGTGCATCAGCACGGCTTTCTTGAGGCATTTCCTCGGCACGGGTTGCTTGTTCTTCCTCTTCCTCAGGCTGTTGTGGTTTTGCTGGAGGGGCAGCCTTTTGTTGTAATCATCAACTACGTTGGTGGCAAACTTCATGAAATTGTTCTTGAGACTTTGACGATCAGATAGCTTGGTATACTTGTGTGTCAAAGTCTTCAGCTGTGCCTGGGTTGACAAAAGAGCATCAGGCGTCAGGTTGAGGAGATTTTGTCTGAGGAATTTCTCCTTCTTCAGCATTGTAGCCTTTGCTTGTTTGGCTTGCGTCTCCTTCCACTTGGCCTCGTTGATGAATGTGGCCACCATATGGCTGATGCCCGGGGGAAGTTTCCAATCATCAATGAGTGTGTTAGGATCATCATACCAAACATTGATGTAGTCCAACATAACTTTTGGGTCCATGGCCAGAGGAATGGCGCTGCCTGAAGCTTGAGCGAGCCACTCCTGCTTGTTTCTGATGATTGCTTGTAGTGTCTCATTGCTACTGCAACAAAAGACCTTCCAACGGCGCCAGAAATAGGTGTGTTGACGGGAGACTATTCTTGTCTTGATACTCCTCGGCAACGGCACCAGGAATCCTTCTACTACGGCTACGCCTTTAGGTACTTCCTTGGAAAATATGCAAAGGATTCCCCCGTGGCCTTGGAGCCTTGCGTTGGTGTTCCCTCAAAGCGGAAAGGGTGATGTAGCACAGCGGCGGTAAGTATTTCCTTCAGTTTTGAGAACCAAGGTATCGATCCAGTGGGAGGATCGCGTCAAGTCACAAGTACCTGCACAAACACAAAGAGCTTGCACCCAACGCTATGAAGGGGTTGTCAATCCCTTATAGATTGTTTGCAAAGTGAGAACTGAAAGCAAAAAGTAAACAAAGCAAAGTAAAAGTGAAAGTGGAGACGATATTTGTGAATAGACCCGGGGGCCGTAGTGTTCACTAGTGGCTTCTCTCGTGAAAGCAAGTAGACAGTGGTTGAACGAATTGCTGTCGAGCAATTGATAGAACCGCGCAAAGTTGTGACGATTTCTATGGCAATGATTATATCTATAGGCATCACGTCCAAAACAAGTAGACCGATACTTTCTGCATCTACTACTATTACTCCACACGTCGACCGCTATCCAGCATGCATCTAGTGTATTAAGTTCATAAGAACAGAGTAACGCCTTAAGCAAGATGACATGATGTAGATGGACAATCTCATATCTATGATAAAAGCCCATCTTGTTACCCTTGATGGCAACAACATGATGCGTGCCTTGCTGCCCCTTCTGTCACTGGGAAAGGTCACCACATGGTATGAACCCAAAACCAAGCACTTCTCCCATTGCAAGAATCATAGATCTAGTTGGCCAAACAAAACCCAAGACTCGGAGAGACTTACAAGGATATCAAATCATGCATATAAGAAATCAGCAAAGACTCAAATATAATTCATAGATAATCTGATCACAAATCGACAATCCATCGGATCTCGACAAACACACCGCCAAAGAGGATTACATGGGATAGATCTCCATGAAGATCATGGAGAACTTTGTATTGAAGATCCAAGAGAGAGAAGAAGCCATCTAGCTACTAACTACGGACCCGTAGGTCTGAAGTGGACTACTCACGAGTCATTGGAGAGGCGATGATGTTGATGTAGAAGCCCTCCAACTCCAAAGTCCCCTCCGGAAGGGCACCGGGAAGGGTCTTCAGATGAGATCTCGCGGAAACGGAAGCTTGTGGCGGCGGAAAAGTGTATTCGTGGATGCCCTGATTTTTTCTGGCATTTTAGGGAATTTATAGGCCAAAGAGCTAGGGCAGGGGAACTTCAGGGAGGCCACAAGCCTAGTAGCCGCCGGCCCCCCTGGTGGCAGCTACAAGGCTTGTGGGCCCCCTGTGGCTCTCCTGCCTTGGCCCTCAAGTCCCCCGATCTTCTTCTATTCTGGAAAAATTTATGTCGGGGATTTTATTCCGTTTGGACTCCGTTCCAAAATCAGATCTGAAAAGAGTCAAAAACACACAAAAAACAGGAACTGGCACTTGGCACTGAATTAATAAGTTAGTCCCAAGAAAGATATAAAAGGTACGTAAAACATCCAAAGTTGACAAGATAACAGCATGAAACCATCAAAAATTATAGATACGTTTGAGACGTATCAAGCATCCCCAAGCTTAACTCCTGCTCGTCCTCAAGTAGGGAAGTGATAAAGAATGAATTTTTGATGCTTTCATGCTACCTAGCATAGATGTCCTTTGTAACTTCCCTTATGTGACATGAATGTTCAGATCCATTAGGTTCAAAACAATAGTTTTCTATTGATGTGGAGACAATAATACTTCAAGAAAACTAGCAAGGTAATCATGAACTTTCAAAATAACGAGGCCAAAAGAAAGTTATCCCTACAAAATCTTATAGTCTGGCTATGCTCTATCATCCTTGCACAACGAATTTAAATCATGCACAACCTCGGTATTGGCCAAGTAATTGTTTTCACACTTTTACTTTCTCAAACTTTTTCAATTCTCACGCAATACATGAGCGTGAGCCATGGTTTTAGCACTATAAGTGGAATGGAGTGTGGTGGAGGTTGCAAGACAAACAAGGAGAAGATGGTCACATTAACTAGGCATATCAATGAGCTATGGAGATGATCATCAATAGATATCAATGTGAATGAGTAGGGATTGCCATACAAATGATGCACTAGATCTAAGAGTATGAAAGCTCTTAAAGAAAACTAGTGGGTGTGCATCCAACTTGCTTGCTCACGAAGACCTAAGGCAAATTTGAGGAAGCCTATCATTGGAATATACAAGCCAAGTTATATAATGAAAATTTCCCACTAGCTATATGGTGGTGACAAAACGAAAGACTCTCAATCATGAAGATCATGGTGCTTAATAAGCACAAGTGTGGAAGGTTAGTAGCATTGTCCCTTCTCTCTTTTTCTCTCATTTTTTTATTTGGTGGGCTATTTGGCCTCTTTTTTGTGGGCTTCTTTGGCCTATTTTATTTCCTCACATGGGACAATTCTCCATTAATGATGATCATCACACTTTCAACTCAAAACTTAGAGTAACGATGACTCTATATGGAATGCCTTCGGTAGTGTACCGTGGCAATGATCTAGCATGGCATAAACATCAATGGAAACATCATGCTAGCTATCTTACGATCATGCAATGGCAATGTAGAAGTGGAGGCACATGTCATGGTGGTAGTTGCATGGCAATATATCTCGGAATAGCTTTGAAAAAACCATAGTAGGTAGGTATGGTGGCTGTTTTGAGGGAGGCTATATGGTGGGTTTTGTGCACCGGCGAAAGTTGCACGACACTAAAGAAGATAGTGATGGTGGAAGGTGAAAGTGCATCTAAACCATGGACTCAACATTAGTCATGAAGAACTCATATACTTGTTGCAAAAGTTTTAGTAGTAATCGAAACAAAGCATTCAACGCATACTCCTAGGGGAAGGGTTGGTAGGTATAAACCATCGCGCGATCCCGACCGCCACACAAAGGATGACAATCAATAGACTAATCATGCTCAGACTTTATCACATAGCGGTTCATCATACGTGCATGCTACGGGAATCACTAACTTAAACACAAGTATTTCTAGATCCACAACACCATACTAACATAACTTAAATATTACCACAACACATCTCAAAACTAATTGAAAGGAATCAAACTTCTCTAACTATTCAATGCACATGAAGGTGGAAGTTTTCACATCCCTTTGGATAACTAACCCTTTTGAGACTACTTTCATAGCATAAGCCAACTACCAAGCCACGCGCTTCCGTTCTCTAAAAGATATAAGTGAAGCACATAGAGCAAAATCAACTGGCTCAAAAGATATAAGTGAAGCACATGTGAGCTGAATTGTCTAACAAAAGGATATAGGTGAAGCTCGACAAAGTCACGGTGAGTGCATGTCTCTCTCTCTAGGTGTGCAGCAAGGAATATTGTGACAAGAAAAGACTCCTACGATACAAGACGCTCCAATCAAAACACATAACATGTGATGAATAAAAATATAGCCCCAAGTAACGTTACCGATGGATTGTAGACGAAAGAGGGGATGCCTTCCCGAGGCATCCCCAAGCTTAGGCTTTTACGGCATCCTTGAATCAACTTGGGTGCCTTGGGCATCCCCAAGCTTGAGCTCTTGCCACTCTTTATCTCTTTGTCCATAAGAACTTCACCCAAAACTTGAAAACTTCACAACACGAAACTTAAACAGAAACTCGTGATAACATTAGTATAAGAAAGCAAACCACCACTTCCTTAGGTATTGTAGCAAACTTAGATTCTACTTATGTTGATGTTGGGTTACTGTATTTTCAATCTTCCATGGCTAATACCCCCCGATACTATCCATAGTTTCATCAAAATAAGCAACCAACTCAACAAAAACAGAATATGTTAACAACAGACCAGTCTGTAGCAATCTGTATACTTCGTATACTTCTGGTACTTCAAAAATTCTGAAACATTATGACAGTCTGAAGAATTTGCGTAGCAATCAGCAGCAAAAAGAATAAACTCAAAATCTCTTACATAAAAAAAATGAAAATTCTTTTCGTGAGCAGAAAGTTTCTGTCTTTTCCAGCATGACCAAACGATCATCCCCGAGACTAATCATAACGGTTTTACTTGGCACAAACGCAAAAAGAAACACCAAAAACACAATCATAACAGAATTATGAAAGTGTGGAAAACACAAAACAGAAAGAAAAAGGATAGATTCATTGGGTTGCCTCCCAACAAGCGCTATTGTTTAACGCCCTTAGCTAGGCATTGATAATCCAATGATGCTCACAGAAAAGATAGCAATTGGACACAAAGAGAGCATCATGAAACATGTGAAAATCACATCTAAGTCTAACATACTTCCTATGCATAGGCATTTTATAGGAAAACATATTGTCAAGACAACCAATAGTTGCCATATGCAAGGAAGAAGAAAGAGACAATAGCAATCTCCACATAACGAGAGGTAATTTGGTAACATGAAAGTTTCTACCACAATATTTTCCTCTCTCATAGCAATTACATGTGGGATCATATTCGAATTCAACAATGTAACTATCACATAGGATATTCTTTTCATGATCCGTATGCATGCAAAGTTGACGCTCTTCAAAAATAGTGGGATTGTCACCAACTAAAGTCATGAGTTCTCCAATCCCACTTTCAATAATATTGCAAATATCATATTCATCATGAGGCTTGAACAAATTTTCAAGATCATAAGAAAGATCATCACCCCAATCATGATTATTGCAACAAGTAGGGGACATAGCAAAACTAGCATCCCCAAGCTTAGGGTTTTGCATATTTTTATCATGATTGTCACTAATAGGATATATAGTGAAACCATTGCAATCATGCTTTTCATTCAAGGAGCCCTCGTGAATCACTTCATAAGTTTCTTCATCACGATTTTCAGATTCACGCATCTCAAGCAAAACTCCATAAAGATAGTCAAGTGCACTTAATTCACTAGCAATTGGTTCCACATAAGTGGATCTCTTAAAGAGATTAGCAAGTGGATGAGGATCCATATCACTGGATTTTCAGCAAGCGAATATGCAAGCATATTGAAGGCACATAGCACACACGCAACGGAAAGGCAAACGAGAGAAAAGGACGAATGAAAAAGGCAAACGTGAAGTGGGGGAGAGGAAAACGAGAGGCAACTGGCAAAAAAGGTAAATGCAAGAGATGAGTTTGTGACACCTACTTGGATAGATCTTGACTTGATCTCTCCTTCCCCGGCAATGGCGCCAGAAATACTTCTGCTACTGCAACAAAAGACCTTCCAACGGCGCCAGAAATAGGTGTGTTGAGGGAGACTATTCTTGTCTTGATACTCCTCGGCAACGGCGCCAAGAATCCTTCTACTACGGCTACGCCTTTAGGGACTTCCTTGGCAAATATGAAAAGGATTCCCCGTGGCCTTGTAGCCTTGTGTTGGTGTTCCCTCAAAGCGGAAAGGGTGATGTAGCACAGCGGGGGTAAGTATTTCCCTCAGTTTTGAGAACCAAGGTATCGATCCAGTGGGAGGATCGCATCAAGTCACAAGTACCTGCACAAACACAAAGAGCTTGCACCCAACGCTATGAAGGGGTTGTCAATCCCTTATAGATTGTTTGCAAAGTGAGAACTGAAAGCAAAAAGTAACACAAAGCAAAGTAAAAGTGAAAGTGGAGACGATAGTTGTGAATAGACCCGGGGGCCGTAGTGTTCTCTAGTGGCTTCTCTCATGAAATCAGGTAGACGGTGGGTGAACGAATTACTGTCGAGCAATTGATAGAACCGCGCAAAGTCGTGACGATATCTATGGCAATGATTATATCTATAGGTATCACGACCAAAACAAGTAGACTGGTACTTTCTGCATCTACTACTATTACTCCACACGTCGACCGCTATCCAGCATGCATCTAGTGTATTAAGTTCATAAGAGCAGAGTGACGCCTTAAGCAAGATGACATGATGTAGAGGGCCAATCTCATATCTATGATAAAATCCCATCTTGTTACCCTTGATGGCAACAACACGATGCGTGCCTTGCTGCCCCTTCTGTCACTGGGAAAGGTCACCACACGGTATGAACCCAAAACCAAGCACTTCTCCCATTGCAAGAATAATAGATCTAGTTGGCCAAACAAAACCCAAGACTTAGAGAGACTTACAAGGATATCAAATCATGCATATATGAAATCAACAAAGACTCAAATATAATTCATAGATAATCTGATCACAAATCCACAATTCATCGGATCTCGACAAACACACCGCCAAAGAGGATTACATTGGATAGATCTCCATGAAGATCATGGAGAACTTTTTTATTGAAGATCCAAGAGAGATAAGAAGCCATCTAGCTACTAACTACGGTCTCGTACGTCTGAAGTGGACTACTCACGAGTCATTGGAGAGGCGATGATGTTGATGTAGAAGCCCTCCAACTCCAAAGTCCCCTTCGGCAGGGCACCGGAAAGGGTCTCCAGATGAGATCTCGCGGAAACGGAAGCTTGCGACGGTGGAAAAGTGTTTTCGTGGATGCCCTGATTTTTTCTGGGATTTTAGGGAATTTATAGGCCAAAGAGCTAGGGCGGGGGAGCGCCAGGGAGGCCACAAGCCTGGTAGCCGCCGGCCCCCCTGGTGGCGGCCACAGGGCTTGTGGGCCCCCTGTGGCTCTCCTGCCTTGGCCCTCAAGTCCCCCGATCTTCTTCTGTTCTGGAAAAATTTATTTCGGGGATTTTATTCCATTTGGACTCCGTTCCAAAATCAGATATGAAAAGAGTCAAAAAACACACAAAAAACAGGAACTGGCACTTGGCACTGAATTAATAAGTTAGTCCCAAAAAAGATATAGAAGGTACATAAAACATCCAAAGTTGACAAGATAACAACATGAAACCATAAAAATTATAGATACGTTTGAGACGTATCACTCATCATCATATTCATCACTTCCTTCTGATGCAGAAGGGACTTTGATAACTTTGCTTGGTCTGGGTCTGGTTCCTCTTCGAGCAGTCATGTTAGTCTTCAACGGTCTTGGTGAAGACTTTGTCTTTGAGCTCGTGGCAGATGGAACAGAGGAGCTGGAGATAGTAGGCAGTTGCTTCACAATCTGCTTGCATTTAGGCTTTTAATCTTGTGTTGTTGCTCAGGGTTTTGGCGCAGACGCAGGCGCAGCCTTCTGAAGCAATTTCTCTTGAGGCTTTGAAGCCTTTGATTTATGTGGCACTGGCTTCACTTGAGGTATGGCCGGGCCAAAAGTTTCAGTAGCTGAGGAGGTGGTTCCGGCAGCAGCAGAAGCAGATTCTTCATTGAATTTCCTCACAGCGGCTTCTGCTTGCTTCTGAAGCTTTGAAAAGTGTTTGGTCTTTTCCTCAGGATAATCATCAATCGTCTTGAGGCTTGAAGGATGGGCATCCTGATGATCCTCGAGAGGAGGCCTTTTGCCAGGTGGCTTAAGAGCGAATTTCTTCGCATACTTTGGAGTGACGAATCGGTATTCCTTCCACTCCTTAGCCCACCTGCGTTCTATCTTTTGGAGCCTTATTTTCCTCTTGGGCATTTTTTCTTGCTCATCTGGTGTGCAATATTCCAAGTATATATCCTCAGGGATATCAATGGCAGTGTTTGTTCGAGCTTCTTGCCACCCTTTTGCTTCCTATCATCTTCCATTTTCTTCAGCAGGGGCTTTTGCTGAGGAAATTGAACTCTTGAGGATTCTGATGACACTGACAGATTTTCTTCAAGAAATGCTGCAAATGAGTTAAGTTGATGAGAACCTAGAGATTCATCAGCTGACATTCTTGTACATGTGAACAGAGTATAGTTGCAAGGAATTTGGAGAGGTCATATGCGTTCTCAGATTTGAAGAAATTGAAAATTCTAAAGTTCAGGAATTTGACCAGTGGGTTGAGGAATTTGTCTAAGCACTCTGATCTTGGGTTCCAGAGTTGTACAGATTCGAAAATTTGCACAATTGAGGAATCTCGTGAAGACTTTTAGTTGCTTAGTGAAATTCATCAACAGTTTGAGGGATAAGCAGTGTTTGAGAAATAGAGACTGATAGACTCTGAGGAAAAACAGATTCCACGAATCTAAGGTAAAATAGTAGATTGAAAGGAACTGTAAAAATAGGATTTTATTTACCCTATATAGCACGCACGAAGAACAGAAGAAGTAGCAGTAGATGCTCTTCGGTGCGGGTCCACTGCGCCCTAACTTGGCGACAGAGGACGGCTACGGCGGCAACGGACGAAGACGTTCCGGTTCCGGCGTGATTTCGGCGGCGGAGAGGTCGAGGCAGGTGAAGTTGTTCCTCGCCGGCGATGAAGCTTCTAGCGGTGGCGCTAGGTATTTGCTGTAGCGGAGAGGAGGTCGAGAGAGAACAAAGAGTTTTGACCGGTTGAGGATTTTGATCCTCGTAAAGACTTTGGTCCTCGTGAGGAATTTGATCTGGGGTTCAGATTCTTCATAGGTGGTGTCATGAGGACATTCTCCTAAAGATTTTCAAGACAACTTTTGGGGACCCAGATTTTCCTCACGGGTCAAATGAGTCATCTGAGGAATAGGATAATTCACATGCCAAGCCTGTTAGATTGGATGGATCAACAGGAGGCCCTTTAGCAGCAACCCATGAGGTTTTGGGATACTGCTCAGGTTTCCAGTATGATCCATCAGCATTCAATTTCCTCTCAAAGGCAATTCCTTCTTTCCTCGGGTTCCTGTTCAGAATCTGCTTTTTGAGCACATCGCAAAGGGTTTGGTGCCTTTTGAGAGTTTTGTACATGCCTGCCACATACAATTCCTTCAGCCCTGCATTTTCAACAGTGACATTTGTGGTTTCCTCAAGTGAGGAATTTGATACTACAGGAGCAGTTGAAGAATTTGTAGCAATAGAAGCATTTGATGATTCTGGTGAAGAATTAGCAGTTTCACGTTCGATGCATTTAAGACATGGAGGAATGAATTCAGCCTGAGCAGCACTGATCTGTTGAGAGAGCAATGAACCATTTTCCATACGAAAATCATCATGAGAAATCCTCAGCTTCTCAAGATCAAGGTTCCTTTGAAGAAATTCATAGGAAAGTTTCTCATGATCAGCGAGGAGTGTGACATGGTGATCTTGAAGATTATCAAATATGGACCGAAGACTTTTCATATCTTCAGTGAGGATTTGAGTAAGATTCATTTCATTATTCCTCAGATCATCGCTCCTGTCTAGCAGTTTTTGAAGCTTTTCTAGGGCAGTTTGTTGTTTAGTAGCGATGATAGCAAGTTTACTGTAACTAGGTTTTTTATAATCATCAGGTTCACAGTCACTTGAATCATAGGAGGAAGCATCATTCGGTACCTTTGAACCTTTTGCCATGAAGCAATAGGTTGGAGCGAAGTCATCAGCATAGTCATCAGTGTGGATGGTGTTATCATTTTCTTCAAGGTTGAAGATTGACTTGCTCATTTTCCTCATATCTCTTCTTGAAGATTTACCAAACTGGCCACGTCTTGTAAACTTCTGGAATTTCCTCATGAGCATTGCAATCTCCTGTCCAAATTCTTCAGGATCACCAATGCTGCCATCCGAGTCTTCTTCTTTGTATGAGGAAATTGCTTTGGCCTTCAGTGCACGAGGTCTAGAATAACTTGGTCCATATTGATCTCTCTTTTCTTCTTGTTGGAATTCATGAGTATTGAGTCTTTCGATTATATCAGCAGGATCAAGCATCTTGTAGTCTGGTCTTTCTTGAATCATCAGAACTAAAGTATCAAATGAAGAATCCAAAGATCTTAGCAGTTTCTTCACAACTTCATGGTCAGTAATGTCTCGAGCTCCCGGTGCTTGCAGTTCATTTGATATGTCAGTGAGGCAATCAAAGGTATCTTGGCAGCTTTCATTGTCAAGCCTCTTGAAGCAATTGAAGAGATTGCGAAGAACATCAACACAAGAATCATGCTGGGTTGATACTCCTTCATTTTCTTTGGACAACCTTTCCCAGATAAGTTTTGCTGAGCCCAAAGCACTTACTCTGCCATAGTAACCTTTGCTCAGATGGCCACAAATGATATTCTTCGCTTGAGAATCAAGTTGCTTGAATTTCTTCACATCAGCAGCAGAGACAGTAGCAGTGATGATAGGGACACCATGTTCCACAATATACCAGAGTTCATTGTCAATAGCTTATAGATGCATCTGCATCTTGGTATTCCAGAAGGGAAAGTCCTGTCCTTCGAAAGTAGGACATCCTGCAGTAACCTTGATCATGCCTGCAGTCGACATAACTAAAACTCCAGGTGGTTAAACCAAAATCACACATAACAAGGGAGTACATTGCTCTGATACCAACTGAAAGTGCATTATATCGACTAGAGGGGGGTGAATAGGAAATTTTTAGAATTTCATCACTGAGGAAATTCCTTTTGAGGAAATTCCTCACTGATGACTAACTTGCAGCGGAAACAGCAAAGAATTAGGGGTGCAAAGTATCACTACATCAATTTTCAAGATGAAGAATATGAAAAGCAGTTTGCACAGTCTGCACGCACACAGAAAACAGGTGAGGATTAACTCGCGTGAAGAATTTGGGGTTCAGGAATTTTAGAGAAAGTCTTCACCAAATTCTTAAAACAGTGACAATGAAAATCTTCAACATACAATATGAGGAATTGAAAGAGTTGAAGAAATAGAACTCGTTTCACAGTGAAGACAGTGGTTGATGACCCAGTTCCAACTATTGTGACAGTTGTACATCTGGTTTGGAGCAGCTTGGTATTGAAACCAAAAGACACACAGTCCCTACCGTATTCTCCTTGAGCTAAGAACACACAGTCCTCGCCCAACACTCGTCGTAAGTCTTCAGGTCAGACTTCCAAACCCTCACAAACTTGGTCACCTGGTCAGATTGCTCTAAACCATGATGCCTAACTGTCTAGCGGATGCACCGTCCTCAAAGGTAAAAGGCTTCAGTCCCACACAGGAACAACTTCTTCAGTGATGCTCAATCACTTGGTTTTTGGTTTGTGGTTTGGTGTTTGGGGTATTTCCTCACTGATGATTTACTCTCGAAGACTCTTAGGAATTTGGGTTGCTCTTATGACAAGTGCCAGTTTCTAACGGAGCAGCCAGCCACCTAATGGTTGTGGGGGCAGCTATTTATAGCCTGGGAGCATCCCAACATGATTTGACATTAATGCCCTTAAATAATATGACCGTTGGTGTGGATAAGATCAGTTATGTGGCGTGAATTGCGATAATGGTCGGGACCCTCAACTGTGAGAGTCCTCATGTCTCTCATATTCCTCACTTGAGGCTTTTGGTAGGATTAGGCTTGGGTTGAGCATCACGAGGAAATTCATTCCGAAGTGTTACTTCGACCCCCTTTAACAGTACGGTGTTCCTATTACTCAAGAGTGAAGAAAATAAAACAGAAATAATAAATATTCATGCTTCAAAGTCTTCAAATTGATTTTCTTCAGGACACACCGAATTCCTCATCTTTGATATCTTCATGAGGAATATCAATTTCATTGCAATTTCTTCGCGATTCAATTCTTCAACAGAAGACCAATTTCTTCAGCCGAAGATATACATTTTTAGGAGTCGATATTCATCGAATATTTCAAACTCCTCAACGACCTATAGATCATGTGTACACTCATGAACACATTAGATACTTAACCTATAAGTCTTCAAACCACCAAAATCACTAAGGGGCACTAGATGCACTTACAGTGACCCATTCCCTTGCAATAATAGCACTCTGTTTCTGGCTTAGGTTTAGCCTTGGGTTTCTTCGTCGGATTGGCAATAGGCTTGCCGCTCCTTTTGGAGTTACCCTTCTTGCCTTTGTCGTTTCTCTTGAAACCAGTGGTCTTATCGACCATCAACACTTGATGCTCTTTCCGGAGTTTCGACTCTGCGAGTTTCAGCATCGCGAATAACTCGCAGGGTGACTTGTTCATCCCTTGCATGTTATAGTTCAACACAAAGCTCTTATTGCTAGGTGGCAGTGATTGAAGAATTCTGTCAGTGATAGCCTCTTCTTGCAAGCATAGAATTCATCGGAGGTTTCATACCCAGCTCAGCTAGACGGTTCGAGTACCCAGATATTTTGAGCACAGGTTCACTGACAGACGAATTCTCCTACATCTTGCAAGCATAGAATTCATCGGAGGTTTCATACCTCTCGATCCGGGCGTTCTTCTGAAAGATAAACTTCAACTCCTGGAACATCTCATATGCTCCATGACGCTCAAAGCGACGTTAAAGTCCCGATTCCAAGCCATACAAGACCGCACATTGAACTATTGAGTAGTCCTCCTTACGTGTTAACCATGCGTTCAAAACATCTTGGCTAGACATAGCGGGTGGTTCATCTCCTAGCGCTGCACTAAGGACATAATCCTTCTTCCCGGCTTGCAGGAGCAGCTTTAGATTACGAGCCCAGTCTACAAAGTTGCTTCCATCATCTTTCATCTTAGCTTTCTCTAGGAACGTATTGAAATTCAGGGTTGCTATTGCGTGAGCCATTGATCTACGACATAAAATATTGCAAAGTGGACTTAGACTATGTTTAAGATAATTAGAGTTTAACTAATCAAATTATTGATAAACTCCCACTCAAAAAGTACATCTCTCTAGTCATTTGAGTGGTACATGATCCAAATCCGCTATCTCTAGTCCGATCATCACGTGAGTTGAGAATAGTTTTGGTGGTAAGCATCTCTATGCTAATACTATCAACTATACGATTCATGCTCGACCTATCGGTCTCTTGTGTTCTGAGGCCATGTCTGCACATGCTAGGCTCGTTACGTGTAACCCAAGTGTTTCGCGTGTGCAACTGCTTTGCACCCGTTGTATGTGAACGTTGAGTCTATCACACCCGATCATCATGTGGTGTCTCGTAACGACAAACTGTCGCAACGGTGCAAAGTTGGGGAGAACACAATTTCATCTTGAATTTTTAGTGAGAGATCACCTTATAATGCTACGATTGTTCTAAGAAAAATAAGGTGCATAAAAGGATTAACATCACATGCAATTCGTAAGTGACATGATATGGCCACGATCTTGTGCTTCTTGATCTCCATCACCAAAGCACCGGCATGTTCTTATTGTCACCGGCGCCACACCATGATCTCCATCATCGTGTCGCCATCGAGGTTGTCGTGCTATCTATGCTATTAATATTAAAGCTACGACCTAGCAATATAGTAAACTCATCTGCAAACACAAGCGTTAGTTTAAAGACAACCCTATGGCTCCTGCCGGTTGCCGTAGCATCAACATGCAAGTCGATATTAACTATTAAAACATGATCATCTCATACATCCAATATATCATATCATGTCTTTGGCGATATCACATCACAACCATACCCTGCAAAAGCAAGTTAGACGTTCTCTAATTTGTTGTTGCATGTTTTACGTGGCTGCTATGGGTATCTAGTATGATCACGTCTTACTTACGCAAAAACCACAACGGAGATGTGCAAATTGCTATTTAACCTCTCTCCAAGGACCGTCTCGGTCAAAACCAATTCAACTAAAGTTGAAGAAACTGACACCCGCCAGTCATCTTTATGCAACGTGTTGCATGTTAGCCGATGAAACCAGTCTCTCGTAAGCGTGCAAGTAATGTCGGTCCGGGCCGCTTCAATCCAACAATATCGCCGAATCGAGAAAAGACTAAGGAGGGCAGCAAATCGAACATCAACGCCCACAAAACCTTTTGTCCTCTACTCGAGAGAACATCTACGCATGAACCTAGCTAATGATGCCACTTTTGGGGAACGTTGCATGGGAAACAAAAAATTTCCTACGCACACGAAGATCTATCATGATGATGTCCATCTACGAGAGGAGATTAGATCCACATACCCTTGTAGATCACTAAGAGGGAACCATTAAGAAACGCGGTTGATGTAGTGGTACAACTTCGTGATTGAAATCACTGTCGTCCCATGATCCGTTCCGATCTAGCGCCGAACGGACGACACCTCCGCGTTCAGCACACGTACAGCTCGATGACGATCTCGGCCTTCTTGATCCAGCAAGAGAGACGGATAAGTAGATGAGTTCTCCGGCAGCATGAAGGCGCTCCGGTGGTGGTCATGATCTACTCCTGTAGGGCTCCTCCCGAGCTCCGTGGAAATCCGATCTAGAGGAAGAACTACGTGGTATAGGTTTGAGTTGCACGTGGCAAATTTATGTCTCAAAAGCCCTAAAACCACCAGTATATATATAGGAGGAGGGGAGGGGCTAGCCTTGGGCCTCAAGGGATCCCCAAGGGCGCCGGTCGAAGGGAGGAGGTGGACTCCCACCCCAATTCGATTTGGGGGGAAGGAGTCCACTCCTTCCTTCCCACCTTCCTCTTTCCTTTTTTTTCCTTTGGTATTTTCCCTTGTGGCACCATGGACCTATTGGGCTGGCCTCACCAGCCCACTTAGGGCTGGTGCGCCACCTTAGGGTCACTGGGCTCACTCCCGGGTGGGTGGGCCCCTCCCGGTGAACACCCACAACCCATTCGTCACTCCCGGTACACTGCCGGTAATGCCCGAAACTTTCCGGTGACCAAATGAACCCATCCTATATATCAATCTTCGTTGCCAGACCATTCCAGAAACCCCCATGACGTCCGTGATCTCATCCGGGACTGCGAACAACATTCGGTAACCACACATATAACTCAACTATACTAAAACATCATCGATCCTTAAGTGTGCAGACCCTCGGGTTCGATACCTATGTAGCCATGACCCGAGACACTCCTCGGTCAATATCCAATAGCGGGACCTCGATGTCCATATTGGATCTTACATATGCTACGAAGATCTTATCAGTTGAACCTTCATGCCCAGGATTCATATAATCACGTATGTCATTCCCTTTGTCCTTCGGTATGTTTTTTGCCCGAATTCGATCGTCGGTATCCCTATACCTATTTCAATCTCGTTACCGGCAAGTCTCTTTACTCGTTTTGTAATACAAGATCCCGTGACCTACACTTGAGTCACATTGCTTGCAAGGTTTATTTGTGATGTTGTATTACCGAGTGGGCTCCGAGATACCTCTCCGTCACACGGAGTGACAAATCCCAGTCTTGATCCATACTAACTCAACGGACACCTTCGGAGATACCTGTTGAGAACCTTTATAGTCACCCAATTACGTTGCGACGTTTGATACACACAAGGTATTCCTCCGGTATCAGTGAGTTATATGATCTCATGGTCATAGGAATAAATACTTGACGCACAGAAAAAAATAGCAATAAAATGACACAATCACATGCTACGTTCATAGTTTGGGTCTAGTCCATCACATGATTCTCCTAATGATGTGATCCAGTTATCAAGTGACAACAGTTGCATATGGTCAGAAAACATTAACCAATCTTGATCAACTAGCTATCCAACTAGAGGCTTGCTAGGGACATTGTTTTGTATATGTATCCACACATGTATCTATGTTTTCATTCAATACAATTACAGCATGGATAATAAACGATTATCTTGAAACAGGAAATATAATAATAACTATTTTATCATTGCCTCTAGGGCATATTTCCAACAGTTGGGTTTGACACTCTTACTTTTCGAGAAAGGCTATAATTGATCCCCTATACTTGTGGGTTATCAGGATGTCGCGCGGCATAGAACGCCTAATGCGAAGGAGGCGGGACACCGAGGATACCGGGAGCAGGGCGCGTGGAACCAACATGTAATAAGCATGCATGACACTGGTCCATCGATTCTGCCCAGCATCCCACGGTGTCGGTTGTTGTTGTTGCAGAGGACGGTCTGCTCCTCCCCGAGCGTCGTTCGGATGCTACTGCTGCTGGCGCCCACCGTGCCGACCGCCGCGGCAACGACCATTGCCAGGTGAAGTCGGCTACGGCTACGGGAAGGAAGTTGGCGCCGGCTGGAAAGCCAGCTTCGGGAAGGTCGGCTGCTGCGCGGGGCGTGGCTCAGGTGCGGGCGGCGCCGGTCCATCACAGGTGGTGGTGGTGAGAGCCGTGTGTGTGGCTCGTCTCCATGCCATCTTCATCCGTCTCTCCTCGAGCTTGAGGTACGCGATCACCTACCGAAGGTAGGCTCCAGGATGAGAGTAAGGTTGGAGGCAGCGTTCCCGAAGTCGTCGTTCAGGCCGGCGTTGAGGGTATTGATGAGGAGCTCATCGCCAATCGTCTCGCCAAGATCACGGAGCTCATCGACAAGCTTTTTGAGACGCATGCAAAAATCATCGATAGATGAGTCAAGCTGCTCGCACCCATAGAACTCGTCGTGAAGGAGGACCTTTCACTGAAGATTGTTGTCAGTGAAGAGGCCGTTGAGCTTGGTCCATATGGCGTAAGCATCGTCATCATCACACACCACCGTGTGGAAGAGATCCTTGGAGATGGTGGCATCGAGGATCATCTAGTCCTCGTCGTTCACCATGAAACGAGAGTCCACAGTGCCATTGATGGGACCGTGGAGTAGGTATTCGCGAAACACCAAGGAAAAGTTCCTTTCCAGACGGAGTAGGAGGCGGTGGACGATGGAGATTCGGTGGTGGCAGCAGTGGCAGCGCGATAGATGGCGCGATGACGGCGACGGCTAGGTTAGGAACATGGAGGAAACTGATACCATATAGAGACTTAGTTTTAGGGTGTGCAACTCTCAATAATGATTGGATGCACCACACACGTATATATAGGTACAAGATGAACATCAACCTTAAATATACAAGGAACTAGGAGATAGAGTTATGACATAATATACATGCACAAATATATACTCAACTGTGTGGTTAGGTGATCGCTCTTCTCTTGCCCGGTGCAAATTCACACCCTCTTCATGTAAAAACTGGTTTAATAAAAAAACCGTGCCTTTCTCACCCACTGTTTTTAGAATCTCCTCGCCTAGTTGCTCACATAGAATACCTCAAAAAAGTTGTACATATAAAAATTTGCCTAGCAAAAATAAAGTACTGGTGTAAAATTTGTGCCGTGCTCACCCTCTTCTTCATGCAAAAATCTACTGTTGTTTAAATCAAGTAATGTGTCCTGCAAAAAATAAAGTAAGTAATGTAGTACGCACATGTTGATGAAGAGAAAAGAAAAACAGTCATTTCATATGATAATTTGCTGCATAAAGTACGCACGAGCCTGCTCCGCCATGGTCTTCACCGTTAACTGGTTGGGTTAAGCTCAGCTCTAACGGGTCGGAGTCTGCCAGTGGGGCAGGTGCAGGTATGGTGCCGTGAAGATTTAGAGGCAGACTTGTGCGCTTGCATGGAAGGATTATCGTTTGCGGTGCAGCGGAGCGAGCTCTCCATTATCATTCAGATGGACTCACTAGTTGCAGTCAAGATGATTCAAGGGCATGATCTGGATAGACCTACCTATACTTCTTTAGTTACAGAGATGAGATATCTCTTCGTAAAAATTGTATTACTTATACTAGTCGTGATCAAAATAAGGTTAGCGATATTCTAGCATTTTTTGCTCGTGTTGAAGGAAAAAACAACGACCTGACTCGGCTGTGGTCCCTCTGTTGCGTTGAGTTAGTTACTGCTGATTGTAACTCCTTAATTGTTTGAGTAGTACAATTTTTTGTTGAAATTAGTAGTGGGCTTTAGGCCCATAAGAGAATTTCAGAAATCTCCAATGGTCCATGTAGGTGGTGGCATGACAAGGTGGTGGTGGGAAGTTTAGTCTCACCCTACTAGTGGAGAAGAAGTTAGACCCTTTTATAAGGGGCTCTCTTCTACATGCTATTGGAGAGTGAGAAGAGAAGATGCCCTCGCGCACTCCTCCTCCGCCGCCCGCCGCGACGCGCGGCGGGAATGAGCCGAGCCAGGCTCATACCTACGCGCTTATTTTTAAGCAGGGCTAACACCAACCCTAGCCGTCACGAGAATCAGATCGCATCTGCCTCACGCGCTCGTTCCTTTGCTGCTGCTGCTGCTACCGCCGGCGACTCCGTCCCGTTCACCGCGTACACGGTCGACGGGAGAGGAGGCCTCCGAAACCCCGCCTCTCCGGTTCCTGTACGGGACAGGGGCGATTAGGTTTTTGGGGAGTGATCACGCGACTGCTCGCCTCTGCCCGTCTGCTTTGTCTACGGCCACGTTGTCCTCGTCATCACCATGGCTGAACCGTCCAAGGCCGATCTTCTTGCCCTTGAAGCTGAGAAGAAGAGGGCAGAGGATGCTACCGCTGCATCCGCTGCCAACAACGCTGCTACGGCCAACTAGCCTACTCGAGGGTATAGCTCGTTTATCCCACTCCCGTTCGTTTCAATCCTAGCAATACTACTGGCATGCATAGATGTATCAACTATATGCGTAGTATGTGCTAGATTAGTTCATGATAAGTATGTCATTAGTCTAGTCAATGGCATGCTAGTTATTATTTCGTGGATTAATATACTCGGAAAATTGCCTATTTACTCAACAATCCAAAAACCTAATATGTGTAGGAATTTTTTGAGTAATGGTTTTGCTGATGCACTGAAACCGGATAAGTTTACCGGTGCTTATTTCAAGCGTTGGCAAACGAAAACCGCCTTATGCCTCACGGCTATGAATGTGTTCTGGGTAGCCGGTGTCACTCCCACGGGAACGATCTCTGCTGAACATCAGAAGATGTTCGCGGAGGCCACCGTCCTATTCCTTGGAACAGTTATTAGCGTGATCGGAGATAAGCTGGTTGATGCATATTTACATATGCATGTTGCCAAGGAGCTGTGGGAGGCGCTCGAATCTAAATTCGGGGCCACTGATGCTGGGAGTGAGATGTATGTTATGAAGCAGTTCCACGATTACAAAATAGTTGACAACCGTCCTGTATTGGAACAGGCTCATGAGATAATATGCATAGCTAAAGAACTTGAGGTTCTTAAGTGCAATTTGCCGGGCAAGTTTGTCGCGGGCTGTATAATTGCTAAGCTCCCTAATTCCTGGAGGAACTTTGCTACTACTGTGAAACATCAGAGGCGTGAGTTCTCAGTAGAGGACATCATCGGCCATCTGAGTGTTGAGCAGAATTCGAGAGCAAAGGACTCCAATGGAAAAGCGCCGAAAGCTCTTCTGTTGCCAATATGGTACCTCAGAGGAACTTCAATTCCCACAAGCCCAAGGGAAAGAATTATGTCCAACAGAATACCAACTTCAAGAAGAAGGGAAAGAAGACCTTCAAGAAGAATAAGAAGGGAGGGTGCTGCTTTACTTGTGGTTCAGAGGAACATTGGACGAACAAGTGACCAAACAAGTACAAGAAGCCGGCGCAGGACTCTAAGTCTGCTAATATGATTGTGGGCAACAATGAAAGTGGTGCATCTGGGTACGGTAATTTATTTACTGTATTTTCAGTTTGTCAGTCCACCGATTGGTGGGTGGACACGGGTGCAAATATTCATGTGTGTGCTGACATCTCATTGTTCTCTTCTTATCAGGCCACAGGTCGCGGGTCCGTATTGATGGGGAATGGCGCGAGTGCTTCTGTTCTTGGTGTTGGCACGGTCGATCTGAAGTTCACTTCGGAAGGATCGTGCAACCGAAGAACGTGCAGCATGTCCCCGCCATGAAGAAGAACCTCGTTAGTGGCTCCCTTCTGTGTAGAGAAGGGTTTAAGTTGGTATTCGAGTCTAATAAAGTAGTTGTTACGAAATATGGACTTTTTTTGGTAAAGGTTATGAATGCGGAGGTATGTTCTGCCTTTCCCTTGTAGATTTTTGTAATAAAGTCGTGAACAATATTCATTCGAGTGTTAATGAATCTGAGGTTTGGAATTCATGTCTTTGTCACATAAGTTTCGGTGTTATGTCGCGGCTAGCAAAACTGAATTTAATCCCGACTTTCACTTTAGCCAAAGGTTCTAAGTGCCATTCGTGTGTGCAAGCAAAGCAACCTCGCAAGCCTCACAAGGCTGCAGAGGAGAGACACTTGGAACCATTAGAACTCATACATTCTGATCTTTATGAGATGAATGATGTGTTGACTAAAGGTGGAAAGAAATATTTCATGACATTGACAGATGATTCCACTAGATATTGCTATGTGTATCTGTTAAATACTAAAGATGAGGCTCTACACTACTTTAAAATCTATAAGGCAGAAGTTGAGAATCAACTTGAAAAGAAAATTAAACGAGTCCGGTCTGATCGTGGTGGAGAGTACTTCTCAAACGAGTTTGATTCTTTTTGTGCGGAGCACGACATTATTCATGAAAGGACGCCTCTCTATTCACCCCAGTCAAACGGTGTTGCCGAACGGAAAAATCGTACTCTAACTGATTTGGTTAACGCCATGTTAGATACATCGGGTTTATCCAAGGCATGGTGTGGGGAGGCTATATTGACCGTGTGTCATGTCCTGAATAAGGTTCCTATAAAATATAATGAGGTCACTCCCTATGAGGAGTGGTTTAAGAGAAGGACGACGCTCTCGTACTTACGTACTTGGAGCTGCTTGGCGAAAGTCAATGTGCCGATCCCCAAGAAGTGTAAGCTTGGACCAAAGACTGTGGACTGACTTAATTTGGCATACGCTAAGAATAACCTAGGCTATGGATTTCTAGTAGTGAAATCGAAGGTACCTGACGTGAAGGGCGGTACAATAATGGAGTCGAGGGATGCTACATTCTTGGAGGATATATTTCCTATGAGAGATATGCAAAGCACTTCTAGACCGGAATCTAAGATAACTCCCGAGCCTGCCATTCCTATGGAATATTATGAACAAACACATGATGATAATCCTGAGGAGGATGACGAGGAAACCCTTGGTAGGGGCAAGAGACAAAGGACTGTAAAGACCTTTGGTGATGATTTCTTCGTATACCTCGTGGATGATAATCCCACGTCCATTTTAGAAGCGTATGCTTCTCCAGATGCTGATTACTGGAAAGTTGCGGTCCGTAGTGAGATGGATTCCATCATGGCTAATGGGACATGGGAAATTACTAATCTTCCATATGGTTGCAAACCATTGGGATGCAAGTGGGTGTTTAAAAAGAAGCTTAGGCCCAATGGTACGATTGAAAAGTACAAGGCTAGGCTTGTGGCCAAGGGCTATGCCCAGAAAGAAGAAGAAGATTCCTTTGACACTTATTCACCTGTGGCCAGACTGGCCACCATTCGAGTACTACTCTCATTGGGGGCCTCTCATGGTCTTCTCGTCCATCAAATGGACGGTAAGACGGATTTCCTGAACGGAGAACTAAATGAGGAAATCTATATGCAACAGCCAGATGGCTTTGTGATAGAAGGTCAGGAAGGAAAGGTGTGTAAGTTGCTGAAATCTTTATATGGTCTGAGACAAGCACCTAAGCAATGGCATGAGAAGTTTAATACAACCCTGACATCTGTTGGCTTCATTGTTAATGAAGCTGACAAATGTGTATACTATTGCCATGGTGGGGGCGAAGGAGTTATATTGTGTTTGTATGTTGATGACATACTGATATTTGGAACTAACCTCAAAGTAATTGAGGAGGTTAAGTCTTTTCTGTCTCAAAACTTTGAGATGAAGGACCTTGGGGTGGTTGATGTTATCGTGAACATCAAGCTTTTGAGAGATGATGAGGGTGGGATTACACTTCTGCAATCCCACTATGTTGAGAAGATTTTGAGTCGCTTTGGATATTCAGACTGCAAAATTTCTCAAACACCATATGATCCTAGTGTGCTTATTCGGAAGTTTAAAGACACAACTATAGATCAATTGAGATTTTCTCAAATTATCGGTTCGCTTATGTACCTAGCTAGCGCAACGAGGCCTGACATCGCGTTTGTTGTGAGCAAACTTAGCCGGTTTGTTGCAAACCCGGGCGATGTTCATTGGCGTGCTGTTGAAAGAATTATGCGCTACTTGAAAGGTATTGTCAACCACGGACTTCACTATACGGGATACCCATCAGTACTTGAAGGGTATAGTGATGCGAATTGGATATGTGATGCTGATGAGATGAAGGCCACTACTGGGTATATGTTTACTCTTGGGGGTGGTGTTGCTTCCTGGAAGTCTTGCAAGCACACGATCTTAACAAGATCGACAATGGAAGCAGAATTAACAGCATTAGACACATCTGGTGTCGAAGGAGAATTTCTTTGAGATATGTTGATGGACTTACCTGTGGTTGAGAAGCCGGTTCCGGCTATCCTTATGAACTGCGATAATCAAACAGTTATTGTCAAAGTGAAGAGTTCAAAGGATAATATGAAGTCCAACAAACATATAAGAATGAGATTGAAATCTGTCAGACATTTGAGAAACTCCAAGTGATAGCTTTGGCTTACATCCAAACGGCTAAGAATCTAGCAGATCCCTTTACTAAAGGGCTATCACGTGTTGTGATAGATAGTTCATCGAGGGAGATGGGTATGAGACCCACATGAGTTGCCATGGCAGTAACCCAACCTATATGATCGGAGATCCCGTGAAGTAGGAACTGGGAAAACAAGCCAGTAGTGAACTGAGGAGAGTAACTTTACTAACCCACTCCGTTGGAGATGCAATACTCTCGGATACTGTATGGTAGGACGACTATTGTCTTAATGTGTTCTAGAGCTTATGTTTAAGCAAGATGTTGTCCTACAGAGCGATCTTTGGAGGAACACACCTATATGAGCCTGACTCCTGGTCACAGTCTATGAGATTGGGGTGATCTCTAGTAAACTCATGAATAGGCCAGGAGTGTGACTTATATGCTCCACCCTCGGGGCCAGCCTTCGGTAGCCTAGTACTAGTAAGACTTGTGGTGAAGCTTCTTTATGTCAAACTGACAATTCAAGGCATAGTCCATTGTTCAGTTGTAAAGGGGTATAGCTACTTGTTCTAGATGAAGCTCAACCTTAACACGTCTTCACTGAAATGCTGGTATATTAAAACAGTGATTGGAATGAGGGAACACGATGTGCCCTTGAGATCTGGTGGGGGATTGTTGAAATTAGTAGTGGGCTTTAGGCCCATAAGAGAATTTCAGAAATCTCCAAGGGGCCATGTAGGTGGTGGCATGACAAGGTGGTGGTGGGAAGTTTAGTCCCACCCCGCTAGTGGAGAAGAAGTTGGACCCCTTTATAAGAGGCTCTCTTCTACATGTTATTGGAGAGTGAGAAGAGAAGATGGCCTCGCGCACTCCTCGGTCGCCCGCCTCGCCACGCCACGCCTCATCACGACGCGCCGCGGGTTGCGGGAATGAGCCGAGCTTATACATACGCGCTTATTTTGGCCGGTCAGGAACGGAGAATACGTAACGGATGCGCCACGATCTGAGACCTCGAATTGTGGGCTGTTACCGACTCGGACGTGCGTTCAGTCCACGTCTCTCCACCCGGCCGCCTATATAAGCAGGGCTAACGCCAACCCTAGCCGTCACGAGAATCAGATCGCATCTGCCTCACGCGCTCGTTCCTTTGCTGCTGCTGCCGGCGGCGACTCCGTCCCGGTCACCGTGTACACGGTCGACGGGAGAGCAGGCCTCCGAAACCCTGCCTCTTCGGTTCCTGTACGAGAGAGGGGCGATTAGGTTTTTGGGTAGCGATCACGCGACCTCTCGCGTCCGCCCGTCTGCTTCGTCTACGTCCACGTCATCCTCGTCATCGCCATGGCTGAACCGTCCGAGGCTGATCGTCTCGCCCTTGAAGCTGAGAAGAAGAGGGCAGAGGATGCTACCGCTGCATCCGCTGTCAACTGGCCTACTGGAGGGTATAGCTCGTTTATCCCACTCCCGTTCGTTTTAATCCTAGCAATACTACTGACATGCATAGATTTATCATCTATATGTGTAGTATGTGCTAGATTAGTTCATGATCAATATGTCATTAGTTTAGTCAATACCATGCTAGTTATTATTTCGTGGATTAATATACTCAAAAAATTGCATATTTACTCAACAATTTTGATCCAAAAAAAATATAATACTCGCGTTGTGTTGGGATAATATTTTATCACACAACTGACATGGACTGACCGAACGTCTTCGAGAAAGGCAACAAGACGCAACAAGAAGGATAGTGACTGTAACCTTCCAGGCAAAAGCTGTTACTAGGTTGATTGGTTTCTTTTTGGTTTCGACCATGGTGATCGAACGGTGGAAAAGACAGGGAGAAGGAGGCCATTTCGCTGTTCCCTCCCAAGCACCGCACAGCATGCACCTATACATGCTCGCCAAATTTGATTTTTTATAAAAATTTTAGTACAATCCGATCCTGTTTATGAAAAAAAATCTGATTATTTTTTATGATCACCCGTTATGATGATAGGCATATACATCCTATCGTCATTTTTTATAACGATAGGGGACGGATCAATGCAAACGGCATCGTTTGATCCTGTTGACCCGACGATATTATTTACGTTGACTCAACTCTTACCGTCATAGTAAATGGTGATAAAATATGTATGTCTATCGTCACAACGATAGATGGTAGAGGGTTAGATTAAAAAAAATTCATAAACGGAATCAAATCGAGCTAAACTACGTCAGAAGAGCCGTTATAGTGAAATCGGCATCCTCTGCTTACCGCGACCACGATTTGTTTGGACGTGGTCGCAATCGTACATACAGCGGTACTCCTATGCTGAAAAGCTCGAGACAAGTCGCGAAAAGCACCTGTAAACGGCAGCGGAGACACGGGTCGATCTTGTTGCGCGGCCCCATGCCGCGGGCGCACGGCGGCGACGGCCGGGCCCGGGGATGTACCCACTGTCGCCTTCGATCCTTCGGTGGCCCACGGGCGTGCGCGCCGCGACTGAGGTTGCTTCTCTCCACGGCGACAGCATGCTGGCAAGTATACCGCCGCGGAGTACGTAAGTGCAGCTTCATGGTCGATCGGTCGAGTTTAGACTAGACGAGCACCGTGTTGGAACGATCGAAGCCGGACTTGGTGCCTCGCAGTCGCACCGCGCTAATGCAAATCGAACTACAAATACTTATGAACTTCCAGCAGGTGGGAGACGTGTACACTCTGCTCACGTTAAGAGAGCATTTTTCTCTTGAAGTTGCGTTACGAAACTTGCAAGAGTACTGTATGTTGGAAAAAAAAAAACCTGAAAACGTGCACCGGGCAGTGCATTGGCTTCTGTTCCTCTGAGATAAGTATCTTCTGCAGATGTCCATAATTTGGGCAACCTCCTGCACGTACTCATCTGTGTCAGCTCTAGCCCTGCCCTATCGATATCTTTTATCCCCTCGCGGTGATCTGATCCGCAGCCCCTGCTCCCTGCTTTGTCTCTTGTGCCCTCCCGTAATCATGCATCAAACTGACGCATGAATTTAATGTACCCCGCGCCGCCGAAGAGAAAACGCCCGTTTTGCCCTCCCTCCAGCCACGAACAGGCCAGTGCAGGTTCTTCTTGCTTGGGCTCATTTGGCGAAGCAGGTTTGGCAGCATGACCTCCACGTACGCCCGTTCACAGCATGCCCTCCCGGTGAGCTTTTACAAAATACTCCATCGTGCCATTAAACTTTGATCTGTTGTCGTGCCATTAAATGTTTTGCCCTCTACTTCATGTCACGTACTATAGGAGTACTGCCCCCGCAAAAAAAAAAGAAAAAAACGTACTATAGGAGTACTGGAACAGTGCCATCAGACAATGATGCCACGGGTAAATATATTTCCACCCGAAGCAACCTGATCGCTGCTGAGCGGATGCACACATATATATACCCCCTTCCAATAGAAAGATGGTGATATTGTGTGGACCGCGTCGATCAATCAAACCAATTGAGGTTATAGTTTCAAAAACCGAACCCAAAATCTAACAAAAAAGCTGCTGGTTCAGTTTTTACCGATTGGACCGTTGTTTTATTGGTTTGATTGACGGTTTTTTAAGTAATATAATATATATTTTTACTAATAAATACACCAATAATTAGAAGAAAAAAAGTGGAATCACCTGACAAAATAACAAGTACCTAAATATTAATATGTTATTCATATACTTTCTTCATCTCGAAATTCTTGTCTTAAATTTGTTTAGATATGAATGTATCTACTCAAGTTTTAGTATTTAGATATAGTCATTTATAGACAAAATTAAGAAAAAAAAATTAGGACTAAGGAAGTACATGACAATTTTCTATCTCTAACAAGCAACATTAATATAATACAAGTAGCAGCGGCAAGCAACATCACGATATCACGTATTCACATCATATATGGTTCACATATCGTAGCAACACCAAGCAACATGACAATTTCACTTTCACATAACAAGTGCCAACAAGCAACATGTCAATCAGCAACATAGCACCAAGCCAACACAATAATTCATAGTCTCATAATCCATAATAATGCATAGTCCCTCATAGTTAGCCTTCACCCGCCACCTTTGAGGGCTGGGCGCGGTCTGACCGGAGATGGCGGCGACGGTCGTCGCCTGTGGCGAAGGTGCCCGACCCTCAAAGGCGGCGGGTGAGGCGACGCGTCTGGATGGCTCTTCTACGCGCGGAGGTGGGTTGTCCTCGACCGGCAACACGGTTCTTCACCGTCACATGACGGGAGACATGAAGGAACGGTCTGGTGATGGCGGTGGGGCGTGGGAAGCGGTGTGATGGTGAAGGACAGGTGCGAGCTTCAGGCCAGGTTCTGCGCGACGCAGTGAGGCTCGGCTAGGATGTGCGAGCATGCCACCTATGGGTTGTGCGGCGAGCGACGGTCTTCTCTTGGCGGCACCGGCATGAAAGAGGTACGTTATTGGGCGGTCTGATCTGGGCCTCCTCAGCTCCATTCTAGATCCTGGTTGACGGTGTCGTCGCAAGATCGTCCACTGGAGCACGCGACATCCGTTGCAGGCGGACCTAGCCCTTCCTGGTGATGTTGGATGGCTGATGTCCTTCCGTCGGGGTGGAGGTGTGATTGGTTTCACGTTCACCTCGGCCATGATGATGAGGTGGCCAAATGCATGTTTCACGGTGGTGGTCGCCGCTACACTGCAGGGAGCGCAACGGCTCCACGCGAGGTGCGCAACAGGATTGTGAAGGTGGGTGGTGTGCTCGTTCTGACGGTGGCGGCGGTTTGAGCCCAACCATGGTGGCTGCGGCCCTAAGAAGGCCTTACCAGGAAGGAGATCCTCGCGATGAGCGGGCACGCGGCCGCTTCCAGCGAGGGGCATGCGGTGATGCCTCGAAGGAGTTGGTGCCGGAGTGGTAGGAGGTGTGGGCCAGTCCCATTCTTGTGGCAGTCCCTCGTGTGGGTGAAGGCTGACATGATGGAGCTGGCCTTGCACGACATAGTTTGTTGTTGTTGTTCCTCAGCTATGTTGTTGATGGTGGCTTGGGTTGCGTTCTCTCGGTAGTGCAGGGTAGGGAGGACCATGGATGTGCAGCTTTGAACGCGAACTACTGCTGTGATGATGGTGCGATGTGTCTTGGTCGGTGCTGTCCGATTCCTTGGATGTGTGGAGATGCGCGGCATTACGGATGAAAATCATGTCCAGTTCTGAATGGGCCGACAGCGATTGCACCGATTGGTGTCGTTACCCTCTGTGAAGGCATTTTTTAGTGTGTCGCCATCTCCCTTGCCTGCTTGGGGTTGGCAGTTGTCTTCGGGCGAAAGCCTTGATTTGGTGCAGGATTGGCACGACGATGGCATCTTCGACGTCGTCCCTCTGTTGAGAGCATATGTTGGAGATATGCCCTAGAGGCAATAATAAAATAGTTATTATCATATTTCCTTGTTCGTGATAATCGTTTATTATTCATCCTATAACTGTATTGATTGGAAACTCAAATACATGTGTGGATACATAGACAACAAAGTGTCCCTAGTAAGCCTCTACTCGACTAGCTCGTTGATCAAAGATGGCTAAGGTTTCCTACCCATAGACACGGGTTGTCATTTGATAACGGGATCACATCATTAGGAGAATAATGTGATGGACAAGACCCAAACTTTAAGCATAGCGTTTGATCATATCCAGTTTACTCCTATTGCTTTGTGCATGTCAATGTATCTGTTCCTATGACCATGGGATCATGCGGCTCAGTGACACCGTAGGAATACCTTATGTGTATCAAACATCACAATGTAACAGGGTGATCATAAATATACTCTATAGGTATCTCTGAGGGTGTCTGTTGAGTTGGCATGGATCGAGACTGGGATTTGTCACTACGTATGACGGAGAGGTATCTTTGGGCCCACTCGGTAATACAACATCACAGGAAGATTCCAAACAATGTGGCTGAGGAGTTAGTCACGGGATCTTGTATTACGGAACGAGTAAAGAGACTTGCTGGAACGAGATTGAACTATGTATGGAGATACCGACGATCGAATCTCGGGCAAGTAATATACTCGTGGACAAAGGGAACTGCATACAACATTGAGTCAATCCATGACATCGTGGTTCGACCGATAAAGATCTTCATGGAATATGTAGGAACCAATATGGGCATCTAGGTCCCCCTATTGGTTATTGACCGGAGAGGTGTCTCGGTCATGTCTACATGATTATCGAACCCGTAGGGCCCGCACGCTTAACAATCGATGATGCTAGAGTAGTACTGTGCATTAGTTACTGAATGTTGTTTGGAGTCTCGGATGAGATCTCGGACATCATGAGGAGCTCCGGAATGGTCCGAAGGTAAAGATTTATATATGGAAATTCATATTTATGGTTCTGAATGTTCTGGAAGGTTCCGGAGTGGGGCCCGCCTACATGGAGACCCACATGGACGTGAGAAGAGGGGAAATTCCCCACACCCCTGGTCTAGGCGTATCAATATTCCCCTTAAAAGTAATAGGATCATATCCAAAAAGGATAAGATCGAGATCCCTAGAAAGGGGGATAGTGATCGGTGGGGAAGGAAAGGAGGGATTTCCTTCCTCCCCCTTGACCAATGCCCCTAGTGGCTTGGAGGGCAAGCCACTAGCCCCTCCCATTCCTGTATAAATGTGGGGAGGCGCATGGGGGCAGTAGACTCTCCCATGGTCGTGTCCCTCCTCCCGTCTCTCCTGATTCTTCCTCGTACGTCGTTTCGGAGGCGCTTGGCAAAGCCCTACCGGCACTGTGACACCACCATCTCCACCACGCCGTCGTGTTGGTTGAGATCCCATCTACTTATTCTTCCTCTCTTGATGGATCAAGAAGGAGGATACGTCATCGAGCTGCACGTATGTTGAACGCAGAGGTGTCGTCCGTTCGACGTTGGATCACGATTGGATCGTGAAGAGTACAACTAAATCAACCGCGTTATATATGCTTCTGCTTAGCGATCTACAAGGGTATGTAGATGCAGTCCCTCTCTCATAGTTCTTGATCTCCATAGACACATCTTGGTGAGAGTAGGAAATTTTTTGTTTCCCATGCGACTTTCCCCAACAATGGTATTAAATCCTAGGTCTATGCGTAGATAACATGCATGAGTAGAATACAAAAAAGTTTGTGGGCGTTAATGTTCAGATTGCTTATTTCCTTAGCCTTATTTTGATTCTGCGTTATTGTGAGATGAAGTGGCCCAGACCAACCTTACTCGTCCACGTATGAGAGACCGGTTTCATTGACTGACATGCAATTTGTTGCATAAAGATGGCAGGCGGGTCTCTGTCTCTCCCACTTTAGTTGAATCGGATTTGACGCATGCGGTCCTTGTAGAAGGTTAAATAGCAACTTGAATATCACCATTGTGGCTTTGCGTAGGTAAGAACGGTTCTTTCTAGTCACCCATAGCAGCCACGTAAAACATGCAACAACAAAGTAAAGGACATCTAACTTGTTTTTGCAGGGTATGTTGTGATATGATATGGCCAAGGACATGATGAGATATATGTGATGTATGAGATAATCATGTCTTATATAGATTATCGTGACTTGCATGTTGATGAGCACGACAAACGGTAGGAGCCATAGGGTTGTCTTTAATTATTTGTGCCTTCTTTGCTTTACTTGATTGCAATGAGTTAGCAATAGTTAGAAGCATAGTTGGAGCAACAACCCAATGTTGACACGATGATGGAGATCATGCTGTCATGGGGGTGACGATGGAGATTATTCCAGTGCTTTGGAGATGGATATCAAAAGCACAAGATGATGATGACGACATCATGTCACTTTATAATATGCATGTGATGTTAATCCTTTTATGCATCTTATTTTGCTTAGGACAACATAGCATTATAAGATGATCCTTCACTAAAATTTCAAGATAAAATTGTGTCTCCCCAAGTGTGCACCGTTTCGAAGGTTCGTCATTTTGAGGCACCACGTGACGATCGGGTGCGTAGACTCTACGTTCACATACAACGGGTGTAAGCCAGTTTTACACATGTGGAACACTTTGGGTTAAAGTTGATGAGCCTAGCATGTATAAACATGTTCTTGGAACACAAAAGACCGAAAGGTCGAACATGAGTCATATAGTAGATATGATCAACATGGAGATGTTCACCATTGAAACCACCTCATCTCACGTGATGATTGGACTTGGGTTGGTGGATTTGGATCATGTTACACTAGAACAACCTTAGGGGTGTTGATTTGAGTGAGAGTTCTTAAGTAATATGATTAATTGAACTCATTATCATGAAGATGGTCTAAATTGTATTTGCATAGTATGTTGTCGAACAATAGCTCGCATTGTAGCTCCCCTGTACTTTTGATACGTTCCTATAGAAAACTGAGTTGAAAGATGATAGTAGCAATTATGCGGACTTGGTCCGTAAACCGGGGATTGTCCTCATTGCTGCACATAAGGCTTATGTCCTTGATGCACCGCTCGGTGTGCCACCCCCTCAAGCGTCATATGTAGATGTTGTGAACATCTGAAGACACGTTTTTTATGACTACTTGATAGTTTAGTGTGTCATCCTTTATGAATTTGAATTAAGGCTTCAAAGACATTTTGAGCGTCATGGAGCATAAGAGATGTTTCAAGAACTGAAATTGGGATTTCAGGATCATGCCCGTATTGAGAGGTAGGAGACCTCCGACAAGATTCTTTGCTTGAAAGATGAAGGTGAATAGCTCAATTAGTGAGCATGTGCTCAGATTGTCTGGGTGTTACAATCGATTGAATAAAGTGGGAGTTGATCTTCGAGATAAGATAGTGATTGACATAGTTCTGCAAATCACTGCCACCATGCTACTAGACTTCATGATGAACTATAGCATGCCAGGGATGGAGATGATGACCCCTGAGCTATTCGTGATGTTATACACCGTGAAGGTAGAAATCAAGAAGGAGCATCAAGTGTTGATGGTTAGTAAAACCACTAGTTTCAAGAAGGGCAAGGGCAAGAAGGGAAACTTTGAGAATGGCAAGACAGTTGTCGCTTCGGTGAAGAATCCCAAGGTTGAACCCAAACATGAGACTGAGTGCTTCTGTTGTGAGGGGAACGGTCACTGAAAGCGGAACTGCCCCGGATACTTGGCAGATAAGAAGGCTGGCAATGTCAACGAAAGTATATTTGATATACATGTTATTGATGTGTGCCTTACTAGTGCTCATTGTAGCCCCTGGGTATTTTTTACCGGTTCAGTTTCTAATATTAGTAACTCGAAACAGGAGTTACGGTATAAATAGAGACTAGCTAAGGGTGAGGTGTCGATGTGTGTTGGAAGTGTTTCCAAGGTTGATGTGATCACCATTGCACGCTCCATCTACCTTCGGGATTAGTGATAAACCTAAATAAATGTTATTTCGTGTCTGAGTTGAGCATGAACATTATATTGATTTTGTTTACTGCGAGATGATTATTTATGTAAGTTAGAGAATAATGGGTTATTCTGTTTACATGAATAATATCGTATATGATCATGCACCCAAGATGAATGGTTTATTGAATCGCGATCATAGTGATACACATGTTCATAGCATTGATGCCAAAAGATGCAAAGTTGGTAATGATAGTACCACTTACTTGTGGCACTACCGCTCAGGTCATATTGGTGTAAAACACATGAAGAGACTCCATGCTAATGGATCTTCGGACTCACTCAATTTTGAATCGCTTGAGACATGCGAACCATGCCTATTGGTGTAAACGCATGAAGAAACTACATGCTCATGGATCTTTGGACTCACTCGATTTTTGAATTGCTTGAGACATGTGAACCATGCCATATGGACATGATGAATGAATACCTCATTTTCCAGTGAGATGGAACGGGCAAGTGACCTGTTGGAAATAATACATTTTGATGTATGCAGTCCAATGAGTGTTGAAGAACGCAGTGGATATCATTATTTTCTTACTTCACAGATGATTTGAGTATATACGAGTATATTTACTTGATGAATCACAAGTCTGAAATGTTGAAAAGTTCAAGCAATTTCAGAGTGAAGTTGAAGATCATCATGACAAGAGGATAAAAGGTCTACGATGTGATCGTGGAGGTGAATATGTGATTTATGAGTTTTGTATACATTTAAGACAATGTGGAAAATGTTTCACAACTCATGCCACGTCGAACGCCATAGTGTGATGGTCTGTCCATACGTCGTAGTCATGCCTATTGGATATGGTGCGTACTATGATGTCTCTTACTGATTTGCCACTATCATTTTGGGGTTATACATTAGAGATAACCACATTCACTTTAAATAGGGTACCATGTAATTCTCTTTGAGATGACACCATTTGAACTATGGTTTGGTAAGACACCTAAGCTGCTATTTCTTAGAGTTTGGGGCTGCGATGCTTATGTCAAAAGGCTTCAACCTGATAAGCTCGAACCAAAGCGGATAAATCCGTCTTCATAGGATGCACAATGGAAACAGCTGGGTATACCTCCTATCTCAGATCTGAAGGCAAAGTGTTTGTTGCTAAGAACGGGTCATTTCTCAAGAAAGAGTTTCTCTCAAAAGAATTGAGTGGGAGGATGGTGGAACTTGATGAGGTTATTGAACCGTCACTTCAACCAGAGAGTAGTAGGGCGTAGGAAGATGTTGCTGTGGCGCCTACACCCGTTGAAGAGGAAGCTAATGATGGTGATCATGAAGCTTCAGATCAAGATACTACCAGACCTTGTACGTCGACAAGGACACGTACTCTCGCGAGTGGTAAGGTAATCCTATCTTGGAGGTCATGTAGTTAAACAACAATGAACCTACGAGCTATGAAGATGCGATGGTGGGCCCAGATTCTGACCAATGGTTGGAAGACATGAAATCGAGATAGGATCCGTGTATGAAAACAAAGTGTGGACTTTGGAAGAACTACTTGATGTTCGTAAGGTTATTAAGTACTAATGGATCTTTAAAAGGAGGATAGAGGATGACGGTAAATGTCACCATTTAGAAAGCTTGACTTGTCGCAAAGAGGTTTCCGACAAGTTCAAGGAGTTGATTATGATGAGAATTTCTCACCCGTAGCGATGCCGAAGTCTGTTGGAATTATGTTAGCATCTGTTGAATTTTTCAATTGTGAAATTTGGCACATGTATGTCAAAACATCATTTCCTTAACGGTTTCCTTGAGGGAAGGTTGTATGTGATACAACAAGAAGGTTTTGTCCATACTAAGGATGCTAGAAGGCATGTGAGCTCCAGTGATCCATCTCGGAGTTCGAATAAGCGCTTTGATGAGTGATTAAAGCTTTCAGTTTATATAGAGTTTATGACGAAACTTGTATTTGCAAGAAAGTGATTGGGAGCACTATAAAATTTGTGATAACTATATGTGGTTGACATATTGTTGATCGGAAATGATGTAGAATTTATGAAAAGCACATAAGGTTGCTTGAAAGGAGTTTTTCAAAGGAAAACTTGGATTAAGCTACTTAAACATTGGGCATCAAGATCTATAGAGATAGATCAAGACACTTGATAAAACTTTCAATGAATACATACCTTGACAATATTTTGAAGGAGTTCAAAATGGACCAGTCAAAGAAGGAGTTCTTGTCTGTATTGTAAGGTGTGAATTTGAGTAAGACTCAAAGATTGACCACGGCAGAAGAAAGTGAAAGGATGGAGGTCGTCCCCTATGCCTTAGCCGTAGGCTCTATATCATGCCATGTTGTGTACCGCACCTCGTGTGTGCCTTGCCATGAGTCTATCAAGGGGTACAAGAGTGATCCAGGAGTGGATCATAGGACAAGGTCAAAGTTATCCTTAGTAACTAGAATACTAAGGAAATGTTTCTTGATTATGGAGGTGATAAAAGAGTTCGTTGTAAAGGGTTATATCGATGCAAGCTTTGATACCAATACGAATAACTCTGAGTAGCAAACCGGATTCATATAGTGGAGCCATCATTTGGAATAGGTCCAGGTGGAACATGATACCAGCATCTACAGTATGACATAGAGATTTGCAAAGTACACACGGATCTGAATATTGCACACGTGTTGACTAAAACCTATCTCACAAGAAAAACATGATCAAACTCTAGAACTCATTGGGTGTTAATCACATGGTGATATGAAATAGATTATTGACTCTAGTGCAAGTGGGAGATTGTTGGAAATATGCCCTAGAGGCAATAATAAAGTAGTTTTTATCATATTTCCTTGTTCGTGATAATCGTTTATTATCCATGCTATAATTGTATTGATTGGAAAATCAAATACATGTGTAGATACATAGACAACAAAGTGTCCCTAGTAAGCCTCTACTGGACTAGTTCGTTGATCAAAGATGGTTAAGGTTTCCTACCCATAGGCATGAGTTGTCATTTGATAACGGGATCACATCATTACGAGAATAATGTGATGGACAATACCCAAACCTTAAGCATAGTGTTTGATCGTATCCAATTTACTCTTATTGCTTTCTGCATGTCAATGTATATGTTGCTATGACCATGAGATCAAGCAGCTCACTAACACCGGGGGAATACCTTGTCTGTATCAAATATCACAAGTAATTGGGTGATCATAAAGGTGCTCTACAGGTATCTCCGAGGATGTCTATTGGATTGGCATGGATCGAGACCGGGATTTGTCACTCCGTATGATGGAGAGGTATCTCTGGGCCCACTCGGTAATACAACATCACAAGAAGCTTGCAAGCAATGTGACTAAGAACTTAGTCATGAGATTTTGTATTACGGAACGAGTAAATAGACTTGCTGGTAACGAGATTGAACTAGGTATGGACATACCGGTGATCGAATCCCGGGCAAGTAACATACTGCCGGACAAAGGGAACTACATACCGGATTGACTGAATCCTTGACATCGTGGTTCAACCGATAAAGATCTTCGTAGAATATGTAGGAACCAATATGGGCATCCAGGTCCTGGTATTGGTTATTAACCGGAGAGGTGTCCCGGTAATATCTACATGATTCTCGAACCCGTAGGGTCCGCACATTTAACGTTCGATGACGCTAGAGTAGTACTTGGATATGTACATTGGTGACCGAATATTGTTTGGAGTCCGAGATGAGATCTCATACATCGCGAGGAGATCGAGAATGGTTCGGAGATAAAGATTTATATATGGGAAGTCATATTCAGGGTTCTGGAAAATGTTCGAGATTTTTCGATATTATACCCGGAAGGCTCTAGAAGGTTTCGGAGTGGGGCCCACCTGCATGTGGACCCACATGGCCGTGGGAAGTGGGGAAATTCCCCATACCTTTGGTCTAGGTGGATCAGTATTCCCCCTTGAAAGGAATAGGATCATATCCCGAATGGATAAGATCGAGATCCCTAAAAAGGGAGGATAGTGATCGGTGGGGAAGGAAAGGAGGGATTTTCTTCCTCCCCCCTTGACCAACGACCCTAGGGGCTTGGAGGGCACGCCACGAGCCCCTCCCATGCCTATATAAATGTGGGAAGGTGCAAGGGGGCAGTAGAATCTCCCACGATTGCGGCCCTCCTCCCGTCTCTCTCGTTTCTTCCTCGTACGTCGTTTCGGAGGCGCTTGGCGAAGTTGTGCCTCCACTACGACACCACCAGCTCCACCACTCCCTTGTGTTGGTTGAGATCCCATCTACTTCTCCTTCCTCTATTGTTGGATCAAGAAGGAGGACACACCATCGACCCGCACGTGTGCTGAGCACGGAGGTGTCGTCCGTTCGGTGCTGGATCAGATTGGATCGCGATAGGATCGTGAAGAGTACAACTACATCAACGAAGTTATATACGCTTCCGCTTTGTGATCTACAAGGGTATGTATATGCACTCCCCCCTCATAGTTGTTGATCTCCATAGATAGATCTTGGTGAGCATAGGAATTTTTTTATTTCCCATGCGATGTTCCCCAACAACATCGTGCATGGAGACATGGTGATCCTATGTTGCGCTCATGTCATGTTCATCGTTCGTCGTTCTGCAGGACACAAGTTACGGTCGTCATCGGTGATTCCAAGCTTTGGGTTGGTTCTTCGATGATGACCGACATCAGTTGAGACATGACGAGACTCTCAATTTTGGGCAGGCTCTTTTGTGTTGTAGTTGTGTTATCATGTGTGGGTGTCCTTGCGCTAGCCGGATGTGAAGTTGTCTATGCTCGTTGTTTGCAACATGTGATAATTATCTTGTACTTAAAATTCTCTTGATTTATAAAGCTATGCTATGCAATGTGCATACTCTTGAGAAAAATAGCCATACGAGGTCGAAGATGATGCCACACACCAGCAAGTCCATGATATCATTATGCATGCATGTTGATGCATCACACCACCTTGCATTGCCCGTCGTCGTGCCTCGCTGTGCCCTCACATTGCAAACACCGGAGAACGTTGAAGCACGTCGGTGTCGGTGTGAGAGCCGGACATGTCGAAGAAAGAGTGTCAAATCTAAAGATATTATGAAACCACATCCTTAAGAATGACAGTGCAAGAATTCACATGGCCTTTATACTACCCCTGCCAAGCAGAAAGGTGGTTCTTTCACTCCCGGTGCATATAATCTATGCTATCAAGCCTCTCGGAAAGCTCCCACTTGGATTAATCACCAACAACTGGGCAGTATCTGCAATAATTGCTCTCTTAAGTACTTCGGGCCAAATACTGCTACCACAACCTTGCAAAACATGCACGTGGATTCTAGGCAAATGGACTAGCTCATTTGTACATACTCAACAATGAGATCACTGCGTACTACGTATGCAACCATCCAAATAGTTGAAGTGCATTTCTGATAAGAGGAGAAGCCAATGTTTTTCTAAGGGCATCCTCCTTGCACTTGAAATACTTATCGTATGCCCCCTCTCGGATACGGTTGAACACATGTTTAGTGATCCGAAAACAACGTCGAAATAGGTGGTGTTTGAAGAGTGGTTTAGGGGACTGGAAGTAGTCCTACGAGAGTACGCAATGACCATTCTCTTGGTTGCGCTTCAATGCCTGATTATTCCCCGGGATCGAGCCCCGGAACATCGGCCGCTGCCTACTCATGTGGTCATGGACAACCAAAACAGCTGCCACAATCTCCTCATCATTGGATGAAGAATCATATGATTCTCAAATGAAATTTTGAAAAAAGTACTCGTCGTCGGAGTATATTTGTACCTTGACGGCACAACGTTGAACATCTTTCGAGCACCCTAAAAGAAGCTAGCCAGTGAAGAACCTCGCGCCCACAGGTGGTTCTAGGTCCCAGGCAGGCATGGCCTTGGCCTGGGGTGTGGTGGATTAGTTCTTTGTTAAACGTAGCATATTGTTGCAAAAATTACAATGTAGCTTACTGTAGTTACTGGTGTAGCGCCCAAGATGCGATCCTATCCTCATTTTGGCTCGAGGACCGCGATAGGGATAGAAGCACATCTCGTCGTTTTGCAAGAATGGATTTCGTTACAAGTACATGTACATAACATACAAGTATATGGAATTGGCTTACACTCGCCACAAGCTACAACATGAACATCTCAATACAACAATACATTCAATCATCATGTAGAAGAGCAGGGTCCGACTACGGACGAGAACAATCGACAAAAGAACGACGTCCATCCTTGCTATCCCAGGCTACCGGCCTGAAACCTATCCTAGATCGAAGAAGAAGAAGAAGAAACTCCAAATAGAACAATCATCGCGCTCACGTCAAAGTATTGCTTTACCTGTACCTGCAACTATTGTTGTAGTAATCTGTGAGCCACAGGGACTCAACTATCTCATTTCCAAAGGTATCAAGACTAGTGAAGCTTAATGGATGAGGTATGGTTAACTGGTGAGGCTGCGGCAAGCAACTATCATTTATTTGAGTGGCTGACTTGAGAGTACAAGAATAAGAGAGGGGTGATCTGCGCATATCAGATGTGAACTAAGCATGATCACGAAGTGATCTTGAAAACCTACTTACGTCAAACATAACTCTAAAGTATCCTCTTCCTAATGCATAACTCACGAGAAGAGACAGTCACGGTTACGCACACAGTTGGCAAGTTTTAATTGAGTTTACTTCAAGTTTGCTATGACCGTCTGCTAAACAAAGTTTCCAAGTTGCCACATAATTGCGGGCACGGCTCTCAGAAATATTTAACCCTACAGGGATGCTCGAACTAGTCCATCACAAACTATCACAAGCTACGTCGGAAATCTCAACTACAGAAAACCCGTGATCTCCCCGGATTCCTGGTGGAAAACCTCAACCTCTAGATATCCCAAAGTATCCTTGGAATCCCACGCACAAGACGTTCGAGAAAGGCAAAACAAATCCAGCAAGGCCACACGACGTGTCGACGAACCCGATAGGAGTCGCGTATCTCGTTCTCAGGACACCACAGATGAGCTATGGTTACCACGCCAAAACACCGAGTTGCCCCGGGGAGTGTTAATAAGCTTCTCTGTTTGGGACCAACACCATCAACACTGCCCCCTGTATTATGTTGAATTACTCCTCGGATTCATGACACCCTATGTTTTAATAATGATGTTCAATATTATTATGTTGGCAAATATAATACCAATGTTGGCCATTGCCAGACGAGTTATATCCCAGAACGAAAGTCAAGGGGGTTCCCATAACACCCCAAGCATGTTAGGAGCGCTTAATTATGGAACATAACACCAGTACCAAGTAACTAGGACGACAAAGATGGAACAAAACACTAGGCTAGAAGGCCAAGCCTTCCACCTTTTACCAAGTATATAGGTGCATTAAATGAAATAACAATTATATGGTGATATAACAAGGAACCCATGTTTTCACATGGAAGGAACTGCACCTGCAACTAGCAATGCTATCAGAAGGCTGAGCAAGCGGTAACATAGCCAAATAGTAGTTTGCTGGGATGTGGAGGGGTTAGAGGTTTTTCATGGCAATGTTGGGAGGCTGACATTTAAGTGGTAGGCAGCGAGACATGTCGAAAGAAACGAGACAACTAGCTTGATAGTAATGATATCTAGGGAAATAATCATCTTGCATGTGATCCTGGTTGGAAGAAGAACAAATCTGTGAAGGAGACGAACCAATGTAGTCAAACGAATCCTCACACCCCGACATGCTTGCGGAACTCTATCGAGAAGAAGCAATCTAGAAACAACAATCAACACACAATAAACACCACAATATATGCATGATACGATGCACAATCACATACGATGCATGTCCTGTTTAGATATGCAAGGCAAGACAAATCACAACAATTTTTTACTACACATTAAATGAAACTCAATATGCAACTCGTTGCATATTGGTAAAATTCCATATTTGAATTATTTAGCTCACTCCCATTTAGGTACACGACAATGTTAAATGTTGTTAACCATGACAAGAGGTGAAGCATAAATAAACTACACTATCTAGGCATTTTAAATTAGGTCGGAAACGGCATATAGCATTTTCAAAATTAGCCCATATCTTATTTTCGAAATTGGTCCAGATCTGAACTAAACATGTTGTATATTTATTAAACAGCAAAATAAAGTGGACCATGTGATTCTACATGTCATTCTTGTCAATCTACACATATAGATCATCTAAAACAGAGTTACGGTCTAAAAGATATGAGCAGCACAAGATGATATGGCATCAATGCAAAATGCATGCAAATGACAGCCACAACATGTTAATCGTGGATGCAACACGATATTATGAAACTATATGAAATTCTAGGCAAGTTTAAATGAGTCCGGAATAACAAATAAAAATACCGGAAAGTCCCCATATACAAATTAAGATTCGGCGTTGTTCTGCCTACACAGAATTTTAGAATTGTTAAACAACAAAATAAATGCTACCATGTTATTCTACATATTTTCCTAATGAAGTAAATATGTGGAACATTTTAATCGGAGATACGGTTAATTTGTTACGAGACAAACCATTTTAATACGACATTTATGAAAAAAATATTAGAAACAACAAGTTAAACATTTTTAACATGATTGCAAGTTGGATATTGTGAAACTACACAAAATTCAAAGCATTTTTCATGTATGAAGTTTTTAAACCTGATGCAAGATTCATTTGCTATGTATTAAATCATTTTAATATGTCATCACGCAAATCAATGCAAACAGGAGGTTAAACATCCTTAAGCATGCATGCATGTGGAATAATATTAACCTACACAAAATTCTAGACATTTTACATATCCAAATCATTTTAATCCGATGCACTTACTCAAGTTATTAATGCGTGAACATGAGGGACTAATTTGTAAAACTGCAATTCACTAGATAATTGCAAAAATCATTCAGCATAGAGAAAAATATATCGGGCCAGATCTGCGGGCATTGGATAACTGTGACGTGCACTAGGCATCAAATAAACAAAGGAGGGGGGGTGGAGCTCACCCATGGGGTCCACCTATTTGGCTGCTGTGGGGGGCTACGAAGCACCGATACGACGACACTGATACGCCGATACGGGTATGGCGATACGGGATACGGCAATTTCTAAAAACAGCAATTCGGCGATACGGCAAGCATATAAATAATGATAAAATAACATGCAATAAAAACTAACATAATAAATGTATGAGATGATAACAAAATACCGACTCACTGGTTGCCTAATTACTTTCATACCTTATTGTTTCTCATTTTAAAATCTCACTATCATCACTGAATAATACGACCAATCGGTCATAGACTGTCACAGTACGATTTAGACTGTAATATCTATTAACATGACAATATAAAATTAATAAATCTTTTAAAATTAAAAACTTGAGATTGTCAAATGACAAATATATATAAAGAGCAACTTTGGATTGCACGAATGGGCCAAATAATGAATTGCACAAGGAACATCCTTAACAAAGCACTTTTATCCAACTAGTACATTAGTACAGTCCACGTGCACTACCTATATGAACAGATCAACGATACATCAAGGCATGGACAATACAGAACGGCGATACTTTGAGGATACGCGTATCACCATTTCTTTTAAATTAAAAATGACGATACTTCGGGGATACCCGTATCGAAGGCGTATCTGAAGTATCGAAGTATCGGCGAAGTACTGAACGGCGATACACAAATTTCTGAAGTATCGGTGCTTCGTAGGTGGGGGGAGGTGGACCGCTGATCTTGGCGTGGCGCGCTCCTGGTGGCACTCCTTCTCCCGATCCTGATCAGGATCGAGGGGAGCAACGGCGGCGGCAATTCCCACGCGGCGGCGGCCTGCGGCGGGACTTGGAGGCTTTCGGTCGGGCTGCAAGCTTGAGGCCGCGAGGCTCGGGGCCATGGCGGAACGATGGAGGAGGGCACAACGGCACGTGCGCAGGTGGCGACGGGGCAACGGCGGGACACGAGGCGGGCCCCGACGAGGGGCGGAGCCGGTGGGAGGGACGGCAAGCTCCGGCCAGTGCTGATGCTCTGGATCGGGAGCTCCTCTCCCGATGTGGAGCTCTTGGGAGCGGCTACTACGGGCGAGCGACGACGCGGTTCGGGCTTGCGAGGGCCCCGAATGGGCCTGACGGGCCGAGGCTGGAGGTGGAGGCAGCTGAGTGGTGGGAGGTGGCGGCGGTGCCTATTTCGAGGCAGGGGTTAGAGTATCTTTAAAAGGACGTGGGAAGCTCTTAAATTGGCAAATATGTCTAGGGTTAGCTGATTTCAGCCCGATTCGAGCCGTTGGATCGCAAGCGGACGACTCTGGTCACGGGGTAAGCTAGGTGGGCGGTGTAGGAGGTGTTTGGGCTGAGATGAGATGAATAATGATGTCCCGTGACATGAGTTCTAAAACCAAAAAATGTCTGATGAATAAATCGATGACGGTGCCGCTACGCTCGATTGTTCGGATATCAAACGGACTCTGATTACGAAGAAATTTGACAGACGGTCTAGCTACATTATATCAAGACCGCACGCCAACTTTCAACCTAATCCGTGGATGTTTTATACACACTTTTAAAAACAAGATTTTAGCGATGCCGCGGGCGTGTGCGTGTGTGGTTGATCTCAAACGGTCAACGACAAAAATGGTGAGGACTGACAACTACGAACAGATGCAAGTTTGAAAAATACCGGCAACGGAATGCCGATGCAATGCGGATGATGCGAATGATGCATGATGAATGCAACAAACAAAATAATCACACGACGACAACGAAATAAAAGAGGAATCTTCTAGAGCGTCAGTTCCGAACTGTTACAACCGAATAGCAGGCCTGGAGGCAAATGTGGCGGTGTTCGACGAGCGAGGTCGCCGTGCGTGCGTGCAGCCGACAAAGGAAGCGAGGGCATGATGGCGTCGCCGTTGGGGTGCCGTCACAACAACCAAAATAGTCGGTCAAACGCTAGAGTAGGGGGTCGTCGAGGTTGGCGTGCTGCTCGGGGCGTGAATGCGGGCAGCCGACCTAGGCATCGAAACTGGGCGACGACAGCGGCCGGTAGAGCGGTTGCGTGTGTTGGTTATCGATTGGAGAAGAGGGAATAATCAACCCGTCATCGCCTGACGGGTTAGGGAAGGACAAGGACACATGTCGTGCGTCCACATCGATACAAACACGACATAAATTTATGACTAAAATGGATAGCGCGAATAAAAGATAAACTTTCGGCCATTTGGTTTGTCGCGTTTGACCGATTTTTCTATATGTTTCGAGCCAAATGGATACACGTGACAGTTGGCTTGAAATGTTGGAGTTGTTCTTTAGACTAGTGGCAAGGGCACGCCATGGCGTGCCTCTTGAAGCGTATCTATGCGCACTTGTATTGCTTAAACACCTCATCACGTTCTATGCAGCCATTTTTATACGTTTACACACATTTGTCTTCTGTTAATAACAAACTAACAGTTGTTAGCATGGCGTTACGGATTCCTCATAGAAGATGAAAAATTACAAAGTTGAATGGAAGAAAATAGAAGATGACATTCATTATGTTCAAACAGATATAGTAATAAATATAATTTACAGAATCATAGTTCTATATCTCTGTTTTAAGGAGACATCAGACTATAGAACACACAATCAAACAATTTGTCTCTTTTAAGGAGGATGATCTCAAAATACCTCTCACAACAGTTCAAACTATTACAGTGGAACATCCGCTCTAGAAACACATAAATATAAGCTAGTGTATATAAAATTAATTAGCACCACTGTATAAACAAGTTGAACACCACGGCAAGACACCTCAATTTACAGATCTCACGTATAAATAAGGCGTGGTGCATCCAGCCAACAACATGTTCTTGCAGGAACAGTTTGCCTAATTTTTAGGTTTCGGTAAAGTTTCTAGGTTTACATAACAGTAACACCATACTGAAATCACTTGGAAATTAAGGGGTGGAGAAGGAGAGGGGAAGGAAGACAAGGAAGATGTTATTAATTGTACAGAGACGAACTGCATCAGACAATCTAAGTTGCAAAAAAAAAACAGTTAACACAGTAACTAAAATACAGAGAAAGGCATGTGTTTTCCCGAGCCTCACCCTTGTTGAGGTAAACAACAAGTAGAAAAGCAACAATTCACTTTCCCACAAATCCATAATGTGTAGTGTCTTTTATTACAATAGACATTAGTTGGAAGGGAAATAAAAAGAAAAATCATAAGACTTGCCAGTGTCGAAATTTGTATCCTAGACAAAGGACTGCTAATAACGTACTGCTGCTTGAAAACTCTCACCATCATCCTGCAACTTGTTTAATCAGATACTCTGTCCTTGGATCTAGTCGTAGCAAAGATAAGAGGTCTAAAGATTTGCAGAACCAAAATACAGAGGCAGTACTAAACATCTACTAACTATTAACACAAGCACTAATGACACACTGCCAACACCATGTGTAGCATATAAATTCATGCTTAGTTTCGTAATAGGCATTTATAACACCAACAAGTAAGTTTTTAAGAATGAGAATAGATCCTCTTCATCTCCATAACCCTGGCTTTAGATGGAGATGTTGCAAGGTGCAGGAAATGAAGAGGATATATTCCCATAACTTGTAGAATACCTCTGGAGAAGGCCTCTTGATAGTGTGCAGCTTGATCTCCATATCCCTCAGCGTGGAACCAAATAACTAATTACTACATGAGCATACACTCATATCAAGAAAACATGTGGGAATCTGAAGTTAAATCATGGCAATTATCCTGCGACATTCTAGAATCTGATGGTCTACCAGATTGAATAAAGCCTGCTGACACGACCCCGAGGAAGTTGACATCTATGAAGACAAACAAGCATGCAAGTAAGAAGATATAACTCGCAGAATAATCCAGCATCTTAGCTAAGGAATAATCCCTCCATCCCAAAATAAGTGCCGCAAACAATTATTTTGGGACGGAGGGAGTAATTAAAAAAACAGAATGGCTACATGCTACAGTAGAACATTGGATATTTTGTTGTTGATGTAAACTACCATACATCAAAGCAACATTTTAAGAGAAAGGTATGGTGAAACTACTGACAGGTAACTTCACATGGATCAACAAGGTGTGGTTTGGAGATCTTACTCAGCGGAAAATAACAATATTTGGTTCTTAGTATATTAAGAGATAAAATACCCACTAGAAATATGTATTTCCACGTATATTCAACAGTCTACCAGTGACTTTCTGTAAACTCTGCATCAAACAGATCGAAGTGAATTTGTTGATTATTTGTCATGTGTATCAAAAAGATTGAACCATGAAAGAGTTCGGCTTCAGGCCTCTGCATTAATCGAGAACACACATCCAAACAAGCTTTGTTGGATATCACCATATATATGTTGTCGCTGCAAATTCTTTGGTGAGTCCCAATAGTTTAGATTAAGAAGCAAATGAGTAAATAAGTTTCATTACTTTGTGTTTACGAGTCGGCGACTACTATCTAATAAAAATATAAGAGTGTTTTGATCACTATTTTAGTGATTTAAATGCTCTTATGCATCGCTCATCGTTTGTTACCTTCAAAGGCTTCATTGTATATCCCTCGACCTACTTTTCGGACGACCTCGTAATCATCCTGCTCATTTAATAGGGAAGAATCATCAGTTGATAAAACTAAGTACATAGCTAAAAGAAACAAGATATTGATTGAGTTTCATGCCAAAATGAAACTACAAAAAACATTAGAAGAGATTTGACATTATTTTTTAAAACAGCACGCACAAGAGGACTCAGGATCATAATAATGATCGAGGGTCATATAATATTGTTTACACACTTGAAAAATGTGTCGAGTTGAGCATTTTGGTTGGTGCAACTCCATTCGGTTCTGCTCACACCAACCTCCCTAGAGAGATATTAAATGGTCTCCATCGATACTAATTTTCAGATGTTTAGTCTTTTAGAATACAGTTCTCTAGATGCAGCCCCAATCAGCATAATTATAGTTATTATTCCATAACAAGCACAACCGCTCAAACAACAAACATTGGAAGACAATACAAAATAGCAGAACACTTGTGAGTAATATTGAACAATAGCTTTAGTCGACTAACCAAGGAAATAATATGATCACTGCCCGATGGCCAAAGTTTTAAAATATTTTAACAACATATATTCATGAATTTCTATGAATATCCAACAATGGTATATATTGACAAAGGATAGCTAATAACCTACTTGTGTTTAAAAACTATCAGCATCATCCTGCATCTTATTGGATCAGATATACACCCTCTCTATCTAATTTTTCAGAAAATTATCCTTGAATTTAGTCATAGTAAAGATAAGAGGTCTACAGACTTGCAGAACCTAAATACAGAGGCAATATTGGACATCTACTGAACGAATATGAATGAACCAACAACAACTCCAGTACAAACTTCAGATCTAAAGAGTAAGTTAAATTGAACCCACTTGGCACTGGAATTATAAAACACCGTGGGCGGAATTCTTCCAGATCAGGGCCAGCTCGACATGGAAGTTAGACGCTGAATATGGACAACTCCCTGGATCATTATCTTTGGCATGCCCGTGGATCATCCTAGGTGTGCCGGGTGCGCACTGGCAAACCAAGAAGTTGTGAAGATCCTCTCCCTACCCTAGTGGAAGTGACTGATTTAGAAACAAAGGGAGTTGATGCGCTGTGATTAAGACAACCTAGCTGCTCATACCTCAAAGAAAGGAGACCCAATAGTCAGGATCCCCGATCGAGAGGCGAGGAAGAAGGGAAACGGTGATGGCGGCGGTGACACGCGTCCCCAAGCAGCAGCAGCGGGAGAGAGGGGCGGCGATTAGGCCGCATTCTAAGTGTCCTTGCGGTCACCATCCAGTTTGCGCCGTCGCTGCACTTCACCTCGGTCTCACGACGCTATGGTTGGATCCAACGCTTGATAGGGTGAGGGGAAGGGCTTCCACGCCACCACCATCTCATTCGGCTGCCCTACCGATGTCCCTCCATCCCCGCCGTCGCGCCGCTGTCGCAAGTGGGAGAGAGGTGGAGGCCCGATGGCGGAGATTTGATGGCAGAGGAAATGGGTGAGGAGGATTGCCAGCGGCAGGAAGAGAATCCTCCCCATTAGGTTGTGGCTACGTGGAGCTTATGTATTCCATCTTAATTTTTTTTTCTCAATCGATGTGCACGCCCAACCGCTGTGCACGACACCCGAGAGGAGGCGCCCAACATTCCCCTCTTGAAGAGTGTAATTTTGGTTGTTCGCTGGAAACTATTCCTACTGTGGCGTGGAGCACGGTCGATCCATATCAAAATCTTTTGCGATTCAGAAAAGAAGATCCGGTAATCATGGTCCTACGGCAGTATACCCAGTTAGCCTGCGGAGCTATGCTGCTAATATTGCAGTGAGATGACCGAGCTTAAACAAGCACCTCCAGTTGTATCTTGGGCGAAACGCCATCAAGGGTAATGCAGCGCATGCACTAGCGGTACAACGGTGCAGAATACTTCCATGGCCGAGGAAGGCGAGTGAGCGAGACACTGTTGTTGCGAGGGAGACACGGAGCCCCCATCCCCATCCCCACCCCCTTTTCTCTTCTGCTTTATAAACCCTCGGCCCGTGTACACAGCTATGCTGCTTCTTCACTTCCTCTTCCTCCTGCCCAATCCTTCCACAAAAGCCACCACCTCCATGGCTCCCTCCTCCGCTCGGCGCCTCAACCCCAACGCTCCTCCCTTCGTCCCCGTGACGTCCACCCCCGCTATGCTCTGCCCTCCACCTCCGGCCCACATGCCGGTTGGCTTTCCCCTACTGCTGCAGTGCCTGCGCCCGCCGCCCTCGCTGCCGCTGCCGTGCGGGGTGGCCGTCCCGCCCTTGCCATGTGTGGTGCCACCTCCGCCGCCCTCCCCTCGCTCCGTTCTCTCACCCAGCTGGAGTCGGTCCGTCTCGCCGCGGACGCGAAAGCCTGCGGCGGCGCCTCGGCCTATGGGCAGCAAGCCCCCCTTTGACCCAAGAAGCGCCAAGACGTCCCTGATGATCTGCAACATCCCAAACGGCTTCTCGTAAGTGCTCCTGTATATGTCTCCTTCCTTTTTCGATCGGAGATACATAAAGGCTGGGTCTTCTTTTCTATCGCTCCCAGGAAGCGGAGGCTCATGGCGATCCTCGACCAGCATTGCGCGGTCGAGAAAGAGAAGCTCCGGCGGTGCGTCGGCAAGGCCGTCAAGTCGGAGTACGATTTCCTCTACGTCCCAATCGACTTCGGGTACGGCTTCCTGATGTTCCCCCATCGTACTAGTGCGTGCCGTCCATGGCTTTTGTTTTGTGTGATCCAAGCTGAGCTCGGCTTGTTTGCTGCGCAGAACAAAGAACAACAAGGGATATGCATTCGTCAACATGACGACGGCGACGGCGGCGCGTCGGCTTCACGAGTTCCTCCACGGCCACTCATGGGCGGTGGCGGGCTCCAACAAGGTGTGCGAGGTCGTGCACGCAAGCATCCAGGTACGCATATATATAGAGACCGCCACCCGGGTCACCGTCGCCGGCACCGGCGCCATGGCTCTGCGTATGAACTATGAACCGCCACGCGTACTAATCAATGGCGTGGCTCGCAGGGTGCGAATGCGTTGGTGAAGCATTTTTCCGGCGTCAAGTTCCCTTGTGGCAACGAGAACGAGGAGTTCCTGCCGGTGCGCTTCGGGCCGCCGCGGAGCGACCGCAGACCGACGGCGGAGCGCGTGGTCGGCCAGGCAGCGGTCCGTCGAGCCCGCTGGTGAGGCGATGAGCAAGCCGTTTCCCGCACCGGCCGCCGTGGTCCGCTCTATCTTGCATTCTATCCACGCTATGCTATGCCATGGATGGATAGAACGGGAGATAGACGACTAGTCATAGGCTTGGTTTACGAATTTCCTTTATAATTTGCTTGCTTATCTCCTAGTTCAAGTATGCATGTGTCCTCGAGGTTTAAATTTGAAGTTTTGTAGTATGAATAGAGTGCGTTCGCTGTCTGAGTACTACTATCTCGAAGCCTACTCTTGATGAACTGACAGTACTAGTATAAATATGATGGTGTTTTGCACGATGTGTAAATGTGTGCGACATATACCCAAAAATTGTCTAGTCTGAAGCATATTATCGTTGGGAAAATAGACAAGTAGGAGTAGGCAGCAAATGCCATGTTAATTATTCCCAAAAAAGGCATGCTAATTGTAGAAGATGTTGGGGTGGAAGAATTTCTTCTTGGAAGGATATGTTCGTGCTTCTGGCCATGTTGGAATTAGCTATGCCCAGGTGTCTACAAGAATGATTTCCAAGACCGGAAATTGCTTTTGGCTCCCGAGCTCCATGGAGCCCTTTAAATTTGAAACTCAAATTTTATAAAAATTCATATTTTTACAATTCAAAAAATTCTGAAAAAAATACAGGGATAAGTGAAGGTGTAACACACATCTATGTAAATTTTCAGAAAAAAATACATTGCTGTGCAAAAAAGACAAATCTGAAGCTTTTTTACACATGACATTATTCATCATTTCAGGTCATGAATTTGTCTTTTTTGTGCAGACGGTATTTCAAGGTATTTCATCCTAAATTTTTGCATATATACGCATAACATCCTTCTTTATTTCCATATTCTTCTTCAGATTTTTTTAAAACCGAAAAGTTTGAATTTTGAATTATTCAAAAATTTCGACCTCCATGGAGGCCGAGCTCCAAACGTCCCCCACTCTTTCCAAGACCACCAATTGAGCATTCGATGTATGGGAAACTAAAAAATAGGACCTATCTCATTAAAAAATAAGTTAACAAGTAATTATTGAAACATAAGATAAATTAAATTAAATTAAAATATGAAGTACTAGCATATATTAATTGGAGATCATGCTTGGATATTAGACAAATCATTTAACTCATCTAATCTTGGGTCATGTCAGGTTGAAAATATCCAAATCATTTAACTCATCTAATCTTGGGTCATGTCAGGTTGAACTGCTACACTATCATCCTTATCGGTAATGATCCCTGCCAAAAGTTAACTAGGAATAGAAACTGAAGTTAATCAAAAAGGGAGACTCATTAAGCACAAACGATCATGTTTCTTATAACGATGGTACATTTTTTAGATCGATGATAGCATTTTCATATTATCGATCGAGTTTAAAAAAAAAATATTAATCAAGCACCTGTGTTCAATGGCTTTGACTCAGTCCCAACTCCAGCTCCGGATCGACCCAGGCTCAATTCCAGCATGTATCATTTCTTCTTTGAAAAATACTACTATTTCTATATGCAAAATTTAGGGCCTTAAAATTTGTGGGCTCTGTATAGGTGACACATTTTGCACCACTGTTGGTCTGACCCTGTTTCCGGGCTCCGTGCAGCCCTGCATTTTCAAAAATATACCCCCTCCACTGAATTTGAAGAATTATTTGGACCTTCAAAATATATGCAGCCAGGAATATATATTTAGAAAGTTCAGAGAACATTTGTAGGCACACAATAATAAATAGTGCATTAGACTTTTATCCTCATATTTGACTTCTTTTGTGTTGATATATCAATGGAGTGCCTAAATTACATCCATAAGTACACTTAGTAATTCTCTGCTTGGATGTAGATATTCAGGGGCATGGCATTGCATTGGCTCCAATGCCAAATATACATTCCAGTATATTGATATTGAGGTTCAAATCAAATTATAGTGTTTGGATGTTGATGTATTTGGCACTTGGAAATCAAGGGAACCACCGATACCATTCTCATGTTTGGACGGTGAGAACGATTAAATTGCAAATGGACATGCCCGTCCTTTCGCTCCACCACGACCTCTTCTCGATAGGGTGCACCTGATTTGGAGGCGCCCCCCTCAATCAAACTTGTTGTCGTCGTCACCTCGGCATCGCCCCCTTCGTCGAACTTGTCATCATTGTCGCGGTGTTCTTGTTCCCCTCCGTTAAACTCATCATCACAGTGGCCTTGTCTCCCATCAAACTCGTCATATCATTTGTTGTAGTTATGATTGTATGAACACTTTTGCTTCGTTAAACCCCCCTTTCATAAAACGTAACGAAGAATGGATACTCATCTCGTATTGTATACTACAGATCGTCATACATATACAATGTATATTCACCTTGTATTGTATATGTACGACGGCCTGTAGTACACAATACAAGATGGATATACGTTTCCCCCTCTATGTTTTATAAAGAGGGGGTCTACCGAAGCAACACTCTTTGTACGTAATATCATAAAATTCACATGCATACCTTAATTGTCAGTTAAAGATTTGTCCTAACGAACCTAAGACACACCTAAAGAGTATTGTTTTCTCAAATATACGTTATGGGGAAAATCTAAGTAACGACACGCAGGATCCATGCAGGCATCGTACGGTTCTATGTTAGCATGCAGTGGGACGGAGTCTTTTAATGTCGAATTTTTAAAAAGTTTTATCTCTTGAACTATAAATCTAATTAACGATCCGTTTACGCAGATAGATTTTTCGCAACGAGATCTTCAAAACTAGATCCCATGTCGACATGTTTGGAGAACTTTTTTTTTTCATCGATAGTTGCCAGATTACTATTACTTTTTCTTAGATTATGAGACACTTAGTAGTCACATTTAGTTAACCTAGTTGTCAACTTGGCTACTGTGTGTATAGATTTTTGTCAAATACGCTTGTTTAAACCTGACAACCGTGTTTGACAAATTATTGTTGTCTTGTAGCAATGTTCATTATACATGATACAAACGCATGTCATAGGTTTGGTTTACCAATTTAAATATGTCAACTTGTCATATTTACATACAACTTTGCCAGAAAAATATTTTGTTTGTTTGCTAGTTTAACTATGCCGATTTGTCATATTTACTAAGAATTATCAAATAAAAAATTCTTCTGGTCGTCGATTTTAAATATGCTGAGTTGTCATATTTTTACACGTTGTCGTCCTAAAAATGTGGTTTGTGCTTGCTCGTCCGATTATGTCAAGATGTCATATTTATACGCAATTTCTAAAAAATATGGCGATTAAGTTAACTTTTATCAGACAAGTAAGTATTTACTAATATGACAAGTACGTACAACTAATGTGATAAGTACGAGAAACAAAAAAGTTGTCGAAACATGTCGACATGGGATCTAGTTTTAAAGATTTCGTCGAAACGAAGTCAACGACGAAAACGGATCATCGATCGAATTAATGGTTTGTAAGATAAATTTTTTCGAATTTTAATCATTTTGAAAAATTCTGATGACATCATTACATGAATGAATGAGGAAGGGAGAGGGTTTGTCATCACATTGCTTTTTTTTAAAGTAACATAATTACTAAAGCACTAAAGCAACAATACTTTTTTATTAGGATGATGATTAGTTCGTCTGTCGCAAGACGCAGGTGCAGCGCCGCTGGGTAGTTTTGTCCTTACATTATGTTGTTTGCTAATATCTAGAGTGCAATATTTCATGTCCACGAAACCCCCGAAACATTTCATGTCCTAGCGAGAACCCCGTGACTATTGCCGTGTGTAATTTTTTGCACAAAACCCCCGAAACATTTCATGTCCTAACGAAACCCCCGTGACGATTGCCGTGTGTAATTTTTGCACAAATCCCCCGAAAGATCCTCTCTTCTAATTTAGTTGACACTCATCTGTACGCATCGCAAGGTAATTCATATGAATTTCGGAGGGTTATTAATTTGTACTAAATGAACTCTAGGCTAACTCATATGGGTTGAAAATTTATTAAGAAAAAACTAAAAATCTTTCGTAGCAAATGCACCCTCTGGGAAGAAGTTTGAAAAACAAAACTCCATTGATGTGTGGCTGGCTGGGGTATGAGAGGTTCCTCCATTGATGTGTAGGGTCTCGAATCCGTGGAGAGATGTGGCTCCGAAGTGACAGTGCATCCCTCTGACCCCTGTCTCGCAGGTGAGCTAGCGACCTACCCCCTGATCGTTGCTGTTCATTCAATCGCTGCATGCGCTCACGCGACGAAGACGAACAGTGTGACGATGAGAGCGCGTCGGGAATCGGCGAAGCCCCGCCCACCCTGCCGGCGTCTGACGCTGCACTCGATTGCACCGTGGAAAAATACGGGCGCCGTGTGGTTCCGGCCGTAGCGTGCATGCAGGGGCAGGTCCTAGCCGCAGCCGCAGCCGCGGCAGCGAGAAAGAAGTCGACTGAACTCTCCTTCTTGCCACCTTTGCTTGCCAGAGGTCGAGTAAATGCTGTGTTGCACAGCGTCGTGGAGCACGGGGAGCATGGAGAATATGGGCAACGGGTTGGCGGTCGGACGGACGCCGGCCTTCTGCCATGCAGGGCCATGTTTGGTTGCGTTGTTTTGGCACTTCGTCCATTAATTTTGGACTCGTAGTGTATATGTTGAGAACGTGCACTGCATTTTTGTCTCGTCTTGGCTTGTGATGCGACGGATTTACTACTGTAGGGTGTAATCATGCTTGCCTTCTTTGTCCGTGTTGCATGCATGCATGGGCGCTCTTAAATGGTGAAGTGACAACCGGCGTGAGGTGTTCTAGGGGTAGACTGCACCACTCAGCGTGGTGTATAGTCATGAGTAGGTGCAATCTAGCTGCAATCTAGGAGTACTCTGTGTTTAGCTAGGAGTAGGTGCAATCTAGCTGCTACAGTTCAAAACAATTACGGTCAGTAAAACGCAGAACGACACCGGTCAATCAAGAGATTTGTGTAAATATAGATCGGGCAGGAGATCTTGATCGGACAAGAGATTTGTGTTTAGTTTGTAGTGTTATCTTTAAAAAGACTTATATTCTAAAATGAAGGAAATAGCAAAGACACGCGTGTCGTTTTTTTGTTCGAAAAGAAAAAAAAGTGATCCGTGCCCTTCTCACCCTCTTGTTCATATAAAAATTAGTGCCAGTTAAAATACCGAATACCGTAGTTTCGGCGACATTTTTTTTTTGTCACAGGGCGACTGACCTCACATCTCCTAGAAAGACAACACGGAGCAACATGAAAAGAGTCGCCGAAATCTTTTGATCGAAAAGGGGATCGGTTTCCTCTCGCTGCTTCTTGACTTGTGAAAGGGACAGCGGGAAAATGGACTTCCTCCCTTGCCTTGTACTGTGGGAAGCACTGCAGACGACGCGTCTACATGCAGGTATGGGCACAAAGAGAAGGAAACCAGCGTCCGATCGGAGCACCGTACTACTGCAAGCGTGATGAAGCGAGCGACATGATCTCCCGGACAGTGGTGGGATCGGTCGCTGTTCCCGTGCACACATCGTACGTACTGCTTTGTGGTTAAATTTGGAGGCATTCAAGGGAAAAGAAACAGCACTCCTACTCCGGCAGTGGATCTCCATGCGCGGTCCCGTGTGACGAGAGCGCACGATCCCAGCGGCGGCACGGCCATGCTGGGGCAAGTAGCACTCGCCGTCGCGTTGGATCATCCGGCAGTGGTTCGCCGGCGAGCACGCCGCGAAGTCTACCCCTACAAGGCTACACTGCTTGCTCTTTGGCTCCAGGAGTAGTCTTCTTCGATCGCAGCGCGCACGTCCGGAATACGAGCAACCCCTAGCTAAATTCCCTCCGTCAGCTGAGCCTATCGATATCTTTTATCCTTTTTTACGCAGGATTTGGTGCTGACACGCCTAGCGGCCTGCTTGGCCTCGTGTGCTCTCTGCAGTATGCTCTCTGAGGGATCGTCATTCGTGGAACTGACACATAATTAAGAGCCTGCTTGGTTCCAGCCACATTTTATCAAGTCAAAATTTAACAATCATAGGTTAGTTAGCATGTTTTTGATTTTTGCAACACTTTGACTTGCCATATTTTATTGTCTATATGAACCATTTATCATAGAGTTAATTTCTTTATCAACTTTTATTAAGTTTAGCGCTAGCTTTTTCAACCAAATTTAGTTTTCAACCAAATAGAATTTTTTTTTAAAAAAAGGCTTAGCCCCGGCCTCTGCATCGAAAGATGCATACGGCCATTCAACCAAATAGGTCTTTTGGGAGAAGCCTAGTCCTTTTTTTTTTAGCTTCGGTAGAAGCCTAGTCCTAGGTACCCCGCCGCCCAAGGGAGAAGCCTGTTTACCGTCCGTCTACCAGGCCATGTTTCCCATTTTTTGTCTCGGTACATACTGTTAAACAGATTTTCCTGCGGCATGGGCTCTTCACATTTTTCTTTACCGTATCAGTAAATATGTTGATGTTTGGCACGATTTTGTTTTTTGCCCTCTACTATTATCGGTCCTGTTTGGATACTCTAACTTGGTTAGAGGTTAGCGTTAGATTCTAACTCTAGACTAACTCTAAACTAACTTTAATTAAAAAAGATGTTCGGATGAAAGGGTTAGATTATTAATAAATACACTTTTTCCCTCATCCTGTGTCGATCACTCCAGGAATCCAGGTCGAAGCAGCTGATGGCACAGGTTATCATTGCATGCAGCTCAGTACGCATCCATTACAAAGCTGACGACCACGCAAATCGAAGCGACGTTTGGAAGGGGAAAAAAAGGGCAGACAAATTAATTCATTTTAGAGTAGCCGAGGAGCGCGGGATCCAATTTGTTCTCATAAACAAAAGGAAAACATGCCTTCCAATTGCTGGCCTGCTAAATTAACTCTGAAAGTTAACAGCATCCATTGTACTCCGATTGATGTCAAATTCAACTTGTGATGTCAAATACTCCAGATATTACTGTCTCCATCTCCATCTCCATTCAATGTCGAAGCCACGTTCAAGCTGTGTGGTTACTTGACCACACAAAATTTTGATGAAACTCTTAACTATAAATAAAAATTATACAAAAGAGAATACAAAATTTAGAAATGAACATGTGACCACACAACTTGAACGTGGCTGTCATTCGACGGAGTTGGTGAAAATGCGTTATATCGGCTAGAGAGAGGAAGGGGTGAATAGGCGTTTTTCATAGATTCGTTATTGAAAAATTAGTGAATTACTATCTGAGCAATTTGCTAAATGATGAATTATTAGAAGTGGAGAAAGTAAACAAGTGCATGCATAACATGGCAATAGTATAATCATCAAGATGAAATGTAAATACACAAAGCACAAGTAGCGCGTAAACATGATAAGTAGGCGGAAGACAAGGTGACCGAAAAAATTGGTTTGAGAAATTTGAGAAAAGTCTTCAGTCAAACTTTTCAAAATGTAACAATCAAATCCATCAAGAACTTGGTGATGATAAAGAAACGTCATCGAAGGCCCATATCTAGTGACGTTTTTTCTGCGCGTTGTCACTAGGAGGAATCTCTATCGGGGATTCTGTGACGATGCTAGTGACGCTCGAATATTGTCACATATAGGTATTCTATGAAATTTTAGGATATTCCATGACATTTTCTAACTTGTCATAGTAGGCCCGATCTCTTGTAGTGCATAGCCAAATTGTTGAAATTTTTTCCTTACTTCAAAACAAGCATGAAGGATTCATACATGGATTACTATTACGACCACTACATGGTTTTGTCCTCGCCGGATGAGGATGAAACAACGATGATGCTCGTCGTCCTTGCAGACTCGAAGCACGAAGGGGAGCATGTTCTCAGTTTAAGGGATCAATCAAGGGATGTTGAGTGTTGAATCAGAATATGACATGGAGCACTTGATTTTGATAGACGACTACTTTATCCCTGATGCCCTCTTCATGGACCATTTTCGCCAGCTCATTCGCGTGTCTCGTTTGAGGAACACAATTGAAGATGGCCAAAGAACACAAAAATGATGTCACAACACTTAATTCGTTAGATTCCACTGCATTTTCATCTCAAAATGTATATGTATGTATGTGTGTGTGTGTCTATATATATATATATATGCCAATTCCTTTGAATAACATTGTGTGCCATTTTTTTGCTTGCATTTGCGGTTTTGTTTCCTTACTTTTTCTCTAAATAACCATAATGAAGATATTTGCTACCATCATTCCAAAAAGACACAATTGTTTCTCTAGGTTCGCCTATATCGTAACATTGTTGGTAAATCTTAGTCGACCGATATATAGTTATGTCTCAATTGATTCTATATTCATGAGATTTTGCATGGAGAATCATGCAAAAAATTTGTTTAACATTTTCTATTTAATATATTATGTCATTTGATTGAGAATGAGCTAAATTTGAGTCAAATCAGACTTAGCCACACCCATAGCCTAATCATTTAAGTCGGCTTGTTGTAAAAAGGAAAATTCGCTGCTCGATGTGTACCGAACTCATCGAGCATAATTCAAAAGTATGTTAAACTTCCTTTTTACACTTAAAAATTACGATAAACTTGTTTAAATAAAATGATACTAAAACGTTCATTGGGTCAAGTATACGACTTCAATTAAATTGGATAATAGCATCTATAGCCACACCCTTCAAACCCTCCTCAAACATCCGGGCAACCCGCCCAGTCACTCTCTCGTAACAAAAAATCGACCCAAACGGGCTTGTTAAACCGGTCCGACCAGTCGGATCCATCGACTCGGAGGTTGTCCCATACAGAGTGGAGGAGGTAGTGACGGTTCGCATTGCACTCCGTCGCTCGCGCGAGGATAGTGCCCGGCTGACGGGAGGATCTGTCCGCCGCGACTCCATAGTGTTCGCTCAAAGGACGCTCGTTTCCTCTCTGGCGGGATCATCCATGTCCAAGCGGGCGATCCATTGATCGGACCCGCGGACTTCGAGTCCCACCTGGAACAGGCTGTCCGCCGTGGAAAGGAGAGTATCAGGATCGCTGAGGCCTATCTGGCAGAGGTAATGACGGATACGGAGGCGGCTGATGGAGCAGCGCGGGCGGCCGCAGAGGAGGATGCCATCCGCGCCCGCATTTTGAAGAAACGGCAGTGACGGAACAGACGCACCCTCGCCCGCAAGCAGAATGGGGCGGTCCATAAAATGGTTGAACTACCATCGAAGGAGGAGAAGTAGGTGAGTGGCGACAAGGACATCTTCGGGGACGAGCAGATCCGGCTTGATCCGTACTTCCTCTTCAAGCGATACTTCCGCGACAAGGACGACATTGGCGCCGGAAAGGGCAAGGGTAGCTGTGGATGATATCCATCATAGCCTAACATGTCAAATTTTAATGGTCCGATGATATGGTTTAGGAGTGATGAAGTAGCCGGACGATGTGTGTGCGTGAACGTAGTAGTTGCATATGAATTTAAGATTTAAGATTTGAGATGTCTGTATATAGCTAGACTGAATGAGCTACAAATGACACTAGTAGCATACACAATCTCAATCCTAGAAAAGAAACACGTATTTTTATTAAAAGAAGACAAAAATAGTACGAGTCGAGAATACTCTACCAGCCGAGGAAGACGAGTGAGCGAGATTGATCGAACCACCGTTGTTGCGTTCCAAGCCCCTTCTGTGTACTGCTTTATTAATCCCCTCGTGGACAGGCAAGTAAGCAAGTTCCTCCAGGCCCCAGTCCAGTCTTTCTTGTTCGACCCACCGGCATCCATGGCTGCCTCCTCAACTCGGCCCCTGAACCCTGCAGCCCATCCCTTCGTTCCCGTGGCCTCCGCCCCCGCGAAGCTCTGCTCCTCGGCTTGGTCATCCCTTCCGGTTGGCTTTCCTATCCCGACGCAGTGCCTCCGCCCGCCGCCCTCGCTGCCGTTGCCGTGCGGGTTGTCTGTCTCCGTCCCGCCCTTGCCATGGCGCCCATGGGTGAAGGTGCCTCCTCCGCTTCCGTGTCATGTAACCGTGTACTGCCGCTCACTGTCGTGTCCGGTGACGGCGTACTGCATCCCTCCACCGCTGCTACCGGGGAAGAGCTGCAGCATCACGAAAACCGTCGACGGCGCCGGCGATAAGTCCCTGAAGGCCGAGGTGGAAAACCGCCCCTCCCCTCGCTCGGTTCTCTCACCAAGGAGTCCCGCGTCCGTCTCGGCTCGGGCGCCGAAGCCGAGGGCGGCGCCTCGGCCTATGGGCAGCAAACCTGCGTTTGATCCTAGAAGTGCCAAGACATCTCTGATGATCTGCAACATCCCCAACAATTTCTCGTAAGTTCTCCTATGTATCTTCTTACCTTTTCAATGCCGACTGCTGATGCTGAGCAGGTGCAAACATCCGCCGGTTCTTGTTGCTTAAAAGCGTGATCTATTTTCTCTCGCTCGTAGGAAGCGGAGGATGATGGCGATCCTGGACCAGCACTGTGCCGACGAGAACGACAAGCTCCGGCGGCGCGGCGGTGGCAAGTTCGACATGTCGGAGTACGACTTCCTCTATGTCCCAATCGATTTCGGGTACGTATCCCCTCCCCACTATCGTACTAGAGCGTGCCGTCGACGGCGTTTGTATACTGTGTGATCCAAGCTGACCTCGATTCGATTAACGCGCAGTAAAAAGTACAACAAGGGCTACGCCTTCGTCAACATGACGACGGCGTCGGCGGCGCGACGGCTGCACGCCTTCCTCCACGGCCACTCATGGGCGGCGGCGGGTTCGAGAAAGGTGTGCGAGATTGTGCACGCGAACATCCAGGTACGCATGCACTCACGGGCGCTGTAGCTCCATGTATGGACCGGCGCCTCTGCTAATCCATGTCGTTGCTGCTTGGGATTCACAGGGTGCTAATGCGTTGGCGAAGCACTTCTCCGGCTCCAGGTTCCCCTGTGGCAACGGCAACGAGGAGTTCCTGCCGGTGCGCTTCGGTCCGCCTCGGAACGGCCCCCGGCCGACGGCAGAGCGCGTCATCGGCCACGCGGTGGTGGCGTCGGCCCGCTGCTGAGGGGCTAAGCAAGCCGTTCCGCTCACTGCTCACTGTAGTCAACTCTATCTTGCATTCTATCAATGCTATGCTATGCCATGGATAGATAGAACGGGAGATAGACTTATCATGGGTTAGATTAAGAATTTGCTTGTTTGTGTCCTTGTTCAAATATGTGTCCTAGAGGTTTAAATTTGGACTTTGTATGAGTAGAATGCATCAGTTCTCTGAGTTAGTACTATCTCGAAGTTTAATGAGTCTTGTTTCTTTGTACTCCCTCCGTCTATGCGTTAGGCCAACTCCAATGCACGAGTCCATTTTGTCCGTCCGCGTTCGTTTGGGGTAAACGGACACAGCAAGCCTTTTAAAGCGCATTCATTTTGTGTCGGCTTTGGTCTCAAGTTAGATCCGAGTTTGTGGTCGAACAAACAACGCATGAATGGGCAGGACACGTGCCCTTGTCCTTCCTTGGCCCGCCCGTTGATGGCACAGGCGGCCACTTTCCCTTCCTTTCCTACAAAACCCTCCCGTGCCCTGCCCTTTCCCCTCCCTCCATCCACCATGAACGAAGATGTCAATCCCTGCGACCCACCACCGGCCGCCCAACCCGTTGTGAAAAAAAAGAAGCCGGTGAAGAAGCCTCGGTGTGAGCTGATGCCGGAGGAGGCCGCCAAGCTGGACGCCAAATCGACGAAGAGGAGGAATCGGCGAATTGTTGTGGCGGAGAAGAAGGCCATCGTCGAGTACGCTGTCGAGTGTTCCATGCGGCGTGTGTTGCAGCACCAGGCCGACCTCGACGACAAGGAGTCCATCATCTCCAAGGCGCACACCCTCATGTTGAGTATGAGCCCCCCACACCGGCCAATCTCTCCCACCCTGCCATGGCCGCGGCCAACACAGGTTCCTCAGCCCATTGTCCGCTGCATCATCGTTCCCCGAGCGCGTCCGTCACACAAGAGACGTCGGATGTTCGTGCTCTGTGGCCGCACGACCATGGGCAGACGAGATTCTTTACGTCACCAGATTGCGTTGTATGTCCTTTCATGTTACTATTGTGGCCGCATGTTTGATTGTGTAGGCATTCCAATCTTGGGAAGCCTTCAAGGCCCGACACAAAGATAAGTCGTTCGCTTTTACGCATTGTTGGGTGCTCATCAAAGATTGCCCCAAGTTCAAAGACCAACACAACGCTCTTAAGAAGAAGAGAGGACAGAAGGCGGCCGTGGTTAACGATGGAGATGTGCTCAAGAGGCCAAGGGGCACGACAAACTCCAAGGACGATAAGAAGCGTGATGCGTATTTTATTTCGTTCCAAGGAACTTTGGGGACCATGATGAGCCAAAAGAAAATGCAGGAGGAGAGAAAGAGCAAAGAAAAGAAGGAGCAAATGAAGATATATCTTGATCTTCAAACGAAGAAGCTTGACATGGAGGAGGCCGTGAAGAGAAGGAAGCTTGACATCGAGAAGGCCGCACAACGCAAGAAGCTAGAGATCGAGGCCACCATTGCTGAGACAAAAGCCAAGGAGATGGCACTAGCGTTGATGTGCGTCGAAAAGAACAACATGTCACCGAGAGGAAGGCTTGGTTCACGAATCGGCAGAAGGAGATGTTTGCTCGCGACGACTTGAACTAGGTGAGACCTCAGCCGCGATGGCGGTCCTTTTTGAAGGTTGGCTCGTGATGGCGGTCCTTTTTAAAGGCTGGCTGGTGTGCCGGCGGCTGGCTTTATTGCCGATGCGAAAAACTTGCCCATTTCGAAGGCTCGCTGGTTTACCGGCTGCTCGCTTTGTTGTCGGCGCTAAACTTGAGGTGACCAATCTGTAGGCTGCTGGCTTTATTTTAGGCCGACATGATCTAGCTTGAACGCGTCCGCTTGCATGATCTAGCTATGTTTTAGATGCGACCGAAATGCGTACGCATCGACAAATCCGAGAAGACACGACCCCATTGCCACCCCAAAACGGACGAAAAGCGGACGAAAAAAACGTCCGTTTAGGGTCGTGCGTTGGAGTTGCCTTGGACTACCCACAATGTAAATAAAATAGATAGTAACATAGATGCCACCTAAGCAAAAAATATGATGTGACAACTAATTAATGAGAAGAGAGAGAAACCGGGTAACTTAGATAGTTATGCTACTCATAGTGGGGAGTATCATATAGTAGTATCATGCATATGAGACCATGGTATGATACTACATTCATAGTGCATATTATCATAAACTACTATCATAGATGGTCTCATTTATTGACATACATGACACATAATAGCATAGTATTTCACATCATACGGTATCTAAATATGTTACTCTAACCCTCTCTCTCTTCTTTAACATGACACATAGTAGCATAGTTGTGGCTCACGGAACGGCCACTCGTGCTAGTCATCTCGCCAAGGTCCTTAGTGTCGCGCCCTCTTGACGAACCGTCTTGAGCAGATGATGGGGATGTTGCTTGGCTCACGCCACTGCTGGACGGGTGCCATGCCGCCTCACGCGAGGACTCTCCTCATGACGTGCTCTTACGGCCGCGCGCGGCGTGAACGACGCTCATGCTTGAGCCGTAGGGGCACACAACTGCGTTCATGAGGCCACGTGAAAGTACAATTGCTCCCTAAGGTGGTTTTGGTAATTAATCACAACATATGCATCATTGGACTAATGATCTTATTCAAGTATATTTTAGAAAAGTTTAATGATACTTTGGCTATATGATTATGTGGAGATGCCCCTTTGATGCAAGGAAGGAATAGGATTGCTAAAGCTTCAAGCAAGAAGATCTCCATTTATACTTTGTGGAGTAGTCCGGGGTCAGACGTAGGTTCCCTCAAAATTAGATAGGAAGGCTTCCTCGAGCTCTTCCCAACTTCCGATAGAATCTTGGAGTAAGCTGTTTAGCCTGTGTCGTGCTGGCCCTTTTAGCTTTTAGGGGCAGGTACTTGTTGGCGTGGAGGTTATCTCCCCTGGCCATATGGATGTGGAGAAGGAACTCTTCTATCCACACGGCAGGGTCCGTGGTCCCGTCCTATTGTTCTATGTTCACGGGTTTAAACCCTTTCGAGAACTCGTGCTGCATGACATCATATGTGAAGCACAGTGGGTGAATGGCGCCTCTAACCCGGGCTATACTGTGTCACAGACCGGCTGTTGGTTGTGCCCGGTATGATTCCCTGTGTGTGTTACTCTAGGTAAGCCAAGGTCAGTCTCCCCATTGAGTGGGGGAGTACCTTCTGGATCCATAGATGGATCAGTTGCGACCTGTTTTGTTGTCCAAATCACGACGTATGTCGTGTTCGTCCCTCGGTTGTGCATGTTCCTTTCCTTTTCGAGGAGGCTCGAGTCTATACTCGGATTCTCCGGCCGCTCTGTCACGCCCTCGAGGTGGTTGATCAGGCTGGTCGTACTGTGTGCGCCTGGAGGACACGAGCTCTGGGTCCTCGCCGTCGAACTGAGGCAATAGGCGCCGGCTTGGGTAGCTTTTTTTTTGAGCCGGCCACTCGGTGCCATATCCTTCTAAGGTTGCTAGTACTTTTGTCCATCTTTTGTTGATGGTGTCTTCTTCGGATTGAATCTGTTGTTGCTTCGCCTGGAGGTTGCGAGTGGTAGCTATGAGTTGCTGCTTGAATCGTTCCTGACCTTGAGGGTCCTCAGGAACTGTGAAGTCTTCGGCTTCCAAGTTGTCCTTCATATCGTCAGGAGGGACATAGTTGTCATCGTCTGAATCGTCGTGATCGGACTCGCCTTCGGGCTTGTTCGGGTCCTCCGGTGGTTGCTCGGGAGCTCCGAGGTTAGCGGTGTTCTGTTGGGTTGTGTTTTCCCCGGTGCCTTGTATAGTCCCCCTTCCCTTGTTCGCCTTGGATTGTTTGTATTTCTTTCGACCCTTTGATGGCTTTTCTCCGGACTTATCATCATTTTGTGGTATGGGGGTATGATCGCCATTGCGGTTGGGTGTGTCCACCATGTAAACGTCGTAGGTGGAGGTGGCTGTCCATCGCCCGATATTACCAGGAGCGGGGTCATCGGCCACATAATCCATGTCTTCGACCTCGTGGGAGGCATAATCCAACACGCCAGTTAAGTCTTCGACGGTGGCTACCAAGTGGGTGGTGGGTGGGCCATAGAAGTCCTCGTAAACCGCATCTCGAATGTTCCGAGCATAGGTCGGGTCTGGGCCATCTGCGATTTTCAACAATTCGATCTTGTCGAGCGTCTTGGTTGACATCGAGATGCTGTCTAGATCAATCTCTTGACGGTTTTAGGAGCTGACCTCCGTAGCTTCCACGAGGGATGCGAGTTCGGCAACGGCCATCTGAAGTTGCATGGGCGCAGAGGTTGTATCAGGGCTCGAAGACAACTCTCCCAAGAGGGAACAAAGGTCATGGCCGGACAAGAGACCCAAAGTGAAGGCTTCGGGATTTTGGAGCTCATGGGACAAAACCGTGATCTTAGCTGGGAGAAGATTGCCCGAGGAGTCAGCAGAGAGTTCGAGGTTTTCTAACCTTATCTCCTGGACAGCAACTAGACATCCGATTTGGCCAAGGCGGTCGGTTGGGTCGGCTCGTAGTGTGAAGCTGCCGAACGTGAAAACCTGCCCGGGGACGAAGATGTCCTCATTACTGATTCGGTCTCTTATGATTAAGGAGACCATCAATCCTTTCGGCGATCCTACAATGAAACTCTCAATGAAAGCACCAATGTCAGTGTCAAAACCTGCGGATCTCGGGTAGGGGGTCCGAAACTATGGAGTTGGATCGATGGGTTGCAAGAGACGAAGGAGACGGTGTTTACCTAGGTTCGGGACCTCTTAAGGAGGTAAAACCCTACGTCCCACTTGATTATATTGATGGTATATGAGGACTATAGAGTTGATCTACCTCGAGATCGTATGAGCTAAACCCTAGATGAGTCAACTTGTCTATGTGGGTGAAACCCTCTGGTTTATGTAGACACCGGGGGTCCCTAGGGTTACATACAACCGACCTCTAACCGGGGATAGATGCGTCGGCCTAGCCTACTCAACTTGAATGACACGCCAGTCTTCAGACTTTTCATTCCTAAATATGAAGTCGTTATGCAGTCCGGTCTTCAATAATACGACCCATATGGTCGGCCTCTAAAAGATAGGACGACCATTCAAGGACCCCTTAATCCAGGATGTCCTCAGTTCCCAAAGTAGTTTACTCAAGATTTTCTTGCAAAGTACATGATCGATGGACATGCAATGACGGTTAAAGTGTATCATCGAGACTACAATGAGCATTGGGAAGTCGTAATGAAGACAATGAAGGATGGCCATCCATCCATCACTAGGGGCTGGCCTGGAGTCGTTCGTGCTTTAGGCATGGAGGGGACACAATATGAGCATTCCGCTTCACCTTCTCCAGCAACGAGAATGTCTTTTGGCTCTATCTTTGCCGTCGTCAATACAATTGTGGTTCCATCATTCTTTATTTGTCCCTTCTATAGCTTTCCTTTTTTTCCAAATTGATGCTTATGTAGTTGTTGAGTATATGTACATGCGAATCGATATTGCATTGGCTCATCAACCTATATCTAAACATGATTTCCTACTTTCAAATTTAAATGATGTGACTTATGAAAGCATGCATTAAATTAGGGGTAAATTTTGTTCTGCAGGGTATTAAAATGCAGACAGTTTGAGAAAGCAAAACGTCCGCGGTCAACTTTAGGATCACACACGTTTCTCCACTAGCAGCGTGTGCGATGAATTTGTGATGCGCACATGGCCAGCCGACAAATAGCGTGTGAGATTAACAACACCGGCGCACACAATTACTTATGAACAAGTGATAGTCTCCTTATCATACACGATTTGGTACCATGAACTATTTATGATGTCGTGGCCATTGTAAACAATGGTCAAAGAAGAACGCGTGTGATAGGCCTTCATTCGACACAGGTAGTATGGATGCCATGTTTGGGAAGTATGGATCACACATTTGGGATGTTTTGTAAATCAGGAACGTTTATCAAAAGGGTCGCATGTGGGACAGATTCAACCTTCGCATACGGTTTTACAAGGACAAACGTACACACTAATCACATACGGTCATAGTGTAACTAAATGTGTGTGATTGACCCCTTATCATACATGCTTTATAATCGTGAACTGTTTATAATTCGGTGCACATCGTAAATGGTGCGCCATAGAATAGTGCGTGCGATGTTAGTGTGATCGCACATAGTTATAAGGATGGGACGTATGGGAAGTCCACCATATTTCAAACGGTTGACCAGTGACTCTCGTTTGTGATTGATGCGGGCATTCCATACGCTTAGTTTTGCTAAACGTTTGCGTTCGTTGGTCACCATCGCTGACGTTTTTTCTCTGTCGTGTGGGATGGACCCCTCCTATCGCCCACACATGCAAGGCGACACTTTCAAAGTACATCGTAGAAAGGTGTTAAAACCCATTTGTATAGCACGTCGATACACCGGTGTAGCTAACTACTCCGCTAAAAGCATTTACATCTGGAAGTGTCGCTCATGATGTCGATGTTGGAAATGTAGTAGAAAATAATTTGTCCTACGATCGAACCAGGAACACTATGAAGATGCATAATCGGTTTGGGCTAGAACGTTACTAACTATGAGTTCCGGCGGAAGAAGAGTTGGTGTAGATCATACTTGAAATTGCTCAAACCGTTCACGGACGATCCCTTGAACCGAAGACCGACAACATGGCCTCTTCATAGTTTACAAGCATACGGTCTTCACGATCCGGTAGTGCTTCGTCATCTAGAGCTAATCGATGCCAAAGAAATAGAGAGTGAAGATTAGAACCACACTTGACTTATAATTATGAGGACTTAAGAATGTTATATCTAGCTCTAATTGGATCAACTAGAACGAACCAGAGGAGGCTCCAAAAACTTGTGTTCAATTGTGGTCAAATTCTCAAGTATTAGGTTGAAGGAGAGGGAGAAGCGCCACAAGGGCAAGGAACCCCCCTTGGATGACCAAGAGGAGGGGAGTTCTCCTCCAGTTCGGCCGCCCCTAGGGGGTGCTCTAGGGCCCAATAACTCTTCACCACTTTGACTTTTTCATATTTAGTTGACACGGTGATATTTAATTAGTCATTAAAGCTTACTAATTATTATTTGAACATTTTATTGTTAATTTAACATCTCCGAAAATATTTTCCAGATATATATTAATTCTTGGAATTTGCCGATAAACCCCAAAACTCTTTCGATGACTTCGAAATACTTTTGGTGCCCCGTGAAACTATTTCCTATACTGATGACACTATTTCATAAATATTTTCTCATAAATCTTGCTCCACTAACAATCAACGTATCGTGATTCTCTTAAGCTTGTGACCCCGAAGTTAGGTAAAATATAGACATGAACAAAACCCCTTTCGTTCAATGACCAATAGCGAAACTGTCGATATCGATATTGACCCCTATGAATACGCAAATGACTTGCAGGTGGACTTTGATTATCATGTGCTATTTCCTTTACTTGACGGTACTTTACAAAACCCGTGGTGAGATATACATGTATCCTCTTGAGTCACCTCGTTACCAGTTTTGTTCTTCCTTCTTGTTGACATGTTCGGGCATCCCTCCAACCTAGTCACTTGTGTGTGGCTAGATGATGATGGATTTCTTCACACTCAGAGGGCCATAAGAATATCTCTTCATCGTCGGAGGAGCAAATCCCACTCTTGAGGTATCTAGTCCCGTGTCAAACTTTCCAACGAACATGAAAGTTGTCGTTACGTCCACCGTGTTACAGATGATGTTTGGGCAACCCCAGAGTCCAACGTATGGTAAGAAGTGACTACGATAATCTCATGGTCTAAGTATCTAAAGGATATGTTAATTCTTTGTGTTATAATGATTGACTTGTGACAATAGTATCTCAAAGTCTATACCTACTAAGAAAGGACACACCGCTTCTACCCGTATGTCGTCGACGTTTTCGCAGAAAGGTCCCTTTATTTCTAACAATTCAACCTGCAATCCATTTTTAAGTTAAAAAACATTTTCAGTTTTCAAATAAACACTGCGGGCAATCACCACCGGGCACGACTACTCACTAGGCACCACTGCCGCTTAATTAAATTGGTTCACCACTCATGGCTAGTGTTGGCGAATCCATTCCCGGCGGCGGCGGCTTCCGGCGAGGGAGCTCGGGCGGGGTGGGGGGCTTGTCATCGGTGAGGCGAGGCCAAGGAGGTGGCGCACGTACGCGAGGAGGCGTACGATGACGTCGAGAGGCGGGATCAATAGGCGCAGGAGGTGCCGGCCGGTGACGCTCCATCGAGGGCTTGGCGAGGGCGGCGACAGTCACGAGGGCTTGGTGGCGACCGGGGTGCTACTTAATCCCCTCAATAGCCCCTAAGATAGAGGACACGACTGTGGCAGAGCAGACCGGGGCGAGGCGACTGGTGGGATGTGCCTTGACGAGGCGGCCTCCTCGTGGTCAATGCGAGCAGAAGAAGAAACGAGGATGAAGCGATGGTCCTAATCGGGGTCGGAGGCGCGAGGCTGTTGGCCAGATCCGTAGCGTAGGACGACGACTAGGTGGGCCAAATCGGATGACGGCAGAGGAGGAGCTCAAGGATGAGGCGGGCAGGTGACACATGCTTCTGGACGGTCTAAATCCAAATATTGACGGGGCCGTAGTGGCGGCAGTTTTGTACTCCATGGTGGGGGCCCCTTTGTTGTTGGTCTGAGTTCTCCTGTTCGATACAGAAGTGAGAGGGTGAGAATAGAGATGAGACTTATGGTTGGATTGGGAGGGAGAAGCGCGGGGAAGAGCGACTCACCAACGTGGTCCTATTGCTGTTGCTCACTTCATGGACGAGTGCACGAGGAGGTGCTCGGGCGCAGTGAGATCTGGGGAAGAAGGGAGAGTGCACTGTGCTGCTGTTTGCAAGTTCCTCGATGGCATATTTCCAACATAAAATCAAAAGTTCACGACGAATATCACATATCAAATACGGAGTTCACCTAAACCACATACGACACATGTTCATGCCATCAGGGGTAGTACAACATCAAAGGATCATGTCGTTACAGTTAAAGTGACAATGCAAGTTCACATAGTTTAACTCATCATGTTTTTTTGTGTGCAATGCCCCCATCATCCTTGAGAGGTTCCAACTGAATATCATTTGATGGTCCCAGTTAGCAACAACTAACATATGTTCTTTTGAGAACCCAATTTATTGAGTAGTCTAGCTCGGTATGTGTGACGCTCCTTCCTTGCTTGCCCAACAATTGATCTGGCCATACATTTTCAGGTGCACCTGATTAAATTATTCCTTAGAGCATATCCGATAGCTGTAGGATAGTCGTTGGTAAACTTTGCTACCTAGGATATATGATGATGTGGAAACTAATATATGAGGAGAGAGAGAGGAAAGTTGTATGTAGATTAACCAACAACTCTTGCACAAGCTCCAAGGTTAAATAGAGAGCAATTGTATTTATTCCCTCTTCTTCTATTCGATAATTTAGATGCAACCATTGGAGTAGTTGTATGATCTGTTGTTGGTTGATGACATGGACAATTTTACCAACTAGACTACATACAAACTATTGGAGCCAATAGCTGTAAGATAATTGTTGGTAAACTCCGCCACCTAGGATATATGACGATGTGGCAAGAAATAAATGAGCAGAGAGAGGAAAGTTGTGTGTAGATTAACAAACATCTCTTGCACAAGCTCCAAAGTTAAATAGAGAGAAATTGCATTTACTCCCTCTTCTCCTATTGGATAATTTAGATGCAACCATTGGAGTACTTGTATGGTCCCTTGTTGATTGATGACATGGAAAATTTTATCAACAAGACTACATACAAACTATTGGAGAAGCCCTTAGTGGAACAAAATGAGACAAGCATTGCCAAAAAGTGTCTACGATCACGTTCCTTTGTCTAGAGCTCATGAAAATTATTTCTTTTTCAGTCTTGACCTTTGAAGGGTACACACATAAATGGCACGCTACAAAGTCCCTTCTAGTTGCATTTGCCTCGTCACAACTCTTTACCAACCTTTTCATCCCATTGTCAATGAACTCATGTTGATGTTTCGCCTCAAGAGATTCCTGGATGAATTGAATCCCGACCATCCTACATTAGAGACAATGTTACTCGTCACAAAAACCACAATCCTAACCGTAAAACCATAAGCACAATCCATAATAATGAGTAAAACTAGTGTTTGCAACATTATAACCACATCCCTACACCACACAAATCCATTAGTATAACCCCAAACCTAACAAAATAATGACCATGCTCTGTGTCATATTATTTATCAAGACCATTGCACCGATGTTCACACGCCATCCTAAAAATCAAGGATGACCAAATGAAACATATATATCAGTATATACCAACTTACATACCAAAGCATAACCAACAAAATGCCAAACATCTCATATACAACATGCCACTGTACCCCATATAACTGTATCGATACATGATCTCACTTACAAAAACATGTCATTGAGATATTGTCATTTGACAAACAAATATCCATATATATAATATATTTGAGTGATCTTTGTCATATTGCAAAAACAAATCTTAATATGACAATAACAAATGACAACATAACAAAAACAATCACCTATATTTTTGAGTGAGCATATAGTTGTCCTATTGCCAAAAGAGATCTCAATACAACAATATCTAATGACAACATAATAAAAACAATCATCTATATATGACAATATAGCAAATTCTCAATATGACATCATAACTACATTACAAGAAAAAATGACGATTATGACTCACTATTTTGGTCATAAAATTGTCATTGTTCTCATTTTATGACTTTTTTTATTGAAAATTAAGCATACCAAATGCACACATTCATTTAAATTTTCTATCAAGCAGTCATCTATATAAATCCATACACATAGCAAAAAATCACATGACTAAGCCTACCACATACACATATCTTCTCTTCTTAGTCCTACAATATACACAAATATGTTCTCCTCAACAACCTACAACATACCGACATCACCAAGCCATCACCTTCGCTCTCTCGATGGATGTGAAACGAAGCCGTAGAGGGCAATGGACCATGATGCCACAAGAGATGTGGCTCCGAAGTGATAATGCATGCCTATCACCCTCGCGTGCTCCATGGCTCAACACGTGAGATACTCACCTACCCCCTCTAAGCATTGTTGTTTGATCTCCGCATGCACTCACACAGACAAGATAGATAGTGGCCAGACGAGAGCGCATTGGGTAATGGCGTCACTAATTCGACCTTTTTAGCGAAGTTTAACACATGTTGACCTTGTTTTCAAAAAAGTAATCACCTGACATTTTTTTGTGACGCCAACATTCATGTCGTTTCGATTCCATGACGATTTCACGCAAGCGTTTCTCCTTGTGGGACTTGGCAAGTTTTGGTTAGGGGTAAACGACATGGACCATGACGTTTTTCTATGCAACCAAATACCATGGCATCACCAAAAAAGTTTAGATGAGGATTTTTTATAGAAAGAAGGTCAAATCGTGTTAAGATCATTGTTCTAACTTTTTGGCTAAGTTTAGTATGATTTGACCCTCTTTCTAGAAAATCCTTATTTCATTGTTTTACAACACTAACATTCAAGGCGTTTACCTATAGTCAAAATTCAATGGTTCTGGCGTTTCCTCCTTTGGCAACACCGCCAAATCCCACGGAGGGGAACGCCGGGGAGAAAATGCCATGGAGCAAGCCGTTTTTCACGAATCAAAATGCCATGGTGTTGGAGTCAGTTTAGAATGGTGAGATGATTTTATATTTTCTAAACCAACGTCAAATTGTGTTAAACTTTGCTAGATAGGTTAAAACAGTGACTCGGCGCGCGCCCCTGGCCGTGTCGGCGCATGACGCAATACTCGTTTGTGGCCTTTTTCACGGTTTTGACCTTCCCAACAAATCTCATCAGAAAATAAACTCATTCGAAAACTATTTCACAATCTGATCCTTTTGATAACGCCATAAGCCATGGTGATTCATCTCTATTTAGAAACACCGACGTGTATTGCGTTGTTGGCCTGGTCGAGACGTTACGGGACAGGATAAAAATGCCGACCTATACTGCGTTGCTGGAAACACCAAAGGACATGGCGTTGCTGCCCAAAAACGAAACGCCATTGCGAGTGGTGTTGAAATAGCTTGTTCATATTTGGCACTTACTTACGAGGAGAGCAACCCAGTACATGTCGACCCTTCTAAATAGAAATAAAACGTTACGGTTTATGATGTTATTAAAAGAGTCAGATCGCTAAGGTTTGCCGTCAAAACAGTGAAAAAGTGCCTCGATTGTTCCGTGGAAAAATAAGGTCACTGGTGGTCACGACCGTAGCGTGCATGCAGGAGGGCGGGTGCTAGCTGCCGCGGTGAGAAGTCGAGTGAACTCTCTTCCTTTCCATTTTTTGAATGCTAGAGGTCGGGTAAATGCCATGTTGCACACTGCGGTGGAGCACGGGGGAATATGAGCATGGGTTGCTGGTCGGTTGCACGCCGGCTTCTGCCTCATGTTTTGTTGCCTTGCTTTGGAACTTCGGGGTTGTTTGGTTCCCAGCCTAAGGTTGCCACGCCTAACCTTAGTCATGCCACAATACCTTAGGCATGTGTTTGGTTCATTGCCACACTTGTGGCTTGCCACACTTTTCTAGTTATATGATCCACATGTCATACACTCAATTTTTTGCCAAATCTTGCCATACTTGTGGTGTTCATTTTGTTAGCCACACTTTTTGTGACAGTCACACTTTGCCTAAGGTTAGTTGTGGCAAAGTTAGTCATGAACCAAACACGCCCTTAATTTTGGACTAACAACTCCAGTAGTAAGTGTAGGACGTGTAGACGACCGTACCGGGAGTGCATTTTTGTCTCGTCTTGGCTTGTGATGCGATGGAATGTACTGTAGAATGTAATCATGTTTGCTTACTTTGTCCTTGTTGCATTCATCGCATGCCTGCTCTTAAATGGTGAGGTGATGACCGGCGTGATGTGAATCCAGTGCTGTTGGATATTGTGATAGTAGCCGTTCTAGGGGTAGTGTTTTGTTTCAAGGAATTAGATTTTTTTAGTTTCAGAAATTAAAGAAAAAAGTCTCTTTAATATAGTTTTTAAGTCTTTTAGGAAAAAGTCTTTTCTGTTTGGTTGCATTGGGACTAAGAGAAACTATTTCTAGTCTAGTTCCTATAACCAAAGACTGCTTCACTTAGGGCAGCTTTAATAAGTGCATGATAGTTGTTGGTAAACTTTGTCATCTCGTATTTATGATGATTTAACAATAAATAAATAAGAATAAAAAATAAAGTTGTATGTAGATTAATCAACACCATTACACAAACTACAAGGTTAAATAAAGAGCAATTACATTTATATTCTCTTTTCTTATGAAATAATTTAGATATAATTATTAGAATAATTGTATGATCCTTTGTTAGTTTATAACATGAACAATGTCGTTAATGAAACTACATACAATCTATTGGCGATATCCTCAGCCTCGTGTATGGTCGTAGAGTATGTGTAACACCCTCTGTTTAATTTTCCTGACAAATTAACTTATTTCAAAAATTAGGACAAATTAAAAAAAATTGTGAATCCTTGTGATGTTTAGAGTGACTATTGTTTGCTTACTTGCTTGAATGCTTGTGTTTGTTTCTCAACAATTTCTGTTACTCTCCATACTCACCTCCTTAGCCCAAAACTCGTGCCTAATGATCATGCCATGTGTTTAGGACCAGAAGCTATTTTTACCAAATATTATTTTCACCAGAAAGCATTTCTTTGAATTAAGCTTTCAAAACCCTGAGATGAGATTTGTACTACAAGTCTTCAAATTAGGGAATTTATTTTGCACCAATTATTTTATTTAAAACCCATTATCAAAATGACTTCCCAAAACCACCATATTATTATTTTAAAAGTTATTTTACTAATTTATTTAAATGCCTTCCTGTGGGGCCAGAAATGGTTTCTTATGAAGGAAAGTTATTTTTATTGCTTTCAAAATATTTAAGAAAAAATTAGGAAAACTGAGTGGACATATATATTCCATATATATGAGTTTCAACACATGGTCATGTTCAAAGTATTAGACAAACCCTTCAAAACCCTACCTGCCTATTTCAAGCTTTTGGAATATTTCTATAAGAAATATTCTCAATAAATTTCAGTAAAATTCCAGCATGTCACCTATGATATGTTTGATGATCCTGCCAAGTCTCATCTCAATCCAAGTTGATTTGACTCCCCTAATATTCTAAAACCCTATCTGTCCAGATCCAAATTTGAGCAACTCTACATTGTCAAGTGTCTACAATTGTGCTCAAATTTGGTGAACATGTTCCGATACACCAATAATGCATCCACACCAAGTGGTGCATCAAGGAGAATAGAAGAACTTGTCCCAAGTCACTCACAACCCTCTCTGTTGATTTCTGACTTTGGGAAACTTTACATTATAAAGTTTCTCCAATTGACCCCAAAACTTTGTGTGCATGCCTTAATGCTCAAATAATGCCCCCACACCAAATATTAGATTTGTGGGAATTGGTTTGAACATTTTTATAAGCAGAAGGCCATTTCTGCCCCTTTCATGGGTTTTTCAAGTCTACATTAGAAACCTTCTCCACCAAATCCCAAATTTGGTGTCCAAGCTTATTTTCATCTATTATTTGATCCTGTTAAGTTTCATATCCATTGAAATCCATATGGTTGCTCTGCCACTCATCAAACACCTTGTGTGCATTCACTTTATTGGCTACTTTGGCCCCTCCCACTTTAACCATTGAGCTCAAGTTTCTACCACAGCTTCATATTGTTACATCTTACCTCCAGTAACATTTCCATGGCCACTGGTAAATTATTGGAGAGAGGCTCCATGTAACTATTCCTCATTTTACCCTTGGAATCACCATCTTCACCCCTCTTGCCCCACTTCTGCTTAAGCCAAAGCCCCCATCTCTTTCCAAAGGACCCCTAGCATCCCAAGGCATCATTTCCAACCAATAGATGGCATGCTCATGTAGGAAAAATGAGCAGCACATCTACAAGTTGATTTATGGCAGAAATGTGGCCTTGTACATCAAGTACTCGCTACACACCTGTGCGTGATCTCAAACTTGGCATTGTTGTAGTCCTTCCATGTATAAGACTGGTAGACAAGGTTTCACCTCAATTCTCTTCCCGTGAAAACCAGTTTTACCAGCCTTTAGTTTCCTGCTGGAATGTTAACCTCAGTCAAAACCAATTGAAACCAGCTTCATATCTGTACAAACCCTACCAGTGCACTGTGGCATGCATGCTTTGCATGTTTGACACCTTGGCCTCGCCAAGGGGTGGCCCAGGACACCAAGTGGGTGGTGACCACCTCCCTGGAGTGTAGAAACGGTGATGTGCACCATGTTTCATCCCTGCCGACCGTTTCAAGCCAAACCAAAGTGTCTCAGTATGTCTCAGCCCTTACCCTTGACCAGTCAAGCCACTTCCCATCGCCAGCTAGCTTCCAAGCCCTTCCAAGGGTGCGTGGCGTCCATGCACAGAGAGCTCCAGAGGGCTCTCGAGCTCTTTTTTCCTCCCCCCTCTTATTCCCTCTCTCCCCGAGCCTCTACTGCTCTGGCATCTCTTCCCCTCTTCCTTGGGCTCCTCCGGGGCTTATCCATGAGCCCCCTCTCCCCCATGGCCGCCGGGTAGAGCTTCAGCCTCGTCTCGAGCCAGACCAACCAGGGGCTTCCCCCCTCGCCTCTAAGCCACTGGGGACCCTCCTAGCCGGCGCAACTCCTCCCCTCTCTCCCTCCTTCCTCCCAGGTGGCCGGGGCGCCCTCTTCCTTGCAGTCGAAGCCGGCTTCGCCGCGGACAAGGCCCCGCTCGCCTCAGTGGTTTCCCGGCGGGAATGGGACCCCGGGAGGGTGCGGCACGATCCCCCAAGCGCTTCGGTGGCTGGCCCGCCAAGAATGGGACCCTGTGGCGCCGGAACCTCGCCGGGCCTCCCCTGCCTCCCCGCGGTGGGAGGTTGAAGACGACCTGGCCAGCGGGACCCCCTCGTCAGCGAGCCCAGAGCCGGGCCGCCCATTTAAGTGAATACGCCCTGGCGCTTCGTGCCTCCTCCTCCCCGAAGGCGCACTAGGCCGGTGCGCCTCCTGCGTGGCCAGCCTGCCGGTGGCCAGGGCAGTTGGGCCGGCCCATCTGCCTATCTGGCGCCGCGCGCGCAGAATAGCCTGAGGGAGAAAACCTTTCCATTATCCTTTTATTAGAAAGTTCATAAATCCTTAGTAAATTCATATTAACTTCAATTTGTTTGATTCAAACTCCTGCAAGTTCCTAAAATTCAGGGCTATCCTAATATGTGCTTTGCACATTTTCCAAGCAACCTTTCTGTGGTGTTTTTATTTAAATCCAAATCTGGATAATTTAAACCCCACCTTGAGAAACTCCTAGAGGATCCAAATCAGCTCCAAATGGAGTGATCCCGATAACCAGAGCCATCTAATATCATGCCCTATTTTTGAAACCTTGGTCAACATTTTTATCAGGCTTTATTCTGTTGCATTAAATAAATAGCTTCCTATTGCTATTTATCTAGTATTAGAAAATCAATAGAACATTCACCTCAACTCCTAAATCTAGTGAATCAACTTCCTAAATATTTCTAAAATTGTTCTCTATTAAATGAGTGCCTCCACTCATTTTTATCATAATATTTTCTGTGGGCTTCATGAAGGATCCCCTATTCCTCCTTTCGTCCATTCAAAATTCTCTGATGATCCAAATCTCCTATGGCAAGCTTCACGTATTTTTCTTATGACCAGAGAGGTCCAAGAAAAATATAACTTCTATTTTATTTAGCACCTTTATTTCTGCTTGTTGTGTGCCTTATTGTGTTTGTTTTCAACAATAGTTGACGAAGTAGACGGAATACTCGGAGTTGGAGCGGAAGACCTCGAAGACCCCGAGGGCTTATGTGAGCAAGGCAAGCAACCCTTTGACCATGACTGAGCATATGTTATATTGCATGCTAGTGTAGCAAATATTTCCGTTGCATATGATCATAAGTGCCGATAAATCATTGAAGTGGTGTTACCGATGGCTCCTCCGGAGCACATGCATTGAGCATGATCCTACCACCTATGAGGGTCATGCTAATATCATGTGGACAAGTAAAGTTAGAGTAATATTAGCATGAGCATGTTGTTGACATAAATTAATGGTTTATGAAAACCCCGTCGGGTGCCACTAATGCCCGAGGGTGATGATGAGTTAGGTGGCCATTTTTGGTGAAGTGGTGCACCTGGTTTTTGTATGAGTATGGTTTCGCAAATGGGATTAGATTTATGATGTGTCGACCGTCCCAACCTTACATGTACGACCACGTTACCCCTTATGGGACGGAGCTATGTTGATTACTTTGGTTGGTGCTAGCAAAGAGCCCCAATTACTAGTGGCGGGAGTGATATGTGGTCACTCTCATGATGGGGTCGTGCCAGGTAAGGCGACTATGCTGTTTCTACGTGTTCCAGGCACACCGTTGGTCCCCGGATGGTTGATACTGTCCAGAGTCGGTGCTCGTAAGACGTTCAACATGTGGGCTGGGTACCAATCGAGTGGACCTCTTTGTCTAGTATCGTCAGGGGAAAGGCATTAATCAGGTACTTACCTCGGGTATGTTATATACCGTGAGTCGTGGATGACACGAAAGTTTCCCAGATCTCGTGGGTCCAGCGTACCACCTCTGCAGAGTGTAAAACTATTCGAATAGCCGTGTCCACGGTCAAGGACAGTTGGGTGGTGCTGCTTAAACTACGTTCAGTCGTTTCCGCATAAACCAATTGTGTGTGAGTATGTGATAAATTACGTTCATATGAAAGAGTTGATATGACCAAATTTGGTGACTTGGCATATAGGGTGAACCGGAGTGTTCAGCCCTCGACAAATATATTGATACCTGTAACCTGTTCTTCAAATCAATATTTAGCTTATGTTGCATACTCATGATCATGTTTATTACAACAAGTTGTTGTCCACCAAATCTGCATATTATAGTTATCCTTCATTTGCATTGTTCATATCATGGGCTGTTTGCGAGTACAATCAGAAGTACTCATTGACTTGCCACTGGTTATTTCATTAACCAGGTATGAAAGAATAGGATATGGTGAAGAGTAACTCGGTGACGTCCTTGCGAGCTAGGACGATTCCCAGTCAGAATGCCTGTAGGTTAAGGCTGTGGCATGGGTTCATGTTTTTGACCAATAATTCCGCTATTGGTCCAGTTTGGTGTGTTGGCCCTCAAGGCCTTATATATGTAAGACTTGCGATAAGGTCATTTATTGTATCAAACAGTATGTATGGTTGTAAGACTCTTAATATTCAGTATATGTGTGTTCGGTGAGCATTGATCTCTGAGATCATTGAGCACGTTCATTCGGCGATCTCGACTCGTAAGTCGGGGTCCCCACAGTATGGCATGCGTAGCTAGGAGCAGGTGCTAGTTAGTACTCCATACGCAATCTAGTACTAGAATTCAAAAATAATTACGGTCAGTAAAACACATAATTATATTCTTTCAATTAAATTGAGTTTTGTGTAAACGAGACTACGCAAAATCAATACGCAAACTCTACTTACCGGTGCTATGTCATTTGCTTAAAGAGTACCTAGAAATTTTAGGTATGAGTAACACAGCTTTTGTGTAAATACAGAACGATCGGGAGATTTTAGCCAAATGAATACAAATCGGTCGCAGTGGTAAGAAAATGAGGTAATAGCACCAGGGATCTTACAACTTGCACACAATGTGATGGTTTGATCCTAGAACTTGCAAAGTGAACCTATTTGATCCTAGAACTTGCTTCTCTTGTGCACTTTTAGTCCACAACGAATCACAGCGCGCCAAGTGGACAGAGTGGGGGCAGGGTTGGTGGTTTTGCCAAGTGGCCCTTCCATTTGTCAGTTATTAATCAACACCCAAACCGTTTCAAATAGCACCCGAATTAATTAAAGCCCCTCCTCTCCCTCCTCTCTTTCCCTCTGCAATTATTAGCTTGTGATGGGGGAAAAGTAGTCATCATTACTGTATTTCTTTCTTGCATGTCTGAAGTTCTAACGCTTTCTATGTTTTCATGGCTTAAGATTCATTACATGTTTGCAGACCTTAATTTGTTGGTCAACTTTACATGTTTAATTTCCCAGTTAATGAGAAATTAGCCAAGCGTACTCATAGGTCCCTGATCTTCTCAGCTGAAAACCACCTGACCCCATCACTGCACACATGTTTACTGCTGTGTCGACTAGATCTAGAACAGGCGTAGATCAGAATTAAACGCGTGTGCAAAGGAATATAGTATTTGCATTGATTAGAATCAAATTCCAGGAATTCTAAATTCCTATAATTTCACTTGTTTGATTTTCCTGGTTTATTCCACAAAAAAATAATACTCCATTCCAGGAAAGAAGAATTGAATATAATGTTAGTAAATCACACAAATTAATCAATCATGGCAATGTTCCTTTGGGAATTGTTTTAGTCGTATCATGAGCAAATATAAGTGCAGTAAAATAAGTTTATACAACTTTATTTCACAGATGGATATCCTTGATGTTCCTGTCCGGCAAAAGAAAAGTTCTTTCATGAGCTGCCAGCTAGGCTGATACTAATGTCGATTCAGAACTGGCCCAGTTATTCACCACTTGAACATGAACGTATATGCATTGATGTTGGTGCAGCCTTGTTGTTTGCTCTGAGTTTGTTTGTTGTTCAAGCCTTGAACTCTAGCTTGAAGGTTGGGAAGTGTACTATGCGCCCTATATTAGTTGTTTGCGTCGAGATTCTCATACCTTGATCAGCTGCTGCATATGTGTTACACATAATGGTGTTTCCAATGCCCCCAAACTCCTAAAGATTCCCTTGTTATGTACTAGCACATTACTATATTAGTTGGCTACATACCCCTTAATATATCAATTCTCTTCCGGATCCTCTCTTAGTCAATTATCTTGAAAGTAATAAAGGAATACAAGTTTCATGGGTTAGGCTCTAATATCTTCCCATTTTGTCTGTTGCAGTATAATTTGGTCAAACCAATTGCTTTTTTTGTTGATAGCTTACCAAGCTGACCACTTGGTAGGTCAAACAATTGGGTACTAGTGTCTGGTCCATGCATGATGTTTTGCAGAAAAAAGAATGGCGCCCCTGTTGTTTTTACATACACAATCTGGACGAAAGAGTAATGTTTAGGGAGTTAGGCTGCACCCACCGTTGCAAGTTATATATAGAGAAAAGTATCGTCATCAATAATAACAACCAAATAGGATATAAAATACATCTCAAGATGCATGCATGATATTTATTTGTCATAATAAAGGTTGGTATTTTCTCTCTATATAGTTGGTCAAACTTTGGAAGACATGACTTCTCACAAATATCTTCATGCACTATATTTTGAAACAGAAAGGATACATATTATTTTATTTATATATATTCAATAAAAATTATATGGGTGTGCTTTTATACAAATACACACAGTAGTTTTTCATTCCAAATTTGTTTATTTCAAAATTTTATTATAAGTCAAACTTCTCTATATTTGACCAAGTTTAGACAAATATACGAATATTACATCATCAATATAGATAATACAAAGATATATTTTTTGATAAACCTAATAAAACTAATTTGTTGTTGTAAATCTTGATATATATTTCAGTGGACTTGGTTAATATTAAAGTTTAACAAATTAACCACATTGTTCAGTATATAGATTTGAAATTATGTATCCTCTTGGAAAATGACAAATAAGAGAATGTAGGAGCAATACTTTGATTCCTTCTTGAACGGCCTACAGGATACTTCTGATCGAGCTTTTGGTAAGAGGGGAGGGCTGCATACAGTGAAATTCCCGGGATTATGCGGGACACATCCGTATTCCAGCAACCCACGTCCGTGTGTTTAGGATTTATATTTCATCATCCAGTTAACTTAATTGTTTCACCTAAAAAAACTTTAATTAATTCAGATGATATTTGAAACGGCCTGGGTATTGATTAATAACTGATAAATGGAAGGGCCACTTTGCAAAACCACCAACCCTGCCCACTCTATCCACTAGGCGCGTTGTGATTCGCCGTGGACTAAAACCACACAAGAGAAGCAAGTTCTAGGATTAAGTAGATTCACTTTGCAAGATTTAGGCTCAAACCATTACATTGTATGCAAGTTGTAGTATTCCTGATGCTATTGCCTCTAAGAAAATCCGTCCTTCCTCACTCACTTGTTCATGCGAAAACCGATGTAGTAGTAAAATAGTAATAATTCAAAGACCGGTGTTCGGTTGACATTTGACAGTGCACAGGACATGCAAGGTCACAAGGCGATCGACCCCACGTTTCCATGAAAGACAACACGGAGCAACATAAAAAAGGTCGCCGAAATCTTCCGATCGACTTTTCTTGACTGGTGAAAGGAACAGCGTTCAAAAGTAGTGTCTCCCTGCGTTGTTCTGTCGCAAGCACTGCAGACAATGCGCCTACATGCAGGTATGGGCTAAGCCTCCTCCTGCTTTCCACAAAGAGAAACTAGCGTCCGATCGGCGTATGTTACTGCTCTGCTACTACAAGCGTGAAAAGTGCCGGACAGTAGACAACATGGCCGCCCGGTGGGATAGGTCCTGCTCCCGTGCACTACTGTGTGGAAAAACCTCGCGACAAGGAGAAAACTGCATTCCTACTACGGCACTGGAGATCGATCTATCTCCATGCGCGGCCGCGTGTCACACGAGTGCAAGTGGTAATCGCTTCGCTATCGCCTTGATCACCCGGCAGTAGTCTGCCGGCCAGCACGCCGCGAAGTCTACCTACAACTTCAATGCTAGACCCAAAACGGATGTCTCGTTTGTTTGGATTCTGTCCGTTTAACTTCAAAAACAGATGGTCGTGTTTGGTTTTTGATGTTTTTATCTTTACCTAATAATAAATCATCGATATCTATACCTAATAATAAAGCGACTACCGTTTCTGTCGGAATTTCCGCCGAGGCATTTTTACAAAAAAAAACCTCATGTTTTTGAGAAATCAGCCCGCGGTCCTTTTTTAAAGAAAAAACGTTTCGGTTTTACACAAACACCCCTCCCTGTGGTCAGCACCTTATCCATACGCGACCGCTCTGGTGGCCAGAGGTGGGTCGCCGTCGGGCACGCGCACGGCAGCAGTGCAGCACCGACAGTGCCGTCGTGGGGCTCAAGATGGGGCGCTGCTCGGGCGGCACAACGACAGCAGGGCCCTCCTCGCGGGCCACGCGCTGTCGGTGATGCTCTTCGGGGCCTCTGGCACCTCGCGGCCGGCTGAGCCTGGCCATCCTCGAGGACACGCGAGCGCCGCCGTCGTTCCTCATCGAGCTGCCCGTGCTGGCGGCCGCGTTGCACGGGGAGATGGCCACGGGGACCGTGAAGTTGACGCTGGAGAGAAACCCCATCAACACCATTATTGTGTGGTGGAGCTGCTGCTCCTGTTCGAGAGGTAAGAGAGAGGGTGAGGAGAAGTAGTAGACCGGTGGTAGAAGGGGAGGAGGGAGGAGGTGGCTCACCGGCGGGGGGTCTTGCTCCTGCTACTGCAGTCTGTAGATCTAACTAGAAAATCGGAGTGAAGGATGAAGGAAGAGATGTCCAACAGGCCCAGACAGTCAAGCTGCTAGATTCAGGTTGGATGCATGCGTACAAAGGGAATGAAATCGGCTGGATGCATGTGAGATTGATGGGATTGTGCGTTGTAGATTACGGCTGCTTTGGAAGAGGGTGTGCTTGCTTGCATGGGGAATAAATAAGCAGAAGATTCAGGTTGGATGCATGCATTGCACTTTTAATCATGTGCACGAAACGAATGCACTTTTGACATTAACTAATTTGAGGTGTTTTGTGTTTTTCAGTAGTTTTAATTATGTGCATGATCATTTTCTTTTTGAATACACAGAATAATTACTCACACCGGTAATCATATCGTAAAATATACATCACTGCATTACTTGGGCTAATACATGTCATTATTTTGGTCTTTGCCAATGATAATATTTTCAATCAAAGGAAGATAATGTGAGGCAGAAGCGACGGATCGGGAGTTACAACGGAATATTGCACTAGGTAAATCCTCGAACACGACACAAACTATCAGGCATAGGAAATCATCTATGAAAATCTAATGACTTCCCAGCCGTTGCCATCGAGCTTCATCGCGTAGGACATTCGTTATTTGATTCGAATGTATCCAAGAATAATTTTATATATCATATATTGCACATCATGAGAAAAAATAAATTGTATACAATGCAGGATGGAGCAACGTTCTAAGTATGATGACCAAACTCATTGCCTTAAAATTAACCATGTTTATCATCTGCGACAATGGCGAAGATGATAGGTGGTAATATGGATGAGTCGTCGTTGGAGACGTGCAAAGATTTTTTGTCTCCCGTTGCAACGCACGGGCACATTTCCTAGTCTAATAATAAATCATCGATAGCTTTCGTCGTCCGTCATGACAGTTTTACAAAAAACCCGTGTATTTTTTGGTAATCAACTCGCGGTCCAAATCGAACTGGTACGAAGGGGAAAACACAGCCGTGATCTGCCTCGCCCTTGCGGCGCTCCGCCCCGCTCCGCGCGCGCCGCCATCCGTCGGCCACCTCCTGCCTCTTACCTGCTGCTCTGCCCACCTCCTGACATGCCCCGCGTGTCGCTGGCCGCCTCATGCCTCCTACCTCTTTCCCCGTCCCGCCCCACGACCTTGCGCTGGCCCGGTCGACGAGTACGTGCCGGATCTCACTAGATCCGGTTGGAAGTGGTGCTCAAGGGGTGGATCTGGAAGGAAGGCGGACGGAGCTTGGAGCACGACTGCTGGAGGACGCGACATGGCGTCGAGTACCTGTGAGAGAGGAGAGAGACGAGCAGGAGAGGAAATGGAGCACCGGGGGAAGGAGATGGGATGCTGGATGGAGAGAGAATGGAGGTGGCCGTCATTCTCGCGGACCCGCCGTCATCATGAGGGGTGGCAACCAACACCACTGCCGCTGCCAGTAGCAAAAGTTATAGCACGCGTGGATGTAGATCCCCTCATGGGGTCGGTGCCGGCCGAGAAGACTGCAACCGATGACGATAGGAGCGAGGGTGTCACTAGCTTGGAGACCCTACTTGCCTTCCCCGAGGACGACGAGCACGACGAGGCGCCAGCGGCGGAGGACGAGGCCGAGGACAACGTGCAGTACAAGATGAGCCGCCGGGATGCAATTTCAATTTCTTGCTGCTTATTGATGTGTTCCTCCCCCCATCTGCTTCCACCAAGTGGGCGTTGGAGGTCTTCCTCTCCTGCTACCCTCCAACAGCACCATCGTTGCCATGTTCTTCTTTTGTAAGACGAGATTGTTGTGACGAAACTGTCCATTGTCGCCTCTACCTACTTCGTCGGAAGACCGTCTGCAATCTGACGTTGCTCCACACATCGCCGGAACTCCGGGTGCCAGTTTTCTATTAGGTATTGCATACTGAAACCACAAGGAGAATCAGAATTATGCTATTTGTTTTTCCAAAAACGTACAGTTAATGAAGGTTTATTAATCCTCTTGTCTTGTTATTTGCAAGCAAGTGAGGTGTGTGGATAATTATAGATAGCGGGATAAAATAAAAATAAGTAAATGGCAGCAAGGTAATGAAGGTTTTATCAATTTTGTGTGAATAGACCCGGGGGTCATAGCTTTCCCTAATGGCATCTCTCATGGGAAAATAGCAAATGATGGGTAAAAAAATTACTATTGGACAATTGACATAAAAGCGGATAGTTATGTGATATTCACGACAATTATCATGTATATATAGGCATCACGTCTATAAATAAATATGTCGACTCCTACCTGCACCTATTAATATTACTCCACTCATCCAAACAGAGTAGTGCATGGAGAACAATGACATGATGTAGACAAAGTAAAATCAAGCAATATGAATAGGCCCCATAGTTTTATGCTTAGTAGGAGCAACACAAAGACGTATCTTTTCCCCTTCTGTCACTGGGATATGGAAATTTGTCAGGTTGAACCTATCACAACGCACCTCTCTCACCGAAGAAATATTGATCTAGTTGTCCAAACTATTTCAATAGACCGGAGAGAATTACGAAACTATCATAATCATGTAATCATGCACATAAGAATCACATAAGTATTTATAGGTGACTCAAATATTTATCATGAATAATCTGAACATAAACCCACAATTCATTGGATCCCAACAAACGCACCGCACAAAAGGAATTACATCATATGCATCAAAGCGAAGATGCGATGATCATTGTATTGAAGATCAAAGAGAGAGATTGCCATCTAGGTACTCACTATGGACCCGTAGGTTTGTGGTGAACTATTCAGACAGCATCATGAGGTGATACGTCTCCAACGTATCTATAATTTTTGATTGTTCCATGTTGTTATATTATCGTTTTTGAATGTTTTACAATCATTTTGTAGTCATTTTATATCATTTTTTGGTACTAACCTATTGACATAGTGCCCAGTGCCAGTTGCTATTTTCTGCAAGTTTTTACATCGCACGAAATCAATACCAAACAGAGACCAAACGCAACAAAAAAATTGTGAATTTTTTTGGGCCACAAGACATCCATTGGGCCAGGGACGCACCTGAGGGGAGCTCCGATGGGAGCACAACCCACCAGGGCGCACCTGGGGGCCCAGGCGCGCCACGGTGGATTGTGCCCTCCTCGTTGGCCTTCCGCACCGCCTCTTTGCTCTATAAATACCCCCAATATTCCAGAAACCCTAAGGAGTGGGACGAAAATTAATTCCAGCCGCCGCAGAGTCCAGAAACACCAGATCCAATCAAGACACCATCACGGAGGGGTTCATCATGTCCATTGGTGCATCTTCGATGATGCGTTAGTAGTTCTTTGTAGACCTACGAGTCCGTAGTTAGTAGCTAGATGGCTTGGTCTCTCTTTCTTGATTATAAATGCAATGGTCTCTTGGATATCCATATGATGTAAGTCTTTTTGCGGTGTGTTTGTTGGGATCCGATGAACTTTGAGTTTATGGTCAGATCTATGTTTTTATCCATGAAAGTTATTTGAGTCTTCTTTGATCTCTTATATGTGTGATTGATTATAGCCTCACATTTCTTCTCCGATATTTGGATTTTGTTTGGCAAACTTGATATATTTATCTTGCAACGGGAAGAGGTGCTTTGTGATGGGTTTGATCTTATTGTGCTTGATCCCACTGACACAAAGGAAAACGACACATATGTATCATTGCTATTAAGGATAACAAGATGGTGCCTATTTCTACATAAATAGATCTTGTCTACATCATGCCATCGTTCTTATTGCATTACTCCATTTTTCCATGAACTTAAGACACTAGATGCATGCTTGATAGCGGTCGATGTGTGGAGTAATAGTAGTAGATGCCGCAGGAGTCGGTCTACTAATCTTGGACGTGATGCCTATATAATGATCATTGCCTGGATATCGTCATGATTATTTGAAGTTCTATCAATTACCCAACATTAATTGTTTTCCCACCGTTTGCTATTTCTTCTCGAGAGAAGCCACTACTGAAACCTACGGCCCCTGGGTCTCTTTTCATCATATTTGCCTTTGCAATCTATTTTCCTTTGCTTTTACTTTCAGATCTATTAAACCAAAAATACAAAAATACCTTGATGTAATTTATTTGTTCTGCGATCCATTTATCCTATCTACCAAGTTTACCTCACGTTATTTGCCTATCTTGAGGCGCCGCACCCGAAAGGGATTGACAACCCCTTTAACATGTCGGGTTGTGAGTATTTGTTATTTGTGTGCGGGTGCTATTTGCGTGGTGTGAGGAGGTTCTCCTACTGGTTCGATAACCATGGTCTCATCACTGAGGGAAATATCTACCTTCGCTATACTACATCCTCCCTTACTCTTTGAGGAAAAACCGACGTAGTTCTAGCAGACATCAAAAGGAATTTGTGGCGCCGTTGGCGGGGAAGATCAAGTCAAGATAGTCTCCCGCCAACGTGCCAATTTCTAGTGTTGTTGTCGGGGAGGATCTTCAACATCAACCAGGTTCCTAATCACAAATCTCATCTCCTTGCAATTTACATTATTTGCCTTTTGCCTCTCGTTTTCCTCTCCCCCACTTCACAAAAAATTGCCGTTTTATTCGCTCTCTTTTTTGTTCGCCGTTTTCTCATCGGATCTGTTTTTGAGTGCAATCTTGTTGTCAATTCATCATGACTCAAGAGAACACCAAGTTGTGTGATTTCTCAAATACCAACAACAATAATTTTATCAGCACTCCAATTGCTCCTCCCGCCACTAGTGCGGAGTCTTGCGATATTAATACTGCCTTGCTGAATCTTGTTATGGAAGATCAATTTGTTGCTACTCCTAATGAGGATGTTGCGTCCCATCTTAGCACATTCGTGGAATTATGTGATATGCAAAACAAAAAATATGTGGACAATGATGTTGTGAAGTTGAGATTATTTTCATTTTCTTTGCGAGATTGTGCAAAAATTTGGTTTTCTTCTTTGCCTCGCAATAGTATCGATTCTTGGAACAAGTGCAAGGATGCTTTTATTACTAAGTATTTTCCGCCCACAAAAATTATTTCCCTTAGAACCCAGATCATGAATTTCAAGCAACTTGAACATGAGCATGTTGCACAATCTTGGGAAAGGATGAAATTGATGCTAAGGAATTGCCCAACCCATGGGTTAAATCTTTGGATGATCATACAATTTTTTTATGCCGGGTTGAATTTTATTTCTCGTAAGCTTTTCGATTCCTCCGCACAGGGTACTTTTATGGAAATTACTTTAGGTCAAGCTACTAAGTTGCTAGACAGTATTATGGCCAATTACTCACAATGGCATACCGAAAGAGCTCCTACTAGTAAAAAGGTCAATTCGGTAGAAGAAATAATTTCTTTGAGTGAAAAAGTTGATGCTCTTATGAAGTTGGTTGCTAATAAAAGTTCTCCTATTGATTTTAATGATGTGACTTTGTCTACTTTGATTGAGCAAAATAGTGATGCCATAGATGTGAATTTTATTTCACGAAACAATTTCAACAATGCTTATAGAGGTAATTTTAATCCTAGGACTTTTCCTAGTAATTCCTCTAATAATTATGGTAATTCCTATGGTAATCCTACTTATAATAATAGTAGAAACACCTCTGATCTTGAGAACAATATTAAAGAATTTATCAATACTCAAAAAGCTTTCAATACTTCGATGGAAGAAAAGTTGAATAAAGTTGATGATTTGTCTAGACGTATTGATAGAATTTCTCATGATGTAGAAACTCTCAAGATGAAAAAATTTGTGCCTAAAGTTGAAGAATCAATTAAAGATCTTTATGTTTCTGTGGATGAAAGTAATAAAATAACCGATATGCTTAGCACTAAGATATAATTTTTGGAAACAACGTTTTCTAGTGATTACTTTCAGCAAAGTGATGAAGTGAAAGTGCGTTATATCGACTAGAGGGGGTGAATAGGAGATTTTTAGAATTTCATCACTGAGGAAATTCCTTGTGAGGAAAGTCCTCAGTTATGAACTTAGTGCTACATAAATAGTACATGATCAGGAGTGCAAAAACGACTACATCAAAGTACTCAACGAGATTTAAGAGATTCGGTTTGCACAGTTCGCAAGTACAGAGTAAGCAGGTGAAGATTAACTAAAGTGAAGAATTTGAGGTTGAGGAAATTCAGAGAAAGTCTTCAGACAAATTCTTCAAACATCACAGATGAAAGTCTTCAATATACAATTGAGGAAATGAAAGAGTTGAAGAAATAGAACCCGTAGCTCGATGGAGACAGTTGTTGATGACCCAGTTCCAACTGTTGTGACAGTTGTGCGTCTGGTTCGGAGCGGCTTGGTATTGAAACCAAAAGGACACACAGTCCCGGGACACACATTCCCTACCGCATTCTCCTTGAGCTAAGGACACACAGTCCTCGCCCAACACTCGTGGTAAGTCTTCAGGGCAGACTTCCAAACCCTCACAAATTCGGTCACCCGACGATCCACAATTAACTGTTGGATGCTCTAGACCATGACGCCTAACTGTTTGGAGGATGCACAATCCTCAAAGGTAACAGGCTTCAGTTCCACAAAGGAACAACTTCTTCAGTGATGCTCAATTTGTTTTTGGTTTGGGGTTTGATGTTTGGGGTATTTCCTCACTTGATGATTTTCTATCAAAGACTCTGAGGAATTGGGTTGCTCTAAATGACAAGTGTCAGTTTCTCTCGGAGTAGCCAACCAGCAAGTGGTTGTGGGGGGTGGCTATTTATAGCCTAGGAGCATCCCGACATGATTTGGCATAAATGCCCTTTAATAGTGTGATATTTGGGTGGATAAGATTAGTGAGGTGGCGGGTGTCGCGGCAACGGTCGGAACTTTCAAATGTAAAAGTCCTCATGTCTCTCATATTCCATAGTTTTATCTCGACCCCTTTAACAGTACGGTGTTCCTATGACTCAAGTATGAAGAAAATGAAACGGAATGAGTAAATCTTCACGCTTCAAAGTCTTCAGAGTGTTTTCTTCAGGACACGCCGAATTCCTCATCTTCAATATCTTCATGAGTAATATCAATTTTTTGCAATTTCTTCGCGATCAAATTCTTCAAAGAAGGACCAAAGTCTTCACCCGAAGAGATACATTTTTAGGGGTCGATATTCATCGTATAACTTAAACTCCTCAGCGACTTGTAGAGCCTGTGTACACTCACAAACATATTAGTCTCTTGTCCTATAAGTCTTCAAACCACCAAAATCACTAAGAGGCACTAGATGCACTTACATGAAGATCTTAAAATGATTGGTGTTTCTTCTATTGATTCTTTGTTTAGTAAAATTAAGATTGATGAAAAAGGGACTGGAGAAGAGTTAACTTTAGTTAGAAGGAGTCCCTATGATTCGGAGGGTGAAAGTCTTGTTGAGAAAATTGATAAAAGTGGGTTTGACGAGGTCAAGACTTTAACTAGTGATGTGCCCACTATTTTGGATTACAAAGACTTTGATTATGATAGTTGCTCTTTGGTTGATTCTATTACTTTGTTGCAGTCCATGATAAATTCACCCCATGCTTATGAACAAAATAAAGCTTTTACTAAACATATCGTTGATGCTATGATGAAAGCTTTTGAAGAAAAAATGGAATTAGAAGTTTCAATTCCTAGAAAATTGCATGATGACTGAGAACCTACTATCTAAGTCAAGATTAAATAATGAGTGTTTTGCTTTATGTGACTTGGGTGCTAGTGTTTCTACAATTCCGAAATCTTTATGTGATGTGCTTGGTCTTACCAATATTGAAGAATGCTCTTTAAATTTGCACTTGGCGGATTCTACTATTAAAAAGCCTATGGGAAGAATTAATGATGTTCTTATTCTTGCAAATAGGAATTATGTGCCCATAGATTTTATTTTTCTTTATATTGATTGCAATCTGTCTTGTCCAATTATACTTGGTAGACCATTTTTACGTACTATTGGTGTCGTGATTGATATGAAAGAAGGCAATATTATTTTTGAATTTCCACTAAGGAAGGGAATTGAACACTTCCCTAGAACAAGAATTAAGCCACCATATGAATAAATCATGAGGGCATCAGATGAATCTAGAAAAAAAAGATGACAACACATATCCTACGCGTTATGCCTAGCTAGGGGCGTAAAACAGTAGCGCTTGTTGGGAGGCAAGCCAACTTCTATCTTTTTGATTTTTGATTTTCTTGCTGTTTTCAATAAAATACACAATAAGATCTCTTGTTAGATGTGTTTTGTGGTTTAAATTAGTGTTTGTGCCAAGCAAGGCCTTTGGGATGATTTGGGTGAAAGTTGATTTGATTTTGCTGAAAAACAGAAACTTTTGCGCTCACAAAATTATTTCTCGTTTTTAAAAGAAGAGTGATTTTTAGTTAATTCTTTTTTCACAAGATTAATAAGAAAATTATTAACATCTTCAAATTTTTTAAGAATTTCTTGAGTTACAGAAGTATTCATAGTATCCAGATTGCTACAGACTTTTTGTTTTTGACAGATTCTATTTTCTTTGCGTTGTGTGCTTGTTTTGATGATTCTATGGTTTTCTTTGATGAGTTTTTACCATATAAAAGTTGGAATACATTATATATAATGCAAAAATAAAATATGAATAGGTTTTCAACAATACTTATAGTAGTGGTTTTCTTTCTTATATTAACCGATCTCACGAAGGTTTTGTTGACTTTTGTGTGATTGAATTTTTCATGTTTTGGATGATCTTATGATGGATGAAGGAATAAGGATTAGCAAAAAGTTAAGATTGGGGATGCCCAAGTGTTAGAGCATATATCTCCATATGTGGTTTTGGTAATTGATCACAATTCCTATGGACTAATGGTTGCCATAAGTTATATTTATAGGATTTGTCCATAGGCACTTCTTGAAGTCCATCTGTCGGGTTCAAGGAGTTTATATGATGACCAAGATGTTATTCAAGGTATTATCCAAAGAATGGTCATAGAAACACTAGGTTGATCAAGATCTCAGACAAAGAGTAAATCAAGATGATCAACACACAAAGCGTATAAGATGTACCGAGAGGGATCAAGTGATCCCATGGTATGGTGTGCTTCCATTGGGCTTGCGTCAAAAGGAAGATCTCATACAACCCATGAAGGATGACGCCAAGTGGTGATCGTCATCAAGATTGTGGTGTGCAAGTTCAAGTGGATCAGCACGAATATATCATTGAAACTATTGACAATGATCATGTGCTGATAAGGACAACCTCATGTGCTAACAAGGACAAGATCAAGATAAGCATCCCTGAGCACTACATGCTTGATTCTTGTGGATGTTCACATGATGGACAAATGAAGATGAATACATAAGCTAGGCTTTCCGCATTGTGTATGGGAAAGCTACTTGAAGACTTTATCATGTCTTGCTATCAACTTGAGCCAAGAAGGAACAACAACATCAAGCTCAGGTGAAAGGGCTAACTCAAAGGTATCAGTTCCTTTGACGTTATTGTGCGGAGTGATGATCAGCGAATAAAAGTATACACTCAAGTATGGATCATCAGTACTCTTTTATGATTCTTGAGTCCTTAGGGATCCCGCACTATTAAGAGGGGATCACAGATTTTGCGATGAACTTGCTCAAACTACATCATCACTTTCTCCTCAGACCACATCTCCACTGTTTTGTTGTTATCTGAAAACAGAACCAGTGCCTCGGACATCCGGCTTTCTCCGGACGTCCGAGGACCGGACGACCGACTAGTTCGGAAATCTGGAATCCTATACCAGAGAAATCAGAGCCATATAACTCGGACTTCCGGCTCCCTCCGGACGTCCGAGGCCCGGATGTCCGGCCAAGTCCCGGAAATCCGGAAGCCTGCACCAGTAGAAGTTGAGTTCTATATCTCGGAAATCCGGCTCCCTCCGGACATCCGAGCGTCGGACGTCCGACACCCATCGGAAATCCGGAACCTACCACCAGTAGAAGTTGAGCTGTATAACTCGGATTTCCGGTCCTCTCCGGACGTCCGGTGGCTGATAAATTCAATATAGGTTCAGTCGTATCTACAGGCCTCGGATGACCGACCCCTGTCGGACGTCCGTTCGCTGTTTAATTCAAAATAGTTTCAGTCGTATCTACAGGCCTCGGACGACCGACCCCTGTCGGACGTCCGACCCCTCGCGGACGCCCGGACTTCCGACAATTGTCGGACGTCCGGACCCTGTGTGACTTAAAGTGTCCCCAACGGATCTTTTTCTCTCCCCACTATAAATACCCCCTCCCACTTCGTGAGAGGGGGGCCCAACACAGCCTTATCCTCATAAGAACACATTTCCACCTCACACACATTTGCTCACACCAAATCTTAGATCCCAAGAGCATTTGTGAGCCCCTTTGAGAGTTGTTCCAATCAAAAGATAGACCGTCTCCCTCTCCTCATGTCAACCCAAGCTATTTGAGATTTGAGCAAGTTTTGAGCATTCCCCGTGATCTTGTTACTCTTGGAGGTTGGAGACTCCTAGGCGGTAGGAGTTCTTCGGAGAGGAATCAATTCGTGTGATTTCCCCCGGAAAAGTTTGTGAGGGTTTGGAAGCCACCTCAAAGGCTTACCACTAGTGGTTGAGAAACGCCTTCGTGGTGTTATCTCAAAGGGAGAATAGGGTGAGCCTTCGTGGCGTTCGTGTGCCTTCGTGGTAACATCCACCTCTCTAACGGTGACTAGCTTCCCTGCAAGGAAGTGAACATCGGGATACATCTTCGTCTCAGTGACCTTGGTTATCCTTAACCCTAACTCCTCACTTGTGGTTTACTTGTGTTATTTGAGCATACATACATTGCATATTGGTTGTGCTCATTATATTGTGTTGGCTATTTATTGTACAAGATTAATCATTCAAGCATACCCTCTATATCCACACGTTCATACTTGCAGCCCTTGATATTTTGTGTTGATATAGTGTGATCTAGTATCTTGCGTTGTTCATCTACTTGTCGAGTGATATAGCTCAAGTAAGTTTGGGTAACTTACTTGTGCTTGTTAGTAACTGTATTGTGTCCATCTTGGTAGATCGTGTTGTTGTTACACGTTGCAGTGCCTAGTGCATTTAGGATTTGTGCTTGACAAGTACCCTCTTAGTTTATTTCCGCATTAGGTTCAAGCCAAATCCGAAGAAGTTTTTAAATAGCCTATTCACCCCCCCTCTAGGCGTCATCGAGGTCTTTTCAATTGGTATCAGAGCTAGGTCTCTCTTTAATTAGGTTTTACGACCTAGAGAGTATCGATGTCGACTATTGGATTAGTGCACAATGGCATCTTTGACTTTGATGGCACAAATTATACCCTATGGAGAATTATTATGCTTCATCACTTTCGGGCCATGGGCCCAAATACTTTACGAATTGTTCTTGTAGGGATTGTCGACAAAAAGGATGATGCATCTTCATCTACTAATGAAATGTATCTTGATTGTGAGGCCTTTCTTGCCATTCATCGAACCATAAGTCCTGAAGTGTTTAAGTCTATCTCGACTTGCAAGTCAACTCATGAAGTTTGGACTAAACTTGAAGATATATATGGTGGGTCCAATCTTGATGAAGGCGGTATTATGATGAAGGAGTTGGTGCATGAACTCTTCACTCTTTTCGATCTTAAAGAGTCCACCACTACTTCCATATCCGATTGCTTGCACACCTCAGCATCTTCAATCTCACAAGGTAATGACATGGTGAGTGAAGAAATATATGTTGATAAAAATGTCATAACCTCTATGGACACGAGCATATCTAGCACCACACATAGTGTAAATTATTGTGCTGATAGGTCATGCATTTCACCTAAAGATTCCTTGACAAATGTCTGTGGTGATATGCCTGCTTCCTCGTGTCCTCTTGATCAAAATATCTTGTTTCTCCCTAGTTGCTCTATGACTAATCATTTAGGGGATATCAAGAAATATGAAGTACTTTTGACTAATGAAGAATCTGATTCACCTAAAGAATCATCATCAACTTCTCCAGTTCACATGTGCCTCATGGCAAGAGGTAATAATGAGGTATCATCTTCCCTGTGCAATAATGATGATATTTGCGATGAGGATGATGATGATGACTTGACTGAAAATATCTATGTGATCAGTAAAATTCTTCATAAAGCTAAAAATAACGCTCTTCGAAGATTCCAAGATGTTCTTGCTTACTTTGAAAATTGTAATGATTCACTTAATCATGAACAAGCTAAAAGTGAACAACTTGAACATGAACTTGAGAAGAGTCATCAAGCATGTAGAGACTTAAGATCTTCAAAAGGAGAGATTGAAGTTGCTCATGATAAACTTAAAAAGGATTTTGAGGTCCTTCTCCTTGAATGCAATAATGTCAAGGGAGAGCTCATCAAAACCTCTAAGATCTATGAGGAGCTTCAATCTACTCATGAGAAGTCTCTATTTGCTACTTACTCCTCTCATATTGTTGATGATACTTGTACATCTAACCCCATCTCTTTTGAAGTATCAACATTGAAGGAGAATGTTGAGCTAAGTGCTCAACATGACTTACTAACTAGCAATTATGGGAAGTTGGAAGAAAACCATGTAATGCTCACAAGCTCTCATGCCGATCTTCTAACATCCCATAATGTGCAAAAGTTAGCTCATGAGGCTATCATCACCAAGGTAACATCAAGTGAGCCTCATGTGGACAATGGCACTACTTCTAGTCAAAGTACTATATTTCCATGTGCTAGTCCTTGTAATTCGTCTACTCACAATGTTGCTACCTCGTTTGATGAATTACTTTCCTTGCCTTGTTGCTCTAACATTGAAGCTTACACTTCCTCTAGTACTTGAAGTGATACTAACCGTGCAGAGGAAATCGAAGAGCTCAAGGCCCAAGTCACTTCTTTGAAGAAAGACTTGGAACAGTGTCATGAAGGGATGTCCACACTCAACAACGTCCTGTGTGAGCAAACATCTCCGAATGACAAAAATGATGTTGGAGTAAACTCAAACAAGAACAAGAGGGGCCTAGAACAAGTCAAGAATTCGGCCAAAATCATTTGCTTCAAGTGCAAAGTTAAAGGGCACCATGTTAGATCTTGCCCTCTGAAGACGAAGTCTCAAAGTCACAAGCAACAAGGGAAGCGGCCACAAACTCAATCACATATTCAACTACAAGTTGAAGGAAGGCCTCTTCCCAATAAGACCCAAACGAACACTCCCCAAGGTGAGAAATCAACTGGGAAGAAAACAAAGGGTAGATGTTGCTACTTATGTCTTGAGAAGGGTCACGTCGCTTCGTCTTGCACGAGAGGTAACTTATCCAACCCAATAACTATTGATGATACCTATTCCCTTGGGAAGGATAAGGTTGGCAATGTGTTTGCCAAGTTTGTTGGTACTCAAAATGGTGTCAGGAAAAGAACCATTTGGGTTGCCAAGCCTATTGTGATTAACCTCTTAGGACCCAACGTAGTTGGGGACCAACAAGCTCAAACTTGATCAATAGGTGACTATGGAGGACATTAGAGACTTGGATACATAATGAAGAATTAAGGGGTCTTCATCATTCATATTATCTCAAGCCAAGTCATTTGGATTATCGAGTTTCTATCTTATATCCAATGTGCCTCCTTACGGTAACTTATACTTAAACTGTTTACATTGTTAGGTGCTTGCCCCTTTGCATGTTGTGGTTTTGTACCTTGCATGCGTTTGTATATGTTGTGCTTCCAACTTGCTTATCTTGAGTAATCAAGTATGGATATGTTGGTTTGCATATCATGTACATGTGAGTCTTGTATTGAGCCTTTTGTGTCTTGTTTGTATTTTTGTTGGCTCTTGTGAGAGATTAATGGATTATCCCATTGTGGGGGAGCGATGTGCTTTGCACACCTCTCAATCCTATAAATGTGTATACATGGGGAATACCACTTAGTTTTGATATTTCAAGATTATCTAGTTTCTGTGTGGTATGTCTTACTCATGAGAAATTCAAATTCTATATGGTCCATTAATTATCTCTTGTTGGTTTTAATTTGCCACTTGTTAATATTGTTGGTTTATCACATTATGGGGGAGTAATATGCTATGTGCATATTACAAACCTAGAAAATGTGTACATTTGAGGTGTTGCCACTTAGTGTTGATATTGTAAATTATCCTGTTCCTAGCTGGCATGTTATCTCTACAAGTGTCATTTGCTTGCGTTTTATGGGTAAAGATGATCTTGGATATATTTGTGATCTACCAATGAGTATCATTTCGAAAATACTTCTTGTCCTTGACAATTGGTATTCCCATCATGTGATTGGAATTGCTAATCATCATTACATTGGATTTTGTGTTTCGTTTGTATCTTGCCTCTTATGGATCTATTTTAACATGTCTAGTGCTTGTATAGATATAGAGAAAGTGATGATCCCATCGTGTGCGTTTTGTATTTAAATGCAAATTCTATATAATGCACGTCCCTTGGGGGAGCTATCCTATTTTCTTTTGAACACTCTCTTTATTCACTCATCATAAAATCTTTTGATCCCCATCAAGTGTGTGTTGATGGGAGGCAAGTCTTGCTCTTTATGATGCTTTGTGCCATCATGAAAATTTGTCGAGGGCTTGGTTTGTTGGAACCTAGCTCTCTTTTGGAAACTAGAAACCTCGTGTTTGTTTTTCTTCAATTGGTTTCTTGTTGCCTTCTATTTGGCATGTGTTAATGGATATCTCATTCCCTGAGGTATCTTTTAATTGATATCCTTCAAGTGATAGCTCTTTTGTTTTAGGATCTTATTATCACTTGATACCTTGTCTTTTGATGACTTATCAACTTTGTGTTGAGTTGATTCTTAAGAGTCTTGAGCATGCGTATCTAGCTACTATATACAACTTCTTTTGCTTGATTTCCTTCTTTGACCCAATATATAGGGGAAACCCCACCTTGTCATAAATTGGCTAAAAGTGTGCATGAAATTCAAATTTATATCTATATGCACATATGTATGTGGAGGTTGTCCTATGCACTGCTGGTTTTCTAACTCTTTGGTCCCAATGAGTTTGGGCACCATTTTGTTTGTTTTGTTGTTCCAGGAACAACTGGAAATGGATTGGATGCTCGGCTTACCTATAAGGAAGATGTTAAGACCATGTGATTATTGGAGCCAAGTTAGGATGATCGAAGAACAACTATCTACTACATCAATCCAATGTTGTCTCGGTAACAAGTATCCACTTAATGCATTCTTTTCTTGCAAAGGACCCAACCTGTCTTTCCTTTTCAGGTTGCATCATGGCATGAATCTCTTGATTTGTTCTCGTAGTACTTGTTTGCTTTCTCAAAGCATCCGAACGATGATGTCTTACTATTAGTTGGGATGTCTTTGATGTTCGTATGTTGGAAGTTCATATTGTACAATAAGAAAATATTAGGCCATGTGCTATGCTTCCAAGCAAAAGATCTCATTGATATATTTATGACTTCCTTTTTGGATATCTAGTTTGTTCCTTCTTGTAACCATTTTGTGTGTACATCCTTCTTTGTGGATATATATCATCATGATTGTCTTCTACTTAGAATCTTTTACACATGAGAGAAGTTACATCTCTAATTGATATCCTCTTTTCTTTCACGTCCATCGTTGCATTTCCTCTTTCAAGTTTTTTTTGATGGCTTCGTGAAAGGATTTGTTTTGTGTGCGCATCTTATTTCTACATCTTGATGCACTCTTTGGCAGTGAAGATTATTTTTCCTCGTGCTTGTCTTGATGAGGGTTTTGCCATTTCAACTAGTATCCCTCCTATTGACAAGGTTCTTACTTCCTATCTTCACAATGGGTTGTCACAAGCGTTGGTTCTTATTTTATTTATTAGTAAGCTTGTGAACCCATTTTCTAGTATGTGTGTGTGGGAATGATATGTCTTGCACTTTGTATCTCATATTCATCAAGACTATGTTGATGAGTAATGCTCATCCTTATCTTAAGTCTTCTCAAGTGCTTTGCCATGACTCACACACATTACTTTGGTTGATCTTATTCCTAAGTTGCTTCCTTTACATGTTGCTCAACCATTAGTTTTGTGCAATTGATATGCTTATTGTCTCATCTATCTTCTTGCACTCGCTGTGTGTTTCTATTAATTCTGGGGGAGCAACGATCCTATTTTGTGCACCTGTGTCAAATACAAAAGTCTCATATTAGTGCACAACTCATGGGGAGCTTCTCTAGTTTTTGATAAAGCACTATGTTGCCTCTATCATAATATCTTTTATTCATGTGGTTCGAATGACCATATGATTGTTTGTTCCATCTGGAATTCTTTGATTGCTTGCCTCTATCTTTGTATGTCTTTGTGGCATACAATCCTTTTATCTGCAATCTTTGGGTCCTCAATATAGTTTGTTTTCCTCCAACTACTTATCATTGTATTTGTGTATTTTTCTGCACTCATTTGCTGAGAAGTACACACTTTTTGGAGGACCACCTACTATTTTGGCTTTCTAAACTTGTCGTCCATTTTGGCAATCGATGCCAATGGGGGAGAAGTTTAGAGAGTTTACTTTGGATATGTTTAGAGGGTTTTGCTTTTATTGCGTAAGCATTTACATCTTGCGCACATGCATTATTACCTTGTATGTGTGCGCTTGGTTATGCTTATTTCCTTATATAAACTCTCTTGAAGTGGTTGTCTTCAATTACCAAAATGGGGGAGATTGTTAGAGCATATATCTCCATATGTGGTTTTGGTAATTGATGACAATTCCTATGGACTAATGGTTGCCTTAAGTTATATTTATAGGATTTGTCCATAGGCACTTCTTGAAGTCCATCTGTCAGGTTCAAGGAGTTTATATGATGACCAAGATGTTATTCAAGGTATTATCCAAAGAATGGTCATAGAAACACTAGGTTGATCAAGATCTCAGACAAAGAGTAAATCAAGATGATCAACACACAAAGCGTATAAGATGTACCGAGAGGGATCAAGTGATCCCATGGTATGGTGTGCTTCCATTGGGCTTGCGTCAAAAGGAAGATCTCATACAACCCATGAAGGATGACGTCAAGTGGTGATCGTCATCAAGATTGTGGTGTGCAAGTTCAAGTGGATCAGCACGAATATATCATTGAAACTATTGACAATGATCATGTGCTGATAAGGACAACCTCATGTGCTAACAAGGACAAGATCAAGATAAGCATCCCTGAGCACTACATGCTTGATTCTTGTGGATGTTCACATGATGGACAAATGAAGATGAATACATAAGCTAGGCTTTCCGCATTGTGTATGGGAAAGCTACTTGAAGACTTCATCATGTCTTGCTTTCAACTTGAGCCAAGAAGGAACAACAACATCAAGCTCAGGTGAAAGGGCTAACTCAAAGGTATCAGTTCCTTTGACGTTAGTTGTGCGGAGTGATGATCAGCTAATAAAAGTATACACTCAAGTATGGATCATCAGTACTCTTTTATGATTCTTGAGTCCTTAGGGATCCCGCAGAATTAAGAGGGGATCACAAGTTTTGCGATGAACTTGCTCAAACTACATCATCACTTTCTGCTCAGACCACATCTCCACTGTTTTGTTGTTATCTGAAAACAGAACCAGTGCCTCGGACATCCGGCTTCCTCCGGACGTCCGAGGACCGGACGACCGACTAGTTCGGAAATCTGGAATCCTATACCAGAGAAATCAGAGCCATATAACTCGGACTTCCGGCTCCCTCCGGACGTCCGAGGCCCGGATGTCCGGCCAAGTCCCGGAAATCCGGAAGCCTGCACCAGTAGAAGTTGAGTTCTATATCTTGGAAATCCGGCTGCCTCTGGACATTCGAGCGCCGGACGTCCGACACCCGTCGGAAATCCGGAACCTACCACCAGTAGAAGTTGAGCTGTATAACTCGGATTTCCGGTCCTCTCCGGACGTCCGGTGGCTGATAAATTCAACATAGGTTCAGTCGTATCTACACGCCTCGGACGACCGACCCCTGTCGGACGTCCGGTCGCTGTTTAATTCAAAATAGTTTCAATCGTATCTACCGGCCTCGGACGACCGACCCCTGTCGGACGTCCGACCCCTCGCCGACGCCCGGACTTCCGACAACTGTCGACGTCGGGACCCTGTGTGACTTAAAGTGTCCCCAACGGATCTTTTTCTCTCCCCACTATAAATACCCCCCCTCCCACTTCGTGAGAGGGGGGCCCAACACAGCCTTATCCTTATAAGAACACATTTCCACCTCACACACATTTGCTAACTCCAAATCTTAGATCCCAAGAGCATTTGTGAGCCCCTTTGAGAGTTGTTCCAATCAAAAGATAGATCGTCTCCCTCTCCTTCTCTCAACCCAAGCTATTTGTGATTTGAGAAAGTTTTGAGCATTCCCCGTGATCTTGTTACTCTTGGAGGTTGGAGACTCCTAGGCGGTAGGAGTTCTTCGAAGAGGAATCAATTCGTGTGATTTCCCCCGGAAAAGTTTGTGAGGGTTTGGAAGCCACCTCAAAGGCTTACTACTAGTGGTTGAGAAACGCCTTCGTGGTGTTATCTCAAAGGGAGAATAGGGTGAGCCTTCGTGGTGTTGGTGTGCCTTCGTGGTAACATCCACCTCTCTAATGGTGACTAGCTTCCCTCCAAGGAAGTGAACATCGGGATACATCTTCGTCTCAGTGACCTTGGTTATCCTTAACCCTAACTCCTCACTTGTGGTTTACTTGTGTTATTTGAGCATACATACATTGCATATTGGTTGTGCTCATTATATTGTGTTGGCTATTTCTTGTACAAGATTAATCATTCAAGCATACCCTCTATATCCACACGTTCATACTTGCAGCCCTTGATATTTTGTGTTGATATACTGTGATCTAGTTTCTTGCGTTGTTCACCTACTTGTCGAGTGATATAGCTCAAGTAAGTTTGTGTAACTTACTTGTGCTTGTTAGTAACTGTATTGTGTCCATCTTGGTAGATCGTGTTGTTGATACACGTTGCAGTGCCTAGTGCATTTAGGATTTTTGCTTGACAAGTACCCAGTCGTGGATCGCATTCCCCGATTCCGGACACCTCAAGGTCACTTTTCCAACCTGGTGGACAACGTCCTTGCTGCAACTCGCCATTTGGAATCTCTTCCAATTCACGGCAATACTCCTGCCGAGATAGAGGCAAGGAACGCCATTGAGATGTTGAAAACGGCGGTGGTTCAAAACTCCCAGTTCTCACATAGCCTAGATAGGCTGCATTCCACTCCCCAGGCGAGTCGCACAAGGAGTCGGCGAGAGGACCAGCCCGCTGTAAACAGCGGACCGCGGCTCATCCCTCAGGACAACCTGCCTGATCATCAAGACCCGCCAGGCCGGGATCTCCCGGACATTCAAGTCGCCCCAGCCCCTCTTGTCGGGAGCGGCGGACGAGTGGGGGTGCCGTGCTTGGCCCCCGCCCGTCGCAACGAACGAATGCCCAAGGATTTTAAAGGACCAAGAAAGGTGCCTAACTACACCCCGGACCTTGAGCCGGCGTCATGGGTCGAGAGTTATGAAATCGCCATGGACATGCTCGACCTAAACGAAGCAGTTTGCGCCAAATACTTCACAATGATGCTCGAAGGGACAACGTGTACTAGGTTAAAAAACGTACCCCCCAACTCCATCCAGACCTGGGCTGAATTGAAAGAGCGCTTCATCAAAAACTTCCAAGGAACCTGCAAACGTCCAATGACGATTGTCGATCTGCAGCACTGCGTTCAGCGCCCCGATGAGTCGGCCCACCACTGGTCACGGCGGGTCGCGGAAATCATTCACTCATCAGACGGCATTACGGCGGCTCAGGCTGTGCTGATCCTCGAGCATAATTGCCACTATGAACCTCTGGTACAGAAGTTGGGGTGACTCAAGCGAAAGGTCCAAGACATGGGGGAGCTAATGGATACCCTCACTAGATACGCTGAGGCGGACGACACCAAAGATCCCGGTGAGGATGGTAAAGCTAACTCGCCAAGGAAGGGCGAGTCATCCAAAAATCATACCCGGTTCCAGAGACGTAACCGCCACAATCAGGGAGCGAATGGCAAGAGAAGGCAGCAGGAAGAATCTTCGGATTTAGTCGCCAATACCAACACCAACAATGGCAACCAACGCTAGAAGAAAGGAAGGGGATACAGTGGTAAAAAGCCGCGCAACTATGAAGAGTTACTCAAGGGCCCTTGACCGCACCACGCCATGGCAGACGGACCGACAACTCATTCCTGGGAGAACTGTTACGTGATGCGGGAGTTTCGGGCGGAGGCGATCAAAAAGGGGCAAAATGCTGACCCGAACCAACGGCAAGAACAGTTCGGTGCACCCAACCAACGTCAGAACCCCTTCGGCGGTTTTCCCGAGGCGGGGGCTCAGGGTGGCTCGCAGCCGAGCAGCGGCCAGTATCCGGTGCATCACCAGCGATGGTATAACCTGCCCGGAGTTTTTCAGCAACCACCCCCGCAGGAGGCTTCGCAGGGCCAGGATGACAACGGCAGCTTTCGCAACAACCCCAAACAGTTAAACAATGGGCAGTGCCACGTTTTCACCACCAATGCTTGGAGGCGTGATAAAAACGTGAGTCATTGAGCGTACAGTGTGTCTGAGCCGACACTCCCCAGGTACCTCCACTGGTCCGAGCAGACCATATCATGGAGTAGGGAGGATCATCCGCCAAGAGTTGACAATCCTGGCGACTTAGCGTTGGTCGTAGCTCCCCAAGTTGGGGGGTATACCCTGTCGAAACTACTAATGGATGGTGGCAGCAGCATCAATATTTTGTATTTTGACACTTTCCAAAGGATGAACCTGTTGGAAAAGGATTTGATGCCTTCAACCACGGTATTCCACGAAATCGTCCCAGGCAAATCGGCGTACCCCATAGGCCGAGTCAGACTCACAGTTGCATTTGGAACAGCATATAACTACAGGAGTGAGTCGCTGATGTTTGAGGTGGTCAAATTGAAAAGCCCCTACCATGCGCTGTTTGGGCGGCCGGCTTACGCCCGGTTCATGACTCGCCCATGCTATGTTTACCTTAAACTCAAGATGCCTGGTCCTAAAGGACCCTTCACGGTTGACGGTGATAGGAGAATTGCAAGGGAATGTGAAGAAGGGGACGCGGCTTACGCGGAAGTCGCCTGCGCTGCAGAGGAGCTCAAATATCATCGGGCCAATGTTGATCCGGCTGATTTGTCGCCCTTGAAAAAGCCAACAACAGATGCTGAGCCGCCCCTCAAGTTCAAACCAATGGATGACACTAAAACGGTTGATTTTGTTCCTGGCGACTCAACCAAGCAGTTCACCATTGGGACGGGTCTGGATCCCAAATAGGAAAGCGCGCTCATCGAATTCATCCGTGAGAATCGGGACATCTTCGCATGGAAACCTTCTGACATGCCTGGTGTGCCGAGAGAATTCGCTGAGCACCATCTTAATGTTGACCCAAAGGCAAAACCTATCCAGCAGTATCTTCGTAGGTTTAACGAGGAACGACGCAAGGCAATCGGGGAAGAAGTTGCCCGTCTCTTGGCTGCCGGATTCATCGTAGAAGTTTTTCACCCCAAATGTTTGGCTAACCCGGTCTTGGTGCTCAAAAATAATGGTACCTTCCGTATGTGCATTGATTACACGGACCTCAACAGAGCTTGTTCGAAAGATCATTTCGCTCTTCCCCGCATCGACCAGATTATTGACTCGGTGGCGGGATGCGAACGTTTGTGCTTCTTGGACGCCTACTCTGGATATCACCAAATCATGATGGCCGTGGAGGATCAAGAGAAAACATCTTTTATAACCCCCTTTGGGGCTTTTTGCTATGTGTCCATGCCATTTGGACTCAAGAATGCAGGGGCGACTTATCAGCGCTGCATCCAGAATTGCCTCCGTAGCCAAATCGGACACAACGTCCACGCCTATGTCGATGACATTGTGATTAAAACCCGCCAGGGGGAGACGCTATTGGAGGATCCCAAGGAAACTTTCGATAATATGCGGGTATATCAGATGAAGCTAAATCCCACCAAGTGTGTTTTTGGTGTCCCTGCAGGAAAATTGTTGGGCTTCCTGGTGTCTGAGCGTGGCATCGAATCATGTATCATCCCATCCATCATCGAAGTATGTTTATGGCAAGTCGGAAGCTTAAACATTATTTCCAAGAACATCCCATCACGGTGGTTAGTTCCGCCCCCCTCGGGGACATCATCCAGAATCGGGAGGCAGCGGGCGGATTGCCAAGTGGGCGATTGAACTTGGGCCACATCACGTACGATACACCCCTCAGACGGCCATCAAATCTCAAGCCTTGGTTGATTTCGTCAATGATTGGACCAAGTTACAGGCCCCGGAAGGCAGGCCTGATCTTACATACTGGACTATTTATTTTGACGGATCCAGACAGTTGGAAGGCTCGGGGGCTGGTGTGGTACTGGTATCCCCTCAAGGAGACAAATTCTGTTATGTCCTCTGACTCATGTTTCCGTGCACCAACAATGCTGCAGAATACGAAGCTTTACTTCACGGCCTACGAATCGCCAAGGAGATGAACCTTACGCGGGTCAGATGTTTTGGCGACTCTGATCTGGTGGCTCAGCAAGTTTCAGGCACTTGGGATTCTCGAGACCCTATGATGGCGGCTTACAGGAGGGCTGTGTCCGATGTGGCGGGTCATTTCCATGGCTATCAGGTTGATCAAATGGACCGGCGCCTTAACGAGGCGGCTGATGCCGTTTCGCGCCTCGGTTCCGAGCGAAAGCCGGTTCCCCCCAATGTTTTTCTTGATACTTTGCATAATCCCTCTGTGTGTTTGCCATCAGAGGAGGAGTTGGAGATACCAGATCCTAAGTCTCAGTTCGTGGCGGATCTCCACGTTACGCCGGATTGGGTTCTTCCCTATCTGGCCTATCTCGCCCGAGGCGAGTTACCAACAGATGAAGTTTTGGCCCGCCAAATCGTTCGGCGAAGCAAATCCATGGTGATCATCAACGGCGAATTATATAAGCGAAGTACCTCTGGGGTTTTTCAACGGTGTGTTTCCTCTGAAGAAGGGTGCATAATTCTAAATGACATTCATTCCGGAGATTGTGGGCATCACGCCGGGTCACGTTCTTTGGTTTCAAAGGCTTTCCGTCATGGTTTCTTTTGGTTGACGGTTCATGCGGATGCAGAGGAGATAGTTCGTCGATATGATGGATGCCAACATTATGGGCGACAGGCTCATGTGCCGGCTCAAGAACTAAGGATGATTCCCATCACTTGGCCTTTCGCGGTCTGGGGGTTGGACATGGTTGGCCCCTTTAAAATGTCATCCAACAAGAAAACCCATTTGCTGGTGGCGGTTGATAAATTCACCAAGTGGGTTGAGGCAGAGCCTGTTGGAGCTTGCGATGCGGAGACGGCGGTCAAATTCTTGAAAAAGTTGATTATCCGGTTTGGATATCCGCAGAGTATCATTACTGACAATGGCACTAATCTGCCTCAAGGGGCAATGCAGGAGTTTTGCCGTCGAGAGCATATCCGGCTTGATGTTTCTGCGGTTGCTCACCCACAATCTAATGGACAGGCGGAGCGGGCGAACCAGGAAGTTTTACGGGGAATCAAGCCCCGACTCATGGTTCCCTTGGAAAGAACCCCGGGGTGTTGGGTTGAGGAGTTGCCTTCAGTGCTATGGAGCATCCGGACCACCCCGAACCGATCCACGGGTTTTACCCCTTTCTTTCCGGTCTATGGAGTAGAAGCTATTCTTCCCACTGACATAAGGCATGACTCGCCTAGAGTTGCCGCTTATGTGGAACAGGACAATGAGTTCGCGCGTCAGGATTCTTTGGACGCCTTAGAGGAGGCGCGTGATTTGGCTGCAGCCCGATCGTCCATTTATCAGCAGGACTTATGGCGTTATCACAACCACCGGGTCAAGAGCCGAACCTTTCAGGAAGGCGACTTAGTGCTTCGGCTGATACAAGATCGCGCTGGCATGCATAAGTTATCACCACCATGGGAAGGACCGTTCGTCGTCAGCAAAAATCTTCACAATGGGTCTTACTATGTGGTGGATCTCCGGCCTAACCGGCCAACCACGGAGGCTGAGTCGACTCGCCCCTGGAATATTGCCCACTTGCGGCCTTATTACACTTGAGCTCTTAAGCTCTACATTTTGTAAGTTTTTCGTTTCTTATAAAGCAATAAAGTTAAACGCCTCCCGACTTGGGGGCTTTTTCTCATTGAGATTAATTTTATTACCCATTTGGCCTGCAAAAAGTTACTGCATTACAAATGGTTATACTGAACTGTGTGTTGGCCGAATCGCCATATGGACCCATGAACTCTTGGCGAGTTATTCCTCTAATGGACCCTGAACTTGCTTTGGTTAAAACATGTCTGGTACCGGCAAGCGCCTCACATGGAAAATAGAGAGACCATTGGTTCATTGAACCAACTTCACTGAAGCTTGACTTGTGCCTGATCGGCCGGTCTAAATGCTTGGGCTTTTGATACAAAAGTCTCCCTTGGGTGGCGCTTGAGCTTGTTTTGACTCGCCCTATCCTGTCGCGATCTTATGAGCTGACGAAATTATTATCTTGGGTGGCGCTTGAGCTTGTTTGACTCGCCCTATCCTGTCGCGACCTTATGAGCCGACGAAATTATTATCTTGGGTGGCGCTTGAGCTTGTTTGACTCGCCCTATCCTGTCGCGACCTTATGAGCCGAAGAAATTATTATTTAGGGTGGCGCTTGAGCTTGTTTGACTCGCCCTATCCTGTCGCGACCTTATGAGCCGACGAAATTGTTATTTTTTACCTCCCTGGCACTGCCACAAGGTTTTTCAGACTCGCCTCAAAATATTTTTGGGGCGACTGCTATTTGTTATCACTAAGATGGTTTGACATATGTTTTCCAGCTTAGAGCGGGTTGACGATCAAAATCACTCTAGCCGTGGCAGATTAAGCATCATAAAAAGGCCTCAATGGCGGGTCAAGTGTTATGATAAAAAGCCTCAAAACGGCGGATCAAGCATTTCAAAACGCCTTAAGGGCGACATAAGGATTTTTTAAGGTGTCACTGGAGCAGCTTTGATTCCTAAAGAGACCTATTACATGGCTCTCATGGCCAAATCAATGAAATTTTATTCTGGTGATGCCCTTGGATCAGCCTGCTGCGAGCTTTGGCCGACCTCGATTTGCAAGTGGCCCAGTACCGAGTTACACTTGGATAATGCGGCAAATTCATCTTCATCAGTCAAGATTGATGAGAGATCCGCGTCCAAGTCAAAAGGATTCTTGGGTCGACGCGGAGTTAAGCTGGTCGTCACAAAGGTTGGCGGGTTAACCTTCTTGTTCTTGTTGTCATAGGCGGCTTGGTATTTGGATAAGTCCAGGCTTGCGGCAAGCTGAGTCGCCGCCAAACGGGAGTCCTTGACAACACGCTGGTAGTCCTCTTCGGCGAATTCTGATCCATCATCTTTCAGTTGAGGAAAGCCCGCTGCTACTTCTTCTCGGTTTTCATACCACCTCCCCTCTCTGCTCTACCCCCCCTCTCTGTACATTCTATACCACCTCTTGTACATACAATTTTCATAGTTGCAATACAGAAATTGGTTGTGGGGGGTTTTCCCTACAGTAGCCGGTCAAAAAAAAACTTCTTCTCGTTTTATCTCTGGAGCATATGCTAAGCATCGACTCAGTGTAGTCAGCGCCCCTTTTCGGGCGACCGACCGAGTTAACTCGCCAATCTGGGGAGGAAGAGTGGATAAGCAGCCAAGCATCTTCTTTATTGATGTTATAGGTTCCTTGGCGCCCATCACCGCTTTCACAGTCAGTACACTCCCGGTATATAGCTGCTCCGTCAGCGTGTAAATCGCCTTCAGCGTCAGGACGCAATCATCCTGAAGGTTGGCGGCTCTCGGACCTGTATAAGGGGTAATAATAATGAGCGACTTAGATAAAAGTTATTTGTTTACAAAGGTCAAGAGTTAGTTTTTACCAAAGACGGCTTGCGCCATGTTTGAGATATGTCGCTTTAAGCCGTACATCTCTTGTTGCACAGTATCCAACTTGGCTTCAGCCTTTTCTGCTCGCTTTGTTAAAACATCTTGGTCAGCTGGAGCCCTTTTTAAGTCGGCTTTTAGCTTTTCCGTCTTAGCTAAGACCAGTTGATACTTCTCCTCTGATTTGGCCCGGGCATCCTGCTGATCAGATAAGCTTTTCTTCAAGTCGCCAAGTGCTGATTCAGTCTGGATAAGAGATTCCTGTTGAAGCATATGGTTAAGGGGCAAGTCTCAAAATTATTGCAAGCAACATCCCTGACACTTGTGGGCTAGTGTATAATTTTTTCACACAAAATTATACAGCATCAAGACCCGGCTCATCTTTTTACTGATGACCCGGCCCTTGGGGGTTACTGGTCCAAAGTTTTTCAAGTCATCAAGACCCGGCTCATCTTTTTACTGATGACCCGGCCCTTGGGGGTTACTGGTTGAAAGTTTTTAAGTCATCAAGACTTGGCTCATCTTTTTACTGATGACCCGGCCCTTGGGGGTTACTGGTCGAAAGTTTTTTAAGTCATCAAGACCCGGCTCATCTTTTTACTGATGACCCGGCCCTTGGGGGTTACTGGTCGAAAGTATTACAAGTCATCAAGACCCGGCTCATCTTTTTACTGATGACCCGGCCCTTGGGGGTTAATGGGGATAATATAGTATACAACAAAACGTACCTCATGTTTGTTTTTCAGCATCCGAAGCAGGCTTTTCTCCATCTCATAACTCGCCTCTAGGCGACTTGCAAAGGCAGAGCAAAGTTCTTTGAATTCTAGATGTTCATATTGAGAGAGCTTAGCCTTGGAGAGTTCATGCTCAGGAATAGTTTGAGCTGATGATGATACATGCTTCGATAAAACCGTTGTGGCCGGTTTAGAGAAGCTAGTACCAGTGGTAATTACAGCGTTCGGGTCTTCTGCAGTTGTCAATGGACTTGGCGGGTTTGGTGCATCCATGGTTTCCTTGGGAGAGCTAGGGAGATCTACTTGATCTTCAGGTTTGTCTTGGTCCGGGTTGTCTTGGATCGGCGCCGACTTTTCGATAGGCTCCGAAATTGTGATGGGAGTTGACCCGCCAGTTTTTCCTTTCTTCGCCTGTGCTCTGAAAGGAGAAGGGGGTGCGTTTAAAGGACTGAAAATTTATCACCATCAGACTAAAATTAAATATTATCAAAGACTTACCCAAGGACACGGATCATCGGTGGAAGTGCCGACATTACTGAGTCGCCAGATGTAGGAGGAGAACTCTGCAAAAATTGTACTTCAAAGATATAAGCAAGTTACAAATGCGATCCAAAAATACATGAAGAAGTGTTGTTAAAGGATACCTCATTTGGCCTTTTCTTGTTCCTTGTTGGTAAACCGGACACCAGATCGCCGGAATGACTTCGGTCTTCCGATTTGAAGTGTGTTGTGCTTTCATCAGAAGAAAATTTGGGTCCAAACAAGCATTTGGGTGTGAGAAGGGAACTTTCCCACAAATTCGCCTGGCCGGCTTAGGTGGAGAAGGAGATGAATCGGAGGAAACAGAAATTACCTCTACGGAATCCTCCTGGCTTTCATTGTCTTCATTCTATTCAAGAGATGCAGAGGTGTAAATACAAAGTTATCAGTAATGGCTGGCGAGTTAAGAGAGGATAGGTTTCTACCTCCGAAGGTGCGTCGCCGACTTGGGATTCATCGGCCTCAGATGGTTCGGTCACAGCAGCTTTGCCCTTGCCCTTGGATTTCTTCTTTGGAGGCGGCCTAGCTTGCTTCATGGCTGACTTTTTTGGCCTCTTGGACCAAAATTTATCACCTTTCTGAAATGGCATATTTTATAAGAGGTCATAGTTCGAATGAGACATAAGAAGTAAAAGAAAAAAGGCGGGTCAAAGTTGTTTACCTTAGGTGTCGGGTTAATCTTGCAGAAAGGTTTGAGACCTATTTGGCCGCATTTTCCCGCGGGCTCGCCAGTCAGCTTCTTGATGATGGTGACAATGTCACTTTCCATCAGAGCCGTGTGAAAGTAGCGCTGAGGATGATCTAGGGTGCCGTCAAATTCACACATTAACCCGTCGTGGCGACTTAAAGGGAGGATGCGCCATTCGACCCAACAGCGGATCAAGTCAACTCCAGTTAGGCCGTTGTTTGTCAAAGATCTTAACTCAGACAATACTGGGATAAAATCTGACTCCTCCTCTTCGGTGAGCTTGTCTGGGAGTTTGAAATTCGTTGGAAGGCGATCTTCCCTATAACCCAGAAGTTTGTTTTCGCCCTCAGGCGAGGTCTCTTGACAATAGAACCAAGACTCGCCCCAGCCTTTGGGGTGGCTTGGCATGGCGAGTGACGGAAATGGGCTATCCCTGCGGCGCTGAACATTTACATAGCCAAGCTCCAAGCTGGGGCCATTGTGAAATTCTGTTTGGCGATTTAAGTGGAAGAAGTACCAGAATAAGGGAACGGAGGGTTCCATCCACAAGGTGTTCAAACACCTGGAACTGGCATAGGTTGCTTATCGAGTTGGGCCCTAGATCTTGGAGGCGGACATTCATAAAAGACATGGCGTCTCTGAGGAACTTCGATCCAGGCGGCTTAAAACCCCGCTCAAGGTGTTCAACGAAAACAACTATTTCCCCTTCTTTGGGATTGGGGATTTCTTCTCCGAACCCGGTGCGCCAACCGATAACATCCTGAGGGTCCGAATTTCCCGTTTTCACATAATCCTCTAGTATGGCATCATTAACCTTGGTGGGGAGCCAGTCACTTTTGAAAACGGCGCCCATGCTACAAAGGGATAAAATTACGGGTGAATTGACACGCCAAAACATCTACTGAAAGAGGTGAAACGATTTCATTTGACTCGCCAAATAATTTGTCCGCTGGCTGAGGAAATTTTTTGATCCGCCAACGAAGGCCCGGGTCAGGTTGCCAGGGCGACTTACGAAACTTTGGCTACTTAAGGGAGCGGTGTTTCAAGGCATCACCGGTATTTATCCAAAAATGGCGATGTATGAGACTACAAACAGTTTTCACATAACAAGCGGCAGATTATGGATCTACTGGACAGATAGAAATGAACGCGGAAAATGACCGGATATGGCAACCTGCGACTAAGATGGGATAATAGTGTTGATTTGGTGAAGACCTACTCTAAGTGTGCAAATCGAGGCCGGACAGATAAAGGTATCAAAGACATTGATTTTCTCGTCATCGTCGCCATTGATTAATCGGGAACAAGTAACAACTATTCGGGAAGCGCCAAGAACGCGGCAGTGATGAACTTCGAAAAAGAACCGGGTTCTGCTCTTGAATGACAGAAACCTAACCTGGTGGATTCGGCTGGAGATGGTCGACGGCGATGAAGGCTTTCGGATGGGCACAAAAACGTCGGGCGGCGACGAAGTGTTCGGCGACGACGAGGTGCTCGACGACGGCGAGACGGTCGATGACGGCGAACTGCTCGGCCACGGCTAAGTGCTTGACGGCGACAATGTCCTCGAGCGGCACCAAGGCTTTCGGACGACGGCGAGGCCCTCGGGTGGTGGCGGAGCTCTCGGAAGACGATGAGGGTTTTCGCTGCGATAATGGGGAGAAGGGCGACAAGACTGGTAGGTGGAATGCGCCCAGTCCCTTCCCCCCACCTATTTAACAGGGCGGGCACTAGGATCGAGGCGCCACGAGCGGGAACCACCAAAAGATAAAGATTCGCTATGATGGCGCTCCGAAAATTTTGGGATAACGATACCGAAGGATCCGTTGGGGATTACGTCATTATCTTTTCTAGAATTCAAGGGATAAGAAGGTACCAACAAGAAATGGTTTGGTGACTCAAGTTTTTCCGCAACAGATGGTGGGTTAAGTTCATGGCGTATAAAAGATGATGAAAATGAATCGCCCTTAATTGAGTAAGGACATTGGCGTGAAGAAAATTCAAGTCAATCTGGGGCCTAATGTTGGGGATATTATCTATTGATAACCCGCCCTAGTTGGGCCAAGTCACCAAATCTGGCGATTCATCTAAAATATGGTTCGGGCCTTGGCCTGGCAAGACCGAAGGTTGTATGGCGGTTTACAACTTCCGGAAGGACTCCAAGCTTTGGAAAGATGGCGACTTAGAGATCGTAAGAGTCACGGTTTGTAGAAAGGAAAGTACCCTTGTAAACCCTAGGGACTCGACCTGTATATAAAGGCGAGTCCCAGGAAAGAAGAGGGTAGGTTAGAAATCATCGAGCGCTTGGTCTGGCGAGTTACGCCCGCCTTGTAATCGAAACTCCATCAATACAACACAAAGCAGGACATAGGCTTTTACCTCCTCACGAGGGGCCGAACCTGGGTAAATCGCCGTCTCACTCCCGTTCAACCCCTTTGAGTCGCCACCAAGGTGCGATGGCTCCAATACTAAGTCCTTTCACCAGGACATCTGCCGTGACAAATCCATGACAGTTTGCTAAGGCGCCGGTCAATGTGATCAACCTGATAGCCATGGAAATGACCCGCCACATTGGACATAGCCCTCCTGTAAGACGCCATCACGGGGTCTCGAGAATCCCAAGTGCCTGAAACTTGCTGAGCCACCAGATCAGAGTCGCCAAAACATCTGACCCGCGTAAGGTTCATATCCTTGGCGAGTCGTAGGCCGTGAAGTAAAGCTTCGTATTCTGCAGCATTGTTGGTGCATGGAAACATGAGTCGGAGGACATAACAGAATTTGTCTCCTTGAGGGGATACCAGTACCACACCAGCCCCCGAGCCTTCGAACTGTCTGGATCCGTCAAAATAAATAGTCCAGTATGTAAGATCAGGCCTGTCTTTCGGGGCCTGTAACTCGGTCCAATCATTGACGAAATCAACCAAGGCTTGAGATTTGATGGCCGTCTGAGGGATGTATCGTACGCGATGTGGCCCAAGTTCAATCGCCCACTTGGCAATCCGCCCGTTGCCTCCCGATTCTGGATGATGTCCCCGAGGGGGGCGGAACTAACCACCGTGATGGGATGTTCTTGGAAACAATTTTTAAGCTTCCGACTCGCCATAAACACCCCATATACCAATTTCTGCCAATGTGGGTACCGTTGCTTGGAAAGAATTAGCACTTCGCTGATAAAATACACCGGGCGCTGCACTGGGTATTCCTTTCCTTCCTCCTTCCTTTCAACGACCACCGCCACACTTACTGCTTTGGAGTTTGCCGCAATATACAAAAGCATGGGCTCTTTCTCAGTCGGGGCGGCCAAGACCGGCGGGTTGACTAGTTGCCGTTTCAAGGCTTCGAAAGCTTCATCAGCTTCATCTGTCCAAACAAAATGGTCAGATTTCTTCACCAATTGATAAAGGGGGATCCCCTTTTCTCCCAGGCGGCTTACGAAGCGACTTAAGGCCGCAATGCGACCCGCCATCCGTTGGACTTGGTTAACATTTGCTGGCCTCCCAAGGGAAGTAACTCTTAGAGCATATATCTCCATATGTGGTTTTGGTAATTGATGACAATTCCTATGGACTAATGGTTGCCTTAAGTTATATTTATAGGATTTGTCCATAGGCACTTCTTGAAGTCCATCTGTTGGGTTCAAGGAGTTTATATGATGACCAAGATGGTATTCAAGGTATTATCCAAAGAATTGTCATAGAAACACTAGGTTGATCAAGATCTCACACAAAGAGTAAATCAAGATGATCAACACACAAAGCGTATAAGATGTACCGAGAGGGATCAAGTGATCCCATGGTATGGTAAGCATTGTCCATTACGTGTTTGTGTACTAACCCATGGTCTTTGTGAGAGTCCTATGTAGGGGTTAGGTGTGCTTCCATGGGCTTGCGTCAAAAGGAAGATCTCATACAACCCATGAAGGATGACGTCAAGTGGTGATCGTCATCAACATTGTGGTGTGCAAGTTCAAGTGGATCAACACGAATATATCACTGAAACTATTGTTAATGATCATGTGTTGATAAGGACAAGCTCATGTGCTAACAAGGACAAGATCAAGATAAGCATTCGTGAGCACTACATGCTTGATTCTTGTGGATGTTCACATGGTGGACAAATGAAGATGAATACATAAGCTAGGCTTTCCACATTGTGTATGGGAGAGCTGCTTGAAGACTTCATCATGTCTTGCTTTCAACTTGAGCCAAGAAGGAACAACAACATCAAGCTCAAGTAAACGGGCTAACTCAAAGGTATCAGTTCCTTTGACGTTAGTGGTGCAGAGTGATGATCAGCGAATAAAAGTATACACTCAAGTATGGATCATCAGTACCCCTTTTATGATTCTTGAGTCTTTAGGGATCCCACACTATTAAGAGGGGATCACAGGTTTTGCGATGAACTTGCTCAAACTACATCTCCACTGTTCTGCTCAGACCACATCTCCACTGCTCTGCTGTTATCTAAAAATAGAACCAGTGCCTTGGACATCCGGCTTCCTCCGGACGTCCGAGGGCCGTACGACCGACTGCTTCGGAAATTCGGAATCCTATACCAGAGAAATCAGAGCCATATAACTCGAACTTCCGGCTCCCTCCGGACGTCCGAGGCCCGGACATCCGACCAGCTTCGGAATTCCGGAACTATGCACCAGAGAAACTTGAGCCATATAACTCGGACTTCTGGCTCCCTTCGGACGTCCGACGGCCGGACGTCCGGCCAGCTTCGGAAATCCGGAGCTTTGCACCAGAAGAACTTGAGCCATATAACTCGGACTTCCGGCTCCCTCTGGATGTCCGAGGGCCGGACGTCCGTCCCCTTTCAGAAATCCGGAATCTTGCACCAGAGAAGTTTGAGTCGAATAACTCGGACTTCCGGCCTTCTCCGGACGTCCGGTCCCTGTTCAACTCCACAGTGGTTCCAGATATATTTATAGCCCTCGGACGTCCGACCCCTTGTGAACGCCCGGACATCCGTGAACTGCCGAATGTCCGAACCCTGTGTGACTTAAAGTGTCCCCAACGGCTGTTTTTCTCTCCTCACTATAAATACCCCCTCCCACTTCATGAGAGGGTGCCCAACACAGCCTTATCCTCATAAGAACACATTTCAACCTCACACACATTTGCTCACACCAAATCTTAGATCCCAAGAGCATTTGTGAGCCCCTTTGAGAGTTGTTCCAATCAAAAGATAGACCGTCTCCCTCTCCTCGTGTCAACCCAAGCTATTTGAGATTTGAGCAAGTTTTGAGCATTCCCCGTGATCTTGTTACTCTTGGAGGTTGGAGACTCCTAGGCGGTAGGAGTTCTTCGGAGAGGAATCAATCCGTGTGATTACCCCCCAGAAAAGTTTGTGAGGGTTTGGAAGCCACCTCAAAGACTTACCACTAGTGGTTGAGAAACGCCTTCGTGGTGTTATCTCAAAGGGAGAATAGGGTGAGCCTTCGTGGCGTTGGTGTGCTTTCGTGGTAACATCCACCTCTCTAACGGTGACTAGCTTCCCTCCAAGGAAGTGAACATCGGGATACATCTTCGTCTCAGTGACCTTGGTTATCCTTAACCCTAACTCCTTACTTGTGGTTTACTTGTGTTACTTGAGCATACATACATTGCATATTGGTTGTGCTCATTATATTGTGTTGGCCATTTCTTGTACAAGATTAATCATTCAAGCATACCCTCTATATCCACACGTTCACACTTGCAGCTTTTGATATATCGTGTGATATAGTGTGATCTAGTATCTTGTGTCGTTCACCTACTTGTCGTGTGATATAGCTCAAGTAAGTTTGTGTAACTTACATGTGCTTGTTAGTAACTGTATTGTGTCCATCTTGGTAGATCGTGTTGTTGTTACACGTTGCAGTGCCTAGTGCATTTAGGATTTGTGCTTGACAAGTACCCTCTTAGTTTATTTCCGCATTAGGTTTAAGCCAAATCCGAAGAAGTTTTTAAATAGCCTATTCACCCCCCCTCTAGGTGTCATCGAAGTCTTTTCAATTGGTATCAGAGCTAGGTCTCTCTTTAATTAGGTTTCACGACCTAGAGAGTATCGATGTCGACTATTGGATTAGTGCACAATGGCACCTTTGACTTTGATGGCACAAATTATACCCTATGGAGAATCCGTATGCTTCATCACTTTCGGGCCATGGGCCCAAATACTTTACGAATTGTTCTTGTAGGGATTGCCGACAAAAAGGATGATGCATCTTCATCTACTAATGAAATGTATCTTGATTGTGAGGCTTTTCTTGCCATTCATCGAACCATAAGTCCTGAAGTGTTTAAGTCTATCTCGACTTGCAAGTCAGCTCATGAAGTTGGGACTAAACTTGAAGATATATATGGTGGGTCCAATCTTGATGAAGACGATATTATGATGAAGGAGTTGGTGCATGAGCTCTTCACTCTTTTCGATCATAAAGAGTCCACCACTACTTCCATATCCGATTGCTTGCACACCTCAGCATCTTCAATCTCACAAGGTAATGACATGGTGAGTGAAGAAATATATGTTGATGAAAATGGCATAGCCTCTATGGACATGAGCATATCTAGCACCACACATAGTGTAAATTATTGTGCTGATAGGTCATGCATTTCACCTAAAGATCCCTCGACAAATGTCTGTGGTGATATGCCTACTCTCCCATGTCCTCTTGATCAAAATATCTTGTTTCTCCCTAGTTGTTCTATGACTAATCATTTAGGGGAAATCAAGAAATATGAAGTACTTTTGACTAATGAAGAATCTGATTCACCAAAAGAATCATCATCAACTCCTCCAGTTCACATGTGCCTCATGGCAAGAGGTAATAATGAGGTATCATCTTCCCTGTGCAATAACGATGATATTTGCGATGAGGATGATGATGATGACTTGACTGAAAATATCTATGTGATCAGTAAAATTCTTCATAAAGCTAAAAATAACGCTCTTTAAAGGTTCCAAGATGTTCTTGCTTACTTTGAAAATTGTAATGATTCACTTAATTATGAACAAGCTAAAAGTGAACAACTTGAACATGAACTTGAGAAGAGTCATCAAGCATGTAGAGACTTAAGATCTTCAAAAGGAGAGATTGAAGTTACTCATGATAAACTTAAAAGGGATTTTGAGGTCCTTCTCCTTGAATGCAAGAATGTCAAGGGAGAGCTCGTCAAAACCTCTAAGATCTATTAGGAGCTTCAATCTACTCATGAGAAGTCTCTAATCGCTACTTACTCCTCTCATATTGTTGATGATACTTGTACATCTAACCCTATCTCTTTTGAAGTATCAACATTGAAGGAGAATGTTTAGCTACGTGCTCAACTTGATTTACTAACTAGCAATTATGGGAAGTTGGAAGAAAACCATGTAATGCTCACAAGCTCTCATGCCGATCTTCTAACATCCCATAATGTGCAAAAGTTAGCTCATGAGGCTATCATCACCAAGGAAACATCAAGTGAGCCTCATGTGGACAATGGCACTACTTCTAGTCAAAGTACTATATTTCCATGTGCTAGTCCTCGTAATTCGTCTACTCATAACGTTGCTACCTCGTGTGATGAATTACTTTCCTTGCCTTGTTGCTCTAACATTGAAGCTTACACTTCCTCTAGTACTTGCATTGATACTAACCGTGCAGAGGAAATCGAAGAGCTCAAGGCCCAAGTCACTTCTTTGAAGAAAGACTTGGAACAGTGTCATGAAGGGATGTCCATACTCAACAACGTCCTGCGTGAGCAAACATCTCCGAATGATAAAAATGATGTTGGAGTAAACTCAAACAAGAACAAGAGGGGCCTAGAACAAGTCAAGAATTTGGCCAAAATCATTTGCTTCAAGTGCAAAGTTAAACGGCACCATGTTAGATCTTGCCCTGTGAAGACGAAGTCTCAAAGTCACAAGCAACAAGGGAAGCGGCCACAAACTCAATCACATATTCAGCTACAAGTTGAAGGAAAGCCTTTTCCCAATAAGACCCAAGCAAACACTCCCCGAGGTGAGAAATCAACTCGGAAGAAAGAAAAGGGTAGATGTTGCTACTTATGTCGTGAGAAGGGTCATGTCGCTTTGTCTTGCACAAGAGGTAACTTATCCAACCCAATCACTATTGATGATATCTATTCCCTTGGGAAGGATAAGGTTGGCAATGTGTTTGCCAAGTTTGTTGGTACTCAAAATGGTGTCAAGAAAAGAACCATTTGGGTTGCCAAGCCTATTGTGATTAACCTCTTAGGACCCAACCTAGTTGGGGACCAACAAGCTCAAACTTGATCAATAGGTCACTATGGAGGACATTAGAGACTTGGATACATAATGAAGAATTAAGGTGTCTTCATCATTCATATTACCTCAAGCCAAGTCAGTTGGATTATCGAGTTTCTATCTTATATCCAATGTGCCTCCTTACGGTAACTTGTACTTAAACTGTTTACACATTTTAGGTGCTTGCCCCTTTGCATGTTGTGGTTTTGTACCTTGCATACGTTTGTATATGTTGTGCTTCCAACTTGCTTATCTTGAGTAATCGAGTATGTGTATGTTGGTTTGCATATCATGTACATGTGGGTCTTGTATTGAGCCTTTTGCATCTTGTTTGTATTTTTGTTGGCTCTTGTGAGAGACTAATGGATTATCCCATTATGGGGTAGTGATGTGGTTTGCACACCTCACAATCCTATAAAATGTGTATACATGGGGAATACCACTTGGTTTTGATATTTCAAGATTATCTAGTTTCTATGTGGTATGTCTTACTCATGAGAAATTCAAATTCTATATGGTCCATTAATTATCTCTTGCTGGTTTCAATTTGCCACTTGTTAATATTGTTGGTTTATCACATTATGGGGGAGTAATATGCTATGTGCATATTACAAACCTAGAAAATGTGTACATTTGAGGTGCTGCCACTTAGTGTTGATATTGTAAATTATCTTGTTCCTAGGTGGCATGTTACCTCTACAAGTGTCATTTGCTTGCGTTTTATTGGTAAAGATGTTCTTGGATATATTTGCGATCTACCAATGAGTATCACTTCCAAAATACTTCTTGTCCTTGACAATTGGTATTCCCATCATGTGATAGGAATTGCTAATCGTCTTTACATTGAATTTTGTGTTTTGTTTGTATTCCTTGCCTCTTATGGATCTATTTTAACATGTCTAGTGTTTTTATAGATATAGAGAACGTGATGATCCCGTCGTGTGCATTTTGTATTTAAATGCAAATTCTATGTAATGCACGTCCCTTGGGGGAGCTATCCTATTTTCTTTAGAACACTCTCTTTATTCACCCCTCATAAAATATTTTGATCCCCATTAAGTGTGTGTTGATGGGAGGCAAGTCTTGCACTTTATGATGCTTTGTGCCATCATGAAAATTTGTCGAGGGCTTGGTTTGTTGGAACCTAGCTCTCTTTTGGAAATTAGATACCTCGTGTTTGTTTTCCTTCAATTGGTTTCTTGTTTCCTTTTATTTGGCATGTGTCAATGGATATCTCATTCCTTGAGGTATCATTTAATTGATATCCTTTAAGTGATAGTTCCTTTTTTTGTTTAAGATCTTATTATCACTTGATACCTTGTCTTTTGGTGACTTATCAACTTTGTGTTGAGTTGATTCTTGAGAGTCTTGAGCATGCATATCTACTATATACAACTTCTTTTGCTTGCTTTCCTTCTTTGACCCAATATATAGGGGAAATTCCACCTTGTCATAAATTTGCCAAAGTGTGCATGAAATTCAAATTCATATCTATATGCACATATGTATGTGGAGTTTGTCCTATGTATTGCTGGTTTTCTAACTCTTTGGTCCCAATGAGTTTGGGCACCATTTTGTTTGTTTTGTTGTTCCAGGAACAATTGGAGATGCATTGGATGCTCGGCTCACCTATACGGAAGGTGTTGAGACCATGTGATTATTGGAGCCAAGTTAGGATGATCAAAGAACAACTATCTACTACATCAATCCAATGTTGTCTCGGTAACAAGTACCACGTCATGCATTGTTTTCTTGCAAAGGGCCCAACCTATCTTTTCTTTTCCAGGTTGCATCATGGCATGAATCTCTTGATTTGTTCTTGTAGTACTTGTTTGCTTTCTCAAAGCAACCGAACGATGATGTCTTACTACTAGTTGGGATGTCTTTGATGTTTTTATGTTGGAAGTTCATATTGTACAATAAGAAAATATTAGGCCATGTGCTATGCTTCCAAGCAAAAGATCTCACTGATATATTTATGACTTCCTTTTGGATATCTAGTTTGTTCCTTCTTGTAACCATTTCTTGTGTACATCCTTCTTTGTGGATATATATCATCATGATTGTCTTCTACTTAGAATCTTTTACACATGAGAGAAGTTACATCTCTAATTGATATCCTCTTTTCTTTCACGTCCATCGTTGCATTTCCTTTTTCAGTTTTTGGTGGCTTCGTGAAAGGATTTGTTTTGAGTGCGTATCTTATTTTCCTACATCTTGATGCACTCTTTAGCCATGAAGATTATTTTCCTCATGCTTGTCTTGATGAGGGTTTTGCCATTTCAATTAGTATCCCTCCTCTTGACAAGGTTCTTACTTCCTATCTTCACAATGGGTTGTCACAAGCGTTGGTTCTTATTTTGTTTATTAGTAAATTTGTGAACCCATTTTCTAGTATGTGTGTGTGGGAATGATATGTCTTGCACTTTGTATCTCACTTCATCAAGACTATGTTGATGAGTAATGCTCATCCTTATCTTAGTCTTCTAAAGTGCTTTGCCATGACTCACACATTACTTTGGTTGAGCCTATTCTTAAGTTGCTTCTTTGACATGTTGCTCAATCATTTGTTTTGTGCAATTGATATGCTTATTGACTCATCTATCTTCTTGCACTCGTTGTGTCTTTTTCTTAATTTTGGGGGAGCAACGATCTTATTTTGTGCACCTGTATCAAATACAAAAATCTCGTATTCGTGCACAAATCATGGGGAGCTTCTCTAGTTTTTGATAAAACACTCTGTTGCCTTTATCATAATATCGCTTATTCATGTGGTTCGAAGGACCATATGATTGTTTGTTCTATCTGGAATCTTTTGATTGCTTGCCTCTATTTTTGTATGTCTTTGTGGCATACGATCCTTTTATTTGCAATCTTTGGGTCCTCAATATAGTTTGTTTCCCTCCAACTACTTATCATTGTATTTGTGTATTTCTCTGCACTCATTTGCTGAGAAGTACACACTTTGTGGAGGACCACCTACTATATTGGCTTTCTAAACTTTTCGTCCATTTTGGCAATCGATGCCAATGGGGGAGAAGTTTAGAGAGTTTACTTTGGATATGTTTAGAGGGTTTTGCTTTTATTGCGTAAGCATTTACATCTTGCGCACATGCATTATTACCTTGTATGTGTGCGCTTGGTTATGCTTATTTCCTTATATAAACTCTCTTGAAGTGGTTGTCTTCAATTACCAAAATGGGGGAGATTGTTAGAGCATATATCTCCATATGTGGTTTTGGTAATTGATGACAATTCCTATGGACTAATGGTTGCCTTAAGTTATATTTATAGGATTTGTCCATAGGCACTTCTTGAAGTCCATCTGTTGGGTTCAAGGAGTTTATATGATGACCAAGATGGTATTCAAGTTATTATCCAAAGAATGGTCATAGAAACACTAGGTTGATCAAGATCTCAGACAAAGAGTAAATCAAGATGATCAACACACAAAGCGTATAAGATGTACCGAGAGGGATCAAGTGATCCCATGGTATGGTAAGCATTGTCCATTACGTGTTTGTGTACTAACCCATGGTCTTTGTGAGAGTCCTATGTGGGGGTTAGGTGTGCTTCCATGGGCTTGCGTCAAAAGGAAGATCTCATACAACCCATGAAGGATGACGTCAAGTGGTGATCGTCATCAACATTGTGGTGTGCAAGTTCAAGTGGATCAACACGAATATATCACTGAAACTATTGTTAATGATCATGTGTTGATAAGGACAAGCTCATGTGCTAACAAGGACAAGATCAAGATAAGCATTCCTGAGCACTACATGCTTGATTCTTGTGGATGTTCACATGGTGGACAAATGAAGATGAATACATAAGCTAGGCTTTCCACATTGTGTATGGGAGAGCTGCTTGAAGACTTAATCATGTCTTGCTTTCAACTTGAGCCAAGAAGGAACAACAACATCAAGCTCAAGTGAAAGGGCTAACTCAAAGGTATCAGTTCCTTTGACATTAGTGGTGCGGAGTGATGATCAGCGAATAAAAGTATACACTCAAGTATGGATCATCAGTACCCCTTTTTTGATTCTTGAGTCTTTAGGGATCCCGCACTATTAAGAGGTAACATCCACCTCTCTAACGGTGACTAGCTTCCCTCCAAGGAAGTGAACATCGGGATACATCTTCGTCTCAGTGACCTTGGTTATCCTTAACCCTAACTCCTTACTTGTGGTTTACTTGTGTTACTTGAGCATACATACATTGCATATTGGTTGTGCTCATTATATTGTGTTGGCCATTTCTTGTACAATATTAATCATTCAAGCATGCCCTCTAAATCCACACGTTCACACTTGCAGCTTTTGATATATCGTGTGCTATAGTGTGATCTAGTATCTTGTGTCGTTCACCTACTTGTCGTGTGATATAGCTCAAGTAAGTTTGTGTAACTTACTTGTGCTTGTTAGTAACTGTATTGTGTCCATCTTGGTAGATCGTGTTGTTGTTACACGTTGAAGTGCCTAATGCATTTCGAATTTGTGCTTGACAAGTACCCTCTTAGTTTATTTCCGCATTAGGTTTAAGCCAAATCCGAAGAAGTTTTTAAATAACCTATTCACCCCCCCCCCCTCTAGGCGTCATCGAGGTCTTTTCAGTAACTGCTTCGATTTTGTCCAGGTTAGCTTCGATGCCACGCTCAGACACCAGGAAGCCCAATTATTTTCCTGCAGGAACACCAAAAACACACTTGGTGGGATTTAGCTTCATCTGATATACCCGCAGATTATCAAAAGTTTCCTTGAGATCCTCCAATAGCGTCTCCCCCTGGCGGGTTTTAATCACAATGTCATCGACATAGGCGTGGACGTTGCGTCCGATTTGGCTACGGAGGCAATTCTGGATGCAACGCTGATAAGTCGCCCCTGCACTCTTGAGTCCAAATGGCATGGACACATAGCAAAAAGCCCCAAAGGGGGTTATAAAATTTGTTTTATCTTGATCCTCCACGGCCATCTTGATTTGGTGATATCCAGAGTAGGCGTCCAAGAAGCACAAACGTTCGCATCCCGCCACCGAGTCAATAATCTGGTCGATGCGGGGAAGAGCGAAAGGATCTTTCAGACAAGCTCTGTTGAGGTCCGTGTAATCAATGCACATACGGAAGGTACCATTCTTTTTGAGCACCAAGACCGGGTTAGCCAACCATTTGGGGTGAAAAACTTCTACGATGAATCCGGCGGCCAAGAGACGGGCAACTTCTTCCCCGATTACCTTGCGTCGTTCCTCGTTAAACCTACGAAGATACTGCTGGATAGGTTTTGCCTTTGGGTCAACATTAAGATGGTGCTCAGCGAATTCTCTCGACACACCAGGCATGTCAGAAGGTTTCCATGCGAAGATGTCCCGATTCTCACAGATGAATTTGATGAGCGCGCTTTCCTATTTGGGATCCAGACCCGTCCCAATGGTGAACTGCTTGGTTGAGTCGCCAGGAACAAAATCAACTGTTTTAGTGTCATCCGTTGGTTTGAACTTGAGGGGCGGCTCAGCATCTGTTGTTGGCTTTTTCAAGGGCGACATATCAGCCGGATCAACATTGGCCCGATGATATTTGAGCTCCTCTGCAGCGCAGGTGACTTCCGCGTAAGTCGCGTCCCCTTCTTCACATTCCCTTGCAATCCTCCTATCACCGTCAACCGTGATGGGTCCTTTAGGACCAGGCATCTTGAGTTTAAGGTAAACATAGCATGGGCGAGTCATGAACCGGGCGTAAGCCGGCCGCCCAAACAGCGCATGGTAGGGGTTTTTCAATTTGACCACCTCAAACATCAGCGACTCACTCCTATAGTTATATGCTGTTCCAAATGCAACTGTGAGTCTGGCTCGGCCTATGGGGTACGCCGATTTGTCTGGGACGATTCCGTGGAATACCGTGGTTGAAGGCATCAAATCCTTTTCCAACAGGTTCATCCTTTGGAAAGTGTCAAAATACAAAATATTGATGATGCTGCCACCATCCATTAGTACTTTCGACAGGGTATACCCCCCAACTTGGGGAGCTACGACCAACGCTAAGTCGCCAGGATTGTCAACTCTTGGCGGATGATCCTCCCTACTCCATGATATGGTCTGCTCGGACCAGTGGAGGTACCTGGGGAGTGCCGGCTCAGACACACTGTACGCTCGGTGACTCACCTTTTTATCACGCCTGCAAGCATTGGTGGTGAAAACGTGGTACTGCCCATTGCTTAACTGTTTGGGGTTGTTGCGGAAGCCGCCGTTGTCATCCTGGCCCTGAGAAGCCCCTGCGGGGGTGGTTGCTGAAAAACTCCGGGCGGGTTATACCGTCGCTGGTGATGCACCGGATACTGGCCGCTGCTCGGCTGCGAGCCACCCTGAGCCCCCGGCTCGGGAAAACTGCTGAAGGGGTTCTGACGTTGGTTGGGTGCACCGGACTGTTCCTGCCGTTGGTCCGGGTCACCATTTTGCCCCTTTTTGATCGCCTCCGCCCGAAACTCCCTCATCACGTAACTGTTCTCCCTGGAATGAGTCGTCGGTCCGTCTTCCATGGCGTGGTGCGGGCAAGGGCCCTTGAGTAAATCTTCATAGTTGCGCGGCTTTTTACCACTCTATCCCCTGCCTTTCTTCTGGCGTTGGTTGCCATTGTTGGTGTTGGTATTGGCGACTAAATCCGAAGATTCTTCCTGCTGCCTTCTCTTGCCATTCGCTCCCTGATTGTGGCGGTTATGTCCCTGGAATCGGGTATGATTTTTGGATGACTCGCCCTTCCTTGGCGAGTTAGCTTTACCGTCCTCACAGGGATCTTTGGTGTCGTCCGCCTCAGCGTATCTAGTAAACATATCCATTAGCTCCCCCATGTCTTGGACCTTTCGCTCGAGTCGCCCCAACTTCTCTACCAGAGGTTCGTAGTGGCAATTCTGCTCGAGGATCGGCACAGCCTGAGCTGCCGTAATGCCGTCTGATGAGTGAATGATTTCCGTGACCCGCCGTGACCAGTGGTGGGCGGACTCATCGGGGCGCTGAATGCAGTGCTGCAGATCGACAATCGTCATTGGACGTTTGCAGGTTCCTCGGAAATTTGATGAAGCGCTCTTTCAATTCAGCCCAGGTCTAGATGGAGTTGGGGGGTAAGTTTTTTAACCAAGTACGCGTTGTCCCTTCGAGCATCATCGTGAAGTATCTGGCGCAAACTGCTTCGTTTACGTCGAGCATGTCCATGGCGATTTCATAACTCTCGACCCATGACGCCGGCTCAAGGTCCGGGGTGTAGTTAGGCACCTTTCTTAGTCCTTTAAAATACTTGGGCATTCGTTCGTTGCGAAGGGCGGGGGCCAAGCACGGCACCCCCACTCGTCCGCCGCTCCCGACAAGAGGGGCTGGGGCGACTTGGATGTCCGGGAGATCCCGGCCTGGCGGTTCTTGATGATCAGGCAGGTTGTCCTGCGGGATGAGCCGCGGTCCGCTGTTTACAGCGGGCTGGTCCTTTGGCCGACTCCTTGTGCGACTCGCGTGGGGAGTGGAATGCAACCTATCTAGGCTATGTGAGAACTGGGTGTTTCGAACCACCGCCGTATTCAACACCTCAATGGCGTTCCTTGCCTCTATCTCGGCAGGAGTATTGTCGTGAATCGGAAGAGATTCCAAATGGCGAGCTGGAGCAAGGACGTTATCCACCGGGTTGGAAAAGTGACCTTGAGGTGTCCGAAATCGGGGAATGCGATCCACAACTGGTTGAACCGGCGGGTTAGGCGGCTGGCCCGGTCCTCCGCATGGGGCGGCTCCCGTCCCGGGAGTTCGCGGAGTGTCGAACAGGCAGGTCGGGTTGAGATCAGGGGGCAGGCGACCCTGGTGCCTCCGCTGATGTACGGCGTCAGATGCGCGCTGGTGCCTTTCGAGCCGCCAGTTGCCAGTATTTAAGCGAGTTATCTCAGCGGTAATTTGAGCTTGCCGGGTCTCGATCCTGGCAGACTCCACCTCGGCATCCGGCTGAGCCTTTGCCACTGGTTCTCTTAGTTTCGTCAATTCCGTGTTTACTGCCTCCTGGTTTTCCGGTGTGATGGGGGTCGCCATGAGCCTTGTAATTTCCGCTGCTAATTCCACCAAGACAGCGGCCGAGCTTCTAGATGTCTCGCCTGTTCCATCCCCGCCTGCCGGGTTTGGCAAGGGTTGAGTCGCCCCAGCCATGTAAACGGCGATCTGACGGTGGGTTCGGTCAAGGACTTCGGGGTCCATGGCCAGTGACAACCCCCAAGACAATCCTCATGTAGAGACTGGATCGAATCTCAATCGCCCATGGACGATTCGTCATCAGTGTTGACCGACGTGGTTTCCAGGGTCGTTGAGTGTTCTGGTTCCTCCGATCCCTGCGTGAATCCAACAAAGACCAGGTGAGTTAGATTTGGCGTCACCACTGGGCGGACGTACCTGGCCGGCTCGACGATGTCGGAGGAGATGTCCGGCTCAGGCACGGATGATCCAATCATGCTGATGAAGACGCTGATCTTGCCGAAGGGGACCCTATAACCAGATTCGATCGAATCCGCCTCGGGCCCCCATAGCAGGTTGTTGATGTAGTACTTCCCACGGCGGTTCCGAGTCATGAGCCCCATCGCGTAGCTCCCAAACCCTGGTAGGGCTCCCTTTGAGAACTCAACTCCACCGTGCGCAGGCCCCACGGTGGGCGCCAACTGTCGTGGTTTTGTCACGGCAGATGTCCTCGTGAAAGGACTTAGTATTGGAGCCATCGCACCTTGGTGGCGACTCAAAGGGGTTGAACGGGAGTGAGACGGCGATTTACCCAGGTTCGGCCCCTCGTGAGGAGGTAAAAGCCTACGTCCTGCTTTGTGTTGTATTGATGGAGTTTCGATTACAAGGCGAGCATAACTCACCAGACCAAGCGCTCGATGATTTCTAACCTACCCTCTTCTTCCCTGGGACTCGCCTTTATATACAGGTCAAGTCCCTTGGGTTTACAAGGGTACTTTCCTTTCTACAAACGGTGACTCTTACGATCTCTAAGTCGCCATCTTTCCAAAGCTTGGAGACCTTCCGGAAGTTGTAAACCGCCATACAACCTTCGGTCTTGCCAGGCCAAGCCCCGAACCATATTTTAGATGAATCGCCAGATTTGGTGACCCGGCCCAACTAGGGCGGGTTATCAATAGATAATATCCCCAACGGACGGAGATGATCAGTTTCTTGTGAAGGATGAGGCGATCAAGCGTAGATGGCGGGAGTACTTTGAGAACCTTTACAATGGAGAGGTTGACAACTCTACCATTGAGCTAGACGACTCCTTTGATGATACCAACATGTGCTTTGTGTGACGTATCTAGGTGTGTGAGGTTAAGGAGGCGTTAAAAAGGATGAAAGTAGGCAAGGCGATGGGTCATGATGGTATCCCCATCGAGGTGTGGAGAGGCCTTGGAGACATAGCGATAGTATGGCTAACTAAGCTTTTCAACCTCATTTTTCGGTCAAACAAGATGCCCGAAGAATGGAGGCGGAGTATTTTAGTACCAATCTTTAAGAACAAGGGGGGTGTTCAAAGTTGTACTAATTACCGCGGAATCAAGCTGATGAGCCATACTATGAAGCTATGGGAGAGAGTCATTGAACGCCGCTTAAGAAGGTTGACAAGCGTGACCAAAAACCAATTTGGTTTCATGCCTGGGAGGTCTACCATGGAAGCCATCTTCTTGGTACGACAGCTGATGGAGAGATAAAGGGAGCAAAAGAAGGACCTTCATATGGTGTTCATTGATTTGGAGAAGGCCTATGATAAGATACCTCGGAATGTCATGTGGTGGGCCTTAGAGAAACACAAAGTCCCAATAAAGTACATTACCCTCATCAAGGATATGTATGATAATGTTGTGACAAGTGTTCGAACAAGTGATGGTGACACCGATGACTTTCCGATTAGAATAGGGCTACACCAAGGGTCAGCTTTGAGCCCTTATCTTTTTGATTTGGTGATGGATGAGCTCACAAGGGATATACAAGGAGATATCCCATGGTGTATGCTCTTTGCGGATGATGTAGTGCTAGCCGATGATAGCCGAACGGGGGTTAATAGAAAGTTAGAGTTATGGAGGCGGACTCTACAATCTAAAGGTTTTAGGCTTAGTAGAACTAAAATTGAATACATGAGGTGCAATTTTAGTGCTACTAGGCACGAGGATGGAGAGGTTAGCCTTGGTGGGCAGGTGGTACCGGAGAGAGACACGTTTCGATATTTTGGGTCCATGTTGCAGAAGGATGGCGATATCGATGAAGACGTGGGCCACCGAATCAAGGCTGGGTGGATGAAGTGGCGCCAAGCTTCTGGCGTACTCTGTGACAAGAGAGTGCCACAAAAGCTAAAAGGCAGGTTTTATAGGACGGCTATCCAACCTGCGATGTTGTATGGCGCGGAGTGTTGGGCAACCAAGAGATGACATATCCAACAGTTAGGTGTAGCAGAGATGCGCATGTTGAGATGGATATGTGGCCACACAAGGAAGGATCGGGTACGGAATGACGATATACGAGAGAGACTTGGGGTAGCACCGATTGAAGAGAAGCTGGTCCAGCATCGTCTCAGATGGTTTGGACATATTCAATGGAGGCCACCGGAAGCGCCGGTGCATAGCGGACGGATAAAGCGTGCTGAGAATGTTAAGAGGGGTCGTGGTAGACCAAACTTGACATGGGAGGAGTCCGTTAAGAGAGACCTGAAGGTTTGGAATATCGACAAAGACTTAGCCATGGACACGGGTGCGTGGAAGTTAGCTATCCACGTTCCAGAGCCATGACTTGGCTTCGAGATCTTATGGGTTTCAACTCTAGCCTACCCCAACTTGTTTGGGGCTGAAAGGCTTGGTTGTTGTTGTTGTTGTTGTTGTTGTTGTTGTTGTTGTTGATAATAGTTTATTATCCATGCTATAATTGTATTGATTGGAAAAACAAATACATGTGTGGATACATAAACAAAACACTGTCCCTAGTAAGCCTCTAGTTGACTAGCTCGTTGATCAAAGATGGTTAAGGTTTGCTAACCATAGACAAGTGTTGTCACTTGATAACGGGATCACATCATTAGGAGAATTATGCGATGGACAAGACCCAAACTATAAACGTAGCGTATGATCATGTCAGTTTATTGCTACTGTTTTCTGCATGTCAATGTATCTGTTCCTATGACCATGAGATCATGCAACTCCCGGACACCGGAGGAATACCTTGTGGGTTATCAAACGTCGGAACGTAACTGGGTGACTATAAAGGTGCTCTACAGGTATCTCCAAAGGTGTCTGTTGGGTTGGCATGGATCAAGACTGGGATTTGTCACTCCGTGTAATGGAGAGGTATCTCGGGGCCCACTCGGTAATACAACATCACAACAAGCCTTGCAAGCAATGTGACTAAGGAGTTAGTTACGGGATCTTGTATTACGAAATGAGTAAAGAGACTTGCCGGTAACGAGATTGAACTAGTATGGAGATACCGATGATCGAATCTCGGGAAATTAACATACCGAAGGACAAATGGAACATCATACGGGATTAAATGAATCCTTGACATAGAGGTTCGACCGATAGAGATCTTCGTAGAATATGTGGGAGCCAATATGGACATCCAGGTACCGCTATTGGTTATTGACCAGATAGTGTCTCAGGTCATGTCTGCATAGTTCTCGAACCCGCAGGGTCTGCACACTTAAGGTTTGGTGACATTTCAGTATAGTTGAGTTATATGTGTTGGTGACCGAAGTTCTCTTCACAGTCCCGGATGAGATCCCGGAAGTCGCGAGGAGTTCCGGAATGGTCCGGAAACGAAGATTGATATATTGGAAGTTGATATTTGGATTCCAGAAGGTTTTCGGGCATTGCCGGTAGTGTACCGGGAGTGACGAATGGGTTCCGGGGGCCCACTGCATGGGCCCACCACACCCCAAGGGATCCACGTGGGTTTATTTGATGCACAATAAGGCATAATGGGCTGACAAAGTCATCCAAGGAAAGCCCATGAGGAAAAGGTGGAAAATCCAAAAGAGGTGGGAAATTAAGGAAGGAGTCCTTATCCAAGTGGGATTGGAGGAGGACTCCTCCCTCCTCCACTTCGGCCGACCCAAGGGCTCCTCCCTTGTGGCACAAGGCCTTCCCCTCCCTCCTCCCATATATACTAGAGGTTTAGGGCTGTTTGAGACACAACTTTGCCACGTGCAACCCTAAACCTCTACTTCGTAGTTCTTCCTCTAGATCAGTTTTCTGCGGAGCTCGGGCAGAGCCCTGCAGGAATAGATCACCACCACCACCGGAGCGCCGTCGCGCTGCCGGGGAACTCATCTGCATCCCCATCTCTCTTGCTGGATCAAGAAGGCGGAGATCATCATCGAGCTGTACGTGTGCGGAATACGGAGGTGTCGTCTGTTCGGCACTTGATCGGGACGGATCACGAGACGGTTCGTGGGACGGATCGTGGGACGGATCGTGAAGACGTACCACTACATCAACCGCGTTTATTAACGCTTCTGCTTAGCGATCTACAAGGGTATGTGGATTTGATCTCCCTCTCGTAGACGATCATCACCATGGTAGGTCTTCGTGTGCGTAGGAAATGTTTTGTTTCCCATGCTACGTTCCCCAACAATTTTCTCATATGAGGTCGTCTTGGGGGCTTAATCGTCCGAACAACACTCTAAATATGAAATCCCTATACTTTGAGCACAGTTTCCGCCTTCGAGATGAGATCGGACAGCGATGGCCCAAACTTCAAAGATGGCCATGTCAACACTACGGAACTTGTTCATGTAAAGCACTTATTTGTTCGAAGTCATCTTAACCATGATTTTTTCTATGCCAAAATATGGTGTCAACACTTGCCCGAGATTTAATCATCGATATCTCCATACCTAGCTCAATCTCGTTAGCAGCAAGTCTCTTTACTCGTTACATAATACAAGACCCCGTGACTAACTCCTTAGTCACATTGCTTGCAAGCTTACTGTGATCTGTATGCTACGGCAACAAAAGTTCTTCCCTGGCGCGTAGGAATTCTTCTTGTTACTTCTCTGGTTTGCGTCGGTTTTTCCCTTGAAGAGGAAAGGGTGATGCAGCACGGGAGCAGTAAGTATTTCCCTCAGTTTGAGAACCAAGGTATCGATCCAGAAGGAGGGCCTCGTCAAGTCCAAAGTACCTGCGTAAACACAAACAAGCTTGCACCCAACGCTTCAAAGGGGTTGTCAATCCCTTCAAGATTGTTTTCAAAGTGAGATCTGAAGGCGGAAAGTGCAACGAAGTAAAAAGTGTAAGGCTGAAAATATGGTGTGGGGTAGACCCTCGGGGCCATAGTGTTCACTAGAGGCTTCTCTCATAATAGCAAATATCATGGTGGGTGAACAAATTACAATCGAGCAATTGATAGAACCGCGCAAAGTCATGATGATATCTAAGGCAATGATCTAGCATATAGGCATCACGTCCGAGACAAGTAGACCGATACTTTCTGCTTCTACTACTATTACTCCACACATCGGCCACTATCCAACATGCATCTAGTGTATTGAGTTCATGAAGAACACAGTAACGCTTTAAGCAAGATGACATAATGTAGAGGGATAATCTCAAACCAATGATGAAAACCCCATCTTTTTACCCTTGATGGCAACAACACGATACGTGCCTCGCTACCCCTTCTATCACTGGGTGAGGTCACCGCACGGTATGAACCCAAAACCAAGCACTTCTACCATTGCAAGAATCATAGATCTAATTGGCCAAACAAAACCCACAACTCGAAGAGAATTACAAGGATATGAAATCATGCATAAGAGAGATCAGAAGAAACTCAAATAAGATTCATAGATAATCTGATCATAAATCCACAATTCATCGGATCTCGACAAACACACTGCAAAAGAAGATTACATCGGATAGATCTCCATGAAGATCATGGAGAACTTTGTATTGAAGATCCAAGAGAGAGAAGAAGCCATCTAGTTACTAGCTATGGACCCGTAGGTCTATGGTGAACTACTCACGCATCATCGGAGAGGTCATGGTGTTGATGAAGAAGCCCTCCGTGTCCGAATCTCCCCTCCGGCAGGGCACCAGGACGTGCCCCAGATGGGATCTTGCGGAGACAGAAGCTTGCGGCGGCGGAAAAGTAATGGCGATCGTCTCTTGATTTTTTTGGGAATATTTGGGAATTTATAGGCGCAAGATCTAGGTTAGGGGACCTCGAGGGGGCCACAAGCCTAGATGGCGCGCCCCCCTGGCCGCGGGGTGGGGGCTTGTGGGGCCCTTGGGGCTCTTCTGGCTTGGCTCCCAAGTCCTTCGATCTTCTTCCGTTCCAGAAAAAATCTTTTCAGGGATTTTCTTCTGTTTGGACTCCGTTTCAAAATCTCCTCTGAAAGGGGTCAAAAACATGGAAAAAACAGGAACTGACACTTGGCACTGAGTTAATAAGTTAGTCCCAGAAAATAAATAAAAGGCATGCAAAACATCCAAAGTTTGACAAGATAATAGCATGAAACCATCAAAAATTATAGATACGTTGGAGACGTATCACTGTATTACCGAGTGGGTCCCGAGATTCCATTTGAAGTCAATATCTCTCTTCATAAAAGAACCGGTACAAGAAGTGTCAAGCCTGGTGCGATCATCATGAGAAAGCCGAGCATAGAAGTTCTGAATGATAATTTCTCTCGAGAGCTCATGATTGGGGCATGAATATAACATTGATTTAAGCCTCCCCAAGGTTGAGCGATGCTTTCTCTATCACGAGGCCAAAAATTATAAATATAATTCCGATCACGATGTACTAAATGCATAGGATAAAACTTTTGATGAAATTCCAATTTCAACCGACTGTAGTCCCATGATCCAGTATCATCACATAGCCTATACCATCTCAACGCCTTATCCTTCAAAGATAAAGGAAAGACCTTCTTCTTGACCTCATCCACGGACAAACCTGCAAGCTTAAATAAACCACAAACTTCATCTACATAGATTAGATGCAAGTCTGGATGTGATGTTCCATCTCCTGTAAAAGGATTAGCCAGCAGTTTCTCTAGCATACCCGAAGGAAATTCAAAGCAAATATTTTCAGTAGGTGCATCAGGTTGAGGAGCAACTCTTTGTGCTTCCGTTCGAGGTGAAGATACCCCGAACAAGCCCTCAAAGGATTAGTATCCATAGTGACAAGTGACAATAAATTTCAGCACACTATATGAATGTTTCCTTACCAAGTTCCACTTACCAAAGGTGCTTCACTCCCCGGCAATGGCGCCAGAAAAGAGTCTTGATGACCCACAAGTATAGGGGATCAATTGTAGTCCTTTCGATAAGTAAGAGTGTCGAACCCAACAAGGAGCAGAAGGATCTCACAAGTGGTTTTCAGCAAGGTAAAATCTGCAGGCACTGAAATTGTCGATAACAAGTGATTGTGTGGTGAGATGATTCGTAGCAAGCAACAAGTAACAAAAGTAGCAACGGTGCAGCAAAGTGGCCCAATCCCTTTTGTATCAAGGGACAAGCCTGGAAAAAGTCTTATAGGAGGAAAAACGCTCCCGAGGACACACGGGAATTTCTGTCATGCTAGTTTTCATCACGTTCATATGATTCGCGTTCGTTACTTTGACAGTTTGATATGTGGGTGGACCGGCGCTTAGGTACTGCCCTTACTTCGACAAGGATCCCACTTATGATTAACCCCTCTCAGAAGCATCTGCAAATACGAAAGAAGAATTAAGGCAAAGTCTAACCATAGCATTAAACTAGTGGATCCAAATCAGCCCCTTACGAAGCAACGCATAAACTAGGGTTTAAGTTTCTGTCACTCTAGCAACCCATCATCTACTTAATACTTCCCAATGCCTTCCTCTACGCCCAAATAATTGTGAAGTGTTATGTAGTCGACGTTCACATAACACCACTAGAGGAATAACAACATACAACACATCAAAATATCGAACGAATACCAAATTCACATGACTACTATTAGCATGACTTATCCCATGTTCTCAGGAACAAAAGTAACTACTCACAAAGCATAATCATATTCATGACCAGAGAGGTAATGAGAAGCATCAAGGATCTGAACATAAACTCTTCCACCAAACAATCCAACTAGCATCAACTACGAGGAGTAATCAACAGTACTAGCAACCTTAGAAGTACCAATCGGAGTCGCGAGACGGAGATTGGTTACAAGTGATGAACTAGGGTTTGGAGATGAGATGGTGCTGATGAAGATGTTGATGGTGACGAGTCCCCTCCGATGAGAGGAGTGTTGGCGATGACGATGGCGACGATTTCCCCCTCCGGGAGGGAAGTTTCCTCGGCAGGATTGTCCTGTCGGAGCTCTAGATTGGTTCCGCTCAAGTTCCGCCTCATGGCGGCGGCGAATCCACGAAAAAGCGCCTCCCTGATTTTTTTTCCTGGACGAAACCCTTCATATAGCAGAAGAGGGGGGTAGTGGGCCAACAGGCTGCCCACAAGCCCCCTTGGCACGGCCTGGGGGGTGGTCGCGCCGTGCAGGCTTGTGGCCACCTGCTGGCGCCCCTCTGGCGCTTCTTCGGTCCAGTATTTTTTATAAATCCGAAAAAATCCTCGTTGATTTTTACGGCGTTTGGAGTTGCGCAGAATAGGTATCTCAACTTTGCTCCACTTTCAGGCCAGAATTCCAGCTGTCGGCATTCTCCCTCTTCATGTAAACCTTGCAAAATAAGAGAGAAAAGGCATAAGTATTGTACCGTGAAGTGAAATAACAGCCCAAGAAGCGATAAATATCAACATGAAAACATGATGCAAAATGGACGTATCTACTCCCCCAAGCTTAGACCTCGCTTGTCCTCAAGCGAAATCCTAGCTCAATAAATATGTCCACATGTTTAGGGAGAGAGGTGTCGACAAAACAAGATACGAACATGCATGCATCATGATCATGATCAGAACAGCAATACCAACATATAATCTCTCATGCTAATGTGATAATTCCTTCACAAAGTAAAGCATGGATCAAGAACCTTACTGAGAAATAACAACCGATAGCCTTTAGTCATTGAAGCAATTGCAATTTATCACAACATCAGAAAGAGTCAAATAAGAGCTTGTAAAGCAAATCCACATACTCAATCATTCTTTCGTTCTCTACAATTGCTACAACTCACATGGTACTCATGAGATCAAAGTTTCAGCTGGACACAGAGAAAGATAGGGGCTTATAGTTTTGCCTCCCAACTACTTACCTCAAGGGTAATGTCAACAATAATAATTCATGAATACTTACTTCCAAGTTGACATATGAATGTAGATCTTTCCCAAGCATATGACGTTAGCCGAGATAAAGGCGAAATAAGGAATTGGTGAAGATCACCATGACTCTTTCAAGGGCAAAAAGTAAAGGTACAAGATAAGCCCTTCATAGAGGGAAGCAGAGGTTGTCATGCGCTTTTTTTAGGTTTGGATGCGTGTCCTCTTAGTGCGGAGGAACGTCACTTTATATTGCCTCCTGTGATAAAGAACTTTATTATGCAGTCTGTCGCTTTTATGTCTTCCTCATCAAAGGTTCATACAAAGCTTATTTTCCACACACTAATAGATCATACATATTAGAGAGCAATTTTTATTGCTTGCACCGATGACAACTTACTTGAGGGATCTTATTCAATCCATTGGTAGGTATGGTGGACTCACATGGCAAAACTGGGTTGATGGTTTATGGATGCACAAGTAGTATCTCTACTTAGTGCGGGAGGTTTGGCTAATATGAGGTGGAAGCAATCGTCATATGCTAAGGGATCTGTAATCATATAACATTGTTAGGAGCCAAGCAAACACAATTCATTATTAGGAGCCAAGCAAACGTAGACCTTGGCCAACATCTACTTCTAGGCATGCAATAGTTTAGTGAGTGTTCACAATCATAGATGGTGTCACAGATGATATATTTATATGTGAACCTCTCCTTCTTTATCACTTCCTATTAATTGCAACAATGACCAAGGTCTACGTTTGTCTACTCTCAACAAGTTTCAATCATTATTCTTTTTATATGTGAAGCCATCACTTCCCATAAGATCATTACATGATCTTTCATGCTTTTGTTCTATTCTCACTCTTTTGATCTTGGCAAGAGGCAAAGCCCTTCAACTAAGACACTTTTTATTATATGGCTCACGAGCTCGAATACATTGGGGGTGACACAAAGAAAAACACAAGACTAAAACACTAAGACTTTTATTCTAGTAGAGAAAAGAGAAAACTGAAAAGGAAAACTAAAACAAAGGTAAAGGCAAAAGATGTGATGGTGATACGATACCGGGGCAACTCCCCCAAGCTTAGCACAAGCCAAGGGGATTGCCCATACCCATGTTTAGTTGTCTTACTTTGGTGGTGATGGTGGAGGAGTTGTTGCAACATGGGCTTGATCCTCCATCTTCCAAGGCATAGGTGCTCCATCATGGAAAGATGAACGAGTCTCCGAAATCCTCAAATGTGCAGCCAACCGTATTGATTTAAATCTATACTCATACTCACAGTTTTGGTTCTGCAGGTCATAGATCTGGGCCTGGAGTTGATCAATCCTGTCATAGAGCCTGGAGAGGTTCTTCCCAATGTCATTGGCATCAATCATATGCTTGCTGGTGAACTCCATGATCATCATGTGGTTGGCGTTGATTCCACGCTCCACCATCCCTTGGCACTTGAAGACTTGTTGCTCCATTGCCTCGAGCCTCATCTCCACGCTTTCGGTCTTCTTGGGCCCCTCAACATCACGGATGTGCAACATCCCCTCACGCATCTTGATAGATTGAGGGTGTTGCAGCACTCCCGTGAGGTAGGGATTGATGACCTTCTCGAAGACCTTGTCCTTCAGAGCTTTTGGGGAAGTCATAGCGATCAAGATCTGCAACAGAAACAGGCTCGAAACAAAAAACACAGGAAATCTGCGTGATGCAAGGGTTAGACCAAACGGGAGTATATATAATGATTTTTTCAGACCAGAAGGAGTACCCCGCACGAAAACGGAGTCCAGGAGGCGCACGAGGTGGCCACAAGCCCTCCCGGCGTGGCCAGGGGGTGGGCCCGCGCCGTGCAGGCTTGTCGCCTCCTCGCGCACTTTTCGGACTACTTCCAATTTTTGTATTTTTTCAAATATTCCAAAACGGAGAAAATTTCCTACTGGAAAAGTTTTGGACTCTGTTTTCTTACCGAATCACATACCTCTTCGTTTTCAGAGTCTGAAACAGGCTGATAAGTGTCCCTTAGGTATTCTTCCGGAGTTATGGTATTGATGATATTGCTTTCAACATTTATGGGACTACCTGAGATATAATGCTTGATTCTCTGCCCATTTACAACTCTCGGACAACTACCTTCCGTGTTGTTGATCTTGATAGCACCGGAACGATATACTTCCTCAACAATATAGGGACCTTCCCATTTAGAGAGAAGCTTGCCTGCAAAGAATCTTAAACGAGAGTTATATAGCAAGACATAATCACCTACATTGAACTCACGCTTTTGTATCCTCTTATCATTCCATCTCTCAACGTTTTCTTTGAACAACTTGGCATTCTCATATGCCTAAGTTCTCCATTCATCAAGCGAGCTAATGTCAAATAACCTCTACTCACCGGCAAGTTTGAAATCAAAGTTGAGCTCTTTGATTGCCCAATAAGCTTTATGCTCTAGCTCAAGAGGTAAATGACATGCTTTACCGTACACCATTTTGTACGGAGACATGCCCATGGGATTCTTATAGGCAGTTCTATAAGCCCACAGTGCATCATCGAGCTTCTTAGACCAATTCTTTCTAGGCCTATTGACAGTCTTTTGCAGAATCAATTTAATCTCTCTATTGCTTAGCTCTACTTGACTACTGGACTGAGGGTGGAAGGGAGACGCAATTCTATGGTTGACATCATACTTAGCAAGCGTTTTACGGAAAGCACCATGAATGAAGTGTGAACCACTGTCGATCATTAGATATCTAGGGATCCAAATCTAGGGAAAATAACTTCTTTAAGCATCCTGGTAGAAGTGTTGTGATCAGCACTACTAGTGGGGATAGCTTCTATCCAGTTAGTGACGTAATCAACAACAACTAGGATATGAGTATACTCGTTGGATTTTGGAAAAGGTCCAATATAATGAAAGCCCTAGACATCAAATGGTTCAATGACAAGTGAATAGTTCATAGGCATTTCCTGACGGTTGCTAATATTACCTATTCTTTGACATTCGTCACAAGACAAGACAAACTTACGGGCATCCTTGAAGAGAGTGGGCCAATAGAAACCTGATTGCAATACCTTGTGTGCAGTTCTATCTCCCGCATGGTGTCCTCCGTAGGCCTCGGAATGACACTTTTGTAGGATCTGTCCCTGTTCATGTTCAGGTACACAACGTCTAATAACACCATCTAGTCCTTCCTTATAAAGGTCAGGATCATCCCAAAAGTAGTGTCTCAAGTCAAAGAAGAATTTCTTCTTTTGCTGGTATGTGAAACTAGGTGGTATATTTTTGGCAACGATATAGTTTGCATAATCAGCATACCCCGGTGCACTACCTGAAGCATTGATGACATTCAATTGCTCACCGAGAAAGCTATCATCAATAGGTTGTGGGTCATCAAGAACGTTCTCCAACCTAGACAAGTTATCTGCTACTGGGTTATCAGCACCCTTTCTGTCAACAACGTGCAAATCAAATTCTTGTAGCAAGAGAAACCATCGGATAAGTCTAGGTTTAGCGTCTTTCTTCTCGACGAGGTACTTAATAGAAGCATAATCAGTGTGAATAGTGACTTTGGAATCAACTATGTAAGACTTGAACTTTTCACATGCAAACACGACTGCTAAAAATTCCTTCTTCGTAGTACCATAGTTTCTCTCGGCACAGTCTAGAGTTTTACTAGTGTAGTGAATAACATTCAACTTCTTATCGACTCTTTGCCCTAGAACAACACCAACAACATAATCACTAGCATCACACATGATTTCAAAAGGCAAGTTCCAATTAGGTGGTTGAACAATAGGTGCAGTTATCAAAGCCCTCTTAAGTATTTCGAAGGCTTCCTCACAATCATCGTTAAAAACAAAAGGAATATCCTTTTGCAAGAGATTGGTAAGAGGCCTAGAAATCTTAGAGAAGTCTTTAATGAACCTTCTATAGAAACTAGCATGACCAAGGAAACTTCTTATACCTTTGATATTTGTGGGGTATGGCATTTTATCGATTGCATCAACCTTAGCCTTATCGACTTCAATACCTCTTTCAGAAATTTTATGTCCTAAGACGATGCCTTCATTAACCATAAAGTGGCACTTCTCCCAATTCAAGACAAGATTGGTGTCTTTACATCTCTGCAAGACTCGATCAAGGTTGCTGAGGCAATCATCAAAAGAAGACCCGTAAAAGGAGAAGTCATCCATGAAAACCTCAACAATCTTTTCACAAAAGTTAGAGAATATAGCCATCATACATCTTTGAAAGGTGGCAGGTGCACTACATAAGCCAAAAGGCATACGTCTATAAGCAAAGGTACCGAAAGGGCAGGTGAAAGTGATTTTCTCCTGATCAGATTGTGCAACTGGTATTTGGGAGAAACCAGAATAACCGTCTAGAAAGCAAAAGTGTGTGTGTTTAGACAGTCTTTCTAGCATTTGGTCGATAAAAGGCAGAGGGTAATGATCTTTCCTAGTGGATTTATTCAATTTCCTAAAATCGACCACCATCCTATAGCCAGTAATAATCCTCTGTGGGATCAATTCATCCTTATCATTAGGGACAATGGTAATGCCTCCCTTCTTAGGGACACAATGCACGGGACTCACCCAATCGCTATGAGCAAGAGGATAGATAATACCCGCTTCTAGGAGCTTTAGTATTTCTTTTCTAACTACTTCTTTCATCTTAGGATTTAATCTCCTTTGATGACCAGCAACTGGTTTGAAATCAGGATCAGTTTTGATCTCATGCTGGCATAGAGTGTTACTAATGCCCTTAAGATCATCAAGAGTATATCCAATAGCAGCACGGTGCTTCCTCAGAGTTTTTAGTAACTTCTTTTCTTCATGCTCTAAGAGGCTAGCACTAATTATGACAGGATATATCTCTTTTTCATCCAGATAAGCATACTTAAGAGTATCTGGCAACTGTTTAAGCTCGAACGCAGGATCACCCTTTGGTGGGGGTGGATCCCCAAGCTGTTCAACAGGCAAGTTATTCTTAAGGATGGGATATTGTTCTAAGACAACTCTATCTATCTCATCCCTTTCATGCATATGCATATCATTTTCATGCTCAACCAAGTATTGCTCTAAGGGATCAGTAGGAGGCACGGCAATAGAAGCTAAGGCAATAGTTTCATCCCTACTAGGCAACTCCTTTTCATGAGGTTGTCTACCAAACTTGGAGAAATTGGACTCATGTGACACACCTTCAAAGCCAACAGTGACAGTTTGCTTCTCACAATCAATATGAGCATTGACAGTATTGAGGAAGGGTCTGCCAAATATGATGGGACAAAAGCTATCTTGTGCAGTAGCAAGAACGAGGAAATCGGCAGGATACTTCGTTTTACCACACAAGACTTCCACATCCCTAACAATTCCCACAGGGCAGATAGTATCTATATTGGCAAGCTGAATAGTGACATCAATAGGCTCTATCTCAACACGTGCAATCTCATCTTTGATTTCATCATATAAGGATTGAGGTATTGCACTAACACTAGCACCCACATCACATAAACCATGATAACGATGATCTCCTATCTTAACAGAAACCACAAGCATGCCAACAACAGGCCTATGTTTGTCTCTAACGTGAGGTCTAGCAATTCTAGCAGCATCTTCACAGAAGTAAATATCATGTCCCTCAACATCGTCAGACAGAAGATCTTTGATAATAGCAATGCTAGGTTCAACTCTAATTTTCTCAGAGGGTGTAGGTTTTCTAATGTAGCATCTACGTATCACAGTTGAAGCTTTAGAATGATCCTTTATCCTAACAGGGAAAGGTGGTTTCTCAATGTAAGCACTGGGAACAACAGGATCATTATAGGCAATGACTTTCTCTTCAACTGGAGTGGGTTTAACTACATTGACTTCTAAGGCAGGATGATATTTAAACCACTTCTCTTTGGGGAGATCAATATGAGCAGCAAAGGATTCACACAATGAAGCTACTATCTCAGAGTCAAGTCCATATTTAGCGCTAAAGTCACAAAAAGTATTTGTCTCAACAAAGGATTTAACGCAATCAAACTTGAAATTCATACCTGACTCCTTACCTTCTTCAAGCTCCCAATCTTCAGAGTTGCGTTTAATTCTCTCCAATAAATTCCATTTGAAGTCAATATTTCTCTTCATAAAAGAACCGGTACAAGAAGTGTCAAGCATGGTGCGATCATCATGAGAAAGCCGAGCATAGAAGTTCTGAATGATAATTTCTCTCGAGAGCTCATGATTGGGGCATGAATATAACATTGATTTAAGCCTCCCCCAAGCTTGGGCGATGCTTTCTCTGTCACGAGGACAAAAATTATAAATATAATTCCGATCACGATGTACTAAATGCATAGGATAAAACTTTTGATGAAATTCAAATTTCAACCGATTGTAGTCCCATGATCCAGTATCATCACATAGCCTATACCATGTCAACGCCTTATCCTTCAAAATAAAGGAGAGACCTTCTTCTTGACCTCATCCTCGGGCAAACCTGCAAGCTTAAATAAACCACAAACTTCATCTACATAGATTAGATGCAAGTCTGGATGTGATGTTCCATCTCCTGTAAAAGGATTAGCCAACAGTTTCTCAAGCATATCTGAAGGAAATTCAAAGAAAATATTTTCAGTAGGTGCAGCAGGTTGAGGAGCAACTCTTTGTGCTTCCGTTCGAGGTGAAGATACCCCGAACAAGCCCCTCAAAGGATTAGTATCCATAGTGACAAGTGACAATAAATTTCAGCACACTATATGAATGTTTCCTTACCAAGTTCCACTTACCAAAGGCGCTTCACTCCCCGACAATGGCGCCAGAAACGATTCTTGATGACCCACAAGTATAGGGGATCAATCGCAGTCCTTTCGATAAGTAAGAGTGTCGAACCCAATGAGGAGCAGAAGGATCTGACAAGTGGTTTTGAGCAAGGTAAAATCTGCACGCACTGAAATTGTCGGTAACAAGTGATTGTGTGGTGAGATGATTCGTAGCAAGCAACAAGTAACAAAAGTAGCAATGGTGCAGAAAAGTGGCCCAATCCCTTTTGTACAAGGGACAAGCCTGGACAAAGTCTTATAGGAGGAAAAACGCTCCCGAGGACACACGGGAATTTCTGTCATGCTAGTCTTCATCACGTTCATATGATTCGCATTCGTTACTTTGATAGTTTGATATGTGGGTGGACCGGCGCTTGGGTACTGCCCTTACTTGGACAAGCATCCCACTTATGATTAACCCCTCTCGCAAGCATCTGCAACTACGAAAGAAGACTTAAGACAACGTCTAACCATAGCATTAAACTAGTGGATCCAAATCAGCCCCTTACAAAGCAACACATAAACTAGGGTTTAAGCTTCTGTCACTCTAGCAACCCATCATCTACTTACTACTTCCCAATGCCTTCCTCTAGGCCCAAATAATGGTGAAGTGTTATGTAGTCGACGTTCACATAACACCACTAGAGGAAAAACAACATACAACACATCAAAATATCGAACGAATACCAAATTCACATGACTACTATTAGCATGACTTATCCCATGTCCTGAGGAACAAAAGTAACTACTCACAAAGCATAATCATATTCATGACCAGAGAGGTAATGAGTAGCATCAAGGATCTGAACATAAACTCTTCCACCAAACAATCCAACTAGCATCAACTATGAGGAGTAATCAACACTACTAGCAACCTTACAAGTACCAATCGGAGTCGCGAGATGGAGATTGGTTACAAGTGATGAACTAGGGTTTGGAGATGAGATGGTGCTGATGAACATGTTGATGGTGACGAGTCCCCTCCGATGAGAGGAGTGTTGGTGATGACGATGGCGACAATTTCCCCCTCCGGGAGGGAAGTTTCGTCGGCACGATCGTCCTGCCGGAGCTCTAGATTGGTTCTGCTCAAGTTCCGCCTCGTGGCAGTGGCGAATCCACGAAAAAGCTCCTCCCTGATTTTTTCCTGGACGAAACCCTTCATATAGCAGAAGAGGGGGGCCAGTGGGCCAGCAGGCTGCCCACAAGCCCCCTTGGCGCGGCCTGGGGGGGTGGCCGCGCCGTGCAGGCTTGTGGCCACCTGTTGGCGCCCCTCTGGCGCTTCTTCGGTCCAGTATTTTTTATAAATCCAAAAAAATCCTCGTTGATGTTTACGGCGTTTGGAGTTGCGCAGAATAGGTATCTCAACTTTCCTCCACTTTCAGGCCAGAATTCCAGCTGCCGGCATTCTCCCTCTTCATGTAAACCTTGCAAAATAAGAGAGAAAAGGCATAAGTATTGTACCGTGAAGTGAAATAACAGCCCAAGAAGCGATAAATATCAACATGAAAACATGATGTAAAATGGATGTATCATCGCTTGAGTCATATTGGTATAAAATGCATGAAGAAGCTCCATACTGATGGATCTTTGGGCTCACTCATCTTTGAAACGTTTGGACATGCGAACCATGTCTATTGGTGTAAACGCATGAAGAAACTCCATGCATATGGATCGTTTGGATTCACTTGATTTTGAATCACTTGAGACATGCAAATCATGTCACATGGGCAAGATGACTGAAGGCTTCGTTTTTCCAGTGAATTGGAACAAGAAAGTTACTTATTGGAAGTAATACATTTTGTTGTACGCAGTCCAATGAGTGCTGAGGTACGGAGTGGATATCATTATGTTCTTACTTCACACATGATTTGAGTAGATACTAGTATATTTACTTAATGAAACACAAGTCTGAATTATTGAAAGGTTCAAGTAATTTCAGAGTGAAGTTGAAGATCATCGTGAGAAGAGGATAAAATGTCTACAATATGATCATAGAGATGAATATCTGAGTTGCGAGTTTGTTACACATTTAAGACAATGTGAAAATTGTTTCACAACTCATGCCACCTGGAACACCATAGTGTGATGATGTGTCCGAACGTCATAGCCGCGCCTTATTGGATATGGTGCATACTATGATGCCTCTTATGGAATTATCACTATCATTTTTGGGTTATGCATTAGAGACAACCGCATTCACTTTAATTAGGGCACCATGTAATTCCATTGAGATGACACCATATGAACTATGGTTTGGAGAATCCTAAGCTGTCGTTTCTTAAAAGTTTGGGGCTGTGACTCTTATGTGAAAAAGTTTCAGTTTTATAAGCTCGAACCCAAATCGGATAAATGCATCTTCATAGGATAATCAAAACAGTTGGGTATATCTCCTATCTCAGATCTAGAAGCAAAGTGTTTATTTCTAGAAACGGGTCCTTTCTCCAGAAAAAGTTTCTCTCGAAAGAATTGAGTGGGAGGTGTTGGAAATATGCCCTAGGGGCAATAATAAAATGGTTATTATTATATTTCCTTGTTCATGATAATCGTCTATTGGTCATGCTATAATTGTATTAACAGGAAACAGTAATACATGTGTGAATAAATAGATCACAATGTGTCCCTAGCAAGCCTCTAGTTGGGTAGCTCGTTGATCAATAAATGATCATGGTTTCTTGATCATGGACATTAGATGTCATTGATAACGGGATCACATCATTGGTAGAATGATGTGATGGACCAGACCCAATCCTAAGCATAGCACTAGATCGTGTTGTTCGTATGCTAAAGCTTTTCTAATGTCAAGTGTCTTTTCCTTCGACCGTGAGATTGTGCAATTCCCGGATACTGTAGGATTGCTTTGGGTGTATCAAACGTCACAACGTAACTGGTTGACTATAAAGGTGCACTACGGGTATCTCCGAAAGTGTCTGTTGGGTTGGTACGAATCGAGATCGGGATTTGTCACTCCGTGTTATGGAGAGGTATCTCTGGGTCCACTCGGTAGAACATCATCATGAGCTCAATGTGACTAAGGAGTTAGTCACAGGATGAAGTGCTACGGAACGAGTAAAGAGACTTACCAGTAACGAGATTGAACAAGGTATAGGTATACCGATGATCGAATCTCGGGCAAATTCTATACCGACAAAGAAAGGGAATTGAATACGGGATTGATTGAATCCTTGACATCGTGGTTCATCCGATGAGATCATCGTGAAACATGTGGGAGCCACCATGGGTATCCAGACCCCGATGATGGTTATTGGCCAGAGAGATGCCTCGGTCATGTCTGCATGCCTCCCGAACCCATAGGGTCTACACACTTAAGGTTCGATGATGCTAGGGTTATAGGGAATTGTTATACGAGGTTACCGAAGGTTGTTCGGAGTCTCGGATGAGATCCCGGATGTCACGAGGATCTCTAAAATGGTCCGGAGGTAAAGATTGATATATAGGATGGATGGGTTTGGACGCCGGAAATGTTTCCGACACCGCCCGCAAAATACCCGGACCACCGGAAGGGTTCCGGAGGCCCACCGAGAGAGGACACCAGCCCCGGGAGGCTACATGGGCCAAGTGTGAGAGGGAACCAGCCCCTGGGTGGGCTGGTGCGCCCCCCACACCCAGCCCATGGCGCCTAAGAGGGGGAAGGGGGGAACCCTAGCGCAGGTGGGCCTAAGGCCCACCACGGGGTGTACCACCCCCTCCTCCCCTCCTGGCCGTCACCCCCTCCCCCCATCTAGGGGTGGAAACCCTAAAGGGGCGCCACCCTCCCTTCCCCCTACATATAGCGGGCGTTTTGGCCATTGGAGACACGGAATTCCATCTCTCTCTCGGTGCAGCCCTGCTCTTCTTCTTCCTCCTCTCCCACGGTGCTTGGCGAAGCCCTGCCGGGAGACCTCGTCTCTCCATAGACACCACGCCATCGTGCTACCGGAGATCTTCCCCAACCTCTCCCTCCTCCTTGCTGGATCAAGGTGCGCGAGACGTCACCGGGTTGCACGTGTGTTGAACGCGGAGGTGTCGTGGTTCGGCACTAGATCGGAATCACACCGCGATCTGAATCGCCGCGAGTACGACTCCATCAACCGCGTTCTAGCAACGCTTCTGCTTAGCGATCTTCAAAGGTATGAAGATCCACTCACCCCGCTCTCGTTGTTGGTCTCTCCATAGGAAGATCTGAATATGGCGTAGGAACATTTTGAATTTATGCTACGTTAACCAACAGTGGCATCTGAGCCAGGTTTTCTATGTGTAGATTCCATGCACGAGTAGAACACAAAAGGTTGTGGGCGCTGATTTGTCAATTGCTTGCCACTACTAGTCTTATTCTTTTCCGGCGGTATTGTGGGATGAAGCTACCCGGACCGACCTTACACGTACGCTTACGTAAGACAGGCTCAACCGGCCGACATGCACACCGTGCATAAAGGTGGCAAGCGGGTGTCTGTCTCTCACACTCTAGTCGGATTGGATTTGATAAAAAGGGTCCTTATGAAGGGTAAATAGCTTTGGCATATCATCGTTGTGGCTGTCACATAGGTAAGAAGGCGTTCTTTCTAGAAACCCAAATCAGCCACGTAAAACTTGCAACAACAATTAGAGGACGTTTAACTTGTTTTTGCAGGGTTTGACATGTGATGTGATATGGCCAAAGTTGTGATGTTACATGTGTGATGTATGAGATGATCTAGTTATTGTAATAGGATTCACGACTTGCATGTTGTTGAGTATAACAACCGGCAGGAGCCATAGGAGTTGTCTTAATTTATTGTATGAGATGCAACGCCATGTGTTTACTACTTTTACTTCATTGCTAACGGTTAGCTATAGTAGTAGTAGTAGTTGTTGGCGTGATGACTTCACGGGGACACAATGATGGAGATAATGATGATGGAGATCATGGTGTCACGCCAGTGACAATGATGATCACGCGATGCCCGAAGATGGAGATCGAAAGAGCAAAGATGATAATGGCCATATCATGTCACTATATGATTGCATGTGATGTTTATCATGTTTTTCATCTTATTGCTTAGAACGACGGTAGCATAATAAGATGATCCCTCATAAAAATTTCGAGAACGTATTCCCCTAACTGTGCACCGTTGCGAAGGATCATTGTCTCGAAGCACCACGTGATGATCGGGTGTGATAGATTCTAACGTTCGCATACAACGGGTGTAAGCCAGATTTACACACGCGCAACACTTAGGTTGACCCGGCGAGCTTAGCATGTACAGACATGACCTCGAATACAAGAGACCGAAAGGTCGAACATGAGTCGTATGGTTGAATACGATCAGCATGCAGTTGCTCACCATGACGACTAGTCCGTCTCACGTCATGATCGGACACGGGTTAGTCGACATGGATCATGTATCACCTAGATGACTAGAGGGATGTCGATTTAAGTGGGAGTTCATACTTAATTTGATTAAATGAACTTAATTGTCATGAACTTAGTCTAAAAGTTGTCTTTACAAATATTATAGATCCAATGGCCAACGCACCTGTCAACCTCAATTTCAACGCATTCCTAGAGAAAAACAAGCTGAAAGATGATGGTAGCAACTATGCGGACTCGGTCCGCAACTTGAAGCTCATCCTCGAAGCAGCTAAAAAGGCTTATGTCCTTAATGTGACGCTAGGTGACCCTCCTGCTCCCGCAGCGGCCCAGGACATTCAGAACGCCTGGCAGACGCGAAGTGATGACTACTCTCTGGTTAGGTGTGGCATGTTATACATTTTGGAAACGGGGCTCCAAAGGCGTTTTGAGCAACACGGAGCATATGAGATGTTCCAGGAGCAGAAACTAGTTTTTCAAGCTCATGCCCGTGTCGAGAGATATGAAGTCTTCGACAAGTTCTTTAGCTGTAAGATGGAGGAGAACAGTTCTGTTAGTGAGCATATACTCAGAATGTCTGGGTTACACAGTCGTCTGACTTCCTTGGAGTTGAACTTCTGGATCACGCTGTAATTGACAGAATCCTCCAGTCTCTCTCACCAAGCTACAAAGGTTTTGTGCTGAACTACAACATGCAAGGGATGGAGAAGACCATTCCCGAGTTGTACTCGATGCTGAAGTCTGCAGAAGTAGAAATCAAGAAAGAGCATCAAGTGTTGATGGTCAATAAGACCACCAGTTTCAACAAGGGCAGGGGTAAGAAGAACTTCAAGAAAGACGGCAAAGTCGTTGCCGCGCCTGGTAAGCCAGATACCGAGAAGAAGAAAAAGAATGGACCCAAGCCTGAGACTGAGTGCTTCTATTGCAAGGGAAAAGGTCACTGGAAGCGGAATTGCCCCAAGTACTTAGCGGACAAGAAGGCCGGCAACATTAAAGGTATATATGATATACAAGTTATTGATGTGTACCTTACCAGCGCTCGTAGTAGCTCCTCGGTATTTGATACCGGTGATGTTGCTCACATTTGTAACTGAAAGCACGAACTGCGGAATAAGCGGAGACTGGCCAAGGACGAGGTGACGATGCGCGCGGGAATGGCTCCAAGGTCGATGTGATCACCGTCGGCACGCTGCCTCTACATCTGCCGTCGGGATTAGTTTTAAACCTTAATAATTGTTATTTAGTACCAGCTTTGAGCATGAATATTTTATCAGGGTCTTGCTTAATGCGAGACGGCTACTCATTTAAGTCAGAGAATAATGGTTTTTCTATTTATATAAGTGATATGTTTTATGGTCATGCTCCGCTCGTGAATGGTTTATTCTTGATGAATCTCGATCATGATGTTACACATATTCATAGTGTGAGTACCAAGATATGTAAAGTTGATAATGATAGTCCCACATACTTGTGGCACTGCCGCCTTGGTCATATCGGTGTTAAGCGCATGCAGAAGCTCCATACTGATGGACTATTAGAGTCTCTTGACTTTGAATCATTTGACACATGTGAGCCATGCCTCATGGGCAAGATGACTAAGACTCCATTCTCAAGAATAATGGAGAGAGCAACTGACTTATTGGAAATAATACATACTGATGTGTGTGGTCCAATGAACGTTGAAGCTCGCGGTGGCTATCGTTATGTTCTCACTCTCACCGATGATTTGAGTAGGTATGGGTATATCTACTTGATGAAGCACAAATCTGAGACGTTTGAAAAGTTCAAGGAATTTCAGAGTGAGGTTGAGAATCAACTTGACAGAAAAATAAAGTGTCTATGATCTGATCGTGGAGGAGAATATTTGAGTCACGAGTTTGGCACACACCTAAGGAAATGTGGAATTGTTTCACAACTGATGCCGCCTGCCACACCTCAACGTAACGGAGTGTTTGAACGTCGTAATCGCACTTTATTGGATATGGTACGATCCATGATGTCTCTTACCGACTTACCGCTATCATTTTGGGGATACGCATTGGAAATTGCAGCATTCACTTTAAATAGGGCACCGTCTAAATCTATTGAGACAACACCGTATGAACTATGGTTTGGCAAGAAACCTAAGCTGTCGTTTCTAAAAGTTTGGGGCTGCAATGCTTATGTGAAGAAACTTCAACCAGAAAAGGTCGAACTCAAAGCGGAGAAATGTGTATTCATAGGATACCCTAAGGAAACTATTGGGTATACCTTCTATCTTAGATCCGAAGGTAAAACCTTTGTTGCCAAGAACGGATCCTTTCTAGAGAAAGAGTTTCTCTAGAAAGAAGTAAGTGGGAGGAAAGTAGAACTTGATGAGGTAATTACACCCCCTCTCGAACCGGAGAGTAGCGCAACACGGGAAATTATTCATGTGGTGCCTACGCCAACTGGAGAGGAAGTTAATGATGATGATCATGAAGCTTCAGATCAATTTGCTACTAAACCACGAAGGTCCACAAGGGTACGATCCGCACCAGAGTGGTACGGCAACCCTGTGATGGAAATCATGTTGTTAGACAACGGTGAACCTTCGAACTATGAAGAAGCAATGGCGGGCCCAGATTCCAACAAATGGCTTGAGGCTATGAAATCGAGATAGGATCCATGTATGAGAACAAAGTATGGGCTTTGGTGGACTTTGCCTGATGATCGGCGAGCCATAGAAAATAAATGGATCTTCAAGAAGAAGACTGACGCAAACGGTAATGTGACCATTTACAAAGCTCGACTTGTCGCAAAGTGTTTTCAAAAAATCCAAGGAATTGACTACGATGAGACGTTCTCTCCCGTAGTGAAGCTGAAGTCAGTCTGAATCATGTTAGCAATTGCCGCTTTTCATGATTATGAAATTTGGCAAATGGACGTCAAAACAACGTTCCTTAACGGGTATCTTAAGGAAGAGTTGTATATGATGCAACCAGAAGGTTTTCTCGATCCTAAAAGTGCTAACAAGGTATGCAAGCTCCAGCGCTCCAGCTATGGGCTCGTGCAAGCATCTTGGAGTTGGAACATTCTCTTTAATGAGGTGATTAAAGCGTTTGGGTTCATACAGGTTTATGGAGAAGCCTGTCTGTACCAGAAAGTGAGTGGAAGCACTGTAGCTTTTCTCATACTATATATGGATGACATATTATTGATGGGGAATAATATAGTTATTGGAGAGAATAAAGGCCTACTTGAACAAGAGTTTTTCAATGAAGTACCTTGGAGAAGTTGCATACATATTAAGCATCAAGATCTATAGAGATAGATCGAGACGCCTCATAGGTCTTTCGCAAAGTACATACTTGACAAGATATTGAAGAAGTTCAATATGGAAAACCCAAAGAAGGGGTTCTTGCTAGTTTTGCAAGGTATGAGATTGAGTAAGACTCGGTCACCGACCACGGCAGCAGATAGAGAGAAGATGAGTATTGTCCCCTACGCTTCAGCCGTAGGCTCTCTAACGTATGTCATGCTATGTACCAGACCTGATATAAACCTTGCCATAAGTTTGGTAGGGAGGTACCAAAGTGATCCCGGTATAGAACACTGGACAGCGGTCAAGAATATCCTTAAGTACCTAAAAAGTACTAAGGAGATGTTTCTCGTTTATGGAGGTGACGAAGAGCTCGTCGTAAAGGGTTACGCCGATGCTAGCTTTGACGCAGATCTGGATGACTCTAAGTCACAGACCGGATACGTGTATGTTTTGAATGGCGGCTCAATGAGCTGGTGCAGCAGCAAGCAAGACGTCGTGGCAGCATCTACATGTGAAGCGGAGTACATAGCTGCTTCAGAAGTGGCTCATGAAGGGATTTGGATGAAGGAGCTCATCACCGACCTTGGAGTGGTTCCAAGCGCGTCAGGTCCGATGACACTCTTCTGTGATAACACTGGAGCCATTGCCATAGCCAAGGAGCCCAGATTTCACCGGAAGACCAAGCACATCCAACGCCACTACAACTCCATCCAGGATCAGGTCCAGAGAGGAGTAATAGATATTTGTAAAGTGCACATGGATCTGAATATTGCACACTCGTTGACTAAACCTCTTCCTCGAGCAAAACATGATCAACACCACAATGCTATGGGTGTTCGATACATCACAATGTAATTAGATTACTGACTCTAGTGCAAGTGGGAGATTGTTGGAAATATGCCCTAGAGGCAATAAGAAAATGGTTATTATCATATTTCCTTGTTCATGATAATCGTCTATTGTTCAGGCTATAATTGTATTAACAGGAAACAGTAATACATGTGTGAATAAATAGATCACAATGTGTCCCTAGCAAGCCTCTAGTTGGCTAGCTCGTTGATCAATAGATGATCATGGTTTCCTAATCATGGACATTAGATGTCATTGATAACGGGATCACATCATTGGGAGAATGATGTGATGGACAAGACTCAATCCTAAGCATAGCACTAGATCGTGTTGTTCGTATGCTAAAGCTTTTCTAATGTCAAGTGTCTTTTCCTTCGACCGTGAGATTGTGCAATTCCCGGATACCGTAGGAGTGCTTTGGGTGTATCAAACATCACAACGTAACTTGGTGATTATAAAGGTGCACTACGGGTATCTCCGAAAGTGTCTGTTGGGTTGGTACGAATCGAGATCGGGATTTGTCATTCTGTGTGACGAAGAGGTATCTCTAGGCCCACTCGGTAGAACATCATGATGATCTCAATGTGACTAAGGAGTTAGTCACAGGATGACGTGCTACGGAACGAGTAAAGAGACTTACCAGTAATGATATTGAAGAAGGTATAGGTATACCGACGATCGAATCTCGGGCAAGTTCTATACCGACAGACAAAGGGAATTGAATACGGGATTGATTGAATCCTTGACCTCGTGGTTCATACGATGAGATCATCGTGGAACATGTGGGAGCCACCATGGGTATCCAGACACCGCTGATGGTTATTGGCCGGAGAGATGTCTCGGTCATGTCTACATGCCTCCCGAACCCGTAGGGTCTACACACTTAAGGTTCGATGACGCTAGGGTTATAGGTAATTGTTATACGAGGTTACCTAAGGTTGTTAGGGGTCCCGGATGAGATCCCGGACGTCACGAGGAGCTCCGGAATGGTCCGGAGGTAAAGATTGATATATAGGATGGATGGGTCTGGACGCCGGAAATGTTTCAGGCACCACCGGCAAAGTACCGAGACCACCGGAAGGGTTCCGGAGGCCCACTAGGAGAGGCCACCAGCCCAAGGAGGCTACATGGGCCAAGTGTGAGAGGGAACCACCCCCACACCCAGCCCATGGTGCCTAAGAGGGGGAAGGGAGGGAACCCTAGCGCAGGTGGGCCTAAGGCCCACCCGGGGGTGCGCCACCCCCTCCCCCCATCTAGGGCTGCCGCCCCCCTTAGGGGTGGAAACCCTAAATGGGGCACCACCCTCCCTTTCCCCTATATATAGTGGGGGTTTTGGCCATTGGAGACACGGAATTCCATCTTTCTCTCGGCGCAGCCCTGCTCTTCTTCTTCCTTCTCTCCCACGGTGCTTGGCGAAGCCCTGTTGGGAGACCTCGTCTCTCCATCGACACCACGCCGTTGTGCTGCCAGAGATCTTCCCCAACCTCTCCCTCCTCCTTGCTGGATCAAGGTGCGGGAGACGTCGCCGGGCTGCACGTGTGTTGAACGCGGAGGTGCCGTGGTTTGGCACTAGATCAGGATCACACCGCGATCTGAATCGCCGCGAGTACGACTCCATCAACCGCGTTCTAGCAACGCTTCCGCTTATCGATCTTAAAACATATGAAGATCCACTCACCCCTCTCTCGTTGCTGGTCTCTCCATAGGAAGATCTGAATATGGCGTAGGAAAATTTTCAATTTATGCTACGTTAACCAACAGGAGGATGGTGGAACTTGATGAGGTTACTGAACCGTCACTTCAACCAGTGTGTAGCAGGGCGCATGGAGTTGTTCCTGTGGCGCCTACACCAATTGAAGTGGAAGCTGATGATAGTGATCATGAAGCTTTAGGATCAAGTTACTACAAACCTCGTAGGTCGACAAGGTCGCGTACTACTCCACAGTCGTACGGTAACCCTGTCTTGGAGGTCATGTTGTTGGACAACGATGAACCTACGAGCTAGGGAGAAGCGATGGTAGGTCCGGATTCCGACAAATGGCTGGAGGCCATGAAATCCGAGAGAGGATCCATGTATGAAAACAAAGTGTGGACTTTGGAAGAACTACCTGATGGTCGTAAGACTATTAAGTACAAATGGATCTTTAAAAGGAAGATAGACGATGATGGTGAAAAGTCACCATTGAGAAAGCTCGACTTGTCACAAAGATGTTTTCGACAAGTTCAAAGAGTTGACTATGATGAGACTTACTCACTCGTAGTGATGCTAAAAGTTTGTTAGAATTATGTTAGCGGTTGCTGCATTATTTATGAAATCTTGCAGATAGCATGTAAAAACATTGTTTCATCGACGGTTTCCTTGAGGAAAGGTTGTATGTGATACAACCAGAAGGTTTTGTCGATCCTAAGGATGCTAACAAGTAATGCAAGCTCCAGCGATCCTTCTATGGACTGCAGCAAGCATCTCGGAGTTGGAATATATGCCTTGATGAGATGATCAAAGCTTTTGGGTTTATACAAAGTTTATGAGAAACTAGTATTTCCAAGAAAGTGAGTGGGAACACTATAGAATTTCTGATTAGATTATGTGATTGACATATTGTTGATCGGAAATAATGTAGAATTTCTGGAAATCATAAAGGGTTGTTTGAAAGGAGTTTTTCAAAGGAAAACCTGGATAGAACTGCTTGACATTGAGCATCAAGATCTATAGAGGTTTATCAAAGCACTTAATAAAACTTTCAACTAAATGCATGCCTTGACAAGTTTTTGAAGGAGTTCAAAATAGATCAGCAAAGAAGGAGTTCTTGGCTGTATTGTAAGGTGTGAATTTGAGTAAGACTCAAAGCCCGACCACGGCAGAAGAAAGAGAAAGGACGAAGGTTGTCCCATATGCCTTAGCCGTAGGCTCTAAAGTATGCCATGTTGTGTACCACACCTGATGTGTGCCTTGCCATGAGTCTGTCAAGGGGTACAAAGAGTGATCCAGGTTTGAATCGTTGAACAGCGGTCAAAGTTATCCTTAGTAACTAGTGTACTAAGGAATTATTCTCGATCATGGAGGTGATTAAAGAGTTCGTCTTAAGAGGTTACGTCGATGCAAGCTTTGGCACTAATCCGGATAACTCTGAGTACTAAACCAGATTCATATAGTGGAGCAGTCATTTGGAATAGTTCCGAATGACACAAGGTAGCAGCATCTATAGGATGACATAGAGATTTGTAAAGCACACACGGATCTGAAAGGTTCAGACATGTTGACTAAAAACCTCTCTCACAAGCAAAATATGATCAAACCCGAGAACAGTATGGGTGTTAGATTCATTACAATCACATAGTGATATGAACTAGATTATTGACTCGAGTGCAAGTGGGGGACTATTGGAAATATGCCCTAGAGGCAATAATAAATTGGTTATTATTATTTTTTCTGTTCATGATAATCGTTTATTATCAATGCTAGAATTTTATTGATTGGAAACTCAAATACATGTGTGGATACATGGACAACACACTGTCCCTAGTGAGCCTCTAGTTGACTAGCTCGTTGATGAAAGATGGTCAAGGTTTCATGTCCATAGACAAGTGTTGTCACTTGATAACGGTATCACATCATTAGGAGAATAATATGATGGACAAGACCCAAACTATAAACGTAGCATATGATCATGTGAGTTTATTGCTATTGTTTTCTACATGTCAATGTATCTATTCCTATGACCATGAGATCATGCAACTCTTGGACACCAGAGGAATACCTTGTGTGTATCAGACGTCACAACGTTACTGGGTGACTATAAAGGTGCTCTATAGGTATCTCCGAAGGTGTATGTTGGGTTGGCGTGGATTAAGACTGGGATTTGTCACTCCGTGTGACGAAGAGGTATCTTGGGTCCCACTCGGTAATACAACATCCCAATAAGCCTTGCAAGCAATGTGACTAAGGAGTTAGTCATGGGATCTTGTATTACGGAACGAGTAAAGAGACTTGTCGATAACGAGATTGAACTAGGTATAGAGATACCGATGATCGAATCTCGGGCAAGTAACATACCGAAGGACAAAGGGAACATCATACGGGATTAACTCTCCCCTCCGTTCGACACTAGATCGGGATGGATCATGATGAGATCGCGAGACGGATCATGATGAGATCGCGGGACGGGCTGCGATTTGGATCGCGAAGATGTTCCAGTACATCAACCGCGTTATATACGCTTCCGCTTAGCGATCTACAAGAGTATGTAGATTCACTCTCCCCTCTCGTAGATGATCATCACCATGAATAGGTATTGCGTATGCGTAGGAAATTTTTTGTTTCCCATGCAACGTTCCCCAACACTAGGATATGGGTTAATTACATGACCCAGATTCTCTTGTAACCCTAGGGACTCAGCCTATTATATAAAGGGGAATCCCTAGGATGAAAAAAAGTTGCAATCTCTAAAAAGCTAGGTTAGCGATTCCACGCCCTTGTAATCGAGAATACCATAAATACCAATCAAGCAGGAAGTAGGTCTTTACCTCCACCGTGAGGGGCCAAACCTGGCTAAACTAATGTCTTTTGTTCCCGACCAACCCTGTTCAAGTGACCACCTAGTTTCGATGGCTCCCAGACTTAGTCCTTTCACGAGAACATCTGTCGTGACAAAACCACAACACAGTCCATCTTTAAAATATGCAGTTGTGATCCATCTTGAAAACATGCAGTTGCGGCCTCTCTTGAGAAACATGTAGTTACGGTCCCTCTTGAAAACATGCAGCTGCAACCTCTCTTGAAAAACATGTAGTTGCAGCCTCTCTTGAAAAACATGCCTTTGTGACCTTGCCTTAAAAACACGCGGTTGCGACATCTCTTGAAAACATCTAGTTGTGGTCATGATATAACGCTTGAAGTTGTTTGTCTAATGATGGACATGAAAGTTGCCCTCACAACTCCCCCTCTACACCACAGTTGCGGCCCTTTTCTTCAATATCAAATTTATTATTGTCTTGACACGATGAATATAAAAATGAATAATTATAACAGACAAATTTTGTAAAGCTAAAACCTAAGAAATCATTTTTAAATCTGTAAAAATGAATATTAAGCTAAAATAAAATAAATATACTAAAGTTAAGAAAAAAGAGAATAGTGAAACAATGTTTTACTATACACAGAGAAATAAGAAAAATAAACTGAAAGCAAAAGAACAAACACAACAAATAATCAAGAGAAAAAGGTAATAAATTAAGTCACTACAAAGAGCTTATCCCTCACCTGCAAAAAAAAAAAATACCGCTGAAAGCTATAATGAACAAATAAGAAAACATGCAAAAATCTAGGATAAAAGAGGAAGGGAGCCCACATAGCTCAGCTCGTGTAAACAAGCAAATGTAACTTGTCGCTCATGCATGGAAACATAGAATAGTGATGGGTAGAACACACACATAAGGGTTGCCCCTCGTACAGACGAGCCGCACACACATTGCTCCCTCGATAATGAACAAAAGTCATCACGAGTCTTAGTGTGATGATGGGAGTGCTAGAAAAGTGATTGAGACCATAGTTAAAAACTCAGCTAAGTTAGGTTTAGCAAAACCGTTAAAATAAAGTTAATAATAAAAAAGATGAAACGAGGAAAAGAAATAAATGAAAATGAATACATTCAGGTTTGAGAAAGTGAGCCTAAAAAGTTAAATAAAATTTGAGAAAGTGAGTGGGGAAATGGGAGAAAAAACCTCACAAACTTGCCTTGAATCTCTCGTTATGCACAGTGTACTAATTTGAAATAAGACCCATCCAATCACGACAGCTATCATTCCCGCAATACAACCAGCTCCCCGCCACCTGAGAGAAACGGGAGATCCTATAGGGCGCTTTAAGCACCAGTTAGGCAAACCAGTGCCTGCAGCACTACTCATCATGGGCCGGCCCATGTAGAATGTGTTGTTCATTACAAAATAAAAAAAAAGTCTATGCAATTGCAAAAAAATCAGATTTATGAAAAAAGCTCAATGAGTAAAAAAAAGTTCATCCATTTTTAAAATATATATACGTATTTCAAAAAGTTTACAGAACTAAAAAGCAAATCATCAATTTTCAAAAATAGTTCATCGATTTTCAAAAAAAGTTCATCATTTTTTAACAACAGTTCATTGATTTTGAAAAAAGTTCACGAATTTAAAATTATGTTCGCCAATTTTTATTCCACGACTTCTATGAATATCATTTTTTAACAACAGTTCATTGATTTTCGATAACATCTCGGATTACTGTTTTTGTTTTTTCTTTCACGACTTCTATGAATATCATTTTTTAACAACAGTTCATTGATTTTCGATAACATCTCGGATTACTGTTTTTGTTTTTTCTTCCACGACTTCTATGAATATCATTTTTTATGAAATTTTACAAGTACTGATAACATTTGTCAATTGTTGCACCCAAAAGAATCAGAATTTTATGAAATATTTTTCATTTATTTTTAAATTTACTGTTCATCCCGAGCTCAAATGAGCTGGGGAGCAGAACATGACTTTCCTCCGCTCCCATGTTTCCCACAAAGCACGAATCTCGGCTTGTTTCCCGATTGAAATGAGCCCATAGATAAAACTCAGCTAGCTGAGTTCTAGCAAATCCGATAAGAAATATTAAGAAGTTTTCCAAAATGTTTGTAAATTAAGAAAAGATTATTGGATAAAAAGTGTTCATGTTTCCAAAAAAGTTCTCAATACTAAATACCTTAGTAATAACGTTTTTTCATAAAAACATTGTTCTCTTATTTTACAATTTCTTCTGGAAAATCAATAAAGTTATAAAATAAAAAATGTTCTAAATTACTAGAAATGGTCCAAAAACAAAAATGATTCATAAAACATTCTTGGATTTGACGAAATTTTATTAAAATATTAACAAAATTTGAATACAAATAAGTTCTCAAAAATTAAACAAAGTTCCCTAAGAAAAAATCCGGGATCTCATTATTATACAAAAAATGTTTTATATAGAAACATAGTACAGATGTAGATGCTCGCAAATACGTACGGAAGTAAAGTTCACAAATTTAAATATATTGTATTATATTTTAAAATGTCCTATATTTTTAAAGGTCTAGCGAATATATATAATGTTCTCGAATTTAACAAGTTCAAACAATGTTTGAAAACATACCTTTTAAAAATTGGTTTTCTTTAAGAACTTCAATTTCATTCAACTTTTTGATAAATTTACAAAATAAGATTACTTCTACAGATTGGCAATTATTTTTTGAAAACCTGAAAAGAGGTTCAATCTTTTTTCCAAGATCTTTTTTTCTAAATGATGACATTAGAAATAAATTTGTGAAAGACTTTTAAAAATTTGGTTAAACCACGATCTTTAAAATTAATTTTGTGAAAGATTTTGATTTAATAAAATGTGAAAAAATGAAATCAAGAAAATAAGTAAAAAAAGAAATAAACATATGAAACGCAAAATTAGTAGAATAGAAACCAAAATTAAAACTAAATGTAAAAACTAAGAATCAATTATTATTATTTTGAGAATCACCGGGGGAGGAGTTCCTCCACCTGGATATAGTACTCGAAGTGGCCAAAATGCTAGGCGAGTGATCTAGTTTATAAGGGAAACTGGATCGAAAAACCTTAACAGATTAACCCTGTTTATAAGGAAAACCGAGCCAAAAACCATAAAAGTAACAAGTATTACAAGAAGAAGAGAAGAACACGACACCCAACATAAGGTAAAACCTAGCTAGCAGACTAACATGACCAGGTAGATCAGGGGTGCATTGAGGAATCACAATACCAAGACTCTACAAACAACGTGACGCACCTATAATCAACGAGTACCAAAGCTTAACACGAACCTTGACTGAGAACTCCGCCACAAAAGTTCAAGACGATTAGCAAGTCCGGGAGGCGTCATTGCGTCGTCCCTGAGCAAAGATGAACCAAGCTAACACCAAGAGCCTGAAGCTCACCTCAACACAGGAGGGTTAGGAGCATGCAGAGCAACATGACGAACATCATAAGTAAAACAACCAAAGAGAAACAGATGAAGAAGAACACACCACCATCGATCCTGAGCACGCCACACCACCACCACCATCCAACGGACCACCTTTAGCTATACGGAGCAACTAAACCGTCGTCTGGGTCTCCAAGATGACGCCTTCAAGGAGGTCGTGTTGTCGAGGACGCAACACCGTCATCCGATCTAGCAAGCCCGGTCTTAGGTTTTTACCCACAGACCACAAAAGAAAGTATTGCAGGTGCTGGAGCTCCACAATGATACCTTCTGCAAGGAAAACGACGTCCATAAACACCGTTGCCGCTAGCATCGACATGGTCGATGCAGGGGTTCTCACTCGAAGTTTGAGCGCATCCCTACAACAAGACGGCGGCCAACCAACCACTACCATACATTAGGACGCTCATTAGCGTCAAAATCAGTAACTGTTTTATTTGAGCAACTGTTGGACGCTCGTTAGCGTCAAAATCAGCAGCTTCCGCTGAAGATTCGCCCAAAACGGGCCAGCCCATTCCCAGAAACAAACATAAAAAAGAATATAGAAAATATGGAGTCGAACCTGTAACCTGGTGAAAGATATCATCGCATCATGCCACTGTACTACACAAAGAGTGTGTGGTAACTTAAACGCTCAACTCAATCTAAAACTTGACAATTTCTTGCAAAAACATGATTTACAAAAACGTAAATAAATATAGAAAATATGAATGAAAATTAACAATCCAAACATCAGCTTAATTTTTCTATATACGATGAACATTTTTGTGATATATGATCAACAAATTTTAAATATACATTGAGCATTTTTATAATATACGTTGAACAACTTTTCACTACAGATTGAACAAACTTTTTATATACACTAAACAAATTGTATACATGTCAAACATTTTGTAATACACGTTGTACAATTTTAAAATTGTCAACAAGGTTATCAAGAAATTGAACAAATTTTCAAATTCATGAACAATTTTTAAAGTAGTGAACAAATTTTGATGATATAAGATGAACAATATTTAGATGCACATTGAACATTTTGATGTTATACGATGAATAATTTTTAAATATACAGTGAATTGTTTTTGTAATATATGCTGAACAATTTTTAATTGTGGTAAAAAGCAGACTTTTTAAAACCACGATTAATTTTTGAATTATGAACAAAATGGACAATTTCGAACCAGTTTTTTTAAAAGGTATATACAACTAAAAACCAAAAATGATAAAAGAAAAAAGGAAAATAAAATGAATAGAAAAAAATAGAAAAAGAAAATAGCAGAAAACAGAGAAAATAGGAAAAAAGGAAATAAAAACATGAAAACCCGAAAACCCAGTAAAAGAAAGAAAAGAAAAAAAAAACGGTTGAGGGAACCTCCAGAAGGTGGAAAATCCTATTTAACGCCACGGGTGCCGGTTAAAAGCAAATTTTCCTAACCGACGCCTGCAGCGCTCCACATGGGCCATCCTGTTTAGAAATCAGATCAGTGTTTTAGCGCATCAACTTTTTTCTAAATCAATGAACTTGTTTCAAAGTCTGTGAATTTTGTTGGAAATTTACGATATTTTTTTTTAATTGCTGAACCTTTTTTGAAAATCTGAGAACATAATTTAAAATTTGTGAACTATTTTCAAAATCAGTGAACTTTTTTTAGATGATTTTTTTTAAATCAACATTTATTTCTTCTATTTATGTGAACTTTATAAAAATATATAAATATATTTCAAAAATTGGTAAACCTTTTTTATAATCATTGAGCATTTTTCACGAATCTATTGTTTTTGAAGTTCTATAAACTTTTTTGATTTTTAAGGACCAACACATTTAACGTGGACCAGTCCACGAGAAGGAGCTCTACAGGCGCCGGTTTGCCTAACCGGCGATTAAGACACTGTATAGGACCTCCGCTAGTAGGTCTGCCGGCACTGCTTCAACGCTCAAAATGGGCCGGCCTGTTTCACCCTGCATTTTTGCTCGCTTCAGCCAAAGGGCAGCAGTCGGACGCACACGAGCGTCAAATAACAAGTAGAAGTGGAGCGAGTCAAATAACAAAATCACTAATTAGAGAAAATTACTTTTAATGATCACTCCCACCTCATTAGGATATGACTAGTGGCTCATTGCATGCGTGTCACTTGTCACAACCGGAGAGGTTTATCTTTTTTTGTAGAATTGTATTTTTAAAATGTTTTATTTCCTAAACCGTGCGTCCAAATCTCGAACAGTTTTCAGCGTTGGATTTCTCGGGTCAGGATCTTCAAAACTAAATCCCATGTTGATAGATTTTCATGAATTTTTTTCACGAAAAACCGGGCCAAAAAACGTGCCCCTTGAGATAGGAAAAAACCCGTATTTCTTTCCTTTCTGAGAGACACGGCCGTGGCTCTCACAGAAACAGAATGTCCAGGGCTGCTGCGGGAGCGGGAGGGTCACCTAGCGGCGCATCAAGGACATAAGCCTTTTTAGCTGCTTCAAGTTGCGAACCCAGTCTGCATAGTTGCTACCATCATCTTTCAGCTTGTTTTTCTCTAGAAATGCGTTGAAATTGAGGTTAACGTTGGACATCTACAATATTTATAAAGACAACTTTTAGACTAAGTTCATGACAATTAAGTTCATTTAATCAAATTAAGTATGAACTCCCACTTAAATCGACATCCCTCTAGTCATCTAAGTGATACATGATCCATATTGACTAACTCGTGTCCGATCATCACGTGAGACGGACTAGTCACCATGGTGAGCAACTGCATGCTGATCGTATTCAACCATACGACTCATGTTCGACCTTTCGGTCTCTTGTATTCGAGGTCCTTTCGGTCTCTTGTATTCGAGGTCATGTCTGTACATGCTAAGCTCGTCGAGTCAACCTAGGTGTTTCGCGTGTGTAAATCTGGCTTACACCCGTTGTATGCAAACGTTAGGATCTATCACACCCGATCATCACGTGGTACTTCGAGACAACGAACCTTCTGTCAAGAACCCTTTCTTTGAGTTTTCCATATTGAACTTCTTAAATATCTTGTCATGGTATGTACTTTGCGAAAGACCTATGAGGCGTCTCGATCTATCTCTATAGATCTTGATGCCTAATATGTATGCAGCTTCTCCAAGGTCCTTCATTGAAAAACTCTTGTTCAAATAGGCCTTTATGCTTTCCAACATCTCTATATTATTTCCCATCAATAATATGTCATCCACATACAGTATGAGGAAAGCTACAGAGTCCCACTCACTTTCTTGTACAGACAGGCTTCTTCGTAAACCTGTATGAACCCAAACGCTTTAATCACCTCATTAAAGCGAATGTTCCAACTCCGAGATGCTTGCACCAGCCCATAGATGGAGCGCTGGAGCTTGCACACTTTGTTAGCACCCTCAGGGTCGACAAAACCTTCTGGTTGCATCATATACAACTCTTCCTTAAGGTTCCCGTTAAGGAACGCTGTTTTGACGTCCATTTGCCAAATTTCATAATCATAAAAGGCGGCAATTGCTAACATGATTCAGACTGATTTCAGCTTCGCTACGGGAGAGAAAGTCTCTTCGTAGTCAACTCCTTGAATTTGTCGAAAACCCTTTGCGACAAGTCGAGCTTTGTAAACGGTTACATTACCGTTTGCATCGGTCTTCTTCTTGAAGATCCATTTATTTTCCATGGCTCGCCGGTCATCGGGCAAGTCCACCAAAGTCCATACTTTGTTTTCATACATGGATCCTATCTCGGATTTCATAGCCTCAAGCCATTTGTTGGAATCCGGGCCCGCCATCGCTTCTTCATAGTTCGAAGGTTCACCGTTGTCTAACAACATGATTTCCATCACAGGGTTGTCGTACCACTATGGTGCGGAGCGTGCCCTTGTGGACCTTCACGGTTTAGTAGTAACTTGATCCGAAGCTTCATGATTATCATCATTAACTTCCTCTTCAGTCGGTGTAGGCGCCACAGGAACAACTTCCCGCGCTGCGCTACTATCCTGTTCGAGAGGGGGTGTAATTACCTCATCAAGTTCTACCTTCCTCCCACTTACTTCTTTCGAGAGAAACTCTTTCTCTAGAAAGGATCCGTTCTTGGCAACAAAGGTTTTACCTTCGGATCTTAGATAGAAGGTATACCCAATAGTTTCCTTAGGGTATCCTATGAATACGCATTTCTCCGCTTTGGGTTCGAGATTTTCTGGTTGAAGTTTCTTCACATAAGCATCGCAGCCCCAAACTTTAAGAAACGACAACTTAGGTTTCTTGCCAAACCATAGTTCATACGGTGTCGTCTCAACGGATTTAGACGGTGCCCTATTTAAAGTGAATGCTGCAGTTTCTAATGCGTATCCCCAAAATGATAGCGGTAAGTCGGTAAGAGACATCATAGATCGTACTATATCTAATAAAATGTGATTACGACGTTCAGACACTCCTTGCGTTGCGGTGTGCCAGGCGGCGTCAGTTGTAAAACGATTCCACACTTCCTTAGGTGTGTGCCAAACTCGTGACTCAAATATTCTCCTCCACGATCAGATCGTAGACATTAATTTTTCTGTCACGTTGATTCTCAACCTTACTCTGAAATTCCTTGAACTTTTCAAACATCTCACATTTGTGCTTCATCAAGTAGATATACCCATACCTACTCAAATCATCGGTGAGAGTGAGAACATAACGATAACCACCGCGAGCTTCAACGTTCATTGGACCACACACATCAGTATGTATTATTTCCAATAAGTCGGTTGCTCTCTCCATTATTCCTGAGAATGGAGTCTTAGTCATCTTGCCCATGAGGCACGGTTCGCATGTGTCAAATGATTCAAAGTCAAGAGACTCTAATAGTCCATCAGTATGGAGCTTCTTCATGCGCTTAACGCCGATGTGACCAAGGCGGCAGTGCCACAAGTATGTGGGACTATCATTATCAACTTTACATCTTTTGGCACTCACACTATGAATATGTGTAACATCACGATCAAGATTCATCAAGAATAAACCATTCACCAGCGGAGCATGACCATAAAACATATCACTCATATAAATAGAACAACCATTATTCTCTGACTTAAATGAGTAGCCGTCTCGCATTAAGCAAGACCCTGATACAATGTTCATGCTTAAAGCTGGTACTAAATAACAATTATTAAGGTTTAAAACTAATCCCGATGGTAGATGTAGAGGTAGCGTGCCGACGGTGATCACATCGACCTTTGAACCATTCCCGACGCGCATCGTCACCTCGTCCTTGGCCAGTCTCCGCTTATTCCGCAGTTCCTGCTTTGAGTTGCAAATGTGAGCAACAACACCGGTATCAAATACCTAGGAGCTACTATGAGCGCTGGTAAGGTACACATCAATAACATGTATATCACATATACCTTTAACGTTGCCGGCCTTCTTGTCCGCTAAGTATTTGGGGCAGTTCCGCTTCCAGTGACCCTTTCCCTTGCAATAGAAGCACTCAGTCTCAGGCTTGGGTCCGTTCTTTTTCTTCTTCCCGGCATCTGGCTTACCGGGCGTGGCAACAGCTTTGTCATCTTTCTTGAAGTTCTTCTTACCCTTGCCTTTCTTGAAACTAGTGGTCTTGTTGACCATCAACACTTGATGCTCTTTCTTGATTTCTACTTCTGCAGACTTGAGCATCGAGTACAACTCGGGAATGGTCTTCTCCATCCCTTGCATGTTGTAGTTAAGCACAAAGCCTTCGTAGCTTGGTGGGAGAGACTGGAGGATTCTGTCAATTATAGCATCATCCGGAAGTTCGACTCGAAGTGAAGTCAGAAGACCGTGTAACCCAGACATTTTGAGTATGTGCTCACTGACAGAACTGTTCTCCTCCATCTTACAGCTAAAGAACTTGTCGAAGACTTCATATCTCTCGACATGGGCATGAGCTTGAAAAACTAGCTTCAGCTCCTGGAATATCTCATATGCCCCGCGTTGCTCAAAACGCCTTTGGAGCCCCGTTTCTAAACTGTATAACATGCCACACCTAACCAGAGAGTAGTCATCACTCCGCGTTTGCCAGACGTTCAGAATGTCCTGGGCTGCTGCGGGAGCGGGAGGGTCACCTAGCGGCGCATCAAGGACATAAGCCTTTTTAGCTGCTTCAAGTTGCGAACCCAGTCCGCATAGTTGCTACCATCATATTTCAGCTTGTTTTTCTCTAGGAATGCGTTGAAATTGAGGTTAACGTTGGACATCTACAATATTTATAAAGACAACTTTTAGACTAAGTTCATGACAATTAAGTTCATTTAATCAAATTAAGTATGAACTCCCACTTAAATCGACATCCCTCTAGTCATCTAAGTGATACATGATCCATGTTGACTAACCCGTGTCCGATCATCACGTGAGACGGACTAGTCACCATGGTGAGCAACTGCACGCTGATCGTATTCAACCATACGACTCATGTTCGACCTTTCGATCTCTTGTATTCGAGGTCATGTCTGTACATGCTAAGCTCGTCGAGTCAACCTAGGTGTTTCGCGTGTGTAAATCTGGCTTACACCCGTTGTATGCGAACGTTAGAATCTATCACACCCGATCATCACGTGGTGCTTCGAGACAACGAACCTTCGCAACGGTGCACACTTAGGGGAATACGTTCTCGAAATTTTAAGAGGGATCATCTTATTATGCTACCGTCGTTCTAAGCAATAAGATGTAAAAGATGATAAACATCACAATGCAATCATATAGTGACATGATATGGCCATTATCATCTTTGCTCTTTCGATCTCCATCTTCAGGCATCGCATGATCATCATCGTCACCGGCGTGACACCATGATCTCCATCATCATGATCTCCATCATCGTGTCTCCGTGAAGTCGTCACGCCAACTACTACTGTCACTACTACTATAGCTAACCGTTAGCAATGAAGTAAAAGTAGTAAACACATGGCGTTGCATCTCATACAATAAATTAAGACAACTCCTATGGCTCCTGCCGGTTGTCATACTCATCGACATGCAAGTCGTGAAACCTATTACAATAACATGATCATCTCATACATCATACATGCAACATCACAACTTTGGCCATATCACATCACATGTCAAACCCTGCAAAAACAAGTTAGACGTCCTCTAATTGTTGTTGCAAGTTTTACGTGGCTGATTTGGGTTTCTAGCAAGAACGCCTTCTTACCTACGTGACAGCCACAACGATGATATGCCAAAGCTATTTACCCTTCATACGGACCCTTTTCATCAAATCCAATCCGACTAGAGTAGGAGAGACAGACACCCGCTAGCCACCTTTATGCACGGTGTGCATGTCTGTCGGTGGAACCAGTCTCACGTAAGCGTACGTGTAAAGTCGGTCCGGGCTGCTTCATCCCACAATACCGCTGGAAAAGAATAAGACTAGTAGCGGCAAGCAAATTGACAAATCATCGCCCACAACTTTTGTGTTCTACTCGTGCATAGAATCTACGCATAGAAAACCTGGCTCGGATGCCACTGTTGGGTAACGTAGCATAAATTCAAAATTTTCCTACGCATATTCAGATCTTCCTATGGAGAGACCAGCAACGAGAGAGGGGTAAGAGCATCTTCATACCTTTGAAGATCGCTAAGCGGAAGCGTTGCTAGAACGCGGTTGATGGAGTCGTACTCGCAACGATTCCGATCTAGTGCCGAACGACGACACCTCCGCGTTTAACACACGTGCAGCCCGGCGACGTCTCCCGCACCTTGATCCAGCAAGGAGGAGGGAGAGGTTGGGGAAGAACTCCAGTAGCACGATGGCGTGGTGTCGATGGAGAGACGAGGTCTCCCGGCAGGGCTTCGCCAAGCACCGGCAGAGAGGAGGAGAAAGAAGAGCAGGGCTGCGCCGAGGGAGAGGGAAAAGTCTGATCTCCAATGGCCAAAAGTGCCCACTATATATAGGGGAAGGGGAGAGGGGGTGCCACCCCTAGGGTTCCCACCCTAGGGGGTGCGGCAGCCAGAGGGGGGAGGAGGGGGTGGCGCACCAACTAGTGGGCCTTAGGCCCACCTGGCTTAGGGTTTGCCCCCCCTTTTCTCTCCCTTGCGCAATGGGCTGAGTGGGGAGGCGCACCAGCCCACCTAGGGGCTGGTTCCCACCCCCACTTGGCCCACCTTACCTCCCGGGGTCATTGCCCCCCTTCGATGGTCCCCCTGGGCCACCTTCGGTGGTCCCGGTGGTCCCGGTACGTTACCGGTGATGCCCGAAACACTTCCGGTATCCGAAACCATCCGTCCTATATATCAATCTTTACCTCCGGACCATTCCAGAGCTCCTCATGATGTCCGGGATCTCATCCGGGACTCCAAACAACTTTCGGTAACGTCGTATAATAATTCCCTATAACCCTAGCGTCATCGAACCTTAAGTGTGTAGACCCTACGGGTTCGGGAGACAGGCAGACATGACCGAGACACCTCTCTGGCCAATAACCATCAGCGGGGTCTGGATACCCATGGTGGCTCCCACTTGCACCACGATGATCTCATCGGATGAACCACGATGTCAAGGATTCAATCAATCCCGTATACGATTCCCTTTTCTGTCGGTATAGAACTTGCCCGAGATTCGATCGTCGGTATACCTATACCTTGTTCAATCTCGTTACCGGTAAGTCTCTTTACTCGTTCCGTAGCACGTCATCGTGTGACTAACTCCTTAGTCACATTGAGCTCATGATGATGTTCTACCGAGTGGGCCCAGAGATACCTCTCCATCACACGGAGTGAGAAATCCCGATCTCGATTCGTACCAACCCAACAGACACTTTCGGAGGTACCCGTAGTGCACCTTTATAGTCACCCAGTTACGTTGTGACGTTTGATACACCGAAAGAACTCCTACGGTATCCGGGCGTTGCACAATCTCACGGTCGAAGGAAAAGATACTTGACATTAGAAAAGCATTAGCATACGAACAATGCGATCTAGTGCTAGGCTTAGGATTGGGTCTTGTCCATCACATCATTCTCCCAATGATGTGATCCCGTTATCAACGACATCTAATGCCCATGATCAGGAAACCATGATCATCTATTGACTAACGAGCTAGCCAACTAGATGCTTGCTAGGGACACATTGTGATCTATTTATTCACACATGTATTACTGTTTCCTATTAATACAATTATAGCATGAACAATAGACGATTATCATGAACAAGGAAATATGATAATAACCATTTTATTATTGCCTCTAGGGCATATTTCCAATAGGTGATTCCTAAACGGTGCCCATGGTGCCAGTTAATGAGCAATTTGCAAATAGGCGCACACCTCCTTCCGAGTTGGGTTGGCTCATTTGTGTTTTTCTTTTATTTGTTTGAACTGTAAAACTTTCCAAAAAAATAAACTGCAAAAATTGGTGCACTGAGAGTGATGGAACTATCATTTTTTAGCTTTTCTTAACGAATTAGGCAACTATTATTTTTTAGTTTTTCTTAACAAATAGGTTATCTAGATTTGCAACTAGGTGTATAACCTATATGATGCCAACAACACCAAAGATACAACAAGCAAAGGATGCAACACAATTAAGACTTGCACAAAGTAAAGGCAAGAGATTAGCACAAATGGAACCGGTGGAGATGATGATGTGTTACCGAAGTTCCTTATATTTGGGGGGAACTACGTCTTCGTTGAAGCGGTATGGAGGCTCAATGCTCCCCAAGAAGCCACTAAGGCCACCGTATTCTCCTCACGCCCTCACACAATGAGAGATGTCGTGATTCCACTAGTGGTGACCTTTAAAGACGGCGATTGAGTCTTTACAAACAAGGTTGGGGCAATCTCCACAACTTAATTGGAGGCTCCCAATGACACCACAAAGCTTCACCACAATGGATTGTGGATCTGAGGTGACCTCTTCCGTCTATGGCCCTCAAACACCCAGGAGTAACAAGATCTGCAAGGGATTAGCGGGGGAATCAAATTTCTCTTGGTGGAAGTGTAGATCAAGGCTTTCTCCTCCAAACCCTAGAGCATGAATAAGATTTGATGGCTAGAGAGGGAGATCGGGTGAAAATGAGCTTAGGAGCAACAATGGAGCTTTGGGGGAAAAGAGTCAAGTCAACTTGGGGAAGAAGACTCGCTTATATAATGGGAAGAAGAACCCAACCGTTAAGTCATTTTGCGTGTGCATAACCGGTAGTACAGCTCGGGTGTGCGGTACTTCCGCTTACACGGAAGTTCTTTCCACACAGAGTAACTTGCGTGGTGAGGGAGTCGGTAGTGCCGCCGGAGTGGTACTACCACTCCCACCAGCGGTACTTCTGCTTAGAGCTGCAACAACAGGAGAACTCGCGGTAGTGAAGTGGGGTAGCATGGTGGTAGTGCCCAGAGCGCTACTACCGCCCTCTACAACCGCTCCACTTTCGCCCAGAACAACGAGCTATCCGGTGAGCAAAATATAAGCGATAGTCCAATAGTAGTTCACCATGATAGTACCGACGGAGCGGTACACCGCTCTACTCGAGCGGTACTTTTGCTTAGTCCATGAGCACAGGAAGCACGTCGAGCTGTAGAACCACCGGAGCAATACGACCGCGCCCTACTTCCGATGGATTACCCATGGAGCAATTTATATACGGAAATGCCTCGACAGTAGTACTGCAGTGGTACTACCAATGTCCAGCGCGGTACTACCGCTTAGTGCACTCTATAAATATTAAGCAAGGAAGGATAGAAGCTCCCGGTGCCGGGAAGAAAGGTGGGGTGCAAAGTAACTGTGTACGTGATGATTCCACCCAAACCTTTCTGTAGCGGACCCCTCTTGATAGTACATATTTCCTATGACTCAAGTCCACCAACACTAAACTAATAGAAAATACGCGTCTTCTCTTTAAACACCAAGGGGTGAATAAACCATCTCGGGCCACGTGATAATCTGTGAAATCTAAATGCACAAGGTTAGTCCGCAAAGGGCATTGTCATCAATCACCCAAACCACATAGGGAAAATTATGGTCTCACAATCTCCCTCTTTTTACGATAATGTTTAGGCAAACACAACGTCTATAAAATATAGACGGGCTCCCCTTAGATGTGTGCTCCATTTTAATATGCTTTTGGAATGCAAAGAGCACACACTAGGATCAACACTCCCCCCTACATTTTATAGACAAGGCAACAATAACACAAACTACATAGTATGAGAGATAAGCATGAGTGGACGAGATGGTAAGTGCGAATAAGGATAGAACATCCGTAACAACATCTCACAACTTAATACTGTAGACATAAAGATACGAAGTGGAGTGGCATATGTCTTACACCATATATGAGGTACTCATAAGTCTTGAAAACATAAACCAAAGCAAGCAATAAACGAGTTCACGAGAGAGAAAACACGAAGACAAATGAGATGCAACAAATACATAAACACTCTCTCCCCCTTTGGCGCTGAGATACCGAAAGGGCGCACAAGACTAAGGTGATACTAGGTGATGGTAAGCTCTAGAGAGTAATCAGTCCTTGGGACGCTCATCAGACTCCTCATCAAAAACAGGAGGCAACTCCTCGTCACACTTTGTCCACATGTAGTTCTTCTTGACTCAATCCCCCTTGTCAGTTATTTTCTCCTCACGCCCACTAGACACCTCCAGACCAAGCTTGCTCATGATATTCTTGTCACGACTACGAGCCTTCTTTGCCTCAACTTGAGCCTTGTATTGGCCCGTAGCCTGGAAACAGAGAAGCTTCTTCATCTTGGACTTAAGCTTGGCAGAAAATGATAGTTCAGCCTCAGACGGTGAAGTGTATGTTTAATCCGATTCCTCCTCATCGTCAGAATAAGTGGGGGCAATCTTAGAAATAGCCGGTGCAATGCCCCAATTCTCCTTCACACGAAGCTTGAGCACACCATGAGTCACCATGTGCTTTGTGACAAGATACGTACCAGGAACCTCGACAACCTAGGTATCTTCAATCAGGTTAAAGAGATAGGGCCCATAGATGGGCACCTTCATGTCAAGCACAACAGAATGAAGCTCGCGCCAAATAATATGGGATACATCCAAAGTAGACTCCAAGCCCTTCTCCTTAATGCACATCAGCAACAGACTCACGAGATACGAGTGTACGTGATCCTTCTTCCCGATGCGAGGGAATAGGGTGTTGCGGAAGATACGATACATGATAACCAGAAAGGGAATGAGCTAAGTGCGAAGACCCTTGGCAGTCCGCACCTGTTGGGAGTGGCAAATCAGCTTGGACTTGTGAATAGGTGCAGTGTCCGTGTCACGCCCAAGATGCGACCCTATCCTCAATTTGGCACGAAGGCCTCGTCACGGATAGAAGCGCATCTTGTCGTGTCGCAAGAATGGATATCGTTACAAGTACATGTACTGAAAAGAAGAGATATATAATAGAATTGGCTTACACTCTCCACAAGCTACATCAAAGTCACAACAGTACATTACATATTCATCAATAGTAAGAGCAGGATCCGACTACGGACGAAAACAAACGAGAAAATAAGAACGACGTCCATCCTTGCTATCCCCGGCTGCCGGCCTGGAACCCATCCTAGATCGATGAAGAAGAAGAAGAAGAGGCAACTCCAAATGTACAATCAACGCGCTCGCGTCAAGTAACATTTACCTGTACCTGCAAATGGTGTTGTAGTAATCTGTGAGCCACAGGGGACTCAGCAATCTCATTTCCAAAGGTATCAAGACTAGCAAAGCTTAATGGGTGAGGCATGGTTAAGTGGTGAGGTTGCAGCAGCGGCTACGCATATATATGGTGGCTAACTTACGAGTACAAGAGGTAAGAGGGGGAAAATCTACGCATAACAGACGTGAACTACTGATGATCAAATGAATGATCCTGAACACCTACCTACGTCAGACATAACCCCACCGTGTCCTCGATCGGAGAAGGAACTCACGAAAGAGACAGTCACGGTTACGCACACAGTTGGCATATTTTAATTAAGTTAACTTTAAGTTATCTAGAACCAGTGTTAAACAAAGTTTCCACGTCGCCACATAACCGCGGGCATGGCTTTCCAAAAGATTTAACCCTGCAGGGGTGCTCCAACTAGTCCATCACAAATTACCACAAGCCGCATAGAAATCCTCAATCACGAAGCTCGCGATCTCGTCGGATTCCCTAGTGGAAAACCTCAACTCTGAGATTACCCAAAGCATCACCGGAATCCCGATGCACAAGATATCTCGTCAAAGGTAAAACTAATCCAGCAAGGCCGCCCGACGTGTCGACGATCCCGATAGGAGTCGCGTACCTCGTTCTCAGGACACGGCGGATGAGCTAGACGTCGGGATCGCTAAACCTCCGGGTGACCAGAGGGGCGCCGGACATCGCTCAGGTGGGGCCAACACTCATGAGGAGTACTGGCCCGGGGGTTGATTAAACTATCCTCGGGGCCCGGGAAGTCCCTATGCAATTTTATTAGGTGATTAGGCAAATGTAGTACCAAAGTTGGGCCTTGCCAGACCAGCTTTAATCTAAAACGAATTATCAAGGGGGTCCCCATAACAACCCCGATCGTGTTAGGAGCGCTCATTTATGGAACATAACACCGGTAGCCGGAAACTAAGGGGGCAAAGGTGGAACAAAACACCAGGCTAGAAAGGCCGAGCCTTCCACCTTTTACCAAGTATATAGGTGCATTAAATTAAATAGCATTTAATATGGTATTATAACAAGGAACCCATGCTTTCACATGGAAGCAATGCACCTGCAACTAGCAACGCTATCAACAGGATTAAGCAAGCAGTATCATAGCCAAACAGTGGTTTGCTAGGTCGAACAGGTTGAAGGTAATCATGGCATTGTTGAGAGGCTGATATTTAACAGGTGGTAGGCAACGAGACATAAACGATAGAAGCGATAAACTAGCATGGCAATGATAGTAATGGTATCTGGGGAAATGATCATCTTGCCTGAGATCCCGCTTGGAAGAAGAATGCCTCCGTGAAGCAGACGAACCGACGTAGTTGAACGGGTCCTCACATCTGACACGCTTGCGGAACTCTATCGAGACGAAGCAAACTGGAAACACAAATCAACACACGATATTCACCACACGATGCACAACACATATGATGCATGAGCAGCTGAATACATGCAAGACACGGCATGACACTTCACACAATCAAACACTACACATTAAGTGAAGTTCAATATGCAACGGGTTGCATATTGACGAAACTCCACATATGAATTATTTAGTTCACTCCCGGTTATTTACACTGCAATATTAAAAGGTTGTTAACATGGCAAGGGGGTGAAGCACAAATATAACTACCTATCTATGCAATTTAAATGAGGCCGGAAACAACTTATAGCATCTCCGAAATGTCCCCATGCGTTAAATTCTAATTCTGTCCAGATTTGTCCTAATCACATTTTAAGTTTGTTAAACAGCAAAACAAAGTGGTTCACGTGATTCTACTCGTCGTTCTGGTCCATTTACATATATGGCACATCTCCAACGGAGCTACGAACAAATAGTTACGACCTAAACCGTTTTCAACCCGTCGACACGCAAACCGATGCAAATAGCACACTAAACAGTTCTAATTATGCATGAGAGTTGGAAAATCTTAATCTACGCGAAATTCTACACGATATACGTATATCACATGTCGTGATCCGATGCACGGTTTAAAAACTACGGTGTTTTAAAAATATGCATTTAAATTGAAATTAGACAAATTCACAGGGACACAGGGAAAAAAATAAGTGGGCCGAATCTGGAGGCATAGTGCCACCCAGCAGCATATCAGGCCCATGAGCATGTGACAACGTTGGAGAAAAACAAAGGCACAAAAAAAATGGGTCGCCCAGGACTCGATCCCAAGACCTCCTGGATGGTAGAGCTGTGGGTTGACCAGCTCAGCTACGGCATGCTCGTGTACAAAAACTAGTGCTAATATGATCTATCTTATCTATGCGTAATAGAACGAATCTAAGAAACAACCAAAGTTCCAGCCATGACGGGATTACCTACAGCGGGGAAAACAGAAGCCGGCGACCGCTGGGCTGGCTCGGGATGCGGTGGAGGCTGGGGATCGTTCCAGCCCACCCACGCGGTGACGAAGGCGAGCTCTCGTCGTTCTACTAGCGCAGGAAGCAGATCGGCGACGGGGCAATGTCTGCATGGCTGCAACTTGCTTGAGCGGGGCAAGGTGAGATGCAGGCGAGGTCTTAGCAGCAGAACGGACAGGCCCGGTCGGCACAAATCCATTCCCACCCGCGGGAGCTCGATCCGGTGATGGGGCCTCGGCTGGATGCACCATGACTGTGCTGGAGGAATAGAGAGAGACATAGATATAGATGTGTGAGAGAGAAGAGGGCATGGGCATAAGAAAGGAGAGGGGAACGAGGTCCTACCTGCGGGAGGTAGCCGGCGGCGGCCGGAGCTCCCCGCGGTGGTGGGGCATTGCTGCAGATGCCCGTAGGCGCGAGCACCAGAGGGAGCCAGCGGGAGCAGAGGAGGGTGGTCTGGTCGAGGCTGGCCAAGGGGTTGTGCTCGAGGGCGACCTCCTGCTCGAGCCAGGAGCGCAGAGGGAGGCGCGGGGCAGCTCGGGCTGCGGGCGGGGCGCAGCATGGTGCAGCTTGACCATTGGGCCATGGTTGGAGCTCCTGCAGCACGAGAGGAAGCACAGGGCCCGGTCAACAGCAAGTTGACCCAGCCGACAGCGCGTGACGGCTTGGGAAACGAACGGGAAAGGCTCGGGATGGGCAGATCCGGGCTCGGGCCACCCATTCCCGATGACGAGGAATCTTGGGGAGGCGCGGACGGCGACCTCCATGAAGGCAGCGACGGGTTCCTCTGCCCTTGTCAACGAGAGAAGAGAGGAACCTTAAAACGGAGAGAGAGAGACGAAAGAATGGGAGGAGGAGAAGGTGTGCACGGGCCTGCTACTCCTGGTCCTGGTCGTCGGCGGCGGCCGGATGTGGCGGCGGGGTCGGGTCCTCGAGCGGAGGCGGCTGCCTCGGTCCAGATTGGATCGAGCGCCACGGGAGGTTGCAGGTTGGCTCGGTGCTGAAACAGAGGGAGTTAGGTGGCGGCGGCTGCGAGGGACAAGGCTCCTAATTTTTAGGTTTTGGATTGATTTAGACTAGGGCCCAAATATATAGCTAGTGGGCTAGGTTTAGGTTCATCTCGACCCTGCGTTTTAGAGCGGATGGTCGAGATAACTAGGTTAGGGAGTCCAGTTGACAAACCGGTGACGGTTTGCGGTAAAACAGGGTTGATCCGGACCCAACGGTCACGAGCGCCCGGTTCGGGTTTCGAGAGGTTTTCGAACTAGGCTGCGCGCACGTCGATGCGGTGTGTAGAGGGGCTAGGCGGGGATGAGAGGGAAAACGGCAACCCGGCGACAGAGTTTAACGATGTCGCGGGCGCGTGCGTGTGTGGTCGGGTACAAAACAGACAACGACATGAACCGGCAACTAACAACGGATGCAAGTTTTGAAAACTGGCGGCAACGGGGTGCCGATGCAATGCCGATGATGCGCATGATGCGACAATGATGCTACAAATAAAATAAGCCACACGACGAAAACGGAAATAAAGGGGAATCTTCTCGGGCGTCGGCATCGGGCTGTCACAGTCCGTGTGAGGCATTAGGCCAATAGGGTCATCCATACCCTAATCAGCATATCCCACAGAGTTCATGAAGGTCTTCCAGGTGGACTTTAACACTCTGCCACCAGTCATCCAAGTCATGTTCCTCTCCTCATCACCATGAACGTGCACAATGGCATAGAACTGAGCCACAATCTCATAGTCAAAGTCCTTACCAAATCTTATGGTGGGAAGCAGACCCCACTTCTCGCACAGAGCAGGTGCTTCACCAAAGTAATCATTCTAAGCAGGGTTTCTCATGTGCTCCTTGTCGGTGGACTTGACCTCTAGAAATAGGTTCTTCTTTTTCTTCAAAATGCCAACATAGATAAGTAACTGCTCCTTGGTCGAGAAGGGATGACCATCAAAAGTATCATCATGATGATCATGATAGAGATTACGCTGACAAAAAGAAGAAAACTCATGAGCACGCATCTCATCAGGCGGAGTAGCAGTCTACGACTTGCTTGCAGCCTTGTTGACACTCCTCTTAGTTGAGCACTTGAGATTGCCTCAACTTCATATGTGGTACGGAAACACTTGGAACCAGTCAGTCGGCTTCGATTCTTGCGATGAGCTTGAGGAGCGGAGCTACCACCACCTGGAACCCACAAATAAGGAGCGAGGGAAAAGAGGTGCAAATCCAATGCATAAGCCAAAAGGAATCAAATAGTGAGCATAGAAGATGAGAAAATAGAAAATCTGGTTTTCTAGGGCACAAGAGGTAGTACCGTGCCAGGCAGTGGCAGTACTGTCGTAAGCTAAGGGTAGTATTGTGGAGCCTGCATGGTAGCACCGTTGTGAGCGGTAGTACCGGTCTGGATCCATCGGTAATACCGTTCGGCCCGCGAGGGAACTTCCGTGGCATGGATCCGGTAGTATCGGTGGTGTAGAGATTGAAACTTTTTGCAACCATCAACTATTCTCTTATCTAGCAGTTGAACCATGTTCTACTCATGCCAAGAGATAACCAAAAACATAATAGACCGCATGCATTGCCCTAGATCCAAGATCCAAAAACTAGAACCATGCAGAAGAAGACCAAGGGCAATACTGACGTCCATGGCACGAGGGGAGATGGGGAATGATCCCACCGAACGGAAATGCGGAAGACAACACAACATCGGAGAGCCGGAGCCGTCCTCCGGGGAAATTCACCTTCGCGTGAGAGAGAGAGCATGGGAGAGGGATGAGTGAATGCGTATGAGGGAGTTAGAACTCCCCGTGTCCATCACTTAACCAGTCTAGAATGATCGAAGCAGTAGTACCATGTAGGGCAGTGGTACTATCGCTTGTGTGGTAGTACCGGCCGCCGGCCAGCAGTAGTACCGTTTGCAACCCAAAAAATTGACTAAGAAAAAGTAGGGCTTATGCAAAAAATGAAAGAGAGGTTTAGAGAGATAGAAATCTTGGGTTGATAAAGAAAAAACTGGCAAGTGGGAAGGGGCGCTCCAAGCGAAAAATGGCAAATAGAATGTAGAACAAACTTGGAGTGACACAAAACCGAAATACACTCCTAAATAGAAAATACCTCACTAGGCGGGGGTGGGGGCCGAGGCCACCTATGTTTGAGTCAATTGGTATGGCACCGCGAAGATTTTAACCTTGTGCCATGACTGAAACTCGTCTTTGAAGCATGAGTACCATCAAAAATGGCTAATGTGAAAGACTTGATCGATTTATGCATAATTGGGAGGGGATGGAGAGTTCATTGAGAAAACAACACTCCCCATATATCCATGCCTACATGTAACCAAGACAAAGTGATGAGTGTGGTGTGGTGTGCAATACTTCAAGCCACATTGCTTGAATGAATGATATTTAGCTCATGCCTTGACTCATGAAATCTTGCTTCATCCAATGGCTTTGTGAAAATTCTGCAACTTTCTAATGAGTGTTAAGATAAATAAGATCAATGTCCCCATGCTTGATGTGCTCCGGGATGAAGTGATGGTGAATATCAATATGCTTCATCTTGCAATATTGAACCGGGTTGCAGGAGATACTAATAGCACTTTCATTCTCATAGTAAAGAGGAACTTTGACACAATTGACACCGTAATACTTTAAAGTCGGCCTCATCCATTGAAATCGAGCGCAACAACTTGTGACAGCTACATACTCGGCCTCGATGGTAGAGATAGAAACACAGTTATGTTTCTTTGATGGCTAACTTACCAAAGAGCGACCAACGAATTTGCACCCTCGAGAAGTTGACTTCCTATCCACATGGTCTCCTGCCAGTCCGAGTTTGTGTATCCCATGAGATCAAATGAATCACCTTTGGGGTACCATATGCCAAAGTTTGGGATATGGTCCAAATATCTAAAGATCCACTTGACAGCCACATAGTGACTTTCCTTAGGTGCGGCTTGGAATCTTGCACACAGTCCCACACTCAAAATAATATACGGTCTAGATGCACAAAGGTAAAGCAGAGATCCCGTCATGGAGCGATATACCTTTTGATCCACTGCTTTACCAATGGGATCAATGTCAAGTTGGCACTTCGTTGCTTGACTTAGAATCCAAGGAAGAACTTCAATGCTCCCATCATAGACATCTCAAACCGATTGGTCATGAGTGCAGCAAACTCATCGTTGAAAGATTTGTTAGGAGAACCAAAGATGATATCATCAACATATAGTTGGCATATGAACAAATCCCCTTTAACCCTTTTAGTAAAAAGAGTGGGATTGGTTTTCCCAATTAAAAACCCATGATCTTCTAACAACTCGATGAGGTGCTCATACCACGCACGTGGGGCTTATTTAAGGCCATAGAGTGCCTTATCAAGTTTATATACATTATTGGGGAACTTGCAATTCTCAAACCCCGTTTTTTTACATATACCAAGCCATTGAGAGGACCATTTAAAAAGGCACTTTTCACATCCATTTGTTGTAATTTGAAATTATGATGAGAAGCATAAGAAATCAACATGCAAATAGACTCAAGATGGGCAACATGGGCAAATGTTTCACCGTAGTCAACGCCCTCGACTTGGGGGTAGCCTTGAGCCACCAATCTTTACTTGTTTAAAATGAAAATACCATTTGCTTCTTTCTTGTTCTTGAAGATCCATTTGGTCCCAATGATATTATGATTCTCCTTCGGTCTTGGAACCAATTGCCACACGTTGTTGTGCTCGAAGTTGTTAAATTCATCATGCATGGCTTCATGCCAATCCATGTCCTTGAGCACCTCTTGTAACTTTAGGGGTTCAAGACAAGAAGCAAACACGTGATACTCACAAAAACTTGTTAATTGATTACGACTAGTTACCCCTTTATTCAAGCTCCCGTAGACATTCTCCAACACATGTTCTTGTGTTTGAGCTTGGCGGCTACTTTGGGGATACTACGCTCCAAAATTTCCTCCAAGTATGGTTGGGGAGCCACATGAACAGTACCTTGAGTGTCCTCTTGAGCTTGTTGTTGATCTTGAGCATCTTGAGCTTGCTCTGAGTCATGAACTTGATCTTGGGTATCACTTGGTGAGACGCCATCATCGTGAGGTTTATCTTGCCCTTGATCTTGTTCATTATGTTGAGGGCCTTAACTTTGTTCTTCAGAAGCTTGAGGGTCAACTGATGATGAGGGTTCCACTTGTGTATATCATTGTCCTTCTCCTTCGGCCACAAGGGGTTCCTCAATAGGTAGGAAGTGTCCCACACCCATTCTTCTTATGGCTTGCAGAGGAATTCCATCACCTATATCACAAAGACCACTTTTCTCCACTTGGGAGCCATTATTTTCATCAGACACCATGTTACACGTCTCCTCAATGAGTATGGTGTACTTGTTGAGGACATGGTAAGCATGATAGTTTGTAGCATAACCAACAAATATGCCCTCGTGATCTATAGAATAAAATTTAGCTAAACAAACACCCTTTTTGAGAATGAAACACTTACACCCGAACACCGGAAAGTACGTGAGGTTCGGCTTGTTACCGTTAAGAATTTCATATCGAGTTTTGTTCAAGCCTTTGCAGAGGTAGAGAAGATTGGTTGCATGACATGCGATGTTGATGGCTTAGGCCCAAAAGTTGTACGGAGATTTTAATTCTGTCATCATGCTCCTTGCCGCGTCCATCAATGTCCGGTTCTTCCTTTCCGCTAAACCATTTCGTTGAGGGGTATAAGGTGCGGAGTATTGGTGCTTGATCCCCTTATCACTCAAAACTAGTCCAAGGGGTAGTTCTTGAACTCGGAGCCGTTGTCGCTTCTAATCATCAAAGTATTTGCATCATGTTGGTGTTGAGCTTCATTTGCAAAGTCGATGACGATTTGTTGGGTCTCACTCTTCCTTTTGAAGAAATATACCAGTGTATATCTTGAGTAATCATCCATAATCACCAAGCAATAATTTCTTACCCCCAAGACTATCAAAAGATGGTGGACGAAAGAGATCCATGTGGAAGATCTCAAGGGGCCTCTTTGAGTAGATAAGAGTCATGGGGCGTTGAGACGTCTCGTGTAGCTTTCCTTCGATACAAGCACTTCAAGCATGATCTTTGGCAAAACTAACGTTTGTTAGTCCATGGACGTGGTCCCATTTTAGGAGACTTTGCAAAGATCTCATATTAACATGGGATAGGCAGCGATGCCAAAGCCATCCCATATAGACTTTAGCCATTAGACATGTTGCGGTCGTAGTGGGATTCTCTGAGAAGTTGACCAAATGGAGACCATTCTAAGCATATCCACCAAAGGCTAATTTTACGATTATTGCTCCACAAGAGGGCCACAGTATCAACATCAAAGAAAGTTGAAAATCCCATGAGTGCAAGTTGACAAACGAAAGTAAATTAAATGGAAGGGATTCAACAAGCAAGGAGATAGTGTTTACCCAGGTTCGGATCCTCTTGAGTAGGTAAAACCTACGTCCTGCTTCATTATATTGATATGGATGAGGATTATAGAGTTGATCTATCTCGAGATCGTATGAGCTAAAACCCTAGATGAGTCAACTTGGCTCTATGGATGAAACCCTATGGTTTATATAGACACCAGAAGTTCATAGGGTTACATATCACCGACCTCCAGCCGGGGACAAATGCGTTGATCTAGCCTGCTTAATTTGGATGACACACTAGTCTTCGGAGCTTTCCTTTCTGAATATGAGGTCGTCACGCAATCCGGTCTTCAACAACATGACCAATTAGGTCGGCCTACAAGAGATGGGCCGACCGTCCAAGGACCCCATAGTCCTGGACTCCCTCAGTAGCCCCCGAACCGGCCTTCAATGTCAATGAATATGGTCTTCGGAAGCTCCTCGTATCCAGAGTAGTCAATTTGCAAGGCGAGTTCCCTTCATGTTCGGTTGGTTTTGACTTGGTCGTTTGGTGATTTCATGCCTTTAAAACACGCATTGCTTAATCTGAAGGCTTAAAAGCCCGGGTGTGAACAGTTCCTCGTCTGACAGCCTTTCTAAGGAAAGGTCGTGATATCCAGTTATGAAAAAAATCTCGATTCGCGGTTCGAGGCCACTTTCCCATGGGCATGCCTTATCAATGAGGAGATCATGCCCTGCATTTAAGGGGATACAAATAATGGCCTGGGTTATCACGCACACGTTCAATGGCGCGGTCATTTCAGGAAGTGGCAGGGCCTGCAGCGCAGTAAATGGGAACCCTTGGCCTTACGCCCCCCAAAAAAGGGAAAAACATCCTCAAAGCCATCACATGCATTCCAAACTCAACCCCCCTTTCATTCAAGCTCCAAGTGCCTAGATCCATTTCATTTTCCGTCTTCCCCCAGCCGCCCTTCCCCAAGCTCAGCCATGGTCGGCTTGGGCTCCCAAGGCAAGTGGGATGTCTCATGCGTCTTTGACAAGGAAATCCGGGAGTTGAAGCATGTCGGCTATGTTTCAGCCAACGTTGCTCACCGTGCACCGGAGGAAGGCCAGGTGGTGCCTACACCAAGGCTAGGCGAAAGTGTGGTGTCCGTCCCTCACTTCATCCGAGGACTAGGCTTCCCACTCCACTCCTTCATCAGAGGCCTGATGTTCTTCTATGGGTTAGATTTTCACGATCTTCCTCCGAACTCGTTTATGCACATCTCAGCTTTCATCGCCATTTGTGAGGCCTTCCTATGGGTCAATCGTACTTTGGCCTATGGCTCAAGACTTTCAGTGTAAAGACGAAGAAGGTCAATGGTCAACACGTCGACTGCGGAGGACCCGTGATCAGCAAACTCCCCCGGGTCGAATTGACAGAGGGTACTTTCATTGATACCATCAAAATATGGTAAAAAACAGTGGTTTTACATCACCGAACCTTGGAAAAAAAACTAGTAGGTGCGTGTCAAGTTCAGACCCCCCCCCCCCCGAGAGGCTAACCTCGTGGGTTAGAAAAGGTCTTGATTGGGGATCGGCCTTGGAGGTGAAGTCGCTGCAGAAGTGCATCACACAGATGGTGGAGGCGAATATCGAGCTCACCAATGTGGTTCAGGTCATGCTCCACCGTCGTGTCCTTCCCTGCGAGGCTCAGGACACTCCAATGTGGTCCTACCAACTCAGCGATCCCAAAACCATGCGCCAGTTCTACAACACTACCCACGAGAAATTGTGAAGGGCGTTGTTCAAACCTCAACACGAATGGCCGACTGAGGGAGAAGACGTCAGCTTAGATGTCGATCACCCTCCCTTGGAGGTATGATCGAGCTTTTATTCTTATTTAAAGCTTTAGTTTTTAGCAAGCATCTTATCCTTTCCCCCACTGTCCCTACAAGGCTGGTTGAACAAGGCCTTGAAAATAAATGGCCGAGCCCCCCTGCCTGAGAACCCCAGGTCACCATTGTTGACCGTGATGCTGGTGGTGGCGCCATACACAACGCCGGAAAAAAGAGAAGAAGAAGAGGGAGATCCGCGGGGGCCTACGCTCGAGGGGTCCTCCGGATACCAAGTTGAGACACCCACGCTTCCTCCGCCTATGAGGAAGAGGATGTGGAGGACGGGGAGGAGAAAGACCCCCCCCCCCAAACAAGAAAGAGGGCGGCGCCAAAGGAGGTCGAGGAGGGCTTGCCTCCTTAGGCCCCGAAGAGACCCCGCAGGAGCAAGGTCATCCTACCCGACGACAGCCCGGATTCCAATGAGGACTCCAAGGCCTTTGAGAGGTTTCCCTGAAGGACCCCATGATCAAGCCCCCGACTCAAAGGTATGGAAAACAAACTTTATTTAATGGATTTATACTAAGTTTTTGTTTAATAAACAGGCATGCGCCTTTCCCTGACGCAGCCTTGCCCGAAACCTCCCAATGGACCAAGTCTCAGAGGGGGGTTCACCATCGGCCGAGCTAGCGGAGAGTGGGAATGCGCCCCGTACTACCCTTCCTCAGGCCTCGGACGAGGCCGCGGAGGTGATATCCCACCAGGCCCCTACGAACACGGGGGACGAGGTGGTGATGGTCGAGGTTCATACGTTAGCCACCCAAGACCGAGAAGTACCAGCTGAGGTTCATGCCTCGATCATCGAAACCCAGGTTGGTGATCCCCTCCCGGCGAGTGGAGAGGGGGCCACAATTCGTGTGAGCTTCCTCCAAATACAACTCCACGGACCTTTGATCCTCCGGCATCTTCAACGTTTCCTCTGGTGTCGCCTGTGATAGAGCGGGTTGCGGACAAGTTGCCTACAATGATGGAGGAGGCTTTATCCGGCTCATCAATTGTCGATGAGCATCGCACCCTTATGGATGTGATTCTACAAAGCATTCAGTCCGTTGAGCAGACTCAAGGGAGCCTTCAGCAGTTTGCTGGCGGGCTTCAAGGTAAACCATGTAGTGTTAGATTTATTTATAAGGTTTTACATGCCTTATAAGTATAATAGCCCCCGAGCCGCGGGTGATTTGAAAAACTTACCCGTGGATGAAAATAACTTATAGACATGAATAAAAATAGTTCGGGGACTCTGAACTATAACAACTTAGGGGGGGTGTTTTGGCTGACTGTCCGAGTCCTCATAGCTCGGATGCTTATAAATCCGTAACTTCTCTAGCACGCCTCGTCCTTGGCTGTGGCCACCAACACCCTTGAACTTGCCGAGCTGAACCGAAAACTCAAGGTTTATGATGAAGAGCTCAGCCGTCTTAATATTCGGTTCGACGAGAAGCATGGTAAGCTTGATGTGTGCTGGTAATCTTGATGTGTGCCGCTAAGACTCTTATTGTCCTTAATAGTTTAGGACCGTCTGGCTTGGGTATATGACATCTTGATTCCGTTTATGTCAGCAAATATGGACGTGGAATCTGAGAAACTCAAGGCCTAATTGGAGAAGGCAAAGCAGGAGGCCACACTCATAAGATGGTGGCCGAACTAGCAGCCGCCGAGCTAAGTTCGCTGAAGGTTGAGAGCGGCAGGCATGAGGCTAGAGTGGTCGAGGTCCAGTAGGAGCTTCAAGATGCGAGCGCTAAGAGCGAGGCCTTTGAAGAGAAATCCAAAGAACAAGCGGGTGAGCTATCTAAGATGTCCTCCGATCTCAAATCGGAGCGGGTAGACACGCGGTTTTTCGAAGAAGAAGTGCGCCAAGCGAAAAAGAATGCGGATGATAAGCCATACTTACTACAATGTGCCTTTGGTGGAAACAGGTTTGCATTTCTTACACGGCTATGGCGTTCCCCAGGCACCTTCACGGACCTCCCGCGTAGTGCAGCAGACGCGGCCAAGCACTACGCGACCCAAGACGGGGATGCCGAGCAGAGGCTTTTCTGGGCACATTTTCAGACTCCCGAGCCCATCCCTCCTCTCATTTACGAGATGAAACAGCTCATGGAGTTGCACAGGATGGCGGAGCCGGCCATGAAGGATCTCTGCATCTGGTTGTGGCCTACCAAGCCTCTTCCGAGCAGTTACTTCGGCTTAGTGCGGAAGCTATATGACGTCGTGCCTCAGATCGAGGTCCTGAAGCGCTTTGTATGCATAGAAGGAGCTCGGATGGCTTTTGCGAGGACCATGATGCACTGGACAGGGGTGAAGCCCCTTGTGATGGTAATTGCACTCCCGCCTCCTCGAAAGGAGCACACACGTCTAGAGATTTATTTCTTTTCCGCGACGGAGGGTGCTTGGGCCATAGAAGCCCAATGTTCCAAAGATGTAATTTATGAGTGCGGGTATTGTCGTGTGCAGTGGAACAATTTATTATTATTATGCTTGTCCTAGTGTAATGCACTTTGTATTATTTTGACTCTTGTTCGAATGTTTAATCTGAAAGTTTCCTTTCATCGGCTTCAGCCCCCATGGAGAGACTACAAGGGGTGTTTCGACATTGCACTATGACCCTTAGCCGATATATCAATGCTCGGAGGCGGTAGTGTGTGAAGGAAACAAGGCAATCGGACTATGCGGCTTTAGTGCTTTCACTTAGCCTTAGGAGCTTGAATGCGGGGGCTGGTTAGGATCCCCCACTTTTTTGTAGTAGTCGGATAAACCAGATTTTTGAAATAGTTACCACAAGGTTTGCAAAGGTACAAACCCCTCGTATGACACGGAATAAAACAACCATCAATTTTTTGTACTTAAGCTCGAATTGTAGAGCAGTTCTCGCTTATTGTGACAGTCAGTTTTTGGCTTTCTCCACTGAGGTATTTTAGCCAGGACAACTAAGAATACAATCATAGTGTGTTGGGAATGTAACCCCGCTGTATAACCCGCCCTACTAGGTAGGGTCATTGTTATGGCGGCTCAATGATGTGATCAAGATGAGCCTTGAAGTGCCAGACTCGAGACATAAGGTGAGTCACCAAGATGAGCCCGTTGGCGGCCCAAGACATGAAGATGGCGATTCATTGCCCACAATGTGGAAGGTCACCACGAGTTTCCTTGCTTAAGGAGCAAGGCGAGTTAGAGACATACTGGGTCACGAATCATAACGTGACCTGAACCCCTGTAAACCTAGGGTCTCAACCTATATATAAGGGCCAGTCTCCAGGGCCAATAGACTGAAGTTACAATCCATCGAGAGCTAGGTCAAGCGAATCCGCACCCTTGTAATCGATTTCATCATCAATACACACAAAGAAGGACGTAGACTTTTACCTCCATCGAAGGGGCCGAACCTGGGTAAACTCGTCTCTCGTTCCCGATCAACCCCTTTGAGTCGCCACATAGCTGCAATGGCCTCATCACTAAGTCCTTTCACGAGGACATCTGTCATGACAAAACCATGACACAATGGTTCTCCCTTTACCCCTTTAGCCGAACTAGCGGAACATAAGGGGGTAAACACAAGAACGGGGCAACCCAACTATTGACCCAAGACATAATTCGGAACCGATGCATACAAAGCAATATCCAAGAAACCGAACACTTGAAAAATAGTGGTGGGGTAGTGCTCGAGGCGGTATTTTCATCCAAGCCCCGGTCTATTAGCCGGTCGCACTTGATATGTATTGAACAAATTTACCCTTCGTGCTAAAGAGCACGAAACATATATATGTAAGAATACTGTAAAAAAGTATAAATAATATTTTCTAAGAATTTTTACAATTCGTGGCGCCAAGGCAGCTGTCACAGGTAACTATTGTTTTGAACAACATATTTCAAAGCAACGTTTTCCCCACGACCTTCCATGGGTGACTTGACGTTTGCCTTGTTTCCGGCTGCGCAATTTCTCCTATGCTTCTTAGAAGGGAGGGGTAATATCCTTTAGAGGTGGTTGCTGTCGGCAGACGGACCTTGAGTAGAGGGTCTTGAGAAGCTCATGTGGTATGGGTGAGCTTGACGCTTCGGAGATCCTTAATGGTATCTAGTTTTTTTCCGTGAAGATGTTTGGACCGTAGTTTTGTTGAACCAAACATATGGTCCTTGGTAGTGGATCTCCACAGCTGCCCATGGTATTTTGAGAATGAAATTGTGTCTACGAGGTACATACCTTACGGGTGACCGGGCCATGCCGTGGGGAGCGTATCCCTATTTGCTTTGAGCCGAAAATGTCTCCGGGGGATCCGATTGAGCTCGGGCTTAGTTGCCCGCCTGCCGCGCCTCGATGGCTAGCTTGTCACTTGATGCTTCGTTGTTGTATTGGCATTCAGCTGCCAAGGCCGTTGTGTGCTCCTCGGTCTGGAGGGAGCGTTCTTTGTTGTTGTTGATGGTGATAACTCCCCTGGGTCGGGGCATCTTGAGCTTTACATAGGCGTAATGAGGTACAACGTTGAAGCAGGCGAATGTTGTGCGGACGAGTTTTGAGAAATACCCGCTACGAAAGGGGACGATGTCGAAGATTAAGTATTCGCCTTGAAAGTTGTCGGGTGAGCCGAACACAACCTCAAGCGTTACCCTGTCGGAGTAGCGGGCTTCGACGCCTGGGATCACTCCTTTGAAGGTAGTGTTGCTGGGTTTGATCCTTGATGGGTCTATTTCCATCTTTTTCACCATATTTGAGTAAATCAGGTTAAGGCTACTTCCTCTGTCCATAAGGACTCTAGTAAGGTGGTACCCATCTATGACGGGTTCTAGGACAAGGGCGGCCGACCCTCCATGACGGATACTGGTCAGATGTTCCCTACGGTCGAAGGTGATCGGACAAGCCGACCATGGGTTGTGCTTCGTGGCTACGGGCTCTACGGCGTATATCCCCCTAAGGGCTCGATTCCTCTCCTTCTTTGGTAATGTGAGTAACGTATATCATATTCACGGTTTTCACCTCTGGGGGAACTGTTTCTGGCCCCTAGTGTTTGGACTGCGAGGCTCGGCGTCATCTTTGCTTCGTGGGCCCTTGCCTTGTTCCTCAACTGCTAGTTTGTCGGCCTGTTTAAACACCCAACAATTACGATTGGTGTGGGTGGCGGGCTTGTCTTGGGTGCCATTGATCCGGTAGGGCCTTTCCATTATTTTATCTAATGGAGTCGGTCCATCCCTATTCCCTTTAAAGGGTTTCTTCCGTTGTCCAGGTTTTGAGCTGCGGAAGCCAGCATTTACGGCTGTGTCATCGACGTCACCGTTACGGTGGCGGCGTTTTTTCTTGTTTCGTCTTGGCTTGCCATTTCCATCCCGAACTTCAGAGGTACCGGGGATCGTCCCAATTATGGATGCGTCGAGCTAGCCAATTGTCCTCGCCCGCGCAAAAGCGGGTCATGAGAGAAGTGAGAGCGGACATTGTTCTCGGCCTATCCTTGCCGAGCTGGCGAGCCAGCCATTCGTCTCAAATATTATGCTTGAAGGAGGCTATAGCCTCGGCATCTGGAAAGTCCACGATCTGGTTCTTCTTGGTTAGGAACCTATTCCAGAATTCTCTAGCCGATTCGCCTGCCTTTTGGACGACGTTGCTTAGGTCGAAGGAATCCGGCGGGCGGACATAAATTCCTTGAAAATTAGACAGGAAGGCTTCTTTGAGGTCTTCTCAACTTCCGATGGAATTTTGGGGTAAGCTGTTTAGCCAGTGCCACGCTGGTCCTTTTAGCTTTAGGGGTAGGTACTTAATGGTATGGAGGTCATCTCCCCTGGCCATATGGATGTGGAGAAGGAAATCTTCTATCCACATGGCAGGGTCCAGAGTCCCGTCGTATTGTTCTATTTTCATGGGTATAAACCTCTCCAGGAATTGGTGTTGCATGGCCTCATATGTAAAGCACAATGGGTGGGCGGCGCCTCTGACCCGGGCTATTTTGTGCCGGAGATCGGCTGTTGGTTGTTGATACGTCTCCAACATATCTATAATTTTTTATGGTTCCATGCAATTATATTGTCAACTTTGGATGTTTTGTTTGCATGATCATGCTATTTTATATCTTTTTTGGGACTAACCTATTAACTCAGTGCCAAGTGCCAGTTCCTGTTTTTTCCGTGTTTTTGACCCTTTTCAGAGAAGAATATTAAACGGAGTCCAAACGGAATAAAACCATCGGAAAGATTTTTTCCGTAACAGAAGATACACAGGGAACTTGAGAACCAAGGCAAAGGACTCCGAGGGAGGCCACAAGCCCCCAAGCTGCGGCCTGGGGGGCACGCCTACTAGGCTTGTGGGGCCCCCGAGGCTCCTTTGCCCTACTTCTTCCGCCTATAAATCCCCGAAAAATCCCAAACTGCCAGAGAGAGCCACGAAAATACTTTTCCGCCGCCGCAAGCTTCTGTCGCCGCAAGATCCCATCTGGGGCACATTCTGGTGCCCTGCCGGAGGGGGGATTCGGACACGGAGGCCTTCTTCATCAACACCATTGCCTCTCCGATGATGCGTGAGTAGTTCACCACAGACCTTCGGGTCCATAGCTAGTAGCTAGATGGCTTCTTCTCTCTCTTGGATCTTCAATACAAAGTTCTCCATGATCTTCATGGAGATCTATCCGATGTAACCTTCTTTTGCGGTGTGTTTGTCGAGATCCGATTAATTCTGGATTTATGATCATATTATCTATGAATATTATTTGAGTCTCCTCTGATCTCTTATATGCATGATTTCGTATCCTTGTTATTCTCTTCGAGTTGTGGGTTTCGTTTGGCCAACTTGATCTATAATTCTTGCAATGGGAGAAGTGCTTGGTTTTGGGTTCATACCATGCGGTGTCCTCACCCAGTGACAGAAGGGGTAGCGAGGCACGCATCGTGTTGTTGCCATCAAGGGTAAAAAGATGGGGTTTATATCTATTGCATGAATCTATCCCTCTACATCATGTCATCTTGCTTAATGCATTACTCTGTTTGTTATGAACTCAATACACTAGATGCATGCTGGATAGCGGTCGATGTGTGGAGTAATAGTAGTCGATGCAGATAGTATCGGTCTACTTGTCTCGGACGTGATGCCTATATGTATGATCATAGCCTTATATATCGTCATGACTTTGTGCGGTTCTATCAATTGCTCGACAGTAATTCGTTCACCCATTGTAAAACTTGCTATCACGAGAGAAGCCTCTAGTGAACACTATGGCCCCCGGGTCTACTTCACATCATATTTTCAGCTCTACACTTTTACTTTGTTGCAATTTCCACCTTCAGATCTCACCTTGCAGTTAATCGTGAAGGTATTGACAACCCCTTTATAGCGTTGGGTGCAAGTTTGTTTGTTTTTGCGTAGGTACATTGGTGACTTGTCTTGATACTCCTACTGGATTGATACCTAGGTTCTCAAACTGAGGGAAATACTTACTCCTACTGTGCTGCATCACCCTTTCCTCTTCAGGGGAAAAACCAACGCAAGCTCAAGAGGTAGCAAGAAGAATTTCTGGCGCCGTTGCTGGGGAGTATCCAGTCAAGAATAGTCTCCCTTCAACGTGTCAATTTCTGGCACCAGGGATTATTCTAAGTGAAGCTTATCCAAGTAACCTTCGCAAACTCATCTCTTGCATTTACTTTTTTCCTTTTGCCTCTCGTTTTCCTCTCCCCCACTTCTGAAAAACAAAAATTTACAAAAATATTTGCCTTTTTCGTTCGCCCTTTTCTTTCGCTTGCTTTCTGTTTGCTTGTGTGCTTGTCTGCTTGCTGAAGTCACCATGACTGAAAACACCAAATTGTGTGACTTCTCGAATACTAATAATAATGATTTTATTAGTACTCCGATTGCTGGTCCCCTTTCGGAGACGTCAAGAGGATGCCGGCTCCCAGCCCTGTCCGCATCTTCGAGCCGTCGAAGTGCATCCGCCAATGCGTGGAGTCTGGAGGCAGTGGCTCGAACTGGGTCTCGGCCCAGTCGACTAAGAAGTCGGCCACCACCTGTGATTTGATGGCGTTGCGAGGCTCGTACCGGATATCTTGGTGCGCCATGGCGATGGACCATTTGGCAATTCTGCCCGTGGCATCACGGTTACCCATGATCTCTGAAAGCGGAGCAGTGCTCACCACAGTGATGGCATGCTCTTGGAAGTATTGCTTCAATTTCTTTGCAGCAAGGTAAACACCATAACACATTTTCTGATAATGAGGGTAGTTCTGCTTAGAGGCGGACAAGACCTTGCTAAGGTAGTAGACAGGGCGCTGCACTGGCAGGGCCTTGCCTTCCTCTTTACGCTGAACTACCAACACTACGCTGACCACGCGAGTGGTCGCCGCGATGTATATGAGTATGGGTTCCCTTTCAGATGGGGCTGCCAAGATTGGCAGGCTCGAGATTACCCGCTCGAGGCCGCATAAGGCTTCGTCCGCCTGGTCGTTCCACTCGAACTTCGTCGTCTTCTTCATGAGCTGGTAGAGTGGAAGGGCCTTCTCGCCAAGCCGGCTGACGAACCGGCTGAGGGATACCAAGCAGCCGACGAACTTCTGGACGTCGAGGATCCAAGCCGGCCGCACCATCCGCTCGATGGTGCTAATCTTCTCAGGGTTCGCCTCGATGCCGCGGGCGGACACGAAGAACCCCAAGAGTTTGCCGCGTGGGACCCCGAAGACGCACTTCTCAGGGTTGAGCCGGATCTTGTATTCACGCAGATTGGCGAATGTCTCTCGCAGGTCGTCGAGGAGGCTGAAGTGTTGCTTCGTCTTGACGACGATGTCATCCACATAGACGTGGATGTTCCTGCCAATTTGTGGCAGTAGGCACTGCTGCATGCAGCGTTGGAATGTCGCACCTGCGTTCTTTAGACCGAACATCATGGTGGTGTAGCAGTAGGCCCCGAATGGCGTGATGAAGGAGGTCTTCAGGCGATCAGCTATATCCAGCTTGATTTTATGGTAGCCCGAATAAGCATCCAGAAACGACAGCAGTTCGAAGCCTGAAGTGGAGTCGATCACTTGATCTATCCTAGGCAACGCGAAAGGGTCTTTCGGACAGGCCTTATTCAGGCTAGTATAGTCGATACACATTCGCCATGTGTTGTTCTTCTTCACCACCAGGACCGTGTTCGCCAGCCAGTCCGGGTGGAAAACCTCCATGATGAAGCCGGCTGCAAGGAGCTGGGTGATCTCTTCTCCGATTGTGCGCCGCTTCCCCTCGGCGAAGCGGTGCAAAGGTTGTTTCACCGGCTTTACATCCGGCCGCACGTGAAGTTTGTGCTCGGCGTACGTCCTTGGAACACCCGGCATGTCCTTGGGGGACCATGCAAAGATGTCCCGATTCTCACGGAGGAAGTCGACGAGCTCGCCTTCCTATTTGGGGCTGAGGCCAGCCCCGATGGTGACGCACTGCTTTGGGTTGGCAGGGTCGAGTGGGACCTGCTTGGTCTCTTTAGCCGGCATGAAAGAGCCCTCGTCGGGCGATTGGGACGGAGGAGAAGGAATCGCCGGCTGCTCGGTAGCCTGGGCCACGAGCCGGTCGATCTGCCACTTCTCCTCAGCAATCACCAAGGCGTCGGCGAGGTGGCGGCTATCTTGGGCACACTCGAGCGACTTCTTGTAGTCGCCAACAACAGTGATGATGCCCTTGGGACCCGGCATCTTCATTTTCAGGTAGGCGTAATGCGGAATAGCTATGAACTTGGCCAAAGCCGGTCTTCCCAGCAGCGCGTGATACGGGCTACTGAGATCCACTACCTCGAACCATATGGACTCTCGGCGGAAGTGGGCCTTGTCGCCGAAGAGGACGTCCAGCTGGATCTTGCCGATGGGCGAGCATGACTGCCCAGGCACGATGCCATGGAAGACAATGCTGGTTGGCAGGACGTCCGTCTCCTTGAGCTCGAGCTTGATGAGAGTGTCGAGGTAGAGGATGTTGATGTTGTTGCCGCCATCGACCAGCACCCGAGAGAATCGGCAGGTGAGCCATTTGGAGGCGAAGGTGGGGTCGAGGACAAGTGCGTATGACCCCGTGTTGGGCATCACCGCAGGATGGTCCACCCGGCTGCATGTGATTGGTTTGTCAGACCAATGCATGTACTGGGGAACCGGGGGGACAGTGGCGTTTACCTCGCGCCGTCTTTGGCGCAGGCTGTGTTTGTTGTCGCCTTCGCTGGTGAAGACGACGAACGCTCCGTCTTGATGAGGATAGTCGTCAGGGTGAGGACCGTCATCGCGAGGTGGTGGCGGCGGAAGCGGAGCGTGATTGGGAGCCGGCGCACGGGGAGCCGCCTGCGCACCTGGAGGAGCCGGCATGCCCTCCCCTTGCGACAGCCGGCGTGCGACGCTGCACTGCCAAAGGGTATGGGTAGACGGCATCGCCCCAGAATGTATCTTACAGGGGGCGTCGAGCAGCTGCTCGAGGGACTGCCGGGGCAGCCAGTTGGGGTTGCCCTGATTGCGACGCTTTCGTGGAGGGCCGGCTTGAGAAGCCGATGCCTCGCCCTCCACATTGGCCACCAGCTTGCTGTTGGAGCGGGGATCCATCTGATCCGTCTTACGCTTGCAGTTGTTCTGGCCGCCTCGGTTGTCCCCAGCCGACTTGGGAGTAGCCGGCGCAGGCACAACCTTGTCCAAGGTGGTCACCTTGATGCGCATTGCGGAGTCGGCCGTGGCGTACTTGTCCGCCTTGGCCATGAGCACCGCCAAAGAGGTGGGCTCGGTGCACATGAGCTTGTGCTTGAGGAGGGTGCTGTCTCGGCATCCGTCAATGAAGTATTGGATGGCTTGTACCTCATGCACCCCCCTCGCAGGAGTTGCGGAGCTCAGTCCACCGGGTGACGTAGTTGCGGAGGGGTTCGTCGGCCTTCTAGACGCACATGGCCAACTCGCGGGGCCGGCCAGGGCGCTTGTAGGTGCTAGTGAAGTTGCGGACGAACGCCTCCTCGAAGTCCATCCAGGAGTTGACACTGCCGGCCGGCAGGCTGTTAAGCCAAGTCCGGGCCGAGCCGGCCAGCATGAGTGGCACGTAGCAAACCGCTACGCACTTGTTGCCCCTGGCGATGCATACGGACGTGGTGTAGTCGATCAGCCAGTCTTCTGGCTTGGCCGTGCCGTTGTATTTCGGCGTATCCCGAGGCAGGGTGAAACCTCGGGGGAACGGCTCCCCTCGGATCCGGGGGCTGAAGCATGCCGGACCGACGGGTCCGTCTTCCTCTAGGAGGGCCGACTGGGCCAGGGCGATGATACGCCGGCGAGCGTCCCGGTCATCCTGGGTGGCGTGGGCGCCAGCCCCGGTGACGAGAGGGGAGGCGCCTCGGGAGCTGGAGGCGTGAGTTCTTCGTGGGGGAAGATCCCCGTACTCCGAATTGCCCTCGTTGCCTCCGCGACGCAAGCCCGAAGTATGCTCGCTCTGGCGCAGGGAGCGCCGGTCTTGGCTTCCCTCGCCCCTCCAGCCGGAAGGGCGATGCGAGGAAGATCATTCTGCGTGGTGCTGGCCTCTAGGGTTGCGGCGAGCCCCCGAGTTTGGTCCCGGGGACTCCGACTGAGCCTGACCAGGGTCAAACTGGCGTGTTGCTGGTTGGCGGCGTCAATGAGATCCTTGACACGCTTCTCCTGGAAGGCGCGCTCCTCGCCTTCTAGGCTTGCCATCTCCTCCATGGCTGCCTGCGCCGCTCGCATGTTGGCCGCAGGAGTTTCGTAGGTGGGCAGATCACCGGCTAGAACTTTGGCGACAAACCGGCCGCGGCTGTGGACCGATCCAAGCCGGCTGGGGGCCTCGGAAATTGGAGTGAGACCGTATGCGGAGTTATAGTCGCGCCGCGTAGCCTCCAACCGGCGTTTCGCCGATGCTACGGTGATGCCCTCCTCCAAGATGCGCTTGCGAGCCTCCTCCAGCAAGGCCCGAGCGTCAGCAGGATTGGCGGAAGTGGTGACAGGTGTCTTTAGGCCGGTGATGGTGTCCCGAAGAGTATCAGCGGCGGCCGCAGCGGGCTCGCCGGCGCCTGCGGAGGCCTTGCCGGGAGCCGCGCTGGTGCCAGCGCCGATAACCATCACCTCCACGGTGTTGGAGACGGCAGCAACGTGGTATGGGGTGAAGAACCCCACCGACGGCGGAGGGCCGTCGAAGATGAGGACGTTACTGGGGTAAACGTCGTGGGCAGGCATCTCAGCGATAGAGAGCCTGCTGAAGCTGGCGTAGGGCGCCTCAACGTCGTAGTCCTCGCCGAAGTAGCACGGGCCGTCGTTGAGGCGAAGGTCGCTGAAGAGAACGCTGAGGTTCTCCATAGCAGCGATTACGACGCCAGGGAGCGCCTCGTCATCAGAATCTTCGTCCGAATCCGCATGGCGGACGTGGACGTCGATCATCATGGGTGTCGCCTCGTCAAAGGCGGGCTCCACGGGCATGCAAACTGATCCGGAAGCGATGCATCCGGTGGTGTAGGTGCGGGGCCCCGCCCAGCGCGTAAAGCCAGCCGATGCCGCGATCGGCCCCACGGTGGGCGCCAAATGTCAGTGAATACGCACAACATATGCCATAGGTAGGCTAAAGTCGATGAGAACCGAAGGGACAAAGGTGGGCGCTGGGAACGAGGTTGGTACACGCATGGGACGCACGATGTACCCAGGTTCAGGGCTCTCTATAGAGATAATACCCCTAATCCTGCTGGTGTGTTTGATGTATGGGAACACAGTACAATGTCGCTCGTGGATCTGTGTTGGGAGGAGGAAGAGGGGAGCAGCCGGCTCATCTCTACCTCTCTCTCTGTGGGTTGGTGAGTGTGTAGTGTTGAATGACTGGTGAGTGATCGGCCCCCTTGCATGGGGGGCGGCCGGGGGGTTTTATAGACGAACCCACCAGCCTACAATATGGATAAAGGGTACAAGCGTGGGACCCGACTGGCTGCTTCGCCGGCTGCCCACGGGCCCAAAAGGGTCTTGTCTTGTCGATGAGGGGCCCGCCGGCTGCATGGTCTCGATTGCCTGTGGGACCCGCCGGCTGGCCAATGAGGCTCTCGCGTAAGGCTCATGCTGAGCACGCGCTGTACGTCAAGCGTCGCCCCGCGAGATTCTTCATGGGCAGGTAGTACGGCCACCTCCACTGTTCCCCACGCCGAGTGCAGTAATAGAGTGGGAGTGTGACGGCCCGACACTATGCTAGGTGATGGATCAGAGCCGGGGTAGGTCAGCGGCGTGGCCGCCGAAGCTCGTACCTGCCGGGCGCCCTGATCCTGTACCTTTGTTGACACATAGCTACCTTTAATTGTGAGGTCTCTTCCTGACCTACGATCTGATGTGACTTGTGATCCTCAGCCGGCTAGCCTGCTTGGTCAACCGGCTTGAGTGTGGCCGCCTCCTCCTCAGTCCGGCTGGCAGGACCAGGCCGGCTCTGAAGGGGAGGCCGCCTGGATTCTAGCCGGCAGGGGTTGCCTCGCCGGCCAGAAAGGTGGCCGCCTCGTCTTCCAGTCGGCAGGCGAAGCCTAGCCGGTCAGAAGACTTGGGCCTTGGGAATCTTCATATCTTCATGTCCATTGGGCCGGAAATGAAGGAACAAGCTTGATGAGCCTACCCTGGGGTTATCCCCCCGACAGGTTGCGCCTATAAATTCCCTAAAAATCCCAAAAAAATAGGAGATCATCGAAAGTACTTTTCCGCCGCCGCAAGCTTCTGTCTTCCCAAGGTCCCATCTGGGGCATGTCTTGGTGCCCTGCCGGAGGGGGGATTCAGATACGGAGGTCTTCTTCATCAACACCATGACCTCTGCGATGATGCATGAGTAGTTCACCATAGACCTAAGGGTCCATAGCTAGTAACTAGATGGCTTCTTCTCTCTCTTGGATCTTTAATACAAAGTTCTCCATGATCTTCATGGAGATCTATCCGATGTAATCTTCTTTTGCGGTGTGTTTGTCGAGATCCGATGAATTGTGGATTTATGATCAGATTATCTATGAATCTTATTTGAGTTTCTTCTGATCTCTCTTATGCATGATTTCATATCCTTGTAATTCTCTTCGAGTTGTGGGTTTTGTCTGGCCAACTAGATCTATGATTCCTTCAATGGGAGAAGTGCTTGGTTTTGTGTTCATACCGTGCGGTGACCTCACCCAGTGAAAGAAGGCGTAGCGAGGCACATATCGTGTTGTTTCCATTAAGGGTAAAAAGATGGAGTTTTCATCATTGGTTTGAGATTATCCATCTACATCATGTCATCTTGCTTAGGGCGTTACTCTGTTCATCATGAACTCAATACACTAGATGCATGCTAGATAGCGGTCGATGTGTGGAGTAATAGTAGTAGATGCAGAAAGTATCGGTATACTTGTCTCGGACGTGATGCCTATACGTATGATCATTGCCTTAGATATCGTCATGACTTTGCACGGTTCTATCAATTGGTCGACAATAATTTGTTCACCCACCATGATCTTTCTATTATGAGAGAAGCCTCTAGTGAACACTATGGCCCCCAGGGTCTACTCCACACCATATTTTCAGCCTTACACTTTTTACTTCATTGCACTTTCCGCCTTCAGATCTCACTTTGCAAACAATCTTGAAGGGATTGACAACCCCTTTGAAGCGTTGGGTGCAAGCTTGTTTGTGTTTGCGCAAGTACTCTGGACTTGACGAGGCCCTCCTTCTGGATCGATACCTTGATTCTCAAACTGAGGGAAATACTAACTGCTCCTGTCCTGCATCACCCTTTCCTCTTCAAGGGAAAAATTGACGCAAACCAGAGAAGTAACAAGAAGAATTCCTAGCGCCAAGGAAGGACTTTTGTTGCCGCAGCAGAAGAATTTCTGGCGCCGTTGTCGGGGAGGAAGATCAAGTCAAGAACTCATCCAAGTAGGTGTCGCAAACTCATCTCTTGCATTTACTTTGTTTGCCAGTTGCCTCTCGTTTTCCTCTCCCCCAATTCACCAATTTGCCTTTTCCGTTCGCCTTTTCGTTCACCTTTTTCTCGCCTGCTCTTTGTTTGCTTGTGTGCTTGCTTGCTTGCTGAAGTCACCATGAACGAAAACACCAAACTTTGTGACTTCTCGAATACTACTAATAATGATTTTATTAGTACTCTGATTGCTCCCGCCAGTAGTGCGGAGTCATACGAAATCAATGCCGCTTTGCTGAATCTTATTATGAAAGAGAAATTCTCTGGCCTTCCTAGTGAAGATGTTGCATCCCATCTCAATACCTTCATTGAGCTTTGCGATATGCAAAAGAAAAAAGATGTGGATAATGACGTGATTAAATTGAAGCTTTTTCCTTTCTCGTTGCGAGATCGCGCAAAAATTTGGTTTTCTTCTTTGCCCAAAAATAGTATCGATTCTTGGGATAAGTGCAAAGATGCTTATATATCCAATTATTTTCCATCGGCTAAGATCATCTCTCTCCGTAATGATATCATGAATTTCAAGCAACTTGAACATGAACATGTTGCACAATCTTGGGAGAGAATGAAATTAATGATTAGAAATTGTCCCGCTCATGGCTTGAGTCTTTGGATGATTATTCAAATCGTTTACGCTAGCTTGAATTTTGCTTCTAGAAATATCTTGGACTCCGCCTTAGGTCAAACGTTCATGGAAATCATGTTAGGGGAAGCCACAAAGCTCTTAGACAACATCATGACAAACTACTCTCAGTGGCACACTGAAAGGTCACCTACTAGTAAGAAGGTACACGCTATAGAAGAAATTAACTCGTTAAGTGCTAAGCTGGACGAGTTAATGAATTTGGTTGCTAGTATAAATGCTCCTTTCGATCCTAATGATATGCCCTTGTCTTCTTTGATTGAGAGTAGCAACGCTAGCTTTGACGTTAATTTTGTTGGTAGGAATAACTTTGGCAACAACAATGCTTTTAGAGGAAACTATGTTCCTAGGCCTTTTCCTAGTAACTCCTCTAATAACTTTGGCAACTCCTACAATAATACTCATGGAAATTACAATATATTACCCTCTGATATAGAGAGTAATATCAAAGAGTTCATCAACTCTCAAAAGATTTTCAATGCGTCCATAGAGGAAAAACTACTCAAAATTGATGATTTGGCTAAGAGCGTTGATAGAATTTCTAGTGATGTTAATGCTTTGAAAGTTAGATGTTCTCCTCCCAAAATCAACATGGATGAAACTTTGAAAGCTATGCATGTTTCCATGATTGAGAGCCAAGAAAGAACCGCCCAAATTCGTGCTAGACATGAATGTCTTAAAAAGGCGTGTTCTCGTGATGAGAATCACGAAGATCTTAAAGTGCTTGGTGTGACTCCCATTGAATCTTTTTTCTTGTGTCAAACCTAATGATTATGGGGCTGGATATGAATCCACTTTGTTTGAAAAGTGCCCCAATAATTCGGAGTCCATCTATCTTGATGCTAAAAGCATTAAAAGTGGAGTAGAAGATGTTAAAACTATGAGTAGTAATGAAATTACTACCATAGATTTCAAGGAATTCAATTATGATAGTTGCTCCTGGATTTAATGCATTTCCTTGATGCAATCCATGTTGAACTCTCCACACGCTTATAGCCAAAACAAGGCCTTTACCGATCATATCGTCGAAGCTATGATAAAATCTCTTGAAGATAAACTAGAATTGGAAGTCTCTATCCCTAGAAAGCTTCATGATGAGTGGGAACCTACCATCAAAATCAAAATCAAAAACTATGAGTGCAATGCTTTGTGTGATTTGGGTGCTAGTGTTTCTGCGATTCCAAAGTCTTTATGTGATGTTCTTGGTTTTAATGAGATTGAAGAGTGTTCTCTTAATTTGCATCTTGCTGATTCTACTGTCAAGAAACCCATGGGAAGGATCAGTGATGTTCTTATTATTGCAAATAGGAACTATGTACCCGTGGATTTCATTGTGCTTGACATTGATTGCAATCCTACATGCCCAATTATTCTTGGTAGACCTTTCCTAAGGACTATCGGTGCTATCATCGATATGAAGGAAGGGAATATTAGATTTCAATTTCCTTTAAGGAAGGGCATGGAACACTTTCCTAGAAATAAAATAAGATTGCCTTATGAATCCATGATGAGGTCCACTTATGTTTTGAACACCAAAGACGACGATACGTGATTCTATCGCTTTTATGCCTAGCTAAGGGCGTTAAACAATAGCGCTTGTTGAGAGGCAACCCAATGAATTTATATTTTTATTTCTGTTTTGTTGCTTCCACACTTTCATAATTCTGTTGTGATTGTGTTTTTTGTGTTTCTTTTTGTGTTTGAGCCAAGCAAAGCCTTTATGACTAGTCTTGGTAATGGTTGTTTGATCCTGCTGGAAAAAGACAGAAACTTTTCGCTCATGAGATGATTTTTAATTTTTATTCAGAAAGAGCTTTTGAGTTGATTCTTTTTGCTTATGATTCATACGCCTTTTACCCAGGCCTTCGTAATTTTTCAGATTATTTGAGGTACCATAAGTATACGAAGTATACAGATTGCTACAAACTGGTGTGTTTTTTACAGATTCTGTTTTTGTTGAGTTGGTTGCTTGTTTTGATGAAACTATGGTTATTACCGGGGGGGTACTAGCCATGGAAAAGTGAAAATACAGTATCCCAACACCAATATAGATAGAATTCAAGTTTGCTACAGTACCAAAATAAGTGGTAGTTTGTTTTCTTGTGCTAATGTTATCACGAGTTTTTGTTTAAGTTTTTTGTTGTGAAGTTTTCAAGTTTTGGATGATGTTCTCATGGACAAAGAGATAAGGAGTGGAAAGAGCTCAAGCTTGGGTATGCCCAAGGCATCCCAAGACAAATTCAAGGACACCAAAAATCCTAAGCTTGGGGATGCCCCGGGAAGGCATCCCCTCTTTCGTCTTCAATCCATCGGTAACATTACTTGGAGCTATATTTTTATTCACCACATGATATGTGTTTTTGCTTGGAGCGTCTTGTATCGTAGGAGTCTTTTCCTTTTGTTGTGTCACAATCATCCTTGCTGCACACCTTTTTGAGAGAGAGAGACATGTACTCATCGTGATTGTTGCTAGAATGCTCATAGTGCTTCACTTATATCTTTTGAGCTAGATACTTTTGCTCTGTGTGCTTTACTTATATCTTTTAGAGCACGGCGGTGCATGATTTGGTAGTTGTCTTATGCTATGCAAGTAGTCCCAAAAGTGATAGATACCCAAAGGGGATGCAAAAACCTCCCTCTTCATGTGCATTGAGTAGAAAGATAAGTTTTGATTCCTCTCAAATAGTTTTGAGACATGGATTTGGTAATATTAAGAGTTATGTTAGCGGGGTGTTGTGAATCTAGAAATACTTGTGTTGAAGTTAGTGATTCCCGTAGCATGCACGTATGGTGAACCGCTATGTTAGGAAGTCGGAGCATAATTGATCTATTGATTGTCATCCTTTGTGTTGAGGTCAAGATCGCGCGATGGTTTACACCTACCAACCCTTCCCCTCGGAGTATGCGTTTAGCACTTTGTTTCGATTACTAATAAAAACTTTCGCAACAAGTATGTGAGTTCTTTATGACTAATGTGAGCCCATGGTATAGATGCACCTTCACCTTCCACCATTGCTATCCTCTCTAGTGCCGCGCAATTCTCGCCGGTGCACAAACCCACCAAATTCCTTCCTCAAAACAGCCACCATATCTACCTACTATGGCATTTTCATAGCCATTCCGAGATATATTGACATGCAACTCCCACCGTTCCGTCTCATGACTTGTGCTGTCACTCTCATATTTCCATTGCATGATCGTAAGATAGCTAGCGAGTCATACGCCATGCTAGATCGTTGCACATCCCGGTACACTGCCGGAGGCATTTCCTATGGAGTCATCATCATTGTGATCTTTGAGCTGTGAGTAAATAAAAGTGTGATGATCATCATTATTAGAGCATTGTCCCATATGAGGAAATAAAAAAGAGAGGCCAAAGAGCCCAAAAACAAAAAAAGGGAGAAAAGAAAAGAAAAGAAAAAAAGAGGCCTAAGAGCCCAATTGAAAAAAGAGAGAAAAAGAGAGAAGGGACAATGCTACTATCTTTTTCCACACCTGTGCTTCATGATAGCACCATGTTCTTCATGATTGAGAGCTTCTTGCTTTGTCACTACCATATGCTAGTGGGAATCTTCATTATATAGCTTGGCTTGTATATTCCAATGATGGGCTTCCTCAAAATTGCCCTAGGTCTTCGTGAGCAAGCAAGTTGGATGCACACCCACTAGTTTTCCTTTTGAGCTTTCAGATACTTATAGCTCTAGTGCATCCTTTGTATGGCAATCCCTACTCATTCACATTGATATCTATTAATGGGCATCTCCATAGCCTTTTGATACGCCGAGTCAATGTGACCATCTCCTCCTTTTTGTCTGATTACCACCACCACACTCTATTCCATCTATAGTGCTATATCCATGGCTCGCGCTCATGTATTGCGTGATAGTTATAAAAAGTTTGAGAAAGTAAGAGTGCGAAAACAATTACTTGGCCAATACCGGGGTTGTGCATGATTTACATTAGTTGTGTGAGGATGATGGAGCATAGCCAGACTATATGATTTTGTAGGGATAACTTTCTTTGGCCTTGTTATTTTGAAAGTTCATGATTACTTTGCTAGTTTGCTTGAAGTATTATTGTTTTCATGTCAATAGCAAACTATTGTTTTGAATCTTACGGATCTGAACATTCATGCCACGTGAAAGAAGTTGCAAAGGACAAATATGCTAGGTAGCATTCCACATCAAAAATTCATTCTTTATCACTTCCCTACCCGAGGACGAGCAGGAGTTAAGCTTGGGGATGCTTGATACGTCTCCAATGTATCTATAATTTTTTATGGTTTCATGCTATTATCTTGTCAAACTTTAGTTTTTTTTGCATGCTTTTATATATTTTTTGGGACTAACTTATTAACTCGGTGCCAAGTGCCAGTTCCTGTTTTTTTCATGTTTTTTGCCCCTTTCAGAGGAGATTTTGAAACGGAGCCCAAACGAAAGAAAATACTCGAAAAGATTTTTCTGGAACGGAAGAAGATCGGAAAGCTTGAGAGCCAAGGCAGAGGAGCCTCAGGGGCCCCACAAGCCCCCACCGTGCGGCCATGGGGGTAGGCCGCACCATCGAGGCTTATGGGCCCCCTGAGCGCCCCCTGACCTAGGGGTTGCGCCTATAAATTCCCTAAAGATCCCAAAAAAATCAAGAGATCATCGACATTACTTTTACGCCGGCACAAGCTTCTGTCTCTGCAAGATCCCATCTGGGGCACGTCCTGGTGCCCTGCCGGAGGGGAATTCGGATACAGAGGGCTTCTTCATCAACACCATGACCTCTCCGATGATGCATGAGTAGTTCACCATAGACCTACGGGTCCATAGCTAGTAACTAGATGGCTTCTTCTCTCTCTTGGATCTTCAATACAAAGTTCTCCATGATCTTCATGGAGATCTATCCGATGTAATCTTCTTTTGCGGTGTGTTTGTCGAGATCCGATGAATTGTGGATTTATGATCAGATTATCTATGAATCTTATTTGAGTTTCTTCTGATCTCTCTTATGCATGATTTCATATCCTTGTAATTCTCTTCGAGTTGTGGGTTTTGTCTGGCCAACTAGATCTATGATTCTTGCAATGGGAGAAGTGCTTGGTTTTGGGTTCATACCGTGCGGTGACATCACCCAGTGACAGAAGGGGTAGCGAGGCACGCATCGTGTTGTTGCCATCAAGGGTAAAAAGATGGGGGTTTCATCATTGGTTTGGATTATCCCTCTAAATCATGTCATCTTGCTTAAGGCGTTACTCTGTGATGGGGTTATAGTCCCAGGGTAGGGTCATAGGACTGCCCTATAGGTCCTACCCAAGGACTACCCTTCATAAAGGACAAGGCCCTTAGACAGTTCCGACTGAACTAAGGACTCCCCCATCATCCAGTCGGTGACGAGCACTCGGAGCGTATTTCACGTACCGACTGGATTCCACTTTGTACATCGTAACCTCCCAGGAGGGCAACGGTCATACGTTTTCATACACCATTATTAACATTTAAGGCATACGTTACCTGTAACGTAGGTGTTTACTCGCCACTGTTCCACCCCTGTCCACCGGGCCATTATGAAGGGCAGCGCACTCTATATAAGCCGCCTTTCCCCACTGGTGCAGGGGTTGGCATTTTTACTGTAATCCTATATTCCACTCGACACTAAGCTCCCAAGAGCACTGAGACGTAGGGCTTTTACCTCCACCGTAGAGGGGCCTGAACTCATACATCCTCGCCGTTGCTAAGGCTCTGCCCATCCTTTCGTACCCTACACATCTACTATGAGACTTATACCCATGACAGTTGGCGCCCACCTTGGGGCCGGCGTCTAAGCGACTTCCGGCGAGTTTGCGACTTCATCTTTTCATCATGTCGTCCGGCGGTGATTTGTGCATGGTTCATGAGATCCTCTTCGGCGCACTCTCCTTCATCTTCGATGATTCGGCATGGCTTCGGGATGCGCCCCTCGATGTCGAGGCGCTCCCCAGTCGCGGGGCTACGCACTTCTGTGCCGGTTCCTGCGGCATCCTTCTTCTCCAGCAATCGGCCCCGGTGTCGATCTTCACCCCCGTCACGCACCGCAACAAGCGGTCCCGCCGTCTGCGGCTCCAGCGTTGGGTGCGACACGCCCAGGCGCGACAGAACGTGTCCTCTCAAGTGGCGGTCCTCGAGACGGTTGTGGTCGCGCCGCCGTCCCAGTGCTTGGACTCAGTTCCGACTGAGTTACCTTCCGAGTACTTGGGTCGCGGGCCTGCAGCCGAAGTTCTCATGGCCAATTCCCATGAAAGTCCCCTCCGAACTGGTCGGGACGAGCATGAGGTTGGCGAATCATCCGGCGCTCGTCGTCAACACCACCGTTCGGCCAGTCGACGCACGCGCCAGAGCAACATCGAGGTGTTCCGCACACTCGTCCTCAACCTGGCTGCCGCTGCCAAGATAGCCGATTCCCTCCAACCGACTGATTCAGAGGCTGGTAGAGGGATCGAGCAGATCCGTGCCCTGTTGCATATGGCGCAGCAGCAGAATTCGGTGGTCTCCCAGTCGCACAACAGGATCCACAACAGTTCTGTTCACGCGAACACGCATCGGTTGGTTTTCAGCCCCGACTCTCATCAGCGACGCGGAGGAGGCAGCCATTCCAGGAATCCCGAAGATCGTCGCCGTTCACGCACCCCTCCGCGGGGTGGGCCTTACGGGCCCCGGCATCACGATGATCGGCGTTCAGTCGGTGACGCGTATGATCCAAGGCCCGACGCAAGAGGGTACATCGCCCAGAGGAAGGTCGACAGGAGTCGAGCCCACCGTGATGGTCATGATAGAGACCGTCCGAGTGGAAGCAAGACCATCGTCTCTGGTCCCGAGTGCTTCGGTCGGGCCATCCGTTCAGCTGACATCCCTCCCAACTTCCGATTGGCGACGGGAATCAGCAAGTTCACAGGAGAGTCCAAGCCAGAAACGTGGCTGGACGACTACAGAGTGGCGGTCCAGATCGGTGGCGGAGATGACCAGGTCGCCATGAAGCATCTCCCCCTGATGCTCGACGGCTCGGCACGAGCGTGGCTAAACCAGTTGGCTCCGTCAAGCATCTACAGCTGGGCAGATCTGTCCCGAGTCTTCATCAGAACCTTCGAGGGCACGTGCAAACGCCCTGCTGGTCTCGTGGAGCTCCAACACTATGTCCAGAAGCAGAATGAGCCCCTGCGCGATTTCATCCAGCGCTGGACGACCCTCTACCACACGGTGGAGAACGTCACGGAACATCATGCAGTCTGCGCCTTCAAGGCAGGCGTGCGGTACAGGGACCTGTACCTAGAATTTGGTCAGACAGGCGACATCTCCATGAGCAAGATGATGGAGATAGCTGCACGCTATGCAAATGGCAAAGAGGAGGACCGCATACGTAGCAGCAAGCATAAGGCAGTCGCCGATGGAGATGAAAACAGCAATCGGAAGCAGAAGCAGAAAGCTCCATCCACTACGCAGGCAGAGGTAGAAGCCGTTACAAATGCCAAGTTCAAGGGCAAGGGGAAAGCTCAGTACACCCCCAAGAAGAAACAGTTCGGGAATTCCATCCTAGATCAGCCATGTCCAATCCACACGAAGATGGATGAAGAAGGCAACGCCATATTCCCGAAGCACACCACTCGGCAATGTCGCCTCCTGATCCAAGGGTTCGGCGAAGGGCAGCCGAGTGAAAAGGAGAACGAGTAGGATGATGAGGACAAGGAGGATCCGTTCCCCCAAGTCCATGCAACATTGATGATTTTTGCTGACGTGGAAAGCAAGAGTCGACTGAAGCTGGTGAACAGGGAGGTGAACATGGCAACCCCAACCAACCCCACGTTCCTCAAATGGTCTCAGACTGCGATCACCTTTGATCAGTCGGACCATCCAGCACACGTGCCCACCCCAGGGAGGCAAGCTCTGATCGTCGACCCGGTGGTGGAAGGAGTCCGACTGCGCAAAGTCCTCATGGATGGCGGCAACGGCTTGAACATCATGTACGCCGACACTTTCAAGGGGATGGGCATTCCGATGTCCAAACTTAGCTAGAGCAGCATGCAGTTCCACGGAGTCGTCCCAGGACGAAAGGCCAAGTCACTCGGCCAGATCGCGTTGGACGCCGTTTTCGGCTTCGACAAGAACTTCCGCAAGGAAAGGCTGACATTCGAGGTGGTGGACTTCCAGAGTGCATACCATGCGATTCTGGGTCGTCCGGCTTATGCGCGTTTCATGGCCCATCCATGTTACGTGTACTTGAAGCTGAAGATGCCGGGTCCTAAAGGTGTGATCACGGTCACAGGCAATCGGGAGCGAGCCGAGGAGTGTTTGCAGCAGGGGTCGAGGATTGCCGATCAGCAGATGGCTATTCTCGAGCTGGATGAGTACAAGAAGACCGCCGACCCTGCTGACCTGATGCGCTCAAACAAGCCAGCTTCTGAGTCTGCATTTCAGTCGGCGGGCGACACGAAGAAAGTCAGCATACACCCGACAGACGACACCGCCGCCCCGACAAACATATCCACCACCCTTGATCCAAAATAGGAAGCCGAGCTCATCCAATTCCTCCGTGAGAACTGGGACATTTTTGCATGGAAGCCCGCTGACATGCCAGGTGTACCCAGGGAGTTGGCTGAGCACCGACTGCATGTGGATCCTGCTGCTCGGCCCGTTCGAGAACGCGTGTGTCGGTCCGCCGCGCACAAGAGGAAGGCAATCGGAGAGGAGGTGGCTAAACTTTTGGCGGCCAACTTCATTCGCGAGGTACACCACTCCGAGTGGCTCGCCAATGTTGTCATGGTGCCCAAGAAGGACAAGTCTCTCCGTATGTGCATTGATTTCAAGCATCTCAATAAGGTCTGCCTGAAAGATCATTTCCCGCTCCCCCGCATTGATCAAATTGTTGATTCGACTGCGGGCTGCGAGTGTTTATCATTCCTTGATGCCTATTTGGGCTATCATCAGATCCGTCTGTATGGTCCAGATGAATTAAAAACAGCCTTCATCACCCCATTCGGGTGTTTCTACTACATCACTATGCCATTCGGTTTGAAGAATGCAGGAGCAACTTTTATGCGCATGATCCAAAAATGCCTCCTTGACCACATCGGTCGAAATGTGGAGACATATATGGATGATATCGTAGTCAAGTCACGCAAAGGTTCCGACCTGCTGACTGACTTGGCAGAAACATTCGCCAACCTACGTAGGTACGATATCAAGCTCAACCCAGCCAAGTGTTAATTCGGAGTTCCCAGCGGGAAGTTACTCGATTTCTTTGTTTCCAAACGAGGGATCGATGTCAACCCCGAAATGATCGGGACCATCGTCCGAATGGAACGGCCGGTCAGAATACATGATGTTCAAAGGCTCACAGGTTGCCTAGCGGCTTTGAGCAGGTTTATCGCTCGACTCGGCGAGAAGACGTTACCTCTGTACCGACTCATGAAGAAATCAGATACCTTCCAGTGGACAGACGAAGCCCAAATTGCATTCAACGACCTCAAAGCCCTGCTTTCCACCCAGCCGGTTCTTACTGCCCCGCTCAGTAAAGAACCCCTTCTTCTGTACATCGCGGCTACAAATCAAGTCGTCAGCACCGTTCTGACAGTCGAACGCGAAGAAGAAGGCAAAGCGTACAAGGTTCAGCGGCCAGTATATTATGTATCTGAAGTCCTGACTCCTTCCAAGCAGAGGTATCCCCATTATCAAAAGCTTATTTATGGGATCTACATGAGTGCAAAGAAGGTGGCTCATTATTTCCAAGACCACTCGGTGTCTATCATTTCTAATGCTCCGTTGTCGGAAATCCTCCACAATCGGGACGCATCAGGCCGAGTGGCGAAGTGGGCAATGGAGATGTTATACTGCGACATCAAGTTCGAAGCCAAGAAGGCTATAAAGTCTCAAGCTCTGGCTGACTTCATAGCAGAATGGGTAGAACAACAGCAACCGACTCACATCTACTCGGCTCATTGGACCATGTTCTTCGATGGGTCCAAGATGTTGAATGGCTCCGGCGCTGGCGTAGTGATCATATCGCCAAAAGGTGATAAACTCAAGTATGTGTTCCAGATACATTTCGATTCTTCCAACAATGAGGCAGAGTACGAAGCTCTCCTTTATGGATTGCGCATGGCCATCACACTCGGCGTCTGTCGCCTGATGGTCTATGGCGATTCAGATCTGGTGGTTAATCAAGTGATGAAGGAATGGGACGTAAGGAACCCCACCATGACCACATACTGCAACGCAGTAAGGAAGCTCGAGAAGAAGTTTGAAGGTCTGGAACTTCACCATGTTCCCCGACTGAAAAACCAAGCAACTGATGAGTTGGCAAAACTCGGATCCACTCGGAGACCAGTCCCGAGTGATGTCTGCCTCGAGCACCTACATCTCCCTTCGGTGAAAGAAGATCATTTTATAGAGGAACCGGTACAACCGAAGAGTTCAACAGATCTGACTTAAGTCGAGGTCCCCGCTGTGGTTGATTTGATTATGGAGATTCTTGCCGTTGTCCCCGAATGGACTGTGCCTTTCATTGCGTACATCCTGAGTCAAGAATTACCAGAAGACGAAGTCCAAGCTAGGCAGATCGTCCGCAGGTCGAAGTCCTTCACCGTCATTGATGGCCAGTTGTACAAGGAAAGTGTCTCAGGCGTCCTTCAGCGGTGCATCTCCCGTGAGGAGGGACAGTTAATCCTGGAAGAAATTCACTCGGGAACCTGCGGCCATCATGCCTCCTGAAGAGCAATCGTCGCCAAAGCATTCAGAGCTGGTTTCTTCTGGTTGGAGGCGAATGATATGGCAAAAGATATGGTCGACCGATATGAAGGCTATCAGTTCTATTCGAACAAGTCCCACAAGCCAACATCTGTGCTGAAGACAATCCCTCTTGTTTGTCCGTTCGCCGTGTGGGGATTAGATACAGTCGGACCATTCAGAATAGGCCAAGGGGGATTCACTCATCTGTTGGTAGCAGTCGACAAGTTTACCAAGTGGATTGAAGCCAAGCCCATCAAGAAGCTCGACGCCCTTACGGCCATCAAATTTGTTAGAGACATCATCGCCAGATTCGGGGTGCCGCACAGCATAATCACCAACAATGGCACAAACTTTGACTTGGACAGATTCAAAGATTTTTGCACAGGCCAAGGGATCCGAGTGGATTTTGCATCTGTGGCGCACCCCCAAACAAACGGGCAAGCAGAGCGGGCAAATGGACTTATTCTTCAAGGGTTGAAGCCTCGACTCTTGCGAGAAGTTGGACATGCCGCCGGTGCATGGGTCACCGAGCTGCCTTTGGTGTTGTGGGGCCTACGCACAACTCCGAATAGATCTACAGGGCGATCTCCGTTCTTCCTCGTTTATGGAGCCGAGGCAGTCCTTCCGAGTGACTTGCTTCACAACTCTCCACGAGTCGAACTCTTCTCCGAAGCCGAAACAGAGCAAGCCAGGCAAGACGGAGTAGATCTTCTAGAAGAAGAGCGCGAGATGGCACTGACTCGCTCAACAATTTATCAACAAGATCTGCGGCGATTTCACGCGCGACACATCAGGAGTCGCACATTCCAAGCAGGCGACCTGGTGCTCCGAGTGGATCAGCAGAGACCTCACAAGTTAGCTCCCGCCTGGGAAGGACCCTTCATCATCTCTAAGGTGCTGAACAACGGAGCATATCGACTCTACAACCTTGACAGGGAAACGGACGAGCCGCGAGCATGGAATGGAGATCTCCTGAAGCACTTCTACACGTGACCACCGACAGAGACAATGTAAAGAACAAGTATCATTGAAGTAATACAAGGCAGATTGATTTCTTGTAGGTTCAAAATTTTGCCACGTTTGCAGACTCCGGTCTAAAAACTCGCTCCGAGTGCGCACCAAAAGCCGCACTCGGGGACTTAGCTGCGACCCAGAATCGCCTAAGTAAAAACTCGCTCCGAGTGCGCACCAAAATCCGCACTCGGGGACTTAGCTTCGACCCAGAATCGCCTAAGTAAAAACTCGCTCTGAGTGCGCACCAAAAGCCGCACTCGGGGACTTAGCTGCGACCCAGAATCGCCTAAGTAAAAACTCGCTCCGAGTGCGCACCAAAAGCCGCACTCGGGGACTTAGCTGCGACCCAGAATCGCCTAAGTAAAAACTTGCTCCGAGTGCGCCCGAAAAACCGCACTCGGGGACTTAGCTGTGACCCAGAATCGCCTAGGTAAAAACTCGCTCCGAGTGCGCGCTAAAAGCCGCACTCGGAGACTTAGCTGCGACCCAGAATCGCCTAAGTACAAACTCGTTCCGAGTGCGCACTAAAAGCCGCACTCGGAGACTTAGCTGCGACCCAGAATCGCCTAAGTACAAACTCGCTTCGAGTGCGCACTAAAAGCCGCACTCGGAGACTTAGCTGCGACCCAGAATCGCCTAAGTACAAACTCGCTCCGAGTCCGCACTAAAAGCCGCACTCGGAGACTTAGCTGCGATCCAGAATCGCCTAAGTAAAAAGCTTCCTTCGAGTGTATCCTCGAGATCCACTCGGAGGCTTAGCAGACCCTCATTGAGACTCGTGTGGATGTGAAGACAACTGACAACTACATGATTATCAACTCACTCTGAGTGCGCACGAAAAGTCACACTCGGGGACTTAGCTGCGACTCAGAGTCGCCTAAGTAAAAAGCTTCCTCGTGTTTGCCATTGGCTTCACCAAGAAACGCCAAACAACAACCACGAGCCAAAATCGTGTCAAATTTTTTTTTTGGCGAAAGAAGAGCAAAGTATTCGATTCGAATTCAAAGCTGGATCTACGATCAGCCGGCTCGGTGTGGATCAAGCTTATCCACATCGAACCACGAATGTGACGGCCAACAGCAGTGGCCAAAGTTTGATACAGATACCACTCAGCATACCGAGGTAAAGTTTTTCAAGCGTCACCGGGACTGGCAGGCTCCACAAAGGTGTCAAGGTCGATCCCGTCTGTGATGCGAGTGGGTGTGTCGAGGAAGGTCTCCATGAAATCTTCGAATCGAAGCTTCTTGGTGTTGGCGACCTGCAACGTCTTCATCTTTTCTTCGCGAGCTTCCTTGCAATGCACTCGGACCAGCGATAGCGCCCTGTCCGCACCACAACGAGCGGCAGACTTCTTCCATGCCTGCACTCTGTTCGGGACGTCCTCCAGCCGAGTCATCAACCCTTCTATTTCTTGCCGGGAATCGTCTTCGGGCCACAGCTCCTTGTGATCCGGCTGAGGACTTCTCTCAGGCGGCCAATGAAAGGTCCCACTCTTCCAAGGCGAATATGCGCTCGGAGCAAGTCCCGGTTGGCTTCGTCGCCGAGTGGAACGTTCGGAACAACCGACCGTTCAATGTCGGCTGCTTCAGCCTCAGCGTCCAGACAAAAATCTGCCAAGAAAAGACAAGCAGAAAGTAAGCGCAGAATGAACTCCAAAGTCAAGAAGCACTCGGCAAAAAGCTTACCACCAAGCAGTGCAATCATCTTCCTTGCCCAGTCGCCGACGTACTTCTCCTGCGCCATGCACCGATTGTTCATCAACTTAAGCTGACCCATCTGTTCGGTTCTTTGACTCTTCAATTTCTCAATTTCGGCTACCAATGCCTTGTTGGTCTCCTGGGACTCCTTCAAAGACTTCTCTCGGTCAGCAAGAGCCCCCTTCACACCAGCCAAGTCATTCACAGCCGCCTCCAAGTCCGCAGCAAGCTGAATCTTTTCAGCCTTCAGAGCATTGTACGCGGATCCCATTTCGCAAGTCTTCTGCCAAATAAGCGCAAAGGGAAGATCAGACACATTCAACAAGGAAAACAATCAAAGCTCAAAGTTCTTCAGACCCCTGCCGATGCAAGCAATCGACAACGGTCTCGGGACTACACCTAGTGGGTTCACTAAGAGTGACCCCACTGGCATGAAGCTCGAACAGGCCGGCCCTATTGAGCTACATGACAAACAGAAAAATCTATGAAACTAGTATTACCCGACCTGAGTAACACTACTCTCGGGGACTACACCCAGTGGGTGCACTCGGAGTGCCCCCACTGGTACCATTCGGGCAGATCAGCTCTGATCTGCTCACGTCACGGAAAATGCATCTAAAGACAACTGCCGGTGCAAGCACTCGACAGAAGTCTCGGGGACTACACCCACTGGGTTCACTCGGAGTGAACCCACTGCAAAATCATCCTACTGTATCCGAGTCTATCACTGAAACCCCCAGTGGGTGCCAAGAGGAAAGTAAACACTTACTAGCGCACTTACTCGGATATAGCGCACTTACTCGGATATTGTCCCGGAGCTCCAAGCTTTTCTTGTACAAAGAGGCGATGGAGTCGTACGCTCCCTTGGCATCACCCACCATTAACTCCACCTGCACCATGGCGTCCTTGGCGGCCCCCACCTGGTCTTCCGGGAGATGTCGGGCGTCATACTGAACGGTTGACGGACCTGGCGCGGCAGAAGACTCCTTGGGCATCCCAAGCTCCGCTCCAGTCGGTTCCGCCGCCAGGAGCACCCTCTCAGTCGGCGGCATCGTCTCGGTCGGCGGCACGTTCATGGTGGGAGCAGCAGCAGATGGGACAACCTCAAGGACAGGCGCTAAAGCTGGCCTTGACCCCCTTTGGTCGTCGTTCTCCAGATGAATCACCTCCGAAGGAAGCCCGACTGAACAACATGAAATTACAGAAAAAGGGCAAGATTAAAGGCAGCACTCGCGAAACAATAATACAAAATACAAACTCTCAGAGTCGTTGAACTTTACCTTGCTGGGATGTGGCAGCGTTGTCCGTGTCCATGGAATCATCGTCCTGGTGCGGCAGAGAGGCGGCGGAGGTAGCAGCTCTGTTGAGTGAAATCCACTCGACAGATAAGCATGAGTTCAATCAGATACTGAAGGAAGATGGGAGAACAAGACACTTACGCTGAGGCGACTGGAACAGCGATCCTCATCCGAGGCAAAGCTTTCCGAGGCTTGGGCCCGCTAGGTTTGGCCACCTTGGACGGCTGGTCCATGGGCTCGGCAGTAGCGTCCCTAGTCCTCTTCACACTCCGAGCATTCGGAGCTATGTGAGGGGCTGGCGGAGCACTCGGGGCCGCTGGAGGAGCCGGCGGAGTCGCGGGATCATGACGACGCTTAGTTCGATGTTCTGATGGTGGAGGTGGCGAGCTCTGCTCCCCAACCTCCTCCTCCTCCTCTTCGGTCTCCTCCTCCGTCTCCCCACTGTCGGAGACGTACTCGGCGCTGTCCATGCTGCCCTCCTGGCTGCCCTCCTCTTCCTCAGCTGGATTCCCGTTCGAGACGGCAGAATGCCAGTTAGTCCACTCCTGCACAAAACACAGTCGGCAACGTCAGACGTCAGGTGGCGGTACAAGAAAAGCGATAAATCTAAGAAGATTGAAAGCACTCGACAAGATGCGCTCACCTCATTCGGAGGAGGATTGTCGGCGCGGAAGGGCTTCACTCGCCGGGCTCCTTGGGGGTTGTCGCATGCGCCTGTGATGTCGCGGACCCACACTGTCACAGTCTCCCCGGTCACGCACTCTCGATGAGTCCGAGTGGAATCCTCAGGCCCCGCGTAGTGCCACATGGCGTGGTCTCGGGCTTGCAGCGGCTGGATGCGCCGACCCAGAAAAGTCTCCAGCAAGTCCGTGCCGGTGACTCCCTTGCAGACGACGGCTATCAGCGCGTCGACCAGAGGCTGGATCTGGACCTTTTCCACCTTTGAGAGCGCAAGCTGCCTGGGAGGGGCCGGACGGTCTAGGCTAAAAGGTGGCAACCCAGTCGCAGCATTCAGACAAGCGACGTCCTGGCAATAGAACCAGGTCGACTGCCAGTTCCTAACTGACTCAGACAATTGGAAGAGCAGCACAACAAGAGATCCCCGCCGGAAGGGCTTAAATAAGCTTTCGACTGAGTCGCTAACAGGTGGCCCCGAAATCTTATCCCCCCGACCAGCTGCTGCGATGTTAGTGGAGAAGATAAAGGCGCGGTAATCGAGGCGACAGAAACTAATCGATGGCGATGTCGTCATCCCCGCTGAGCGCGCGGCAACCGAAATTTGAGGATCCCGGAAAATCCGCCGCTGTCAGTTTGACCGGTCACATCAAAAGATTCCGCGGAAGCACCCGGTCCATGACGGTTCCTTTCACTGGTATATTCACTCGGATCACTGGTTGAAAGGATAAAATGGATCGAGGCAAACAACGCCAAAGTCACATCCATACCAGTCGGATCCGTACTCTAGGCATCACTTCATCGTTCCAACCCCGATCCATTCGAGGACTAATGATGGGGTTATAGTCCCAGGGTAGGGTCATAGGCCTGCCCTATAGGTCCTACCCAAGGACTACCCTTCATAAAGGACAAGGCCCTTAGACAGTTCCGACTGAACTAAGGACTCCCCCATCATCCAGTCGGTGACGAGCACTCGGAGCGTATTTCACGTACCGACTGGATTCCACTCTGTACATCGTAACCTCCCAGGAGGGCAACGATCATACGTTTACATACACCATTATTAACATTTAAGGCATACGTTACCTGTAACGTAGGCATTTACTCGCCACTATTCCACCCCTGTCCACCGGGCCATTATGAAGGGCAGCGCACTCTATATAAGCCGCCTTTCCCCACTGTTGCAGGGGTTGGCATTTTTACTGTAATCCTATATTACACTCGAGACTAAGCTCCCAAGAGCACTGAGACGTAGGGCTTTTACCTCCACCGTAGAGGGGCCTGAACTCATACATCCTCGTCGTAGCTAAGGCTCTGCCCATCCTTTCGTACCCTGCACATCTACTGACAGACTTATACCCACGACACTCTGTTCGTCATGAACTCAATACACTAGATGCATGCTGGATAGTGATGACCCACAAGTATAGGGGATCAATCTAGTCCTTTCGATAAGTAAGAGTGTCGAACCCAACGAGGAGCAGAAGGATCTGACAAGTGGTTTTCAGCAAGGAAATATCTGCAAGCACTGAAATTGTCGGTAACAAGTGATTGTGTGGTGAGATGATTCGTAGTGAGCAACAAGTAACAAAAGTAGTAACGGTGCAGCAAAGTGGCACAATCCCTTTTGTAGCAAAGGACAAGTCTGGACAAAGTCTTATAAGAGGAAAAACGCTCCCAAGGACACACGGGAATTTCTGTCATGCTAGTTTCATCATGTTCATATGATTCGCGTTCGTTACTTTGATAGTTTGATATGTGGGTGGACCAGCGCTTGGGTACTAACCTTACTTGGACAAGCATCCCACTTATGATTAACCCCTCTCACAAGCATCCGCAACTACGAAAGAAGAATTAATACAAAGTCTAACCATAGCATTAAACTAGTGGATCCAAATCAGCCCCTTACGAAGTAACGCATAAACTAGGGTTTAAGCTTATGTCACTCTAGCAACCCATCATCTACTTACTACTTCCCAATGTCTTCCTCTAGGCCCAAATAATGGTGAAGTGTTATGTAGTCGACGTTCACATAACACCACTAGAGGAAAAACAACATACAACATATCAAAATACCGAACGAATACCAAATTCACATGACTATTATTAGCATGACTTATCCCATGTCCTCAGGAACAAAAGTAACTACTCACAAAGCATAATCATAATCATGATCAGAGGTGTAATGAGTAGCATCAAGGATCTGAACATAAACTCTTCGACCAAGTAATCCAACTAGCATCAACTACAAAGAGTAATCAACACTACTAGCAACCTTACAAGTACCAATCGGAGTCGCGAGACGGAGATTGGTTACAAGAGATGAACTAGGGTTTGGAGACGATATGGTGTTGGTGAAGATGTTGATGATGACGAGTCCCCTCCGATGATAGGAGTGTTGGTGATGACGATGGCGATGATTTCCCCCTCCGGGAGGGAAGTTTCCCCGGCAGGATCGTCGTGCCGGAGCTCTAGATTGGTTCTGCTCAAGTTCCGCCTCGTGGCGGTGGCGAAACCACGAAAAAGCTCCCCTCTGATTTTTTTTCTGGATGAAACCCTCCATATAGCAAAAGAGGGGGGCTAGTAGGCCAGTGGGCTGCCCACAAGCCCCCATGGCGCGACCTGGGGGGTGGCCGCGCCGTGCAGGCTTGTGGGCACGCCCTGGTGCCCCTCCGGCACTTCTTTGGCCCAGTATTTTTTATAAATTGGGAAAAAAATCTGTGTTGATTTTCACGGTGTTTGGAGTTGCGCGGAATAGGTATCTCAACTTTGCTCTACTTTCAGGCCAGAATTCCAGTTGCCGGTATTCTCCCTCTTCATGTAAACCTTGCAAAATAAGAGAGAAAAGGCATAAGAATAGTACCATGAAGTGAAATAACAACAAAAGAAGCGATAAATATCAACATGAAAACATGATGCAAAATGGACGTATCAACTCCCCCAAGCTTAGACCTCGCTTGTCCTCAAGCGAAAGCCGAGCTGAATAAATATGTCCACATGTTTAGGGAGAGAGGTGTCAACAAAACAAGATACGAACATGCATGCATCATGATCATGATCGGAACAGCAATACCAACATATAATCTCTCATGCTAAAGTGATAATTCCTTCACAAAGTAAAGCATGGATCAAGAACCTTACCGAGAAGTAACAACCGATAGCCTTTAGTCATTGAAGCAATTGCAGTTTATCACAACATCAGAAAGAGTCAAGTAAGATCTTGTAAAGCAAAACCACATACTCAATCATTCTTTCGTTCTCTACAATTGCTACAACTCACGTAGTACTCATGAGATCAAAGTTTCAGCTAAACACAGAGAAAGATAGGGGCTTATATTTGCCTCCCAACTGCTTACCTCAAGGGTAATGTCAACAATAATAATTCATGGATACTTACCTCCAAGTTGACATATGAATATAGATCTTTCCCAAGCATGTGACGGTAGCCAAGACAAAGGCAAAATAGGGAATTGGTGAAGATCACCATGACTCTTTCAAGGGCAAAAAGTAAAGGTACAAGATAGGCCCTTCGCAGAGGGAAGCAGAGGTTGTCATGCGCTTTTGAGGTTTGGATGCGTGTCCTCTTAGTGCGGAGGAACGTCACTTAATATTGCCCCCTGTGATAAAGAACTTTATTATGCAGTCTGTCGCTTTTATGTCTTCTTCATCACAGGTTCGTATAAAACTTATTTTCCACACACTAATAGATCATACATATTAGAGAGCAATTTTTATTTCTTGCACCGATGACAACTTACTTGAGGGATCTTATTCAATCCATAGGTAGGTATGGTGGACACTCATGGCAAAACTGGTTTGAAGGTTTATGGATGCACAAGTAGTATCTCTACTTGGTGCGGGAGTTTTGGCTAATATGAGGTGGAAGCAATCGTCACATGCTAATGGATCTCTAATCATATAACATTGTCCAGAGCCAAGCAAACACAATCCATTATGTTGTCTTCCTTGTCCAACATCTACTTCTAGGCATGCAATAGTTTGATGAGTGTTCACAATCATAGATGGTGTGAGAGATGATATATTTATATGTGAACCTCTCCTTCTTTATCACTTCCTATTAATTACAACAATGACCAAGGTCTACGTTTGCCTACCCTCAACAAGTTTCAATCCTCATTCTTTTTATATGTGAAGCCATCACTTCCCATAAGATCATTACATGATCTTTCATGCTTTTGTTCTATATTCTCACTCTTTTGATCATGGCAAGAGGCAAAGCCCTTCAACTAAGACACTCTTTATTATATGGCTCACGAGCTCGAATACATCGGGGGTGACACAAAGCAAAACTCAATACTAAAACACCAAGACTTTTAAACTACTAGAGAAAAAGAAAACTGAAAAGGAAAACTAAAACAAAGGTAAAGGCAAAAGATGTGATGGTGATACGATACCGGGGCAACTCCCCCAAGCTTGGCACAAGCCAAGGGGATTGCCCATACCAATGCTCAGTTGTCTTCCTTTGGTGTTGAAGGTGGTGGAGTTGTCTGAGAGGTCTTGAGCTTGTTTAATTTCCACTTGAGCATAAAATTCTGCTCCCTCAAATCATCATTTTCCTCTTCTAGCTTCAACACCCTTTGTCATAATTCCTGCTTACTCTCCTATAAGAAACGGGAAGGGATAAACAAAGTCTTAGGCTTCTTCCTTGAGTCAGGGAGGCTCGACTTCTTGAACTCCACATGCGTGTGTCCAGGTTGAGGTAGAGGAGCCTCCTCTTCATCGGAACTTGTTTGTTCCTTCCCCTTGGGATCATAATCTTCCTCCTCATCAGTGGTCCAACCATAAGGATCCAAGTCCCGATAGACTTTGGGGTCAGCAAGGTAATCTGCCACATAGCTTTCCCCCTCTGAATCCTAAGAAGACATCTTGACCTAGATCTGCGGCAGAAAACATGCTCGAAACGAAAAACAGAGGAAATCTATGTGATGCATGGGTCAGACCAAACGGAAGTATATATAATGATTTTTTTTCCAGACCAGAAGGAGTACCCCGCATGAAAACGGAGCCCGGGAGGCGCACGAGGTGGCCACAAGCCCTCACGGCGCGGCCAGGGGGTGGGCCCGCGCCGTTCAGGCTTGTCGCCTCCTCGCGCACTTTCCGGACTACTTCCAATTTTTGTATTTTTTCAAATATTCCAAAACAGAGAAAAATTCCTATTGGAAAAGTTTTGGACTCTGTTTTATTACCGAATCACATACCTCTTCGTTTTCGGAGTCTGAAACAGGCTAATAAATGTCCCTTAGGTATTCTTCCGGAGTTATGGTATTGATGATATTGCTCTCAACATTTATGGGAGTACCTGAGATATAATGCTTGACTCTACGCCCATTTACCACTCTCGGACAATTACCTTTCGTGTTGTTGATCTTGATAGCACCGGAACAATATACTTCCTCAACAACATAGGGACCTTCCCATTTAGGGAGAAGCTTGCCTGCAAAGAATCTTAAGCGAGAGTTATATAGCAAGACATAATCACCTACATTGAACTCACGCTTTTGTATCCTCTTATCATGCCACCTCTTAACCTTCTCTTTGAAGAGCTTGGCATTCTCATATGCTTGAGTTCTCCACTCATCAAGCGAGCTAATGTCAAATAACCTCTTCTCACCGGCAAGTTTGAAATCAAAGTTGAGCTCTTTGATTGCCCAATAAGCTTTATGCTCTAGCTCAAGAGGTAAGTGACATGCTTTACCGTACACCATTTTGTATGGAGACATGCCCATGGGATTCTTATAGGCAGTTCTATAAGCCCACAATGCATCATCGAGCTTCTTAGACCAATTCTTTCTAGACCTGTTGACAGTCTTTTGCAGAATTAGTCCAATCTCTCTATTGCTTAGCTCTACTTGACCACTGGACTGAGGGTGGTAGGGAGACGCAATTCTATGGTTGACATCGTACTTAGCAAGCGTTTTACGGAAAGCACCATGAATGAAGTGTGAACCACCGTTGGTCATTAGATATCTAGGGATTCCAAATCTAGGGAAGATAACTTCTTTCAGCATCTTGATAGAGGTGTTGTGATCATCACTACTAGTGGGGATAGCTTCTACCCACTTAGTGACGTAATCAACAACAACTAAGATATGTGCATACCCGTTGGATTTTGGAAAAGGTACCATATAATCAAAGCCCCAGACATCAAATGGTTCAATGACAAGTGAATAGTTCATAGGAATTTCCTGAAATTTGCTAATATTACCTATTCTTTGACATTCGTCACAAGACAAGACAAACTTACGGGCATCCTTGAAGAGAGTGGGCCAATAGAAACCTGATTGCAATACCTTGTGTGCAGTTCTATCTCCCGCATGGTGTCCTCCGTAGGCCTCGGAGTGACACTTCTGTAGGATCTCTCCCTGTTCATGTTCAGGTACACAACGTCTAATAACACCATCTACTCCTTCCTTATAAAGGTGAGGATCGTCCCAAAAGTAGTGTCTCAAGTCAAAGAAGATTTTCTTCTTTTGCTGGTATGTGAAACTAGGTGGTATATATTTGGGAATGATATAGTTTGCATAAGCAGCATACCACGGTGCACTACGTGAAGCATTGATGACATTCAATTGCTCATCAGGAAAGCTACCATCAATAGGTTGTGGGTCATCAAGAACGTTCTCCAACCTAGACAAGTTATCTGCTACTGGGTTATCAGCACCCTTTCTGTCGACAACGTGCAAATCAAATTCTTGTAGCAAGAGAACCCATCTGATAAGTCTAGGTTTAGCGTCCTTCTTCTCCATTAGGTACTTAATAGCAGCATGATCAGTGCGAATAATGACTTTGGAATCAACTATGTAAGACCTGAACTTTTCACATGCAAACACGACTACTAAAAATTCCTTCTCCGTAGTAGCATAGTTTCTCTGGGCACTGTCTAGAGTTTTACTAGCGTAGTGAATAACATTCAACTTCTTGTCAACTCTTTGCCCTAGAACAACACCAACAGCATAATCACTAGCGTCACACATGATCTTAAAGGGCAAGTTCCAATCAGATGGTTGAACAATAGGTGCAGTTATCAAAGCCCTCTTAAGTATTTTGAAGGCTTCCTCACAATCATCGTTAAAGACAAAAGGAATATCCTTTTGCAAGAGATTGGTAAGAGGCCTAGAAATCTTAGAGAAGTCTTTAATGAACCTTCCATAGAAACCATCATGACCAAGGAAACTTCTTATACCTTTGATATCTGTGGGGTATGGCATTTTCTCGATTGCATCAACCTTAGCCTTATCGACTTCAATACCTCTTTCAGAAATTTTATGTCCTAAGACGATGCCTTCATTAACCATAAAGTGGCACTTCTCCCAATTCAAGACAAGATTGGTGTCTTTACGTCTCTGCAAGACTCGATCAAGGTTGCTGAGGCAATCATCAAAGGAAGACCCGTAAATGGAGAAGTCATCCATGAAGACCTCGACAATCTTTTCACAAAAGTTAGAGAATATAGCCATCATACATCTTTGAAAGGTGGCAGGTGCATTACATAAGCCAAAAGGCATACGTCTATAGGCAAAGGTACCGAAAGGTCAGGTGAAAGTGGTTTTCTCCTGATCAGATTGTGCAACTGGTATTTGGGAGAAACCAGAATATCCGTCTAGAAAGTAGAAGTGTGTGTGTTTAGACATCCTTTCTAGCATTTGGTCCATAAAAGTCAAAGGGTAATGATCCTTCCTAGTGGCTTTATTCAGTTTCCTAAAATCGATCACCATCCTATAGCCAGTAATAATCCTCTGTGGGATCAACTCATCCTTATCATTAGGGACAACGGTAATGCCTCCCTTCTTAGGAACGCAACGCACCGGACTCACCCAATCGCTATGAGCAACAGGATCAATGATACCTGCTTCCAGGAGCTTTAGTATTTCTTTTCTTACTACTTCTTTCATCTTAGGATTCAGTCTCCTTTGATGATCAGCAACTGGTTTGAAGTCAGGATCAATTTTAATCTTGTGCTGACATAGAGTAGGACTGATGCCCTTAAGATCATCAAGAGTATAACCAATAGCAGCACGGTGCTTCCTCAGAGTTTTTAGTAACTTCTTTTCTTCATGCTCTGAGAGGCTAGCACTAATAATGACATGATATATCTCCTTTTCATCAAGATAGGCATACTTAAGAGTATGATGCAGCTGTTTAAGCTCGAACACAGGATCACCCTTAGGTGGGGGTGGATCCCCAAGCAGTTCAACAGGAAAGTTATTCTTAAGGATAGGATATTGTTCTAAGACAACTCTATCTATTTCATCCCTTTCATCCATATGCATATCATTTTCATGCTCAAACAAGTATTGCTCTAAGGGATCAGTAGGAGGCACGACAATAGAAGCTAAGGCAATAGTTTCATCCCTACTAGGCAACTCCTTTTCATGAGGTTGTCTACCAAACTTAGAGAAATTGAACTCATGTGACACACCTTCAAAGCCAACAGTGACAGTTTGCTTCTCACAATCAATATTAGCATTGACAGTATTGAGAAAAGGTCTACCAAATATGATGGGACAAAAGCTATCTTGTGCGGTAGCAAGAACGAGGAAATCAGCAGGATACTTCGTTTTACCACACAAGACTTCAACATCCCTAACAATTCCCATAGGGCAGATAGTATCTCTATTGGCAAGCTAAATAGTGACATCTATAGGCTCTATCTCAATAGGTGCAATCTCATCTTTGATTTCATCATATAAGGATTGAGGTATTGCACTAACACTAGCACCCACGTCACATAAACCATGATAACAATGATCTCCTATCTTAACAGAAACCACAGGCATGCCAACAACATGCCTATGTTTGTCTCTAACGTGAGGTTTAGCAATTCTAGCAGCATCTTCACAGAAGTGAATATTATGTCCCTCAACTTCTTCAGACAGAAGGTCTTTGATAATAGCAATGCTAGCTTCAACTCTAATTTTCTCAGGGGGTGTAGGTGTTCTAATATAGCCTCTAAGTATCACAGTTGAAGCTTTAGAATGATCCTTTATCCTAACAGGTAAAGGTGGTTTCTCAATGTAAGCACTGGGAACAACAGGATCATTATAGGCAATGACTTTCTCTTCAACTAGAGTGGGTTTAACTACATTGACTTTTAAAGTAGGATGATATTTAAACCACTTCTCTTTGGGGAGATCAATATGAGCAGCAAAGGATTCACACAATGAAACTACTATCTCAGAGTCAAGTCCATACTTAGCGCTAAAATCACTAAAGGTATTTGTCTCAACAAAGGATTTAACTCAATCAAACGTGAAATTCATACCTGACTCCTTAACTTCTTCAAGCTCCCAATCTTCAGAGTTGCGTTTAATTCTCTCCAATAAATTCCATTTGAAGTCAATATCTCTCTTCATAAAAGAACCGATACAAGAAGTGTCAAGCATGGTGCGATCATCATGAGAAAGCTGAGCATAGAAGTTCTGAATGATAATTTCTCTCGAGAGCTCATGATTGGGGCATGAATATAACATTGATTTAAGCCTCCCCCAAGCTTGAGTGATGCTTTCTCTGTCAGGAGGCCAAAAATTGTAAATATAATTCCGATCACGATGTACTAAATGCATAGGATAAAACTTTTGATGAAATTCCAATTTCAACCGATTGTAGTCCCATGATCCAGTATCATCACATAGCCTATACCATGTCAACGCCTTATCGTGCAAAGATAAAGGAAAGACCTTCTTCTTGACCTCATCCTCGGGCACACCTGCAAGCTTAAATAAACCACAAACTTCATCTACATAGATTAGATGCAAGTCTGGATGTGATGTTCCATCTCCTGTAAAAGGATTAGCCAGCAGTTTCTCAAGCCCGACGTGTGAAATCTTCGGATACACTTCGGCAATCCTCGAGATCAAAGATGGCAAGATTTGTTGAACCAGTTTTCAAGACCGACAACCGAAGATGAAGAATAGTTCAGAAGAATCGAGGAGCTTCCCCAACTTGAAGACCGGTTCAGGGGGCTACTGATGGTGTCCTAGACTAGGGGTACTCACCACGTCGTCTCCCGATGAGTAGGGAGGGCCGAGGAGCCCCATGGCGGTTCACTAATGGGCTAGTTCGAATAGCCCACGATGCATACAAGGGAGATTCCACAAGACTTGGCGCACAAGACAAGGACTCCTCTAAACCCTAGGCCTACGGTACATTATATAAACAGAGGCCACGCTAGTCAATAGACAATCTTATATTCATTACAACAATCTCGTGGTAGATACTTGTACTATGTACTATCCTCATATCAATACAATCAAAAGCAAGATGTAGGGTATAATCTTCTTGAGAGAGCCCGAACCTCGGTAAAATCGTGTGTCCATGTTACCATTGCTCCAAGACGCCTAACTTAGGACCCCTACTACGATATATGCCGGATTTGACACCGACTCTGACCGATATCATCAAAGTTTGGGTAGAAAATAGCACAAATCATCCATACAGAGCATGCAAATTAAGTCTAGTACAACAATGTCTCAAATTCGACTAGATCCCGGATGTCCAACAATTTTTTCATCAACGAATCATGTCGTTTCACACATACTCCCCTCTTTAGCTTCATCCAACAATGTGTGTGCACTTAAATGGCCACCCATTTGTCCCGTGGTACACTATGGCAGCGCGTGCGGGCTACATATAATATATAGACCAACATCAAGTGAATGAATCAATCAACAAGTTGAGCAAGATGAATAAAAACTTATGATCTCGTCCTCTCCCGCGAGCAATGGCCAACTTGCCTCGAGCTGACGAACCACATTGCAAAACTTGGTAACGCTCATCTGGATAGCGTGTCAGCGATATGACAATGACCTCACATTGCATGATTGAATTATGCACATGTCGTCTAACACAATGTGCTTTTGTGTGTGAAACATTTCACGCACTTATTGCCATAAGCCCCCCTTGCTCGTACCTATAAAATCCACGGATATGGCCAATCACACATCGCATGACAACTCATTCTTCATGGTCGAATAACTCACCATCCTTCGGACTCTGAAAGAACGACATGGCGTGCGAAAATAAGCTCAATGACATTTGACCGAACACGTGTCGGGTGTGGTGGCCTCCATGGAGGTCGTCGACAATGTGGCGGAGTGTACCTAGGTACAAATGGCTCCATGGTGGATAGCTCCGCCGTAAAGGAGAGAGGGATCGTCAGTGCTGGTTGCGAACGTCCGCAATGCCTCTGCAGTTGCTGGAGAGGTACAACCATGACGGCGGGGGTGGAGGATGCGGATGCAAAGCAAGGAGGAGAAGGGGTGGAGTGGAAAATGGGACCGGAAGGGGGGTTTGGGTGGGCCGGGGGTGTCGAAGTCCTACACTTCGGGTGTTCGGATTTCCACAAACCTCCCCCCATTTTGTCTCCAATTTACGAGAGAAAACACGTCTGGACCTTCCCGCGGACTGATACAGGCTCGCGTTACATGAATTCCGCGGTCCGGATGGATGCAGACGGTTTGCGGGTCCGTCTTAAAGATGCCCGTTTACTAGCCCCTCTCTTATGCTGGACCAGATTTTGACCGTAGTTTTTAGCGACAAAATACATGTTATATGTAGTAAAAATAGTACTCCCTCTGTCCGAAAATACTTGTCATAAGAATTGATGTATCTAGATATATTTTAGTTTTAGGTGCACTTTTTAATCCATTTGTGTGAAAAATAATTCCGGACGGAGAGAGTATCGTTTAAAAACTATATTAAAATATGAATCCAACAATATAATCTATACCTATACCTATATTAATAAAGCAAGGTAATATTCTTGGTTTCATCCCGCGTAGAATTTTTTTTTAATTGAGGTGGTACTAAAATTTCATCCATCCTAGAAGCCTAAAACGTTCGGGTTTGTACGTCTGTGTGACTCCACGTGTCAATGGGCCATAATTTTGTTATGGGCCGGAAACAAACTTCAACCACACGAGCTGCCATCCTCTCGCTTACGACTTCAGCAAAGTAAAAAGTATTTCCTTATACCTGTGCTATAATTTTAGATTATAATTACACCCTGTTCATTTATATAAAATTATAACAACTTTTAAATGTTTGGAGTTGCCAGAATCAACAAGCCAACAAAGAGAGGGGTCAGATATGAGGCCTTCTTTATCCTAGAGATGTGAACAAAGATGCCATCCATCACATTCGGTAGCCCCTGGATGATCAAAGGGGAGAGGCAAAAAAGCAGCAGGGATATGAGCGAGACCATGAGAGGAGAGCGGTCGGTGCTGGAGCGAGTGATTCCTGGCGACGATGGAGAGCGAGGAGGGTTCCGCGGTGATGGCGCTGGCCGACATGGGCTTGGGGGATCCCGACGGAGAAGCCATGGTCCTTGTGAGACTCCTGGAAGCGCACAGATGTGTAGGAACGGCGGTCGTCATCTAGTGAAATATCTTCTCTCACTAAATGTGCATCCCTTTCGCTATTTAGTAGTTATGAAAGACAAATTCAATCAAGCTACCGCGTGATTTTGATTAAAAATTATCCATTTAGTTATTCAGTAGTCCCACATCGTTTATTTATACTACATCCCATCAATTTATAGACACCTATGATTTGAAGTCAACAAGGCACCTTAAGAGCGAGGTGTGGATCCCGTTTCCTTCTACAAAAGGAAAATAAGGATTTAGTAGTTATAAAAGACAAATTCAATCAAGCTACCTCGTGGTTTTGATTAAAAAATTATCCATTTAGTTATCATTAGTCCCACATCGTTTATTTATACTACATTCCATCAATTTTATAGACGCCTATGATTTTAAGTCAACAAGGCACCTTAAGAGCGAGGTGTGGATCCCGTTTCCTTCTACAAAAGAAAAATAAGGAAAGGAATAAATTCTTGGGCCCAAGACGAAAACGAGTTAAAAAGGAAAGGAGTAAATTCTGCTCTTATTTGAGCACAAGCAAAGCAAAGGGGGAAAATTCTGCCGAAGAAGGAAAGGAATTAAAATATGGATAGGTTTGGAGAAAAGGGAAAGAAAAAATTCCACCCATGAAGGGAAGCAATTGAAATTAGAAAGAAATAAATTCGTAGAAAATGGATAATTCTTGAGACCAAGAAGGAAACAAGAGAAGGAATAAATTTCACCCATGAAGGAAATAAAAAGGTGTGCTGTCGTAACCCAGGAAGGAAAGGATTTTGAAATCAAAAGAACAAATAAATTAGAAGGAAACAAATTATTTGCTGTTATGAACGGTGAACCTCATGCATAAAAGTTTGATTTTTGGCCCTCCTGTCCGTATTAATACAAGGTTTAAAAAAAAGAATAAATACAAACTGGTAGAGGAGTTTGCCAACTACCTCTATATTTCATTTCTTGACAAAGTAAAAAGTACAATGTATTAAAAGTTTGTGCAACATGGGTCTGAAAGATTTTCAACCTTCTCAAATTTACCTGTGGTAGCTACAACATGGCATGTTATACTGTGATGGCCAATCTCACCGCCTTAAGACATAATCGTAAAATAGATGGATATGTCATCATCATTTACAATGATACAAAGAGAAAAGATGGTAACACATAGATGGACATGTCATCACCATCTACCATGATGCAAAGAGAAAAAGTGGCAACACGGATTGGAGATGTGCGAAAGTTTGTTTTTTCCATTACAACCCACGGATATTTTTATTAGTTTTAATAATAGGTACTAATATTTTCTAGTTAAATATTTTCTTCGTCCTAAAATAAATGTCTTAAGCTTAGTATAATTTTGTATTAAAGCTAGTATAAAGTAGAAACGGTTATTTTGGAACTGAGGGAATACGTGATCAGCTTTTTTTTTATCGAAATACGACGGGGCTAGTAAACCCGGAACGGAGGAGGTTGTATACTGCAATGAAGGCTGAGGCTTACTGCGGTGGTGCCACCTGGTGCGTGATACAGGGGGCAGGTGGTGCTCCTCCAAGTCCTCCTCGGGTCGGTCTTGCCCGGGTCCGGTCCTCCTTCCTCCTACTTTTCCCCAGCTCAAAAGAAAAATCAAGTTAGCCATGGCCGCCGCCTACACCTCGCGCCTGGGCCTGCCCCCCGCCGCGCACCCGTACGACGACGAATCCGTGGCCTGCGCCCTAGGGCATCTCTACCCCACCAAGGATCCGTTCGCCCTGCCGGCCAGCTGCCTCCTCCCGCCGCCCGAGCTGCCGCTGGCCTTCGGGTTGCCCGCCGGCGGTCTCGCCCCCGTCTGCTGCTGCGCCGACGCCGCGGGGGCGCCCGCGTTCCCGCCCTTCCCATGGGCGAACGTGCCCTCGCCGCCAGTGCCGCCGCGTTGCGGCATCACGGAGATCGACGAGTTCCGGGAGGTGGAGTCGGAGGATAACCTCTCCCCTTGTTCCGTCCTCACGCCCTGGAGGAGGCCGACGCCCGCCTCGGCGCTGCCTTCGCCTCCGCCCCTCGTGGTCGGGGGGAAACGGGCCTTCGACCCCACCAGCGAGAAGACTTCTCTGATGATCTGCAATATCCCCAACGGATTCGTGTTAGCGGGCTGCTATTCTCTGCTGCCAGTGCCAGCCATTTCCCCCTCTTCTTTTTGCTGAAATACTCTGTGGATTCTTGCTATGTGCGCAGGAAGCGGAGGTTCATGGCGATTCTGGACCAGCATTGCGTCCATGAGAACGACAATCCTGAATGGCGTGTCGTTGGGGGTGGCAAGTTCGTGAGATCGGAGTATGACTTCCTCTACATCCCAATAGACTTCAGGTAGTACCAGCATTTGCATTTCCGGATTTGCTAATTCTCAGTTGCCTGAAAACTAATTTTAGCCTAGTTGATTCTTTGGGAGAGTAGAGAGGGAGGGAGGGAGAGAGAGAGAGCACGAAGCTCCAAGGCCTCAGTTGACTGAAAATGGAATTCAGCCTAGTCGATTCTTTGGGAGAGTAGAGCGGGAGGTCTCAGTTGCCTGAAAATGAAATTCAGGTTAGTCAATTCTTCGGGAGAGTAGAGCGGGAGAGAGAGAGAGAGATAGAGAGCAGCCCTCCAAGGCCAAGATATGAGTGACGTGGCTGGCCGCCGTGTCGCAGGTGCGGGTGGGGGGCATTTTCATTTACAATGCCGCTCGAATTAGATAGTCGTCGAGCTCGAGATGGGACGCAGCAGCTTCGCCGGCGAGTGAGGGCCTCACAGGTGACGGGGACTGCATGATGCTGCCAGAGGAGAGGTCGGGGCTGGGGCGGAAAGAAGATCGGGCCGGGAGGAAGATGAAGCAGTAGCCGTTGCATTTCTATCCAACGTCTTGAAGAATCGGCCGCTGTTTTATAGGCGGACCCTAACATTTTACCATAGTTGTGTTATTGCGCATCTACGGCTTTTGTTTTCTCTGATCCAAAGCTTGTTTGTTGTGTTTGTCTTTGCGCAGGACGAAGTACAACAAGGGCTATGCGTTCGTCAACATGACGACGGCGACTGCAGCGCGGCGGCTCCATGCTTTTCTCCACGGGCACCGCTGGGCGCTGGCGGGCTCTCGGAAGGTATGCGAGGTTGTGCACGCGGACATCCAGGTACGCACGCACCCATCGCCGGCCGACTCCACATCTTCGCCTCCGGCCAACACCATAACTCCAACAACTGTTTGCCTGCTTGCAGGGGGTGGATGCTTTGTCAGCGCACTTCTCCAGCTCCAAGTTCCCATGCGGTAACAAGGACTTCCTGCCAGTGCGCTTCGGCCCGCCGCGGGACGGCCTTCGGCCGACGGTGGAGCGTGTAATTGGCCGCACGGTGGTCCACCGTCCCGCTGATCAATCTGCTCACCCCACGCCGCGTGCTGCACGTATGTTTCCTTGAAGTTATAATCTCAACTTTTTTCTGAACTTTGTGTGACTGGTAAGCAGTCGTGGCCTGACTTATAATGAGGTTTAGGGCCAGTTCTTTTAGGGTTTATGGGTGGCTGCCAAAATAAGCTGCCACCTATCCAGCTTATTCTTGCAGCCCAACTAAATTTTATTCTAGAAGCCTACTACTATGATATTGTATTATGCTAGTGAAATGTACTCTTAGTTTCTTCTTATTAAAAATTGTTTGTTTGCTCATGGAGGTTGCACATATCTGGACCTCATGCGTTGATCATTTCAAAGGAAATACAAGGAAGTTAGTATTGGTCTGTGTTTCTGCAGTGCTTTGGGCATTGTGGAGTTATAATTCTTGCTTCCAGATCATTAGATTGATGGATCCTTTTTCTACGATTAAGCTAACTGGCTCTTGGATACATTTTTGGCCTCTCTTGCAGAAAGAGGAGGCAAATGGAAACCTGGTGCAGTGGGGAACAAAACTGTTTGAGCTGGTGGCTACTGGCTAGTGATGTCTTTGCTTCGTCGCGAGGATGGAGGCCTACTCACCTTAGGGTAGGTGCTTAGTGTGCTTGGTTACCCAAGATGATCAAGTTAGATGGTTCTTTTGGGGCTGCAGGAGTATCTTCTAGTGTCTGTATGACTGTATCCTACCTTGGAGATGTTGGCTTCATTTGTCTTCCCTAGGTAGCAGCAATGCTTGGTGGTTCTGCCATCCGATTTCCTTTGAGTTGTCACTAACTGTACTCATCTGCCCTGAACTTTCTTAGATTGGTTTGTGCATCTGTTCGCATGTTAACCGTATGTTATCCGCCCGTGTATGTTTTTGAAGATTTGGCATCCAGTTGCGATGTGTGATGTTGATGGCGCTGAAAGAAAAGGTTAATGGTGGGGAGAGTTTTTTTGGCTCCCCGAGCACCAATGTGCTGTTTTTCTGCCCGAAGTCTCTGCCCTTTGATTGTTGGAATAATAAAGTATCCCCTCCGTAAACAAATACTCCCTTCGTCTTAAAATAAGTGTCTTAACTTTGTATTAGTTTTAATATAAATTTATACTAAGCTTGAGACAGTTATTTTGAAACGGAGGAAGTATAGTATAAGAGCGTTCAGATCTAAACGTTCTTATATTTTTTTTACAGAGGGAGTAACTTTTAGGCATAGCTGCCCTCGGTTATCTCTGGAGCAAGCTAAGGTTATCGTCAGATACATTGGAGAAAACACATCTGTTTTTTCTTCTTCATATTTTTTGTACAGAAATGCATTTTTTCTGGTAAAATAAAATGTATGATGTCAATTCTCAGCATAATAAATTTATATTCCTAGCTAGTTTATCAACTTGTTAATTGAGAAGCGGTTTGAGACAGATTCACAAAATTCTTGCTCCAAGATTTAAAACAATGCGTTATATTTGCGTTTATGCATGACTTGGACAACACCATGATGTTGTAAATACACAATCTTTCCTCCCTGCGTTCTGATACAGAATTGTGTTCGATGTACTTGTCCATATGAATGGGCATGCTGGGGCAAATATCGGTCGACATTTCGGTACATATATGATGATATATGTGAGAATGACATTTACAAAATGATATGTTATGTTCGTATTGATAGAGCCCAATAAGTGATATATAGGTATCGGGTTAGAATGGAAAGATTCAGCTCCGGCCACATCAAATCAGAGCAAAAAAGGCTGTACAACGAATGGTGCTTATGGAGGTGTTTAGTAAAATAAAAACAAGTTTTTTTAAGCACTGGTGCTTATTTCTATAAGAAGGGTGCCTAATTAAGTGTCTATCCTCTACAAATAAGCACATATGCATATCTGAACGTAGGATTTGAACCCTGATGGGCTGGGGATACCACTGTCCCTCTAATCATCCAACCACAGGCTGGTTTGCTTCTGTGTATGCACTTTTAACATAGGAACAATTACCTAGCTACTAATCTCTTTGCTCCCCTACCAAAGGAAGCAATGCTTCCGTGTGAAGGGGATCTAGCGATTGCGAGGGCGATGCACAAGTGTTGCCGGTGCTGAAGGATGGCAACAACGCCGGTCACAGTGGCCTGTGAGGTTGATCATGGGGGATGATCGGAAAACGGTGGCCTCTCCTCCTAGGAGTGGTGTACCCTCAAGCAACGCGGGGTCGAGCTTCTTTGTTGCACGAGAAACTTGGAGGCCTCTTGAAATGACCGAGATGACAACTAGAGGGGGGTAAATAGGCGCTTTGAAACTTTTACGGGTTTGGCTTTATCCTAATGCGGAATTGAACAACACAAATCCTAAACATACTAGGCTCAACTAAGTGCACCAACAACCTATGCTAAACAAGATAGGCACTTAGGGAAAGTAGCAAGCACAAACAATATCACAAGATATGGAAATATAGGAGCAACTAAGCAATTCTAACTAGCACAAGATATATCAATATGAGCAAGTATGAAATTGTGAAAGTAAAAGGTGTGCGAATGAGATAACCACAACTGAGTCAGGGACGCATATTTATCCCGAAGTTCACACTCATGAGAGTGCTAATCTTCATTGGAGCGATGTCGAAGCCAAGGCTCTGGAGTGCCACCAAGTGGCTCACTGTATTCTCACTTTCGAGTCATCTCCAATGGATGAGCTTCGATTCACTCGGGGTTGGTCTTGAAGGCGACCACCACACCTTTACAAAATTCTCCAGAGAACACCACAAGCAAGGAAGTTTCCGGAGTAACCATGACCACCTAGGCCACCTCACACCCTTCCACAGAGCACGCCACAAAAGGAATCTTATGGAGGAACCTTGAACACCCAGGCCAATCACTACTAGGGAAAACCTTATAGGCAGGAGCCTAGTAGTAGCGGTGGAAAAAAGCAAGCGCTACTGCTACTTAGCAGTAGCGCTGGATATCTAAAGCGCTACTACTAGGGTCAATATCAGTAGCGCGTTATGTATTTCAAGCGTTGCTGCTAAAGGAGGCCCAACGAGGCCACCGACAGTAGTAGTAGTAGCAGCGGGCGCTTGTACAAAGCGCTACTCCTAAGTGGAATTGCAGTAGCGCTTGGTCAGATCCAGCGCTAGTGACAAGTTAGCAGTAGCTCCGGTGCGGATCTAGCGCTACTGCTAGATTTAGTTAACCGGCTAACTCGATCCCCTCTCCCCCACTCCTTCCATCTCCATTTGACCGGCCCTCTGTCCCTCTCGCCTGTGATCCAGCGCGCTGCTTCTTCCCTCTCCGCCGCTGACCCCCTCCAAGCGTCGTCGTGCGACCTCCACACGTCGCCGCCCCCTCCAAGCGCCGTCGGGCCACCTCCACGCGTCGTTGTTCGACCACCTCCCCTCCCGCTCCAGTAAGCCCCCCGCCCCATCCTCCCTACCGCCTCGCTCGCCCACCCTAGCACCACACCGCACGCCTCCCCCTGTCGTGGACGCCCTCGTTGACCGTGGACGCAACATTTTCACCTAAAGTTTGTTCAAAGGTTATCCAATCCATCTAAAGTAATATATGTGTGTAGGAGATAGTAGTAGTGTTTATCAATAATTTTGGTATGAGGATCTACCAATGCATCTAGGGGTTAAGAGACTTAGTGAAGATGGGGTGGTTGCTGACCTAGGGCATGTAAGAATGTTTGGGGAATTTTTTTGCAATATGGTTAGGCATGAGAGGTTGTTCATAATATTCTCTGTTTTACCCCATCTTTTGTACTTGTTCATTGTTGTTATATCCGAGTGGCCTATGTTTTGTGGGAATGTTGATTCATTTCCGTTCCGGCAAATTTCAGGCGCTCCATATATCCATTTTTTAGTAAATGTCATGCCCAAATTTTCTCTGTTTTAGGAAATGTGTGACGACGAAGGGGAATTCGTTATGTACGAACACTGCCAAGACAAGCGCGACCTTTGCGACAAGCCTTACCTAGTTGATGATAGACGCTTCAGCATCATGTTGGATGAGGACTTCGAAGTGGATACAGTAAGTCACAACGACAAGTCTTTTTTCGTAATTAAGCATGACTTCTTTTGCTTCAACTTATAATATTTTTTTAATATTCTACTAGTGTATCCCCTGCCATGCAAGACATTATGTGTTGGATAATATTGGTTGTAGTACTGAAATAAATATGAAGGTAAAGATAGTTCACTTGAGGACCGAGCATGGTTATACTTTTGTCGTAAAATTGTACAATGCAGACACCTACTCCTTTTTTGAATGCAAAACTTGGGTAGCACTATGCAAGGCTTATGCATTTGAGCCTAATATGCTTACCACATTTGATATTCGTTTGGAAGATGAAATTGAAGGTAATATCGACATCTGGGTCGATGTGCAGACGCCTCCAGTTCTACCATTATGTGAGTTTCTCAACCACATTTATTAAGTAATTTATATTGTTTATTTAAAAATAGTTGACAACTTATTTCCATTGACAACTTATTTTCATTCTTCAAAAAATGTACGGAAAATGGTAGACAGAACCTATTACTACAATGATGAAGCAGAATTAACTTGTAAGGAGAAACATCATCTTGTCGCATTTATCAATGATCTTGAGAATTACAATACCTATGAGCAAACTCCCCAACATTATGGTCAATATGTGCCACTAGTGCACGTGGTGAACTACGGTAACATGCATGGAGATTGCATGGTAAGATTTTCTACTATTACGACTTCCATGCATCTTTTGCATAAATTCTTGTAAAACTAAACTACATTGCTAGCTACAAAGCTAATACTATGTTTTTCAACAAAAATCCCGCAAGATCGTGTGCCTCATCTGATGTTATCAAGAGTTCACGTTGATGTTATGATGATACGACCAACACAGCCAGGTCAGCCTAGGTATCTGCATCACTCCTGTCCATACCGGATTTCTAAAACCGATGAAGCCATGACAATCAAAGATTGGAAAAAATGTATGGTCAATCGTAGAGAGCTACTTGGAAGCAACATTGTGCGTAGCCCAAGAATTGGAGACAAGATTATCTCCATTCTCCATAATGGAGAGTCAGGGCCTATCTTGTTTTATGATATTCTACCTAAGGAGAGGAGTAGGTCCTAGGTACAATGTGTTACTATGTGCTACAATGTGTTAGAGTTGACGATGATGATGAGGAGGAGTTGTGATTATGACTAGTGACCAACTTTTGTTATATGCTGTCTCATTGACGAAAATGATATTAAATAGTATTGGTGGTAATGACTATGATGATTATTAGATATTTCCGAGATGATGTGATGATGTGCTACAATGTGTTAAGAGTTGACGATGATGATGAGGAGGAGTTGTGATTATGACTAGTGACCAACTATAGTTATATGATGTCTCATTGACTATGATGATTACTTCTACATCACTTATGTATCGCTATTTTCGAGATGATGTGATGATATTTTATGAAACTATTGTATAAAATATGCATCACTTACTTCTACATCACTTATATATGTATCACTATGTGGTGTATGTTTAATATGATGTGATGAAACTATTGTATAGAATATGTATAAATACATCACAAATACGTACAAGGTTCAAATTTGTGAAAGCAGTAAAAGTTAGCAGTAGCGCTGGTAAATAGTTACGAGTAGTGCGGTTTAGCAGCAACGCTTTCTATGCGAAAGCGCTAGTACTAACACTACTTACCAGTAGCGCTGCCAAACCTGCGCTACGACTAAAGTTTAGCTGTAGCGCGATAGCAGTAGCGCACGGCCCAGCGCTACTGCTATGCATGGTATTACGACAAGACTATTGTATGTCTATGATATGTGAGAAGGGTATATGTTTAATATGATGTGATGAAACTATTGTATAGAATCTGTATAAATAAATCACAAATATGTAGAGGGTGCAAATCTACGAAAACTGTAAAAGTTAGCAGTAGCGCTGGTTAATACTTACCATTAGTGTGGCTTAGTAGCAGCGCTTTCTGCAAGCACGTGCTACTACTATAGTTAGCAGTAGCGCTGCCCATACCGGCGCTACTGCTAACTACACTTACCAGTAGAGCTGCCCATACCAGCGCTGCTACTAGTTATTAGCTGTAGCGCGATAGTAGTAGCGCTCGGCCCAACGCTACTACTATAGGATTATCAAGCGCTACTGGTAGGCTTTTCCCTAGTAGTGAATTCACAAACTTCGCAGATATCACCAAACCGTCTAGGAGACGGAGGCCTCCAAGAGTAATAAACTCACGGGGTCACGCTTGAACAAATCAACATGGGGAGTTCAAACCAATGCAACAAATGTAAATCAAGGTCAAGCAACAAAATGCTCAAATCTCTCTCTCAATCTCACGAGATGCAACTCAAGAAAATGGGAGATTGAAGAGAGGGGATACAATGGAGGAAATCAACAAATGACTACAAGATCCATCCACAAATACCCCTTCACACAGAGGGGAGAAGGGGGTTTTGGAGAGGTGGTATGATGCTCAAAATGATGTTTAGAAAGTGTATGAACAACCCCCAAACCATGGTTTAGAAGGGATCTCTTATAGCCAACCCCCAAAACTAGCCGTTGGGGCTCCAACAAACACTTCCTCGACACCCTGTGCCCACGGCCTCAAAGCCCGCGCCCACGGGGTACCTAGAAACAACCTGCAACAGCCCACTAAAACATGCACAACTTTGGCATACAAACTCTGAATTCGATGATCTTGGGGTCGTTTTGAAGCTATGGAAAAGGCCAAGGTCCTCACATAGAGAACGACCCAACAACAATAAGAAATAATGATGCAAATCATTAAAAGCTTTGAGCTCTCTACATGCGACATGATCAAGCTACTCGCCCAAAAGTCCTTGTTAATAGTACGGCTATCAAACCTATAATCCAGTCTCCATCCAAGCACCATGAAACCAGCAAAACTAGGAAATCTATCTAAGTTTGCCTTGCACATTCGAGTTGAGCTTGATGATGACTTTAATGCTTGCCTTGAGTTGGAATCATTTTCTTGTCCACAATAACTTGGTGAAGATACTCGAAATGCTTCCTCATATCTCATTGAGGGAAGCCTTAACTTAAGCCCATCTTAACATGCACAGGTGTGGACCGCAAGCTTCAAAGCATATAACCTCTGGCTTCTCATCTTGCACTTGGAGTCCTCAAACTTGATGACCATCACCACATGATGTCATTCACGCATAGGCTACTTGAAATCTTTCCTTTTGATGCTAGCCCGTGAGAAACACCTAACCTACATAGACATAACAAACACATATTGTGGGCTAGGTAACAAAGGAAAATTCACAATTACTTACATACCACTAGATCGCTTGATCCCACGTGGTACCAATATTGCACTTTCTGAGTTGACCATCTAGATAATATTTGAGCGTCGTCTTGGTCAACCAACATCTTTACTTCATGCCCCATCTTGGTTTCTTGAAAGCCACAATGAACTCTTCAATTTCGTACATTACTTCAAGACTATATCACCAAAAACTCTTTCATGACTATATCAAGTTCCACTATTAATATCACCTTGGTCACCACATGCTCTTCTTAAACTCCATCGTAATCTCTTGAAAGGCATAAGGAATTCTTCAATCTAGTTGATTGCTTCAAGACTTGATCAACGGAAAACCCAACACATGAGCTTACCATGATATTGTCTTGAAACCATAACTTAAATTCGTCTATTTGATTATTCTCTCAAGCATGTGATCTCGCAAACGAACTTGAAACCCTGCTAGACATCGGATCTCGAGAGCCAACACCTAGGCCCCATGAGTACGAGGTATACACAGAGTTGACACTCGACCCCATGTGCACAGTACTGTGCAGACGGGATATCCAGAGAAGGATACCAAGAGGACTTGGATGCTTTGATGTCATTCTTCACAAAACAACCCAATGCAATTCAAGCATCATTATGGAACATATATTCATATAAGATTCAATGCACTTGATGCTCCATAGGAATTGTCATTTCATTCCAAAGCTTAGAGCAAGTATATCTTTATATATATGAACTTCATCCTTGATTCCATCCAATATCCTTGAGGCACCATGTTGAAAAAGACCTCGATGACACCTAGAGGGGGGGGGGTGAATAGGCTATTTAAAAACTTCTTCAGATTTGGCTTGAACCTAATGAGGAAATAAACTAAGAGGGTACTTGTCAAGCACAAATCCTAAATGCACTAGGCACTGCAACGTGTATCAACAACACGATCTACCAAGATGGACACAATGCAGTTACTAACAAGCACAAGTAAGTTACACAAACTTACTTGAGCTATATCACACGACAAGTAGGTGAACACCACAAGATACTAGATCACACTATATCACACGATATATCAAGGGCCGCAAGTATGTACGTGTGGATATAGAGGGTATGCTTGAATGATTAATCTTGTACAAGAAATAGCCAACACAATATAATGAGCACAAACAATATGCAAGATATGTATGCTCAAGTAAAACAAGTAAACCACAAGTAAGGAGTTAGGGTTAAGGATAACCAAGGTCACTGAGACGAAGATGTATCCCGATGTTCACTTCCTTGGAGGGAAGCTAGTCACCGTTAGAGAGGTGGATGTTACCACGAAGGCACACCAACGCCACGAAGGCTCACCCTATTCTCCATTTGAGATAACACCACGAAGGCGTTTCTCAACCACTAGTGGTAAGCCTTTGAGGTGGCTTCCAAACCCTCACAAACTTTTTCGGGGGGTAATCACACGGATTGATTCCTCTCCGAAGAACTCCTACCGCCTAGGAGTCTCCAACCTCCAAGAGTAACAAGATCACGGGGAATGCTCAAAACTTGCTCAAATCTCAAATAGCTTGGGTTGAGAGGAGGAGAGGGAGACGATATATCTTTTGATTGGAACAACTCTCAAAGGGGCTCACAAATGCTCTTGGGATCTAAGATTTGGTGTGAGCAAATGGGTGTGAGGTAGAAGTGTGTTCTTATGAGGATAAGGCTGTGTTGGGCCACCCTCTCACGAAGTTGGAGGGGGGTATTTATAGTGGGAAGAGAAAAACAGCCGTTGGGGACACTTTAAGTCACACAGGGTCCGGACGTCCGACAGTTGTCGGAAGTCCGGGCGTCCGCGACGGGTCGGACGTCCAACAGGGGTCGGTCGTCCGAGGCATGTAGATACAACTGAAACTATTTTGAATTAAACAGCGACCAGACGTCCGGAGAGGACCGGAAATCCGAGTTATACAACTCAACTTCTACTGGTGGTAGGTTCCGGATTTCCGACGGGGGTCGGATGTCCGGCCCTCAGACGTCCGAAGGGAGTCGGGAATCCGAGTTATAGAGCACATGTTCTTCTGGTGCAGGGCTCCGGATTTCCGAAGCTGGTCGGTCGTCCGATCCTTGACCGGCCCTCGGACATCCGGAGAGAGCCGGAAGTCCGAGTTATATGGCTCAAGTTTCTCTGGTGCATAGTTCCGAAATTCCGAAGCTGGTCGGATATCTGGGCCTCGGACGTCCGGAGGGAGCCGGAAGTCCGAGTTATATGGCTCTAATTTCTCTGGTATAGGATTCCGGATTTCCAAAGCAGTCGGTCGTCCGGCCCTCGGACGTCCGGAGAAAGCCGGATGTCCGAGGCACTGGTTCTGTTTTCAGATAACAACAAAGCAGTGGAGATGTGGTCTGAGCAGAAAGTGAAGATGTAGTTTGAGCAAGTTCATCGCAAAACCTGTGATCCCCTCTTAATAGTGAGGGATCCCTAAGGACGCAAGAATCATAAAAGAGTACTGATGATCCATACTTGAGTGTATACTTTTATTCGCTGATCATCACTCCGCACCACTAATGTCAAAGGAACTGATACCTTTGAGTTAGCCCTTTCACCTGAGCTTGATGTTGTTGTTCCTTCTTGGCTCAAGTTGAAAGCAAGACATGATGAAGTCTTCAAGTAGCTTTCCCATACACAATGCGGAAAGCCTAGCTTATGTATTCATCTTCATTTGTCCACCATGTGAACATCCACAAGAATCAAGCATGTAGTGCTCAGGAATGCTTATCTTGATCTTGTCCTTGTTAGCACATGAGGTTGTCCTTATCAACACATGATTATTGACAATAGTTTCAATGATATATTCGTGCTGATCCACTTGAACTTGCACACCACAATCTTGATGACGATCACCACTTGACGTCATCCTTCATGGGTTGTATGAGATCTTCCTTTTGACGCAAGCCCAATGGAAGCACACCTAACCCCCACATAGGAGTCTCACAAAGACCATGGGTTAGTACACAAACACGTAATGGACAATGCTTACCAAACAATGGGATCACTTGATCCCTCTCGGTACATCTTATACGCTTTGTGTGTTGATCATCTTGATTTACTCTTTGTCTGAGATCTTGATCAACCTAGTGTTTCTATGACCATTCTTTGGATAATACCTTGAATATCACTTGATCCCTCTCGGTACATCTTATACGCTTTGTGTGTTGATCATCTTGATTTACTCTTTTCTGAGATCTTGATCAACCTAGTGTTTCTATGACCATTCTTTGGATAATACCTTGAATCACATCTTGGTCATCATATAAACTCCTTGAACCCAACAGATGGACTTCAAGAAGTGCCTATGGACAAATCCTATAAATATAACTTAAAGCAACCATTAGTCCATAGTAATTGTCATCAATTACCAAAACCACATATGGAGATATATGCTCTAACACATGTCGGCGTTATTGGTCAACGGTCTCATCTGTAAATGATTGTGGGGATTAGTACACGTGGAGATCTAATGTCTACTACGCAGCTATATTCTTGTGGACGTTGTTGGGCCTCCAAGTGCAGAATTTCGTAGGGCAGCAACAAACTTTCCTCAAGTGGATGACCTAAGGTTTATCAACCTGAGAGATGCGTAGGATGAAGATGGTCTCTCTAAACAAACCTGTAATCAAATACAATAAATCTCTTGTGTCCCCAACACACCCAATTCAATGGAAAATTGTATATATGCACTAGTTCGGCGAAGAGATGGTGATACAAGTGTAATGTGGATAATAGATATAGGTTTTTGTAATCTGAAAATATAAAAACATCAAGGTAGCAAGTGTAAAACAGCGAGCAAAACATTGTATAAATGCTTGAAAATAAGGCCTAGGGTTCATACTTTCACTAGTGCAATCTCTCAACAATGCTAATTCTGCACAAAAACATGGTTCGAGAACTTTCATTTTGTGCAAAAAAACAGCACCATGGTAATTCTGCTGAAAACAGCGTCAGTCCGGGTAGTTCTAAATAAACCATATAAAGTGCATCAAAACCATATAAAAGTATTGTAAACATAGGCAAACATGGCATGATTACTTCATAAATTATCGATACATTGGAGACGTATCAAGATCATCGAGGTGGGTTAGCACACGAGAGACAAGATTTATATAGCTCCGGGCCTTGACAAACATCATGTGGTAATAGCCCTACGTGTTGTGTGTGTGGCTAGGTCTTATTTTGTATGCTCATGAGGGAGTCACTGCTATGAGCCGACTCTCCTCTAGTTCTGCCTAGCCCTAGAGATTATTGTTCTTCTTTTGTCGTCTTGGGGCGCCTTGCCCCTCCTTTTATAAGTTGAAGGGGGTGACTAACATGTAGAGTCATAATAGGATTAGGACTAGACTCTTTTCTATTACAAGTCGGATAACAATCCAGGTCTTATTCAAACTGTTTAAGTCGACATGATGGGCCACCTTCCATGATGGGCCATGGCCTATCTCCATGAGGGTACCTGCGTCCCATATCCATGACAGTATCCCCCGAGCTTTCGGGTGACTCGAAGAGTCAGGAGGAAGGTCCTGATTTATTTGACACCTTTGTCTTCCTGGGACACACAGCTTTTGTCGGGCCGTTTGATGAATTGGATGCCAAAATATGGATGAAGAGATCGTTGGCTTACAAGCGTCGAGGTTGACGGGTCATGAACGTCGAGGATGATGAGTTGTCGAAGCCGGCTAGTCACAAGCGTAGATGTTGCCGGTTACACACGTTGATGTTTCTGGGCTGGATGTTCAGGCTGTCGGGTTGTCCTTCCAAACCGGGTTCTGTCTCACGTCGGGTTTTTTACAGGGCGGATCCCCTTTGTCTTGTTGGTCTACGCGTTTGGGTAGTTCCTTGATCTTTTGCATTTTTTGCCGGGTTACACACGAAGATAAACACTATTCCGATTCTTGGTTGAACTTCCTTTGTTGTTCTACCTAAACTTCCGTTTGTCGAACCCAAACTTCGTGCTGTCTTTGCAACCGTGGCTCCTCGCACATTTTTTTTCTCACGTGTCGTGTTGTTTGTGATGTAAGCGTAATCCAAATATGCTTTGTAGTATCTAAATGGTCGTCTTGGTTCGGAATCTTGCTCGTTAGCGGGTATGCTCTCGGGGACGTGACGAACTTGTGCGGTTTACAAGTTTAATGCATGGTCTCGATGTTCTAGAACCTCTAACATGATTGTAATTCAATTTAGTTATGAGTTTCATGGACAATTTCTTGTTATTTCTGGTAGATTTGACTTTGTTTTGTGTTCTTCGCCCGCGGTAGTGGTTTCATCCGTTTCTATCGTATTCGTGTGTTACTGTGTAGATTGCCGGTTGATTCGTGTACTTTAGTGAAATTTATGCATTACTTCATCGTCAATTTGTCGGTTTTGTTCCAACACTTTGAATTCGGGTGATTTGGTGTTTGTTTCGCCCGCGGGGCTGTTGCACGGTTTTTTCTTGTTTTTGTTTTTAAGAAATTGATTTTGTGTCATTCTTGTTGTGTGAAGTTATTTGGCAAAGCGTTTCAAATTTTTGGCGGACGTGTTTTAGGTAGAAGCACATGATTTGTGATTTTTACAAAATTGTCCGTGCTCAGTTGTTGGATCATCCACGTTTTGTTGTAAAACTTGGACTCTCTTATTAGTCATGGTTGAACTTCTGGATTTTTCATAGTTGCAGAATGATGCAGCATTGTGCTCAATTTTTTATTTTTTTATTTTTGTGTTTTGGTGTTCGTACTTATACCTTTTTAAAGTTGTGCATTTTTATTTATAGTGTTGTTGAAAATATTGCGGTTTTATTATAATTTATGTGTTTTTTGTGGTTGGATGAGTTAATGTTGTATTTACACCTCTGTCTGTAGGTGTCTCTCGGTGTCTCCAGAAGACCCTTTGTCAGAAATCCCTTCCTTTTTGCATTCACTGGACCAAAAAACAATCTGCTTGCTCGCTCTCTTTGAGCCTGTGTATCTTACGCTCCCCTCCTTCAACTTCCATCGAAATCTCTGCCACAGTGTCCTGCGCTTGTGGGTGGAGTAACCGGCATGCACGCCCCGCTCTTATTTCTGACCGACGCCGCGCTCTCCCTTGCTTGGGCTGCTTTGTTTTGGGTTGAAGCGAAGGCGGCAACCGTCTACCATCGTGGGGGGGGGGTGAAAAAACTGCTCCAGATCTATTCTTCAGCATCGTCTCGAGAGGTACATTTGCCGCCTACCCACCCAACGCTCGCTGTTATGATTCACCGGATCCAACACGTTTCTTCTGTGCGCTCTAGCATCTGCGTGCCCCCTTTTTCTCCTCATGTTTGGATGCAAGAGTAGGTAGGGATTTTCTATTGTGTAGGTGGTGGTTAGATTCTTCGTTTTCGTGTATGTCTTGTAGTATTGTCTGGATTCCATTTTGGCATGGCTGTTTTTAGATGCGAGATGTATGTAGCAAAGGGTGTGTCGTCTTTTGGCCGCTGCTGGATCTGTTGTAGATTTATCCTTTCTTCTTATTGATTTGGCAGTCTAGCTTGCGTATGTGACATAGTAATAGTTTTCTGAATATTGTTTTTTTGTTCATGTGCTTTGCCTTGATGTGATGTTGTTCATCTTCATAGTTGTAGGTGCGATTTTAGTTGTTTTTGTTCTAGTGTTTTATTAAGTTGCTTTTTTTACTGTTTGTTTGATTTTCTTCTTGCTAATAATATTTTTTCCCAATGTTTCATGTGTTTTTTTGTAGGTGGATATAGGGCTGGCAGTATCCTTACACGAGTGAGTGGTGTTGTGATGGCTTCAGATCCTTCTTCAAGTATGTTTATGCATATGCATCTTTGTCTTTTGAATATGAGTTTTCTTTGATATGGCTTCCCTTATCTTCACCTGGTTATGTTGTTGGATTGTCGATGTTTGACATGTTGAACTTCTTATATGAGTTTTCTGATATGGCTACCCTTATCTTGACCTGGTTATGTTGGTGGATTGCCGATGTTTGACATGTTGAAGTTCTTATATGAGTTTCTTCGATATGGATACCCTTATCTTCACCTAGTTATGTTGTTGGACTGCCGATGTATGTATTGTTGAACTTCTTATATAGTTGATGTGTATGTACCTTAGATAAAGTAAGCAGAGTTTGTCTTAGTGGATTTTTGTTGGGATTACCAGTGAACTTTCTCATTTAGTGTGTTTGTACTTTATGGCGTTTTTAAATGTAGTACTTTGCTTCTGTTTACATTTTCTGTACAAAGTTTTCCTTTTTCACGGTGACTTCATATTTATTCCTTTTGTTGCATTTTTGTCCATTGGTTCACTTCTCATGCTGTATTTGTTTTATGTAGAACTTCCTTAGTCGGAAAGTTTAACTTTTGGTTTTCTTATTATTATTTGTATTGTGGAAGTTTCTTGAACTTCAGGTAGTTCTTTTTTGTTTTCCTGCCTTGTTAGGTCTAGTTGAACTTCTGGTTCACTTCTTTTGTTTGTTTTTGTTAAACTCCTTGCTATTTCCTGTTTATGGATTGTTTTATCTGGAAATCCATCTTGTTATTTTTATAGTACCGCATTTGGCTTTTGTGTTTTCATAAGTAATTTTAGTTTCCCCTTTAAAACTGTGCTTCTACTTTTTCCTTTTTTTCCTGTAGCTGTTGATGAGTTTAAGGATTCTAAAAAAGTGGTTGTGACCAAGATGGTTGTAATGAAGTTAATGTTGCTGATCGAAAGTGTGATGTAGCTAAATCAAGTGCCACTTTGCGTTTAATTGCTGATCTTGCATCCAGTATTGACAAATATTTAAATCTCCACGATCTTGTGTCTGTAGCCATTGCTTCATCTAGTATGTGGAGCTCCTTTTATTTTTTTGAATTAGTAGAGCTTGCTTATATCATGTTTTTGAGCTTGCTTATATCATGTTTTTGTTTTATTTTGTTGTTGATTATTTTCCCTTTTTTAATTTCTTCTTCTTGTGATTTATGTAGATGCAACGAGTGTTGATGTTGTTAACATTATCAATAATGTTCTTCCTCACGTGTGCGGTCCCGAGAAGACTGCTGAGGCTGAGCAGGTGGATCCATCAGGTGAACACGGTGATTCCAGTGAGGATCCTTTGTGCTCTCTTAAGTTGTTAGTGATGCAGTCCCAATCTGTTGATGGAACTGAACCGGTCACGCAAGAAGAGGATGTGCCCTTTCAACTTCTTATAGAGGATCAGCGCAAGAAAAGAAAGCTAGCAACACTTGAGAGGAATAAGGCGGCCCGCCTACAGAAAGGTTCCAATGCTTCTGACTCTGGTGATTTTGTAGAGCCCATACTCGAAAGTGATAACTTGGTTGTCCATGTGAAGAAGAGGCCCTCGTTTTTACTCCACGGAAGAGCCCACATCTTGTTCGTAAAGTGGCTAGTCCAAGTCTAGGTGAACTTCCTGGAAGTGGTGGTGAAGTTGCTGATGTTACCCCATGGCGTAGTCCTCGTGTTCTTTCCTTTGCGAAGCCTTCCCCTCCGATTGGTTCTGTTTTATCTGCGAAGGTCAAGATGTGTGGCATTAAGCGCAAGGGTGGTCCGACAAAGGTTAGCAAGGGTTGCAAGAAGCGTTCTCATGTTGACGCAGATGGCCAGGATGTTGTTGATGAGGATTCTGATGATGAATGTGTTGATCAGGTATAACTGTGTGTTTCCCTTATGTTCATTTGTTTTAGTTTTATTATTTTTCGATTGATCTTTTTTGCATTTGTAATCATGCATTACATTTCACATTGTTGAACTGTTGAATATACTTGACTTTGAACTATGTTGGTATGCATTGTTGAACTTCTTGTATTTTTTTTCTTGTTAATATGTATGTTTCCACAAAGGATAAAATGTACGAGTGTTGCCGGCAGTTCATCACGAAAAACAATTGAACTTTTTGCATATTCTCTGTTGAACTGCTTTTTTATGCATTCCTGAACTTCTTTGTATTTATGCATTCATGAACTATTTACCCTTCTATATTTGTTTATGTAGGTTTTCGTGTTTTAACTTTTGCTGAACTTCTGGATTATTTTGATGAATAATTTTTCATGTTGTTTGTTTGTTCCTTTTTTGTATTTTTGAAGTATTTGCTTGCGGCAAGGCTTGTGAGGAGGAAAAGAGGACCTAACCCAACGGAAGGAGCTACTGAAGGAGAAGTTCATGTGAAATGTTTTAACAAGATGGTTCGCTGCTCTCTTAAAGAGGTGAAGGTGTGCGCAAATTATGTGCAGCCTAGGCACAAGGCGAGGGTTGTAAAGTCTTGTTTTGGCTGTGTTTTTGATTTGAAGATTGATTTGAACATCTCTCGTCCTTTGATGGCCCACCTTTACACAAAGATTGATCCTTCATCTGTGATCCTAGCATGGGCGAGTCTAACAAGAAACTGCGCATTACAAGGGATTCTATCCATCATCTCTTTGGTTTCCCTCAAGGTGATTCTACCCCACCCAGGCCCTCAGAAGATGGTTTTGATGATGTTTTTATGAGGTTGAAGGCCAAACTTGGCTACAATAGGAGTGCAAACATCAAGACAAAGGACCCGAGGATATCCTTAAGGATCTTGTGAAGGATGAGAAGAATGATGATTTAGCTCTCCGGGTGTTTTACCTCATTTTTTTCATGAAGGTTGTTATTCCTCGGACGTCTACACGTGTTTCCAGGGAGGCAACAATGGTTGAGAATCTTGTCTCCCGGGATATGTCCCAAATGGACTACTGCAAGTTGCTTGCTGATGATCTTAAAAGGGTTGTTATTAGGTATCAACAAGGTACTACCAGGGGAAAAGCTGTTATAGGCTGTGACATTGCTCCGCTTCTTATGTATGTGGACTGCCTCATCCATGGCAAGAAGCCTGTTGTCGATTTAAGAACTCCTCGCACAAATTCAATGGACCAGGGCAAGCTATGTGAGATTGTTGTTGCTGACTTGGTTAAGAAGGATGATGATGACCCAACCAACTAGGGTTTTGGGAATCTGCATGTGAATCTTATTATGCATTTATCGTTTTTTTCCTGTGCATTTTAACTTGAACTTCTGGTATTTATGTTCCCCTTCATTATGTTTTTGCAATTTTGTTTTTCCTATGCAGTATAACTTGAACTTCTGATACCTTGTTCACCTTCATTATTTCATTTTGCATTTTTGTTTTTCCAGTGCAACATAATTTGAACTTCTGATTCTATGCGCACCTTTGTTTTTTTTGTCCCTTCATTATTTTTTTGACCCTTTCTTCTTTTGTTTACGTGTAGTGGAAGACACAGGCGGAGGTTGTGTTCTTTGCTCAAATTGAACGACCTATTTTTACCATGCCCGTTGCCGGTGACGTTCGAAGTGAAGGTCCCCTTAGAATTGTATCCTCCCAGGATGCCCCCACTGGTGCTCCCGATGAAGTACCTCAAGGTTCTTCTGCCCATACGAAAGCATCAGATGGTATTTCTTCAGAGGCTGCAAAGGGTTCCTTCGATGATGCGAGGGGTTCCCTTTGTAGGATCGATGGTCTTCTGAAAACAGTTTGTGAGGAGATTGCACGTGTTCCAACGATGGTTGTGTGTCTTAGTCGCGTAGATGGTATTCTTCCACCCGGAAGTGGTTTTGATGCAGAGTCTTCTAAAGAGGATTTGTCTATTGAGGCTGAAATTCTTGCTGAGATTCGTGAGAGCATGGTCCACCTTTGTACCAGCTTTGAAATGTTCAAGCAGCTGCAGGATGCTCGTTGGAAGCCTTTTGAAGATGAGGCTAGGGTTGTTATCACTCAGATTGAAAGGACTCGTGATGTTGATTTGGGTCATGGCCGAGGCAACGAGGATCGTTCTGGAGAGGTTAGTTTTCTTTTGATTTTTGTTTTGTTTCATTTTGATTTAATAGTCGATGTTATTGTCTAGTTTTTCATTGCTTTGAGTAGGTGGTCTTATTGTTTTCGTGTGTTTGAACTTCTTTTTTGTTAATTATTAGTGTTCATATGTGTCCTTCCTTTCTTTTGCATTATCTAAACTTTTTCATTGATAAGGTAGAGTTAATAGCTGACCTTCTATATTTAATATATTTGAACTTCCATGATATGTTTTGTTGTCAAACATTTTTCCTTCTTTATTTAGAGTATCTGAACTTCGTTGTTGAGTGTTATTGCTCAAAGTTGACCATATTTTTTTACTATCCTTGGACATCCTTCAGATGTTGTTTTTTAAAGTTTATTTTTTTCCTTTGTTAAGTGATCTCGAACTTCCTGTAATTTAACATTGTGCTAGATTGTTTGGTAATTTTTTTCTATGTTTTTGTGTGGAGTTTCACGCTGTTGATGATGGTGTTAGAGACGATAATATTTTTCCTGAAAATGCAAGTGCCCGTGTTGAAGAACCTGCCCCTGCAAGTGATTCTTTTGTTGATGGGGTTGATGATATTGTTGCTAAGGTAGCATCTTACTTATTCTTTTTGTGTATTTTCCTTCTTTTTAGTGCATTTTCTTGCTAGGTGCCCATCTTTGATTGGGTTTTGTGATTTGTTGCAGTTTGATGGTGTTAGTGTTGATTCTGAAAAGCTTGCAAACAAACACGCGTCAGACATGGGCTGTTTCGATGGTTTGGATCGAACAGAACATAAATTTTCCACTGGTGATGGGGTTTTTGATGGTGAGCAGAGCAAGTCAACTAGAGGTGATACCATAATTAACGCCCCTAGTCCTGATAAAGTTTCCACAGAGGCAGCTGTTGAGCTTGGTAGCACTCAAGCGGTACCTTTGAATCCTCTTACAACAGAGCCTTCAGTGGTTGCTCGCGTTTGTACTTCATCTCGTGCTACTGCAGCAGAACCAGTTGTTGTTCTTATTTCAGAATCGCCATGCACTACTGGCACAACTGAAGATGATAATACAGTGTGTACCGGAGATTGCGATGATTCGGAAACTGAAACTGATATTTCAAAAAAGGAGGAAGATCTTTCAAGATCTAATGCTGATTTAGGCAAGAATCCTTAGAAGAGAGAAGCACGCTTCCCTCTTCTTTTCCCCATCCCCATCCCTTTTTGTTTTTGTTCATGGCTTTGTAATGTCCCTTTTTGTATTGCCTGTGTGCTTCAAGTTGAACTTCTATCTTTTTGTCATATACTGTCATAATGTTTTCTGTGAATGTAAATAATGTGAAGTGCAGTTTTGTTTCCATGTGTGTATTTTTATATATTGCACGGGTTTGTCAAGTTTTAGAATATGTTTTCGCGGGTTATCTCTGGTGCAGTAGCTTATTTTATTTGTGTTGTTCCTAGCTTCTGTCGCGATCTATATGTGTTGAAAGTGGCTCTTTTGTTATGTGTGTGCATGGCAATATCTACATCTTTTTAGGTAGCTCTTCGTGACTCTTATTTTGTGTTTTTTTGCTGAGTAGACAATAATGTTGCGGCTGTCAAAAACAAGGTTGATGACTTTTATTACAGTGTAACTAGGCTTAGGACTCATCGTACTAAGAGGTGAGTCCAGACATTTTAGAATTTTCAAGGCATCTAATTTTTGAACTATGTGAGGTTTTACAGGCGAACTTCCTTTAATTCTTCTTGTGTATGTACGATCTGTTAGTTATTAAAGCTCTAGATTTTAATATAGGAAGGTAATCCAACTTATGAACTGTCTGAGGTTTTATAAATGAACTTCTTGTCTTCTTTTGTGTATATACGATCTGTTATTTGGATATAAGAAGGGTATCTAACTTATGAACTGCCTGATGTTTTATAGATGAACTCCCTCACTCATTTTTGAAATCTTCAACTTTGAATGTAAGAAGGGTAGCCTTTCATAGATGAAAACCAATTGACCTTTGATTGTATTGTCTTCATGTTTTTAGATCAAAGATTATCTTCCAAAACAATGAGTGTGAAGCTACTGTTGAAGATGTTGCATCGTGTTTTGGTCCTTGTGGAATGCTTCGATCTAATGTCGCCGAGATTGCTCTTTTTGTCTACGTCGCAAATACGAGGGATCACACAAGCTTATCATGTTGTACTGGGTTTGTGTAAGTCAACTGTACAGTTTCTCTTTTTCCTCTTTTTGATTTTCGCATTTTTTTGTACTTGTTAGTCTCAAAATATTTATATGTATCTCTTTTGTAATAGTTATTTGTTTATTTTTAGGCAAAGATTTTGAGTGGGCAAGTTGATAGGTGTGTGAGAAAGTTCTTTAAAGCTACTCAACCTGAAAGCATGGATGCTCATGAATCTGTAAGAAATACATTTGTTCTTTCTTCCTGTTTTCCTTTTCTGCTCTTTATGTTAGAATCAATTTTATTGTGTGTGTGTGTTTATCTTCCTGTAGGTTATTTTGCCTACTTTTGACCCACCTGACACTCCTGCTCACATGGGCGGTGTTGGGCACTCGGTGTCAGTATTTCTTGACTTGAAAAACGAAAGGTTCCAACTTCTTGACTCTTATTACGGACCAACTGATGAAACAGCAGTGCATCTGTGTTGGAAGATGATTGATAACATCAAGAAGCTTTGGAGCGATGTGAGTAATGAGAGGGAAACACCAATCAATCCATTGTCTATCGACCACTTCCCCTTGGATCGGATTGATGTCCCGCAACAACATAACAAGTATGATTTCCACCTTATCTCTATTTTTCGTTTTTTGTGCTTACATGTGTGAGTACGTTTTGTTGCAACGTTTTGTTATTGTTTTGTATATGTTTTCTTTTTTTACAATGTTTCTTTTTGTTGGTTGCAGCATCGACTATGGCTTCTTCATGCTCACGAATGTTAACTCATTTCACCAAGGTGTTCTTGCGAACTATACGCATGAAGATATCTCTGATATCAGGAAGACATGGTTGTACGCAATTGCTACTTCTAATCTATTTAAAAAGATTTCATGGAGCTCTTTGGCTACCATACATGTAAGTCCTCATAGTTGCAGTTTTGGCTAGTTTTGCTACTACATAAATGTTTTGCATCCATTTCTCTTTTTGAACTGCTCTTTTAATTGTACGTTAACTTACATGAAAGGGTGATACCTTTTTTTTGGTTGCATAACTTGAATGATTTTCATGTCATAAGTTTTTTGTTTAACCTTAGCTTTGTGGTGCATCTGAACTTCGTTATTTTTTAGATGAACTTGAATAGCAATCTTGTCATTTATATTTTTCTGTTGGACTGAAGCTTGTGTTGTGCGTGAACTTCAATTTGTTTTATGATCTTTTTTCCACAGTTGAGGACTTGTATTTCACCGACTTCCATTACGCATATCTTGGGACACAAAATTACCAGCCTAAGCTGGAACCAATGAGCACAAGTCCAAGTCCCCTACTGTCAGAAAACAGAGTCCACCTCGAACTCTCATCCATTCCAAGATTGACAAGTAGGTTGTTTGTATTGGAGTTCCTAAAGCCTCAGGGAGTGCCGCTCCAAAGACCCATTGCACTCAGAAGGTTTTTGCAGTCCAAGCTAAAGAGATTTCATCTGATTCTGATTTTGAGAAGATTGTTGGGATGAGGAAGTCTGGTAAGTCTGCTGGGGCTACTGTTGATGGGAGAGGTGGCAAGAATGGCGTCATTGCTAGGAGGAAACCGATACTTGAGTCTAGAAACATAACCTCCGCGAAGAGAGTAGGAAGACTACCTTTGAAGTGGCGCTCTCATGTATGTACCCTGTAGAAATACATGTTCCCATATCTACATGAGACCCGAAAGTTGAAAGGTTTTGTGCTAAGTGAATATGGTCTGAAGAAGCACATGGAGTTAGTTTTTCCTATACTTCTTTCTGCTTGGTTATATGCTCTTGTGTGAACTTATATTATTATAATACGTGAACTTCTCTCCCTTTTTAATCATTTTTATATGTAGTTGTACTTATAATGCTCTCCCATACTTTTCCTTATGCAGGACATCATACTGCATGTTTACTCTCCCTGGTGACAAGGTGATGGACCTCACTAGATGTGTCCTTCACAGTCTTTTTAGTGAAGGGTAGCAGATGGAAGGAGACATGATGGACTTACTAAAAACCAGTGGAAGGATATTCTAGAAACATTGGAGATATTCTCGTGTGCTCACATGAGTCCTTACTTCATAGAGGTTTTTTTGTAACCCTATCTCGCTATGTTTGCTCTAGTTTTGGTTAAGGGAATTGTGACCTATTTTTATTTGTCAAGTTTTAAGGTTCTTAATTTTTTTTGATGTTGTGTTTTGTAATGCAGTATTGCTTGGATTACGATGTGTTATCTTCACCAATGCGAAAATCCGATGCGAAAAAATTGGCGGTGCTATGGATGAGGTTGTTTGCTCGTAAGGGAGAAGACCTTCTTAAGGCAAAGCTCATTAGGTTTTGTAACTATTGTTTATTTTATTATGTATATAATTTTCTGAGTGGCCCAAAAAGGACATTTTTGTTCATTTGGGTTGTTCATTTGTGTTGTTCACTTTCATATTTTGGTTTATATTATTTTTGCTCACCCGTGTTTTATAATGTTTTTGTAGTTGTTTTGCCATTTTTCAAGTGCATCGACAAATTGGGGCACCACACTGTTTATGTGCTGAATATATAACGCGCGTGCATCAACATCCTCGACTCTTTCCTTACTCTAAGAAGGGCATGTCACTAACCCGCTTCCACGCAGACTGCACACATATCGTTAGTTCTGATAACCGAACCTTTGTCGCGTTTTTTCATGTACCCCCGTAACTTTGTGTGTTGAACTAAGTATCAATTGATACTTGAACTTTTGATATTTTATTTTAAGTTGTACTTCTATGCGAGTCTCAATTTATGTAATTGAACTTAGCTTTTTCGTTCAATATGTTTCTGATTTTTAGTGTTCGTGTCATGTCTTGCAGTTCAAGAGATTTGTTGGGTTTCTGGATAAGGTGTACGGCAAGGGTGAGTAGAAAGCTAGCAATTGATACGTCTCAAACGTATCTATAATTTTTGATGGTTTCACGTTGTTATCTTGTCTTCTTTGGTTGTTTTATGTACCTTTTATATCTTTTTTGGGACTAACTTATTAATTCAGTGCCAAGTGCCAGTTCATGTTTTTTCCGTGTTTTTGACTCTTTTCAGATCTGATTTTGGAACGGAGTCCAAACGAAAGAAAAACCCCGAAATGATTTTTTCCCGAACGGAAGAAGACCAGGGGGCTTTTGGGACAAGCCAGGTGGGCTCCAAGGAGCCCACAAGCCCCCACTCCGCCACCAGGGGGAGGCGGCGGTGGGCAGGCTTGTGGACTCCCTGGCCGCCCCCTGACCTAGGTCTTTGGCCTATAAATTCCCAAATATTCCGCAAAAAATCAGGGGAGCCTTGAAAATACTTTTCCGCCGCCGCAAGCTTCCGTTTCCGCGAGATCTCATCTGGAGACCCTTCCCGGCGCCCTGCCGGAGGGGATTTTGGAGTTGGAGGGCTTGTTCATCATCATCATCGCCCCTCCAATGACTCGTGAGTAGTTCACTTCAGACCTACGGGTCCGTAGTTAGTAGCTAGATGACTTCTTCTCTCTCTTGGATCTTCAATACAAAGTTCTCCATGATCTTCATGGAGATCTATCCGATGTAATCTTTTTGACGGTGTGTTTGTCGAGATCCGATGAATTGTGGATTTGTGATCAGATTATCTATGATATATATTTTAGTCTTTGCTGATTTCTTATATGCATGATTTGATATCCTTGTAAGTCTCTCCGAGTCTTGGGTTTTGTTTAGCCAACTAGATCTATGATTCTTGCAATGGGAGAAGTGCTTGGTTTTGGGTTCTGCCATGTGGTGACCTTTCCCAGTGACAGTAGGGGCAGCAAGGCACACATCAAGTAGTTGCCATCAAGGGTAAAAAGATGGGGTTTTTAACATTGGTTTGAGATTATCCCTCTACATCATGTCATCTTGCTTAAGGCGTTACTCTGTTCTTATGGACTTAATACACTAGATGCATGCTGGATAGCGGTCGACGTGTGGAGTAATAGTAGTAGATGCAGAAAGTATCGGTCTACTTGTTTCGGACGTGATGCCTATAGAAATAATCATCGCATATATATCGTCACGACTTTGCATGGTTCTATCAATTGCTCGATAGTAATTTGTTCACCCACCGTCTACTTGCTTTTATGAGAGAAGCCACTAGTAAAACACTACGACCCCCGGGTCTATCCACATCCATCGTTTACAGCTCCGCTTTTACTTTGCTTTGTTACTTTGTTGCTTTCAGTTCTCACTTGGCAAACAATCTATAAGGGATTGACAACTCCTTCATAGCGTTGGGTGCAAGCTTTTGTGTTTGTGCAGGATCTTGAGATACTCCTCCACTGGATTGATACCTTGGTTCTCAAACTGAGGGAAGTACTTACCACCACTACGCTACATCACCCTTTCCGCTTCGAGGGAACACCAACGCAAGGCTCCAAGGCCACGGAGGAAATCCTTTGCATACTTGCCTAGGAAGTCCCTTAAGGCATAGCCGCAGCTGAAGGATTCCGGGTGCCTTTGCTGAGGAGTATCAAGCAACACTCCTATTTCCGGCGCCGTTGGAAGGTCTTTTGTTGCAGTAGAAGAAGTATCTCTGGTGCCGTTGCCGGGGAGGAGAAATCAAGATCTATCCAAGTAGGTCTCACAAACTCTTCTCTTGCATTTACTTTTGTTGCCAGTTGCCTCTCGTTTTCCTCTCCCCCACTTCACATTTGCCGTTTTCATTCGCCTTTTTCCTTCGCCGTTTTCTTTTGCCTTTTTGCTATCCTCTTTTGCCCGTTTCACTCTCTCTTCCTTCTCGTTTGTGTGTGAGATAGTCCATAAATGGCTAGACCCACCACTCCAAACGACACCCCTGAAAATGAAGTTCTCAATTTCACGCAGAATGAGGAAGAAAATTTGAAGGACGCTTGGTACAGGATTTGCAATGCTCAAAGTAGATCTACTCGTAAGCAATCCACTACCGTCCTCCTTCGCAGTTTCTATGTTGGAATTTCTCCTTGGAATAGGTATATCCTTGATACCATTGTAGGCGGGAACTTTTTGGGGAGCCATACTGTTGACTCCTATAGAGCTATCGTTAATTTGGTAGGCTCACCCCCGCTCATGGTTAATGGAACTATCTTGACCTTGGAACACGTGATGCAAAGGCTTGACGCTATTGAAAACAAAATTGCCACAGTTGAACTTATTGAGGGTTTGGATAGAAAGATCCACAATCAAATTACTCAGTACAGATACAAAGTGGGAAACTTTTTGAAAAATTTAAAGGAGAAGGAACTTATAGTTAATGACTCTTCTAGAATTGGCAAATTAGAAGATGTCATAACCAACTTGGGCTCCGCTTTTGCCGCTGTGCAAAATACTCCAAACCTTACTCTCAAAAAGACTGTCAAGCCTGTTTTTGTTCCTAGAGCTAGTGGTGAGTCATCTAATAAACATGAAAATCTTAAGATGATAAATGATCATGCTACCTATGGTTTGAGCATCAAAGATGACTATACGTGATTCCATCACCTTCGCCTAGCTAAGGGCGTTAAACAAAAGCGCTTGTTGGGAGGCAACCCAACGAATCTATCTTTTTTCTTTCTGTTTTCTGTTTTCCACACTTTCATAATTCTGTTATGATTGTGTTTTTTGTGTTTCTTTTTGCGTTTGTGCCAAGCAAAACCGTTATGATTAGTCTTGGGGATGATCGTTTGGTCATGCTCGAAAAGACAGAAACTTTCTGCTCACGAAAATAATTTTCATTTTTTTCTGTAAGAGCTTTTGAGTTGATTCTTTCTGCTTCTGATTTCTATGCAAATTCTTCAGACTTTCGTAATTTTTCAGAATTTTTATTCACCACATGTTATGTGTTTTTGCTTGGAGCGTCTTGTATCGTAGGAGTCTTTTATTTTTGTTGTGTCACAATCATCCTTTCTGCACACCTAAATAGAGAGACATGCACACACCATGATTTTGTCGAGCTTCACTTATATCTTTTGGTAGACAATTCAGCTCACATGTGCTTCACTTATATCTTTTGAGCTAGATACTTTTTCTATATGTGCTTCACTTATATTTTTAGAGCACAGCGGTGCGTGGCTTGGTAGTTGATCTATGCTTTGAAAGTAGTCTCAAAAGGGGTAGTTATCCAAAGGGATACGAAAACTTCCACCTTCATGTGCATTGAATAGTTAGAGAAGTTTGATTCATCTCAATTAGTTTTGAGTTGTGGTTATGGTAATATTGAAGTCATGCTAGTAAGGTGTTGTGGATCTAGAAATACTTGTGTTGAAGTTAGTGATTCCCGTAGCATGCACGTATGGTGAACCGCTATGTGATGAAATCTGAGCATGATTAGTATATTGATTGTCATCCTTTGCGTGGCGGTCGGGATCGCGCGATGGTTTATACCTACCAACCCTTCCCCTAGGAGTATGCGTAGAATGCTTTGTTTCGATTACTAATAAAACTTTTGCAACAAGTATATGAGTTCTTCAGGACTAATGTTGAGTCCATGGTTTAGATGCACTTTCACCTTCCACCATCACTATCTTCTTAGTGTCGTGCAACTTTCGCCCGTGCACAAAACCCACCATTAGCCTCCCTCAAAACAGCCACCATACCTACCTACTATGGCTTTTTCAAAGTCATTCCGAGATATATTTCCATGCAACTACCACCATGATATGTGCCACCACGTCTACATTGCCATTGCATGATCGTAAGATAGCTAGCATGATGTTTCCATTGATGTTTATGCCATTCTAGATCATTGCCACGGTACACTACCGAAGGCATTCCATATAGAGTCATCGTTACTCTAAGTTTTGAGTTGAAAGTGTGATGATCATCATTAATGGAGCATTGTCCCATGTGAGGAAATAAAATAGGCCAAAGAAGCCCACAAAAATAGAGGCCAAAGAGCCCACCAAATAAAAAATGAGAGAAAAAGAGAGAAGGGACAATGCTACCACTTTTTCCACACTTGTGCATATTAAGCACCATGATCTTCATGATTGAGAGTCTCTCGTTTTGTCACCACCATATAGCTAGTGGGAAATTTTCATTATATAACTTGGCTTGTATATTCCAATGATAGGCTTCCTCGAAATTGCCTTAGGTCTTCGTGAGCAAGCAAGTTGGATGCACACCCACTAGTTTTCTTTAAGAGCTTTCACATACTCGTAGCTCTAGTGCATCATTTGTATGGCAATCCCTACTCATTCACATTGATATCTATTGATGAGCATCTCCACAGCTCATTGATATGCCTAGTTAATGTGACTATCTTCTCCTTTTTTTCTTGCAACCTCCACTACATTCCACACCATCTATAGTGCTATAACCATGGCTCACGCTCATGTATTGCGTGAGAGTTGAAAAGGTTTGAGAAAGTAAAGGTGTGAAACAATTACTTGGCCAATACCGGGGTTGTGCATGATTTAAATTCGTTGTGCAATGATGATAGAGCATAGCCAGACTATATGCTTTTGTAGGGATAACTTTTTTTTGGCCTTGTTATTTTGAAAGTTCATGATTACTTTGCTAGTTTGCTTGAATTATTATTGTTTCCACGTCAATAGCAAACTATTGTTTTGAATCTAATGGATCTGAACATTCACGTCACATAAGAGGAATTACAAAGAACGCATATGCTAGGTAGCATGAAAACATCAAAAATTCATTCTTATCACTTCCCTACTCGAGGACGAGCAGGAGTTAAGCTTGGGGATGCTTGATATGTCTCAAACGTATCTATAATTTTTGATGGTTTCACGTTGTTATCTTGTCTTCTTTGGTTGTTTTATGTACCTTTTATATCTTTATTTGGGACTAACTTATTAATTCAGTGCCAAGTGTCAGTTCCTGTTTTTTCCGTGTTTTTGACTCTTTTCAGATCTGATTTTGGAACGGAGTCCAAACGGAAGAAAAAACCCGAAATGATTTTTTCCCGAACGGAAGACCAGTGGCTTTTGGGCCAAGCCAGGTGGGCTCCAGGGACCCCATAAGCCCCCACTCCGCCACCAGGGGGGAGGCGACGGTGGGCAGGCTTGTGGCCTCCCTGGCCGCCCCCTGACCTAGGTCTTTGGCCTATAAATTCCCAAATATTCCACAAAAAATCAGGGGAGCCTTGAAAATACTTTTCCGCCGCCGCAAGCTTCCGTTTCCGCGAGATCTCATCTGGAGACCCTTCCCGGCGCCCTGCCGGTGGGGACTTTGGAGTTGGAGGGCTTCATCATCATCATCATCGCCCCTCCAATGACTCGTGAGTAGTTCACTTCAAACCTACGGGTCCATAGTTAGTAGCTAGATGGCTTCTTCTCTCTCTTGGATCTTCAATACAAAGTTCTCCATGATCTTCATGGAGATCTATCCTATGTAATCTTCTTTGGCGGTGTGTTTGTCGAGATCCGATGAATTGTGGATTTGTGATCAGATTATCTATGATATATATTTGAGTCTTGCTGATTTCTTATATGCATGATTTGATATCCTTGTAAGTCTCTCCGAGTCTTGGGTTTTGTTTGGCCAACTAGATCTATGATTCTTGCAATGGGAGAAGTGCTTGGTTTTGGGTTCTGCCATGTGGTGACCTCTCCCAGTGACAGTAGGGGCAGCAAGGCACACATCAAGTAGTTGCCATCAAGGGTAAAAAGATGGAGTTTTTATCATTGGTTTGAGATTATCCCTCTACATCATGTCATCTTGCTTAAGGCGTTACTCTGTTCTTATGGACTTAATACACTAGATGCATGCTGGATAGCGGTCGACGTGTGGAGTAATAGTAGTAGATGCAGAAAGTATCGGTCTACTTGTTTCGGACGTGATGCCTATAGAAATAATCATCGCATAGATATCGTCACGACTTTGCATCGCTCTATCAATTGCTCGACAGTAATTTGTTCACCCACCGTCTACTTGCTTTTATGGGAAAATCCACTAGTAAACACTACGCCCCCCCGGGTCTATTCACATCCATCATTTACACCTCCACTTTTACTTTGCTTTGTTACTTTGTTGCTTTCAGTTCTCACTTGGCAAACAATCTATAAGGGATTGGCAACCCATTCATAGCGTTGGGTGCAAGCTTTTGTGTTTGTGCAGGATCTTGAGATACTCCTCCACTGGATTGATACCTTGGTTCTCAAACTGAGGGAAGTACTTACCACCGCTATGCTACATCACCCTTTCCGCTTCGAGGGAACACCAACGCAAGGCTCCAAGGCCACGGGGGAAATCCTTTGCATACTTGCCTAGGAAGTCCCTTAAGGCATAGTCGTAGCTGAAGGATTCCTGGTGCCTTTGCTGAGGAGTATCAAGCAACACTCCTATTTCCGGCGCCGTTGGAAGGTCTTTTGTTGCAGTAGCAGCAATCAACCAAACTAGTTGTCTGTTGCAAAGAGGCCTACTTATGTCGAAGTTTCAAAGCAAGGTGCCAATGAGTGTGGTTTCTTTTGTGTGAAGTTTTGCTTTACATATGTCGGAGATGGGCTTACCAAAGATTTCAGTGATTTGGACGTATGTATTATACTTGTTGTTGTCTTCTCTTTACTTTTATTGTTTTTTTATTTTGTTTTCGTTATTGCCCACATTGTCTTGTTGTTCTTTTAGTTTTTGATGCTTACTCATCTTTTCATTCTTTTATTTTTTGTTTTTTGCAGTCTCCAGTTGTAGATGATTGGAAGGCCAAATTCATGTACAACCTAGTCTTCAACCCAAAGAATGGAATTCTGCATGAAGAGCTTCCAGCTGAGATCCGGGAGTTGGCGCAATGATCTCTGCATTTTAGGAACATTGACTTTGTATAGATCTGGTTTCGTTTAGATTTTTCTTAGTATATACATTTGGTTTCATAATGGGTGGAGCGACTTTTTTCCGTGAGCTATTTAAAATCTAACCGCACTGCTTTCTTTGTGACTGAGTAACATTGTACATGCAATAAAAAATGGTTTGGTATGTCATTCTTGTTTGTTAATGTATGTGTTCAATACCGTTTTCCACACAGTCAGGTGTGATTTTCTTTGCCCCATACGTGTAATTTGAACTTTTGCCTTGGTTGGACTCATGTTTTATCACAGTGAACGTTCTTGTTTTTGCTCTATTTTTATTGTTCTTCAACCCATTGGAAATGTATATTTTTATAGTACTTCAACTTTATATATTATTTGTGTTGAACTTCACATAAACAATTTTGTCTAGTACTCCTTTTAAGTTTATATCTTTTAGTTAAATTTTATCGTTGCTATAGTTGAACTCTTTCACGAGTCCAAGTAGAACTTCTTGAACTTCATGCAAGACATTCTGTTTCCCAACTTGGTTTTAGGCGGCACTACCTTCTTGTCGCAACCATATTTATTTTCTCTGTATCTATACTTGTACCAGAACTCCTCAAGTACTACTATTTGAATTTCATCGTTTTTTATGGTTCATGTACTTTATTTTTATGCAATTTTAGTAGCTCCTTGTATACCAGAATATTCACAAGTATGAATAGAACTTCTGCATGTTCTCTAGTTAGACTGTAGTTTTTGAGCAGGAGAAATACGTGTTGGAAAATCTAGTGTTGTGTCTTCTCACTGTTATTCAACTCATTCAAGTTGTACCCTTTCTTGTGACTCATTTTTATATGTCCTCCTTTGTAACACACGCACTTCACATAGTATTCAACTAGAACTTCACCTAGGAAAGTTTCCCTTTGCATTCTGTTTTTACCATTTTATAGTTATGTTTTTGCTTGCCCTTTCCTATAACTTTTTGCTGAAGCGCAGCCACATTGTTTTGTTCAAAAACTACTTAAATGTTTACATGATGTATAGAGAGAACATCAAGCCAGCAAATTCATTTGAACCACATAACAAAAATATGAACATGATATAAGCAAAGTTTTGTTCAACGCTGACACACATTACAGAAGCAAAGTTGTTCAACCTAATGAAAGCAAACTATCAAACTGAACAAAAGAAGGCACAAACATTTTTTTTCGAAAGCCAGACTTTGATGCTCCTTCATCCCTAGTATTCATAGAATGGTCTAAACAGCTTCTCATAGTTGTGCTTGCATAGACCCTTCCTGACGATGTCGATTGTCGTCCAAGCCTTGTAGGTGGCGTATGCATCTATCGCTGCATACTCGGTGAGGTAGTGTGGGAGGGGTCTATCCCCCACACTTTGTGGTCTTCGTTGCGGTTGATCTTCTGCTTCATGTTCTTATAGAACGGGTGGACGACCTTGCTTGCAACATCTGCCAGAGAGTTGTACGTCTTGTTGGTGCATGGATTCCTCCATTTCTTCTACATCTCGATGAAGTTCTTAGGGTTAATCTCCAACCCTGATTTCTTCAGCATCCGTTTGTCCGTGGCAATGTCGAAGCCAACAAAGGTGTACATCTTCTCCTTAAGGAAGGCATCGAGCTATTCGGGCCTGCAACTTGTAGCAACAGATTGGAGATGATTGTGTTTTTCATGATTTTAATTTAGCAGTTTTCTGTTTTACAATCTTTTTTCATTGAGCCCGTGAAGTAGATGTTTTTTTCCTAGTTACTCATTGTGTAACATATTCAGAACATCTTCAAAAAATAACATGTAGTCTATAAATTACACTAGTAGATACATCTAGTTCAGAAACTAGTTTAATTAAACTACAAGGCAGAAATACTACTGATTAATTAAACTAGTTTAATTGAACTTCCTGCTTACTCCTTTTTATAAAATATAGCACCTGCTGGTATACCAGGACTTCTCCAGTAGGTTTTGTTGACTTTCACTTTGTTTTCTTATGTTTTTCCTGCTTACTCCTTTTTATTTAATATAGCACCTCTTGGTATAATTTTTTAACTCCTGCAATACTAGAATTTAATATTTGAACTTCTACACTTTTTGGATACTTGTCACATGTCTTATTTTTTTAATAATTAAATTGCATGTAGTATTCAAGTAGAACTTTACATAACAAATTCCATTGCACTCACTTGAACTTTAGTTAGAAGATCAGTTCAGAAACTAGTTTAGTTAAACTTCGAGCAGCAATACCAATGAAAAAAGTTGCAAGAAAATAGGCTGAAGGAGTAGTTTTTCTCACATTTTTTTGTCGTGGTGATGTGCAATACGAGCACCTGTTCATCCAGGCAAAGATGCAGAACTGATGCGCCCTGGTTCGGCTCGTTTTCTCTAGTGTACTCAACATCAACACCGATGATCTTGTCGATCTTGCCACTGATCGATAACCGCATCTTCTTGATCATCTCGTCGACTTCCTCGGGATTGCTGGTGCAAAGGACGTATAGGGGCTCCTTGCAGTGGGCTAGAATGTCCTTCAATTCTTTGGTGTAGTCGAGCTTGGCAGCTTGGTCGACGTCGTGTTCGAGCTTGCTGGCATGCTCCAACGACTCTCTACGGGACACTTGTGGGACTGCACGTCTCTCATTCGCTGCTGCAGCGGGTTGCACAGTTGTTTTGTGGTTTTTTCTAGGAAGATGTAGCGGGAACTGACGAGCTTGAGGCGGATAGAATGGCGAGGAGGGTTCGTGACAGTGGTGTCATGGGGATTTTATGGGGAAGTTGGAGAGAAAATGGCGACGTAGATGGTGAAGATGAAGGGCAGAGGTTTTTTTCTCTGTTGTTCTTTGGGAGTGGAGGGGGAGGTGGTTCGTCCGAGCAGTGTAGTGGGGCGTTGCAGTTTGTGTACGTGGCAACCTCCCAGCGGGAGTGGTAGTGGTGTCCTCCTCGCCTCCTCGGTTCCCCAAGCGTGAGTGGTTTTTTGAACGGGCTAATTTAACTGCTTTCCATAAATTCGTTTTCTAGGGTATCCTTGGGGACCCACACACACGAGAAAATGCCTCGATTCTGCGAGGTATGTTATTGAATCGGCCATGGATTCGAGGAGTGCGGCCGTGAGTAAAGCTAAAGCAACAGCGGTATATATATCATTCGTCCGAACATGTACCACGATCTAGACGAACAAAGAATGTCGTACACTTGAGTGACCACAGAGCTAAACTTCTACCTGAGTCTTTACGAGCAGGATCCGGGATGGGTTACGTTCATTCAGAACGAGCTTAATCACAATACCCGCCTGGAAGACATACCTGGGCGGCTTAAGCTCTTCCTAATGGAATAAAAGCTCTCTTCTATGCAGAGGAGGTTGTAGGAGAGACCTTATTAGTGTGGAGAAAATAGCCTCCTAAACAGTTGGCTAGCAACTGGTTCACCAAGAGTTGATGTCTACTACGCAACCTTCTTCTTGTAGACGTTGTTGGGCCTCCTAGTGCAGAGGTTTGTAGGACAGTAGCAATTTTCCCTCAAGTGGGTGACCTAAGGTTTATCAATCCGCGGGAGGCGTAGGATGAAGATGGTCTCTCTCAAGCAACCCTGCAACCAAATAACAAAGAGTCTCTTGTGTCCCCAACACACCCAATACAATGGTAAGTTGTATAGGTGCACTAGTTCGACGAAGAGATGGTGATACAAGTGCAATATGGATAGTAGATATAGGTTTTTGTAATCTGAAAATATAAAAACAGCAAGGTAAATAATAATAAAAGTGAGAACGAACGGTATTGCAATGCGTGGAAATAAGGCCTAGGGTTCATACTTTCACTAGTGAAGTTCTCTCAACAATGATAACATAATTGGATCATATAACCATCCCTCAATGTGCAACAAAGAGTCACTCCAAAGTCACTAATAGCGGAGAACAAACGAAGAGATTATTGCCGGGTACGAAGCCACCACAAAGTTATTCTTTCTGATCGATCTATTCAAGAGTCCGTAGTAAAATAACACGAAGCTATACTTTCCGTTCAATCCATCCTAGAGTTCGTACTAGAATCACAATCTCAGAATCATCTATTCAACCAACACATAGAACTTCAAAGAGTGCCCCAAAGTTTCTACCGGAGAGTCAAAACGTGTGCCAACACATATGCATAGGTTCCCGACGTCAAGAAACCCGCAAGTTGATCACCAAAACATACATCAAGTACTCACATGAATATCCCATTATCACCACAGATAGACGTGTGCAAGACATACATCAGTGTTCTTAAAGACTCAATCCGATAAGATAACTTCAAAGGGGAAACTCAATTCATTACAAGAAAGGAGAGGGGGAAGAACATCATAGGATCCAACTATAGTAGCAAAGCCCGCGGTACATCGAGATCATGACATCTCAAGAACACGAGAAAGAGAGAGAGAGAGATCAAACACATAGCTACTGGTACATACCCTCAGCCCCGAGGGAGAACTACTCCCTCCTCGTCATGGAGATCGCCGGGATGATCAAGATGGCCACCAGAGATTGATTCCCCCTCCGGCGGGGTGCCGGAACGGGCTCCCGATTGGTTTTTGGTGGCTACAGAGGCTTGCGGCGGAACTCCCGATCTAGGTTTCTTTTGGGGGGTTCTGTATTGATAGGAATTTATGGCGGTGGAATCACGTCAGTTGGGCCCACGAGGAGGTCACGAGCCTGCTAGGCCCTCCCGGGGGGTAGGGCGCGCCTACCAGGCTCGTGACTCCCTCGTGGCTCTTCTGGCCTTCTTCCAAAGCTTCGGGGGTCTCTTTTGGTCCAAAAAAATCATCGCGAAAGTTTTATTCCATTTGGACTTCGTTTGATATTCTTATCTGAAAAAGGTCAAAAACAAGGAAAAAATAGAAACTGGCACTGGGCTCTAGGTCAATAGGTTAGTCCCAAAAATAATATAAAATAGCATATTCATGCATATAAAACATCCAAAGTTGATAATATAATAGCATGGAACGATCAAAAATTATAGATACGTTGGAGACGTATCAAGCATCCCCAAGCTTAATTCCTGCTCGTCCTCGAGTAGGTAAATGATAAAAACAGAATTTTTGATGTAGAATGCTACCTAACATATATTGTGGCATGAATATTCAGATCCATATGATTCAAGACAAAAAAATTAATATTGACATAAGAACAATAATACTTCAAGCATACTAACAAAGCAATCATGTCTTCTCAAAATAACATGGCCAAAGAGAGTTATCCCTACAATATCATATAGTCTGGCTATGCTCTATCTTCCCCCACACAATGTATTTAAATCATGCACAACCCCGGTATTAGTCAAGAAATTGTTTTCACACTTTTACTTTCTCAAATCTTTTCAACTCTCACGCAATACATGAGCGTGAGCCATGATCGTAGCACTATAGGTGGAATAGAATATGGTGGAGGTTGTGAGGCAAAAAGGAGGAGATGGTCACATCAACTAGGTGTATCAACGGGCTATGGAGATGCCCATCAATAGATATCAATGTGAGTGAGTAGGGATTGCCATGCAATGGATGCACTAGAGCTATAAGTGTATGAAAGCTCAAAAAGAAACTAAGTGGGTGTGCATCTAACTTGCTTGCTCACGAAGACCTAGGGCAATTTGAGAAAGCCCATCATTGGAATATACAAGCCAAGTTTTATAATGAAATTCCCACTGGTATATGAAAGTGACAATATATGAGACTCTCTGTCATGAAGATCATGGTGCTACTTTGAAGCACAAGTGTGGTAAAGGATAGTAGCATTGTCCCTTCTCTCTTTTTCTCTCATTTTTTTGTTTGGGCTCTTTGGCCTCTTTTTTTCTTTTTCTTTTTCATTTTCATTTTTTGTGGGCTCTTTGGCCTCTTTTATTTTATTTTTGTAGTCCGGAGTCTCATCCCAACTTGTGAGGGAATCATAGCTTCCTTCCTTTCCTCACATGGGACAATGCTCTAATAATGATGATCACTGATGACACACAAGTGTAGGGGATATATCGTAGTCCTTTCGATAAGTAAGAGTGTCGAACCCAACGAGGAGCAGACGGATCTGACAAGTGGTTTTCAGCAAGGTATTCTCTACAAGCACTGAAATTATCGGTAACAGATGGTTGTGTGGTAAGATGATTCGTGGCAAGTAGCAAGTAGCAAAAGTAACAAAGGTGCAACAAAGTGGCCCAATCCCTTTTGTAGCAAGGGACAAGCCTGGAAAACTCTTATAGGAGGTAGAGCACTCCCAAGGACACATGGGAATTTCTGTCAAGCTAGTTTTCATCATGTTCATATGATTCACGTTCGCTACTTTGATAATTTGATATGTGGGTGGACCGGTGCTTGGGTGCTGCCCTTACTTGGACAAACCTCCCACTTATGATTAACCCCTCTTGCAAGCATCCGCAACTACGAAAGAAGAATTAAGACAAAGTCTAACCATAGCATTAAACTAGTGGATCCAAATCAGCCCCTTGCGAAGCAACGCATAAACTAGGGTTTAAGCTTCTGTCACTCTAGCAAACCATCATCTACTTACTACTTCCCAATGCCTTCCTCTAGGCCCAAATAATGGTGAAGTGTTATGTAGTCAACGTTCACATAACACCACTAGAGGAAAAACAACATACAACGCATCAAAATATCGAACGAATACCAAATTCGCATGACAAATTATAGCAAGACTTTTCCCATGTCCTCGGGAACAAAAGTGACTACTCACAAAGCATAATAATATTCATGACCAGGGAGGTAATGAATAGCATCAAGGATCTGAACATATAATCCTCCACCGAGTAATCCAACTAGCATCAACTACAAAGAGTAATTAACACTACTAGCAACCTTACAAGTACCAATCGGAGTCGCGAGACGGAGATTGGTTACAAGAGATGAACTAGGGTTTGGAGATGAGATGGTGCTGATGAAGATGTTGATGGTGACGAGTCCCCTCCGATGAGAGGAGTGTTGGTGATGACGATGGCAACGATTTCCCCCTCCGGGAGGGAAGTTTCCCCGGCAGGACGACCCTGCCGGAGCTCTAGATTGGTTCTGCTCAAGTTCCGCCTTGTGGCGACGGAGATTCCTACCGAAAGCCTCCTCCTGATTTTTTCTGGAACGAGACCCTCCTTATAGCAAAAGAGGGGAGCCAGTGGGCCAACCGGGAGCCCACAAGCCCCCTAGGTGCTACCAGGGGGTAGGCCGTGCCTAGCAGGCTTGTGGCCTCCTGCTGGCTCCCCTTTGGTACTTCTTCGGCCCGTATTTTTTATAAATTCCAAAATAAATCCTCGTTGATTTTCACGACTTTTGGAGTTGCGCAGAATAGGTATCTCAAACTTTCTCCTTTTTCAGGCCAGAATTCCAGCTGCCGGCATTCTCCCTGTTCATGTAAAGCTTGCAAAATAAGAGAGAAAAGGCATAAGTATTGTACTGTGAAGTGTAATAACAGCCCATAAAGCGATAAATATCAACATGAAAGCATGATGCAAAATGGACGTATCAACTCCCCCAAGCTTAGACTTCGCTTGTCCTCAAGCGGAAACCGAGATCAATAAATATGCCCACATGTTTAGAGAGGGAGGTGTTTGTTGGGGAACGTCGCATGGGAAACAAAAATTTTCCTACGCGCACGAAGACCTATCATGGTGATGTCCATCTACGAGAGGGGATTTCCGATCTACGTACCCTTGTAGATCGCACAACAGAAGCATTAAGAAACGCGGTTGATGTAGTGGAACGTCCTCACGTCCCTTGATCCGTCCCGCGAACCGTCCCACGAACCGTCCGGCGATCCGTCCCACGATCCGCTCCAATCTAGTGCCCAACGGAAGACACCTCTGAGTTCAACACACGTATAGCTCGACGTTGATCTCGGCCTTCTTGATCCAGCAAGAGAGACGGAGAGGTAGATGAGTTCTCCGGCAGCGTGACGGCGCTCCGGAGGTTGGTGGTGATCTAATCTCAGCAGGGCTCCGCCCGAGCTCCGCAGAAACGCGATCTAGAGGAAAAATCATGGAGGTATGTGGTCGGGCTGCCGTGGAAAAAGTTGTCTCAAATCAGCCCTAATAGCTCCATATATATAGGAGGAGGGGAGGGGAGGCTTGCCTTGAGGCTCAAGGAGCCCCAAGGGCTGCGCCATCAAGGGGAGGTGGAGTCCTTCTCTTCTTTCCTACCTTTCCTCCTTTTTTTCTCTCTTCTTTTTGGTTTTTCTTTCTCTCTTGCGCAAGACAGCCTTGGGCTGACCCCACCTACTTGGTGTGCCACCCCCAAGGTCCTTGGGCCCTCCCGGGTGGGTGGTCCCCCCTCCCGGTGAAGATCCGGAACCCATTCGTCATTCCCGGTACATTACCGGTAATGCCCGAAAACCTTCCGGTAACCAAATGAAGTCATCCTATATATCAATCGTCGTTTCCAGACCATTCCAGAAACCCTCGTGACGTCCGTGATCTCATCCGAGACTCCGAATAACATTCGATAACCAACCATATAACTCAAATACGCATAAAACAACGTCGAACCTTAAGTGTGCAGACCCTGCGGGCTCGAGAACTATCTAGACATGACCCGAGTGACTCCTCGGTCAATATCCAATAGCGGGACCTGGATGCCCATATTGGATCCTACATATTCTACGAAGATCTTATCGTTTGAACCTCAGTGCCAAGGATTCATATAATCCCGTATGTCATTCCCTTTGTCCTTCGGTATGTTACTTGCCCGAGATTCGATCGTCAGTATCCGCATACCTATTTCAATCTCGTTTACCGGCAAGTCTCTTTACTCGTTCCGTAATACAAGATCCCGCAACTTACACTAAGTTACAATGCTTGCAAGGCTTGTGTGTGATGTTGTATTACCGAGTGGGCCCCGAGATACCTCTCCGTCACACAGAGTGACAAATCCCAGTCTTGATCCATACTAACTCAACGAACACCTTCGAAGATACTTGTAGAGCATCTTTATAGTCACCCAGTTATGTTGCGACGTTTGATACACATAAAGTATTCCTCCGGTGTCAGTGAGTTATATGATCTCATGGTCATAGGAACAAATACTTGACACGCAGAAAACAGTAGCAACAAAATGACACGATCAACATGCTACGTCTATTAGTTTGGGTCTAGCCCATCACATGATTCTGCTAATGATGTGATCCCGTTATAAAGTGACAACACTTGCCTATGGTCAGGAAACCTTGACCATCTTTGATCAAGGAGCTAGTTAACTAGAGGCTTACTAGGGACAGTGTTTTGTCTATGTATCCACACATGCACTGTGTTTCCAATCAATACAATTATAGCATGGATAATAAACGATTATCATGAACAAATAAATATAATAATAACTAATTTATTATTGCCTCTAGGGCATATTTCCAACAGACTCCCACTTGCACTAGAGTCAATAATCTAGTTCACATCACCATGTGATTCCAACGAATCCAACACCCATATAGTTATGGGGTCTCATCACGTCTTGATCGTGAGAGAGGTTTTAGTCAACGGTTTTGAAACTTTCAGATCCGTGTGTTCTTTACAAATCTTTATGTCATCTTATAGATGCTACTACTATGTGCTATTCAGAAATACTCCAAATATCTACTCTACTATACGAATCCGTTTCACTACTCATACTTATTCAGATTTAGTGTCAAAGCTTGCATCGACGTAACCCTTTACGACGAACTTTTTTAACCACCTCCATAATCGAGAAAAATTCCTTAGTCCGTCAGTTACTAAGGATAAATTTTGGTCGCTGCTAGTGATTCAATCATGGATCACTCTCTGTACCTCTCAACAGACTTTGAGTCAAGGCACACATCAGGTGCGGTGCCCAGCATGGCATACTTCAGATTCTACGACCAAGGCATAGAAGACGACCTTCGTCTATTCTCTTTATTCTGCCGGGTCGGGTTTTGAGTCTTACTCAAATTCACACCTCACAACGCAACCAAGAACTCCTTCTTTGCTGATCTATTTTGAACTCCTTCAAAAACTTGTCAAGGCATGCATCTTGTTGAAACTTCTATTAAGCGCTTTCGATCTATCTCCATATATCTTTGATGCTCAACGTTCAAGTAGCGCAATCCAGGTATTCCTTTGAAAAACTCCTTTCAAACAACCTTGTATGCTTTACAGAAATTCTAGATTACTTCTGATCCACAATATATCAACCACATATACTTATCAGAAATTCTATAGTGCTCCCACTCACTTCTTTGGAAATACAAGTTTCTCATAAACCTTGTACAAACCCAAAATCTTTGATCATCTCATCAAAGTGTATATTCCAACTCTGAGATGCTTGCACCAGTCCATTGAAGGATCGCTGGAGCTTGCATACTTGCTAGTATCTTTAGGATCGACAAAACCTCCTGGTTGTATCACATACAATGTTTGCTCAAGGAAATCGTCGAGGAAATAATGTTTTGACATCCTATGTGCAATATTTCATAAATAATGCAGCAACTACTAACATAATTCTAACAGACTTTTAGCATCGCTACGAGTGAGAAAGTCTCATCATAGTCAACTGTTTGATCTTGTCGGAAACATCTTTGCGACAAGTCGAGCTTTTCTTAATAGTGACTTATCACCATCATCGTCTGTCTTCCTTTTAAAGATCTATCTTTACTCAATAGTCCTATGACCATCAAGTAGTTCTTCCAAAGTCTACACTTTGTTTTCATACATGGATCCTCTCTCGGATTTCATGGCTTCCAGCCATTTGTCGTAATCCGGGCCCACCATTGCTTTCTCCATAACTCGTAGGTTCACTGTTGCTCAACAACATGACCTCCAAGACAGGGTTACCGTACCACTCTGTAGTAGTACGCGACCTTGTCGACCTACGAGGTTTGTAGTAACTTGATCCAAAGCTCAATGATCACCATCATCAGCTTCCACTTCAATTGGTGTAGGCGCCACAGGAACAACTTCCTGGGCCCTGCTACACACTAGTCGAAGTGATGGTTCAATAACCTCATCAAGTTCTATCACCCTCCCACTCAATTCTTTCGAGAGGAACCTTTCCTTGAGAAAGGATCCGTTTCTAGAAACAAACACTTTGCTTTCGAATCTGAGATAGGAGATGTACCCAACTGTTTTGGATATCCTATGAAGATGCATTTATCCGCTTTGGGTTCGATCTTATCAGACTGAAACTTTTTCACATAAGTGTCGAAGCCCCAAACTTTCAAGAAACGACAGTTTAGATTTCTCTAAACCTCAGTCTATATTGTGTCATCTCAACGGAAATACGCGGTGCCCTATTTAAAGTGAATGCGGTTGTCTCTAATGCATAACCCATAAACGATAGTGGTAATTCGATGAGAGACATCATAGCATGCACCATACCAAATAGTGCGTGGCTATGACGTTCAGACACATCATCACACTATGATGTTCCAGGTGGCATGAACTGCGAAACAATTTCCACATTGTCTTAACTGCGTACCAAAACTCGTAACTCAGATATTCATTCCTATGATCATATCGTAGACAGTTTATCCTCTTGTTACGACGAACTTCACTCCTGAAACAGAATTGAACCTTTCAATATTTCAGACTTGTGATTCATTAAGTAAATACTCTTGTATCTGCTCAAATCGTCATTGAAGTAAGAACATAATGATATCCACTGCGTGCCTCAGCACCCATTGGACTGCATACATCAAAATGTATCACTTCCAACAAGTTACTATCTTGTTTCATCTCAATGAAAACAAGGCCTTGCTCATGTGGTATGATTTGCATGTCACTAGTGATTCAAAATCAAGTGAGTATAAAGATCCATCAGCATGGAGCCTCTTCATGCAATTTATACCAACATGACTCAAGCGGCAGTGCCACAAGTAAGTGGTACTATCATCATTACCTCATATCTTTTGGCACCAATATCATGAACATGTGTAACACTACGATCGAGATTCAATAAACCATTGAAGGTGATTATTCAAGCAAATAGAGTAACCATTATTCTCTTTAAATGAATAATAGTATTGCAATAAACATGATCCAATCATGTTCATGCTTAACGCAAGCACCAAATAACAATTATTTAGGTTTAACACCAATCCCGATAGTAGAGGGAGTGTGCGACATTTGATCATATCAACCTTGGAAACACTTCCAACACGTATCGCCACCTCGCCTTTAGCTAGTCTCCGTTTATGTCGTAGCTTTCATTTCGTGTTACTAATCACTTAGCAACCGAACCGGTATCCAATACCCTCGTGCTACTAGGAGTACTAGTAAAGTACACATCAACATCATGTATATCAAATATACTTCTTTTGACTTTTGCCAGCCTTCTTATCTACCAAGTATCTAGAGTTGCTCCGCCTCAGTGACCGTTCCCCTCATAATAGAAGCACTTAGTCCCGAGCTTGGGTTTAATCTGGGGTCTCTTCATTAGTGCAGCAACTGCTTTGCCGTTTCTCGAAGTATCCCTTCTAGCCCTTGCCTTTATCGAAACTTAGTGGTTTTACTAACCATCAACTATTGATGCTCCTTCTTGATTTCTACTTTCGCAGTGTCAAACATCGCGAATCGCTCAAGGATCATTGTATCTATCCTTGATATTTTATAGTTCATCACGAAGCTCTCATAGCTTGGTGGCAGTGACTTTGGAGAACCATCACTATCTTATCTCGAAGATCAACTCCCACTTGATTCAAGCGATTGTCGTACTCAGATAATTTGAGCACACGCTCAATGATCGAGCTTTTCTCCTCTACTTCATGGACAAAGAATCTTGTCGGAGGTCCCATACCTCTTAACAAGGGCACAAGCATGAAATCACAATTTCATCTCTTTAGAACATCTCTTATGTTCCGTGACGTTTCAAAACGTCTTCGGCGCCTTGCTTCTAAGCCATTAAGTATTTTGTACTGAACTATCGTGTAGTCATCAGAAACGTGTATGTCGGATGTTCATAACATCTACAGACGACGCTCGAGGTGCAGCACACCGAGTAGTGCATTAAGGACATAAGCCTTCTGCGCAGCAACGAGGACAATCCTCGGCTTTACAGACTCAGTCTGCAAAGTTTGCTACTATCAACTTTCAACTAAATTTTCTCTAGGAACATATAAAAACAGTAGAGCTATAGCGCAAGCTACATCGAAATTCGCAAAGACCATTAGACTATCTTCATGACAATTAGTTCAATTAATCATATTACTTAAGAACTCCCACTCAAAAAGTACATCTCTCTAGTCATTTGAGTGGTACATGATCCAAATCCACTATCTCAAGTCCGATCATCACGTGAGTCGAGAATAGTTTCAGTGGTAAGCATCTCTATGCTAATCATATCAACTATACGACTCATGCTCGACCTTTCGGTCTCATGTGTTCTGAGGCCATGTCTGCACATGCTAGGCTCGTCAAGCTTAACCCGAGTGTTCCGCGTGTGCAACTGTTTTGCACTCGTTGTATGTGAACGTTGAGTCTATCACATCCGATCATCACGTGGTGTCTCGAAACGAAGAACTGTCGCAACGGTGCACAGTCGGGGAGAACACAATTTCGTCTTGAAATTTTAGTGAGAGATCACCTCATAATGCTACCGTCGTTCTAAGCAAGATAAGGTGCATAAAGGATTAACATCACATGCAATTCATAAGTGACATGATATGGCCATCATCATGTGCTTCTTGATCTCCATCACCAAAGCACCGGCACGATCTTCTTGTCACCGGCGTCACACCATGATATCCATCATCATGATCTCCATCAACGTGTCGCCATCGGGGTTGTCGTGCTACTCATGCTATTACTACTAAAGCTATGTCCTAGCAATATAGTAAACGCATCTACAAGCACAAACGTTAGTTTAAAGACAACCCTATGGCTCCTGCCGGTTGCCGTACCATCGACGTGCAAGTCGATATTAAGTATTACAACATGATCATCTCATACATCCAATATATCACATCACATCGTTGGCCATATCACATCACAAGCATACCCTACAAAAACAAGTTAGACGTCCTCTAATTGTTGTTGCATGTTTTACATGGTGACCATGGGTATCTAGTAGGATCGCATCTTACTTACGCAAACAACACAACGGAGATATATGAATTGCTATTTAACCTCATCCAAGGACCTCCTCGGTCAAATCCGATTCAACTAAAGTTGGAGAAACCGACACTCGCCGGTCATCTTTGAGCAACGGAGCTACTCGTAGCGATGAAACTAGTCTCTCGTAAGCGTACGAGTAATGTCGGTCCGAGCCGCTTCGATCCAACAATACCGTGGAATCAAGAAAAGACTAAGGAGGGCAGCAAAATGCACATCACCGCCCACAAAAACTTTTGTGTTCTACTCGAGAAGACATCTACACATGAACCTAGCTCATGATGCCACTGTTGGGGAACGTCGCATGGGAAACAAAAAATTTCCTACGCGCACGAAGACCTTTCATGGTGATGTCCATCTACGAGAGGGGATTTCCGATCTACGTACCCTTGTAGATCGCACAGCAGAAGCGTTAAGAAACGCGGTTGATGTAGTGGAACATCCTCACGTCCCTCGATCCGCCCCGCGAACCGTCCCACGAACCATCCCACGGTCCGTCCCACGATCCGCTCCGATCTAGTGCCGAACGGACGGCACCTCCGCGTTCAGCACATGTACAGCTCGACGATGATCTCGGCCTTCTTGATCCAGCAAGAGAGACGGAGAGGTAGATGAGTTCTCCGGCAGCGTGACGGCGCTCCGGAGGTTGGTGGTGATCTAATCTCAGCAGGGCTCCGCCCGAGCTCCGCAGAAACGCGATCTAGAGGAAAAACCGTGGAGGTATGTGGTCGGGCTGCCGTGGCAAAAGTTGTCTCAAATCAGCCCTAATAGCTCCATATATTTGGAGGAGGGGAGGGGAGGCTTGCCTTGAGGCTCAAGGAGCCCCAAGGGCTGCGCCATCAAGGGGAGGAGGAGTCCTCCTCCAATCCTAGTCCAACTAGGATTGGAAGGTGGAGTCCTCTTCTTTCCCACCTTTCCTCCTTTTGTTTCTCTCTTCTTTTTGGTTTTTCTTTCTCTCTTGCACAAGGCAGCCTTGGGCTGACCCCCACCTACTTGGTGCGCCACCCCCAAGGTCCTTGGGCCCTCCCGGGTGGGTGGTCCCCCCTCCCGGTGAAGATCCGAAACCCATTCGTCATTCCCGGTACATTACCGGTAATGCCCGAAAACCTTCCGGTAACCAAATGAAGTCATCCTATATATCAATCTTCGTTTCCGGACCATTCCGGAAACCCTCGTGACGTCCGTGATCTCATCCGGGACTCCGAACAACATTCGGTAACCAACCATATAACTCAAATGCGCATAAAACAACGTCGAACCTTAAGTGTGCACACCCTGCGGGCTCGAGAACTATGTAGACATGACCCGAGTGACTCCTCGGTCAATATCCAATAACGGGACCTGGATGCCCATATTGGATCCTACATATTCTATGACGATCTTATCGTTTGAACCTCAGTGCCAAGGATTCATATAATCCTGTATGTCATTCCCTTTGTCCTTCGGTATGTTACTTGCCCGAGATTCGACCGTCAGTATCCGTATACCTATTTCAATCTCGTTTACCGGCAAGTCTCTTTACTCGTTCTGTAGTACAAGATCCCGCAACTTACACTAAGTCACAATGCTTGCAAGGCTTGTGTGTGATGTTGTATTACCGAGTGGGCCTCGAGATACCTCTCCGTCACACGGAGTGACAAATCCCAGTCTCGATCCATACTAACTCAACGAACACCTTCGGAGATACCTGTAGAGCATCTTTATAGTCACCCAGTTACGTTGCGACGTTTGATACACACAAAGCATTCCTCCGGTGTCAGTGAGTTATATGATCTCATGGTCATAGTAACAAATACTTGACACGCAGAAAACAGTAGCAACAAAATTACACTATCAACATGCTACGTCTATTAGTTTGGGTCTAGCCCATCACATGATTCTCCTAATGATGTGATTCCGTTATCAAGTGACAACACTTGCCTATGGTCAGGAAACCTTGACCATCTTTGATCAACGAGCTAGTCAACTAGAGGCTTACTAGGGACATTGTTTTGTCTATGTATCCACACATGCACTCTGTTTCCAATCAATACAATTATAGCATGGATAATAAACGATTATCATGAACAAATAAATATAATAATAACTAATTTATTATTGCCTCTAGGGCATATTTCCAACAGTGTTTGCAAAACAAGATATGGACATGCAGGCATCATGATCATAGTTAGAACATCAATATCATCATATAATCTCTTAAGCTAAAGTGATAATTCCTTCACAAAGTAAAGTAAGGATCAAGAACCTTATTGAGAATTAACCACCAATAGCATTTAGTCATTGAAGCAATTGCAATTTATCATAACATCGGAAAGAGTCAAATAAGAGCTTGTAAAGCAAATCCACATACTCAATCATCCTTTTGTCTTCTACAATTGCTACAACTCACGTGGTACTCATGAGATCAAAGTTTCAGCTGAACATAGAGAAAGATAGGGGCTTATAGTTTTGCCTCCCAACTACTTACCTCAAGGGTAATGTCAACAATAATAATTCATGAATACTTACTTCCAAGTTCACATATGAATATAGATCTTTCCTAGCATATGACGTTAGCCAAGATAAAGGCGAAACAAGGAATTGGTGTCGATCACCATGACTCTTTCAAGGACAAAAAGTAAAGGTACAAGATAGGCCCTTCGCAGAGGGAAGCAGAGGTTGTCATGCGCTTTTGAGGTTTGGATGTGTGTCCTCTTAGTGTGAAGGAACGTCACTTTATATTGCCTCCTGTGATAAAGAAAATTATTATGCAGTCTGTCGCTTTTATGTCTTCCTCATCACAGGTTCGTACAAAGATTATTTTCCACACACTAATAGATCATACATATTTAGGGAGAAATTTTTATTGCTTGCACCGATGACAACTTACTCTAGGGATCTTATTCAATCCATAGGTAGGTATGGTGGACTCTCATGGCAAAACTGGGTTGAAGGTTTATGGACGCACAAGTAGTATCTCTACTTAGTGCGGAAGTAATGGGTGATATGAGGTGGAAGCAATCATCACATGCTCAGGGATCTCTAGTCATATCATCATTGTTCGGAACCTAGCAAACATTATTCATTATGTTGTATTCCTTGTCCAACATCTAATTCTAAGCATGTAATAGTTTAGTGAGTTTTACAATCATAGATGGTGTCAAAGATGACATATTTATATGTGAACCTCTCCTTCTTTATCACTTCCTATTAATCGCAACAATGACCAAGGTCTACGTTTGTCCACCCACAACAAGTTTCAATCAACATTCTTTTTATATGTGAAGCCATCACTTCCCCTAAGATCATTACATGATCTTTCATGCTTTTGTTCTTTCATCATTCTTTTCTTTCAGATCATGGCATGAGGCAGTGCCCTTAACTAAAACACTCTTTATTATATGACTCACGAACTCGAATACATCGGGGGTGACGCAAAGCAAAACTCAAGCCTAAAACGCTAAGAACTTTATTCTACTAGAGGAAGATAAAAACAAAAAGGATCGAACTAAGAAAAGGTAAAGGCAAAAGATGTGATGGTGATACGATACCGGGGCAACTCCCCCAAGCTTGGCACAAGCCAAGGGGATTGCCCATACTCGTGCTTAGTTGTCTTCCTGTGGAGGTGAAGGTGGTGGATATGTTTTGTCCTTTGATTCCAAGAGGGCCATTAATCTTTGATTTATACCTTGGAGCTCTGTGATATGTTTCTCCAGCAAAATAACTTCACACGTGAGATAAGTATTACGAACACGAGTTATTTCACATAACCTCAAGAGCTCGATCAAGGATGGAGTTAAAAGGTGGAGGTAAGGTTGAAGAAAATCCTCTTCCTCAGCTTCTTCCTTGTTGAGCACAGATTGCCCTTCGTCCAACGCATGATTCTTCTCCTTACATTTGCCCTTAGTTTCTTTAGGTAGCCTTTCCTTGGCCTCCATGACCTCCATTCTTTTCAGATCAGCATTTACTTCTTCATAGACTTGAGGGAGATCGTTCTCCCCTACAGATTCCTGAGACGACATCTTGCTCTAAATCTGCGGCAGAAAACAGGCTCGACACGAAAACAGAGGAAAATTGCGTGATACGAGGGTCAAACCTTTCGGGAGAATATATAATGATTTTTTTTCGACCAGAAGGAGTACTCCGCAAGAAAACGGAGTCCGGGAGGCACACGAGGTGGTCACAAGCCCCCCAGGCGCGGCCAGCGGGTGACCCGCGCCTCGCAGGCTTGTCGCCTCCTCGTGCGCTTTCCGGACTACTTTAATTTTTTCTATTTTTCCAAAAATTCCAAAACAGAGAAAAATTCCTACTGGAAAAGTTTTGGAGTCTGTTTACTTACCGAATCACATACCTCTTCGTTTTCGGAGTCTGAAACAGGCTGATAAATATCCCTTATGTACTCCTCCGGAGTTATGGAATTGATAATATTGCTTTCAACATTTATGGGAGTACCTGAGATATAATGCTTGATTCTTTGCCCATTTACCACTCTCGGAAAATTACCTTCCGTGTTGTTGATCTTGATGGCACCGGAACGATATACTTCCTCAACAATGTAGGGACCTTCCCATTTAGAGAGAAGCTTGCGTGCAAAAAATCTTAAACGAGAATTATATAGCAAGACATAATCACCTACATTGAACTCGCGTTTTTGTATCCTTTTATCATGCCACCTCTTAACCTTTTCTTTGAACAACTTGGCATTTTCATATGCGTGAGCTCTCCATTCATCAAGTGAGCTAATATCAAATAACCTCTTCTCACGAGCAAGTTTGAAATCAAAGTTGAGCTCTTTGATTGCCCAATAAGCCTTGTGCTCTAGCTCAAGAGGTAAATGACTTGTCTTGCCGTAAACCATTTTTTACGGAGACATGCCCATGGGATTCTTATAAGCAGTTCTATAAGCCCAGAGTGCATCATCGAGTTTCTTAGACCAATTCTTTCTAGACCTATTGACAGTCTTTTGCAGAATTAGTTTAATCTCTCTATTACTTAGCTCTACTTGACCACTGGACTAAGGATGATAGGGAGATGCAATTCTATGGTTGACATCATACTTAGCAAGCGTTTTACGGAAAGCACCATGAATGAAATGTGAACCACCATCAGTCATTAGATATCTAGGGACTCCAAATCTAGGGAAAATAACTTCTTTAAGCATCCTGATATAGGTGTTGTGATCAGCACTACTAGTTGGGATAGCTTCTACCCACTTAGTAACGTAATCAGCAACAACTAGGATATGAGTATACCCGTTGGATTTTGGAAAAGGTCCCATATAATCAAAGCCCCAAACATCAAATGGTTCAATGACAAGTGAATAATTCATAGGCATTTCCTGACGTTTACTGATATTACCTATTCTTTGACATTCGTCACAAGACAAGACAAACTTATGTGCATCCTTGAAGAGAGTGGGCCAATAGAAACCTCATTGCAATACCTTGTGTGCAGTTCTATCACCAGCATGGTGTCCTCTGTAAGCCTCGGAGTGACACTTTTGTAGGATCTGTCCCTGTTCATGTTCAGGTACACAACGTCTAATAACACCATCCACTCCTTCCTTATAAAGGTGGGGATCATCCCAAAAGTAATGTCTCAAATCAAAGAAGAATTTCTTCTTTTTCTGGTATGTGAAACTAGGTGGTATGTATTCGGCAACGATATAGTTTGCATAATCAGCATACCACGGTGTACTACATGAAGCATTGATGACATTCAATTGCTCATTAGGAAAGCTATCAACAATAGGTTGTGGGTCATCAAGAACATTCTCCAACCAAGACAAGTTATCTTCTACTGGGTTCTCAGCACCCTTCCTATCGACAACATGCAAATCAAATTCTTGTAGCAAGAGAACCCATCTCATAAGTCTAGGTTTAGCGTCTTTCTTTTCCGTGAGGTACTTAATAGCAGCATGATCAGTGTGAATAATAACCTTGGAGTCTACAATGTAAGATCTGAACTTTTCACATGCAAACACAACTGCTAAAAATTCCTTTTCCATAGTAGCATAGTTTCTTTGGGCACGGTCTAGAGTTTTACTATCATAGTGAATAACATTCAACTTCTTATCAACTCTTTGTCCTAGAACAGTGATACGTCTCCAACGTATCTATAATTTTTGATGGTTCCATGCTATTATCTTGTCAAACTTTGGATGTTTCGTACGCCTTTTATATCTTTTTTGGGACTAACTTATTAACTCAGTGCCAAGCGCCAGTTCCTATTTTTTCCGTGTTTTTTACCCTTTTCAAAGGAGGATTTTAAACGGTGTCCAAACGGAATAAAACTTCCAAAAAGATTTTTTCCGGAACAGAAGATACGCACGAGACTTGAGAACCAAGGCAGGGGCCACCAGGGGACCCCACAAGCTTCCGAGGCGTGGCCAGGGGGGGCGCCTAGCAGGCTTGTGGGCCCCGTGTGGCTCGTCTGCCCTACCTATTCCGCCTATAAATTCAGAAAAATTCCAAAACTGCCGAAGATATCCATGAAAATACTTTTCCGCCGCCGCAAGCTTCTGTCTCTGCAAGATCACATCTGGGGCACGTTCTGATGCCCTGCCGAAGGGGGAATCGGATACGGAGGGCTTCTTCATCAACACCATGACCTCTCCGATGATGCGTGAGTAGTTCACCATAGACCTTCGGGTCCATAGCTAGTAGCTAGATGGCCTCTTCTCTCTCTTGGATCTTCAATACAAAGTTCTCCATGATCTTCATGGAGATCTATCCGATGTAATCTTCTTTTGCGGTGTGTTTGTCGAGATCCGATGAATTGTGGATTTATGATCAGATTATCTATGAATCTTATTTGAGTTTCTTCTGATCTCTTATATGCATGATTTCATATCCTTGTAATTCTCTTCGAGTTGTGGGTTTTGTTTGGCCAACTTGATCTATGATTCTTGCAATGGGAGAAGTGCTTGGTTTTGGGTTCATACTGTGCGGTGACCTCACCCAGTGACATAAGGGGTAGCGCGGCACGCATCATGTTGTTGCCATCAAGGGTAAAAAGATGGGGTTTTCATCATTGGTTTGAGTTTATCCCTCTACATCATGTCATCTTGCTTAAAGCGTTACTCTGTCCGTCATGAACTCAATACACTAGATGCATGCTGGATAGCGGTCGATGTGTGGAGTAATAGTAGTAGATGCAGAAAGTATCGGTCTACTTGTCTCGGACGTGATGCCTATATGTATGATCATTACCTTAGATATCGTCATGACTTTGCGTGGTTCTATCAATTGCTCGACAGTAATTTGTTCACCCACCGTATTGTTTTCTATTTTGAGGGAAGCCTCTAGTGAACACTATGGCTCCCGGGTCTACTTCACACCATATTTTCAGCCTTACAATTTTACTTCGTTGCACTTTCCGCCTTCAGATCTCACTTTGCAATCAATCTTGAAGGGATTGACAACCCCTTTCTAGCGTTGGGTGCAAGCTCTTTTGTGTTTGCGCACGTACTCTGGACTTGGCGTGATTCGCCTACTGGATTGATACCTTGGTTCTCAAACTGAGGGAAATACTTACTGCTCATGTGCTGCATCGCCCTTTCCTCTTCAAGGGAAAAACCAACGCAAGCTCAAGAGGCAACAGAAGGATTTCTGTAGCCGTAGCAGAAGAATTTATGGCGCCGTTGCCGGGGAATTTCTGGCGCCGTTGCCGGGGAGGATCAAGTCAAGAACTCATCCAAGTAAGTGTCGCAAACTCATCTCTTGCATTTACTTTTTTGCCTCTCATTTTCCTCTCCCCCACTTCTGAAAAACAAAAATTTACAAAAATATTTTCCCTTTTCTCCGTTTGCCTTTTTCGTTCGCCCTTTTCTCTCGCTTGCTTTCTGTTTGCTTGTGTGCTTGCTTGCTTGCTGAAGTCACCATGACTGAAAACACCAAACTTTGTGACTTCTCGAATACTAAAAATAATGATTTTATTAGTACTTCGATTGCTCCCGCCACTAGTGCAGAATCATACGAAATCAATGTTGCTTTGCTGAATCTTGTTATGAAAGAGCAATTCTCCGGCCTTCCTAGTGAAGATGCCGCATCCCATCTTAATACCTTCTCATTGCGAGATCGAGCAAAAACTTGCTTTTCGTCTTTGCCCAAAAATAGTATTGATTCTTAGAACAAGTGCAAAGATGCTTATATATCCAAGTATTTTCCGTCGGCTAAGATTATCTCTCTCCGTAATGATATCATGAATTTTAAGCAACTTGATCATGAACATGTTGCACAATCTTGGGAGAGAATGAAATTGATGATTAGAAATTGTCCCGCTCATGGCTTGAGTCTTTGGATGATTATACAAATGTTCTACGCTGGCTTGAGTTTTGCTTCTAGAAATATCTTGGACTCCACCTCAGGTGGAACGTTCACGGAATAATTTTGGTTCCTAGTAGAAGTGCTCCTTTAGATCCTAATGGCATGCCCTTGTCTTCCTTGAATGAGAGTAGCAACGCTAGCTTGGACGTTAATTTTGTTGCTAGGAATAATTTTGGCAACAACAATGCTTTTAGAGGAAACTATGTTCCTAGGCCTTTTCCTAGTAACCCCTCTAATAACTTTGGAAACTCCTACAACAATACTCATGGAAATTACAATAGATTACCCTCTGATCTAGAGAGTAATATCAAAGAGTTAATCAACTCGCAAAAGATTTTCAATGCGTCCATAGAGAAAAAACTACTCAAAATTGATGATTTGGCTAGGAGCGTTGATAGAATGTCTAGTGATATTGATACTTCAAAAGTTAGATGTGCTCCTCCCAAGATCAATATGGATGAAACTTTGAAAGCTATGCGTGCTTCCATGAGTGAGAGCAAAGAAAGAACCGCCCAAATTCGTGCTAGACATGAATGGCTTAAAAAGGCGTGTTCTCGTGATAAGAATCATGAAGATCTTAAAGTGCTTGGTGTGACTCCCATTGAATCTTTGTTTTCTTGTGTCAAACCTAATGATGATGGGGCTGGATATGAATCCACTTTGGTTGAAAAACGCCCCCAATGATTCGGAGTCCATCTATCTTGATGCTAAAAGCATTGAAAGTGGAGTAGAAGATATTAAAACCTTGAGTGGTAATGAAACTACTACTTTGGATTTCAAGGAATTCAATTATGATAGTTGCTCCTTGATTGAATGCATTTCCTTGATGCAATCCATGTTAAACTCTCCACACGCTTATAGCCAAAACAAGGCCTTTACCGATCATATCGTCGATGCTATGATAAAATCTCTTGAAGAGAAACTTGAATTGGAAGTTTCTATCCCTATAAAGCTTCATGATAAGTGGGAACCTACTATCAAAATCAAAATAAAAACTATGAATGCAATGCTTTGTGTGATTTGGGTGCTAGTGTTTTCGCGATTCCAAAGTCTTTATGTGATGTTCTGGGTTTTAATAAGATTGAGGAGTGTTCTCTTAATTTGCATCTTGCGGATTCTACTATCAAGAAACCCATGGGAAGGATCAATGATGTTCTTATTATTTCAAATAGGAACTGTGTACCTGTGGATTTCATGGTGCTTGACATTGATTGCAATCCTACATGCCCTATCATTCTTGGTAGACCTTTCCTAAGGACTATCGGTGCTATCATCGATAGGAAGGAAGGGAATATTAGATTTCAATTTTCTTTAAAGAAGGGCATGGAGCATTTTCCTAGAAAGAAAATAAGATTGCCTTATGAATCTATGATGAGGGCTACTTATGGTTTGTGCACCAAAGACGACGATACGTGATTCTATCGCCTTATGCCTAGCTAAGGGTGTTAAACAATAGCGCTTGTTGGGAGGCAACCCAATAAATTTATATTTTTCTTTCTGTTTTGTTGCGTCCACACCATCATAATTCTGTTATGTTTGTGTCTTTTGTGTTTCTTTTTGTGTTTGAACCAAGCAAAACCTTTATGACTAGTCTTGGTGATGGTTGTTTGATCCTGCTGGAAAAACACAGAAACTTTTCGCTCACGAGATTATTTTTTATTTTTATTCAGAAAGAAATTTTGAGTTGATTATTTTTGCTGCTGCATGATATGCCTTTTTCCCAGGCAGTCATAATTGTTCAGAATTTTTGAGGTACTAGAAGTATACGAAGTATACAGATTTCTACAGACTGGTCTGTTTTTGACAGATTCTGTTTTTGTTGTGTTGGTTGCTTGTTTTGATAAACTATGGATAGTATCGGGGGGTACTAGCCATGGAAAAGTGAGAATACAGTAATCTAACACCAATATAAATAGAAATCGAGATTGCTACAGTACCTAAAGAGGTGGTAGTTTGTTTTCTTGTGCTAATGATATCACGAGTTTCTGTTTAAGTTTTCTGTTGTGAAGTTTTCAAGTTTTGGGTGATGTTGTCATGGACAAAGGGATAAAGAGTGGAAAGAGCTCAAGCTTGGGGATGCCCAAGTCATCCCAAGCCAAATTCAAGGACAACAAAAAGCCTAAGCTTGGGGATGCCCCGGGAAGGCATCCCCTCTTTCGTCTTCAATCCATCGGTAACATTACTTGGAGCTATACTTTTATTCACCACATGATATGTGTTTTGCTTGGAGCGTCTTGTATCGTAGGAGTCTTTTCTTTTTGTTGTGTCACAATCATCCTTGCTTCACACCTTTTAAGGGATACATGCACTCATCGTGAATTTGCTAGAATGCTCATCGTGCTTCACTTATATCTTTTGAGCTAGATAATTTTGCTCTATGTGCTTCACTTAGATCTTTTAGAGCGCGGCGGTGCGTGACTTGGTAGTTGGCTTATGCTACGAAAGTAGTCCCAAAGGTGATAGGTACCCAAAGAGGATACAAAAAACTTCCATCTTCATGTGCATTGAGTAGAAAAGAAGTCTGATTCCTCTCAATTAGTTTTGAGACGTGGATTTTGTAATATTAAGATTTATGTTAGTAGGGTGTTGTGAATCTAGAAATACTTGTGTTGAAGTTAGTGATTCCCGTAACATGCACGTATGGTGAACCGCTATGTTAGGAAGTCGGGGCATAATTGATCTATTGATTGTCATCCTTTGTGTTGCGGTCGGGATCGCGCGATGGTTTACACCTACCAACCCTTCCCCTAGGAGTATGCGTTTAGCACTTTGTTTCGATTACTAATAAAAACTTTTGCAACAAGTATGTGAGTTCTTCAAGACTAATGTGATTCCATGGTATAGATGCACTTTCACCTTCCACCATTGCTAGCCTCTCTAGTGCCGCGCAATTTTCGCTGGTGCACAAACCCACCATATGCCTTCCTCAAAACAGCCACCATACCTACCTACTATGGCATTTTCATAGCCATTCCGAGATATATTGCCATGCAACTCCCACCGTTCCATCTCATGACTTGTGCCGTCACTCTCATATTTCCATTGCATGACCGTAAGATAGCTAGCGAGATGTTTCAACGTCATACGCCAAGCTAGATCGTTGCACATCCCGGTACACTGCCGGAGGCATTTCCTTTAGAGTCATCATCGTTCTGAGCTTTGAGCTGTGAGTAAATAAAAGTGTGATGATCGTCATTATTAGAGCATTGTCCCATGTGAGGAAAAAAAGAGGCCAAAGTTGCCAACAATAAAAAAAAAGAGAAAAAGAGGCCAAAGAGCCCAAATTAAAAAAGAGAGAAAAGTGAGAAGGGACAATGCTACTATCTTTTTCCACACTTGTGCTTCATAATAGCACCATGTTCTTCATGATTGAGAGCCTCTCGTTTCGTCACCACCATATACTAGTGGGAATCTTTAGTATATAACTTGGCGTGTATATTCCAATGATGGGCTTCCTCAAAATTTCCCTAGGTCTTCGTGAGCAAGCAAGTTGGATGCACACCCACTAGTTCTCCTTTTGAGCTTTCACATACTTATAGCTCTAGTGCATCCTTTGTATGACAATCCCTACTCATTCGCATTGATATCTATTGATGGGCATCTCCATATCCCTTTAATACGCCGAGTCAATGTGACCATCTCCTCCTTTTTGTCTCACAACCACCACCACACTCTATTCCACCTATAGTGCTATATCCATGGCTCACACTCATGTATTGCGTGAGAGTTGAAAAAGGTTTGCGAAAGTAAGAGTGCGAAAACAATTACATGGCCAATACCGAGGTTGTGCATGATTTAAATTAGTTGTGTGGGGATGATGGAGCATAGCCAGACTATATGATTTTGTAGGGATAACTTTCTTTGGCCTTGTTATTTCGAAAGTTCATGATTACCTTGCTAGTTTGCTTAAGGTATTATTGTTTTCATGTAAATAGCAAACTATTGTTTTGAATCTTACGGATCTGAACATTCATGTCACATGAAAGAAGTTACAAAGGACAAATATGCTACGTAGCATTCCACATCAAAAATTCAGTCTTTATCACTTCCCTACTCGAGGACGAGCAGGAGTTAAGCTTGGGGATGCTTGATACGTCTCCAACATATCTATAATTTTTTATGGTTCCATGCTATTATCTTGTCAAACTTTGGATATTTTGTATGCCTTTTATATCTTTTTTGGGACTAACTTATTAACTCAGTGCCAAGTGCCAGTTCTTGTTTTTTCCGTGTTTTTCACCCTTTTCAGAGGAGGATTTTAAACGGTGTCCAAACGGAATAAATCTTCCGAAAAGATTTTTTTTCCGGTACAGAAGATACGCACGAGACTTGAGAACCAAGGCAGGGGCCACCAGGGGACCCCACAAGCCCCCTAGGCGCGGCCAGGGGGCCCGTGCCTAGCAGGCTTGTGGGCCCCCTATGGCTCGTCTGCCCTACCTCTTCCGGCTATAAATTCAGAAAAATTCCAAAACTGCCGAATAGATCCACGAAAATACTTTTCCGCCGCCGCAAGCTTCTGTCTCCGCAAGATCCCATCTGGGGCACGTTCTGGTGCCCTGCCGGAGGGGGGATTCGGATACAAGGGCTTCTTCATCAACACCATGACCTCTCCGATGATGCGTGAGTAGTTCACCATAGACCTTCGGGTCCATAGCTAGTAGCTAGATGGCTTCTTCTCTCTCTTGGATCTTCAATACAAAGTTCTACATGATCTTCATGGAGATCTATTCGATGCAATCTTCTTTTGCAGTGTGTTTGTCGAGATCTGATGAATTGTGGATTTATGATCAGATTATCTATGGATCTTATTTGAGTTTCTTCTGATCTCTTATATGCATGATTTCATATCCTTGTAATTCTCTTCGAGTTGTGGGTTTTGTTTGGCCAACTTGATCTATGATTCTTGCAATGGGAGAAGTGCTTGGTTTTGGGTTCATATTGTGCGGTGACCTCACCCAGTGACAGAAGGGGTAGCGAGGCACGCATCGTGTTGTTGCCATCAAGGGTAAAAAGATGGGGTTTTCATCATTGGTTTGAGTTTATCCCTCTTCATCATGTCATCTTGCTTAAAGCGTTACTCTGTTCGTCATAAACTCAATACACTAGATGCATGCTGGATAGCGGTCGATGTGTGGAGTAATAGTAGTAGATGCAGAAAGTATCGGTCTACTTGTCTCGGACGTGATGCCTATATGTATGATCATTGCCTTAGATATCGGCATGACTTTGCGCGGTTCTACCAATTGTTCGATGGTAATTTGTTCACCCACCGCATTATTTGCTATTTTGAGAGAAGCCTCTAGTGAACACTATGGCCCCCGGATCTACTTCACACCATATTTTCAGCCTTACAATTTTACTTCATTGCACTTTCAGCCTTCATATCTCACTTTGCAATCAATCTTGAAGGGATTTACAACCCCTTTATAGCGTTGGGTGCAAGCTCTTTTGTGTTTGCGCATGTACTCTGGACTTGGCGCGATTCTCCTACTGGATTGATACCTTGGTTCTCAAACTGAGGGAAATACTTACTGCTCCTGTGCTGCATCGCCCTTTCCTCTTCAAGGGAAAAACCAACGCAAGCTCAAGAGGCAACAGAAGGATTTCTGTAGCCATAGCAAACAGCACCAACAGCATAATCACTAGCATCACACATGATTTCAAAAGGTAAGTTCCAATCAGCTGGTTGAACAATAGGCGCAGTTATCAAGCCTTTTTAAGTATTTCGAAGGCTTCCTCACAATCATCGTCAAAAACAAAAGGAATATCCTTTTGCAAGATATTGGTAAGAGGCCTAGAAATCTAAGAGAAGTCCTTAATAAACCTTCTATAGAAACCAGCATGACCAAGGAAACTTCTTATACCTTTGATATCTGTAGGGCATGGCATTTTCTCGATCGCATCAACCTTAGCCTTATCGACTTCAATACCTCTTTCAGAAATTTTATGTCCTAAGACGATGCCTTCATTAACCATAAAGTGGCACTTCTCCCAATTCAATACAAGGTTGGTGTCTTTACATCTCTGCAAAACTCGATCAAGGTTGCTGAGGCAATCATCAAAAGAAGACCCGTAAACAAAGAAGTCATCCATGAAAACCTCAACAATCTTTTCACAAAAGTCAGAGAATATAGCCATCATACATCTTTGAAAGGTAGCAGGTGCATTACATAAGCCAAAAGGCATACGTTTGTAAGCAAAGGTACCAAAAGGGCAGGTGAAAGTGGTTTTCTCCTGATCAGATTGTGCAACAGGTATTTGGGAGAAACCAGAATAACCATCTAGAAATCAGAAGTGTGTGTCTTTAGACAGTCTTTCTAGCATTTGGTCGATAAAAGGCAAAGGGCAATGATCTTTCCTAGTGGCTTTATTCAATTTCCTAAAATCGATCACCATCCTATAGCCAGTAATAATCATGTGTGGGATCAATTCATCCTTATCATTAGGGACAACGGTTATACCTCCCTTCTTAGGGACGCAATGCACCGGACTTACCCAATCACTATGAGCAAGAGGATAGATAATACCTGCTTCTAGGAGCTTTAGTATTTCTTTTCTTACTACCTCTTTCACCTTAGGATTTAATCTCCGTTGATGATCAGCAACTGGTTTGGAATCAGGATCGGTTTTTATTTTGTGTTGGCATAGAGTGAGACTAATGCCCTTAAGATCATCAAGAGTATATCCAATAGCAGCACGGTGCTTCCTCGGAGTTTTTAGTAACTTCTTTTCTTCATGCTCTGAGAGGCTAGCACGAATAATAACAGGATATATCTCTTTTTCATCGAGATAAGCATACTTAAGAGTATCAGGAAACTGTTTAAGCTTGAACACAGGATCACCCTTTGGTGGGGGTGGATCCCCAAGCAGTTCAACACGCAAATTATTCTTAAGGATAGGATATTGTTCAAAGATAACTCTATCTATATCATCCCTTTCATCCATATGCATATCATTTTCATGCTCAAGCAAGTATTGCTCTAAGGGATCAGTAGGAGGCACGGCAATAGAAGCTAGGGAAATAGTTTCATCCTTACTAGAAAACTCTTTTTCATGAGGTTGTCTACCAAACTTGGAGAAATTGAACTCATGTGACACACCTTCAAAGCCAACAGTGACAATTTGCTTCTCACAATCAATATGAGCATTGACAGTATTGAGGAAAGGTCTGCCAAATATGATGGGGCAAAAGCTATCTTGTGTGGTAGAAAGAACAAGGAAATCAGCAGGATATTCATTTTACCACACAAGACTTTAACATCTCTAACAATTCCTAAAGGGCAGATAGTATCTCTATTGGCAAGCTGAATAGTGACATCAATAGGTTCCATCTCAACAGGTGCAATCTCGTCTTTAATTTCATCATATAAGGATTGAGGTATTGCACTAACACTAGCACCCACGTCACATAAACCATGATAACAATGATCTCCTATCTTAACAGAAACAACAGGCGTGCCAACAACAGGCCTATGTTTGTCTCTAGCATGTGGTTTAGCAATTCTAGGAGCATCTTCACAGAAGTGAATATTATGGCCATCAACATTGTCGGACAGGAGGTCTTTGATAATAGCAATGCTAGGTTCAACTCTAATTTGCTCAGGGGGTGTAGGTGTTCTAATGTATCCCCTACGTATCATAGTTGAAACTTTAGAATGATCCTTAATCCTAACAGGGAAAGGTGGTTTCTCAATGTAAGCACTCGGAACAATAGGATCATTGTAAGCAATGACTTTCTCTTCAACTGGATTGGGTTTAACTACATTGACTTCTAAGGGAGGATGATATTTAAACCACTTCTCTTTAGGGAGATCAATATGAGCAGCAAATGATTCACACAATGAAGCTACTATCTCACAGTCAAGTCCATATTTAGCGCTAAAATCACAAAAAGTATTTGTTTCAACAAAGGATTTAACGCAATCAAACTTGAAATTCATACCTGACTCCTTACCTTCATCAAACTCCCAATCTTCAGAGTTGCGTTTAACTCTTTCCAATAAATTCCATTTGAAGTCAATATCTCTCTTCATAAAAGAACCAATACAAGAAGTATCAAGCATGGTGCGATCATCATGAGAAAGCCGAGCATAGAAGTTCTAAATGGTAATTTCTCTCGAGAGCTCATGGTTGGGGCATGAATATAACATTGATTTAAGCCTCCCCCAAGCTTGATCGATGCTTTCTCTGTCACGAGGCCAAAAATTATAAATATAATTCCGATCACGATGTACTAGATGCATAGGATAAAACTTTTGATGAAATTCCAATTTCAACCGGTTGTAGTTCCATGATCCAGTATCATCACATAGCATATACCATGTCAATGCTTTATCCCTCAAAGATAAGGGAAAGACCTTCTTCTTGACCTCATCCTCGGGCAAACCTGCAAGCTTAAATAAACCACAAACTTCATCTACATAGATTAGATACAAGTCTGGATGTGATGTTCCATCTCGTGTAAAAGGATTAGCCAGTAGTTTCTCAAGCATACCCGAAGGAAATTCATAGCAAATATTTTCACTAGGTTCAGCAGGTTGAGGAGAAATTCCTTGTGCTTCCATTCGAGGTGAAGATACCCCGAACAAGCTCCTCAAAGGATTAGTTTCCATAGTAACAAGTGACAATAAATTTCAGCACACTATATAAATGTTTCCTTACCAAATTCCACTTACCAAAGGCGCTTCACTCCCCGGCAACGGTGCCATAAAAGAGTCTTGATGACCCACAAGTGTAGGGGATCTATCGTAGTCCTTTCGATAAGTAAGAGTGTCGAACCCAACGAGGAGCAGACGGATCTGACAAGTGGTTTTCAGCAAGGTATTCTCTGGAAGCACTGAAATTATCGGTAACAGATGGTTGTGCGGTAAGATGATTCGTGTCAAGTAGCAAGTAGAAAAAGTAACAAAGGTGCAACAAAGTGGCCCAATCCCTTTTGTAGCAAGGGACAAGCCTGGACAAACTCTTATAGGAGGTAAAGCGCTCCCGGGAGCACATGGGAATTTCTGTGAAGCTAGTTTTCATCATGTTCATATGATTCACGTTCGCTACTTTGATAATTTGATATGTGGGTGGACCGGTGCTTGGGTGTTGCCCTTACTTGGACAAACCTCCCACTTATTATTAACCTCTCTCGCAAGCATCCACAACTACGAAAGAAGAATTAAGACAAAGTCTAACCATAGCATTAAACTAGTGGATCCAAATCAGCCCCTTACGAAGCAACGCATAAACTAGGGTTTAAGATTCTGTTACTCTAGCAAACCATCATCTACTTACTACTTCCCAATGCCTTCCTCTAGGCCCAAATAATGGTGAAGTGTTATGTAGTCGACGTTCACATAACACCACTAGAGGAAAAACAACATACAACACATCAAAATATCGAACGAATACCAAATTCACATGACTAATTATAGCAAGAGTTATCCCATGTCCTCAGGAACAAAAGTGACTAATCACAAAGCATAATAATATTCATGACCAGAGAGGTAATGAATAGCATCAAGGATCTGAACATATAATCTTCCACCGAGTAATCCAACTAGCATCAACTACAAAGAGTAATTAACACTAGTAGCAACCTTACAAGTACCAATCGGAGTCGCGAGAGGGAGATTGGTTACAAGAGATTAACTAGGGTTTGGAGATGAGATGATGCTGATGATGTTGATGGTGACGACTCCCCTCCGATGAGAGGAGTGTTGGTGATGACGATGGCGACGATTTCCCCCTCCGGGAGGGAAGTTTCCCCGGCAGGACGACCCTGCCGGAGCTCTAGATTGGTTCTGCTCAAGTTCCGCCTCGTGGCGGCGGCGATTCTTCCCGAAAGCCTCCTCCTGATTTTTCTGGAACGAAACCCTCCTTATAGCAAAAGAGGGGAGCCAGCGGGCCAACAGGGAGCCCACGAGACCCCTAGGCGCGGCGAGGGGGTAGGCCGCGCCTAGCAGGCTTGTGGCCTCCTGCTGGCTCCCCTCTGGTACTTCTTTGGCCCGGTATTTTTTATAAATTCCAAAATAAAGCCTCGTTGATTTTCATGGCTTTTGGAGTTGCGCAGAATAGGTATCTCAAACTTGCTCCTTTTTCAGGCCAGAATTCCAGCTGCCGACATTCTCCCTCTTCATGTAAACCTTGCAAAATAAGAGAGAAAAGGCATAAGTATTGTACCGTGAAGTGTAATAACAGCCCATAAAGCGATAAATATCAACATGAAAGCATGATGCAAAATGGACGTATCAATCATCACACTTTTATTTACTTACAACTAGATTCTTAGAACAAAAGATAGGACTCTATATGAATGCCTGTGGCGGTGTACCGGGATATGCAATGAATCATGAGTGACATGTATGAAAGATGTGAATGGTGGCTTTGCCACAAATACGATGTCAACTACATGATCATGCAAAGCAATATGACAATGATGATGCGTGTCATAATAAACGGAACGGTGGAAGTTGCATGGCAATATATCTCGGAATGGCTATGGAAATGCCATGATGTGTAAGTATGGTGGCTGTTTTGAGGAAGGATATATGGTGTGTGTATGCACCGGCGAAAGTTGCGCGGTACTAGAGAGGCTAGCAATGGTGGAAGGGTGAGAGTGCGTATAATCCATGGACTCAACATTAGACATAAAGAACTCACATACTTATTGCAAAAGTTTATTAGCTATCGAAGCAAAGTATTAGACGCATGCTCCTAGGGGAGGGTTGGTAGGAGTTAACCATCGCGCGATCCCGACCTCCACACAAAGGATGACACTCAATAAATAAACCATGCTCCGATTTCATCACATAACGGCTCACCATACGTTCATGCTACGGGAATCACAAACTCTAACACAAGTATTTTTCTATCAATCCACGATTACTCACTAGCATGACTCTAATATCACCATCCTTATATCTCAAAACTATGTGCAAAGAATCAAACTTCTCATAGTATTCGATGCACTCTATATGAAAGTTTTGTTTATATCCCTCTTGGATGCCCATCATATTAGGACTAGATTCATAACCTAAGCAAATTACCATGATGTTTAAGACTCTCAAAGTAATATAAGTGAATCATGAGAGTTCAACTATTCCTATAAAATAAAACCATTTCAATTCTCTACAAAGATATAAGTGAAGCACTAGAGCAAAAGACAAACTACTCCACAAGATATAAGTGAAGCTCAATGAGTAGTTGAATAATTATTTGGCTATGTGAAGACTCTACCATCTAAGAATTTCATATCTTAAGTACCTTATTCACATAAAATAAAATGACACTTCAAGGATAGCACGAATCATGTGAAGATGCAAAAACTTAGGTTCAACCGATACTAACCGATAATTGTTTGAAGAAGAAAGGTGGGATGCCATCCGGGGCATCCCCAAGCTTAGGTGCTTGAGACTTCTTGAAATATGAATTAGGGATGCCTTGGGCATCCCCAAGCTTGAGATTTTGTGTCTCCTTTATTCCTCTCATATGGTGGTTTCCAAAATCTTAAAAACTTCATCCACACAAAACTCAACAAGAACTCGTGAGATAGGTTAGTATAAATCAACGCAAAACTTTATCATCCTCTACTGTAGTAAATCACTAAAATTATTATTTGACATTGCATACTAAATGCCTCTGCATATTTAAAACTCCCATCCTCAAATGGAATCATTAAACAAGCAAACATATGCGAACAATGCAAACAGAACAGCAATCTGCCTAAACAGAACAGTCTGTGAAGAATGCAGCAAGATCCATACTTAATTAACTCCAAAAAAACTGAAAAACATCCATGCTGTATATAATTTATAATAGCATACTGTGTCTTAATTTCAATTTATTCTGACATACAGAAAATTCTAGGGAATTTTTGCACTACAAGCAAACTTTCTGTTTTGGAACAGCAACTCCTAAACTTGCAAATTAAGCATGGTAAAGGCTATCCTTGACATTTTTATTGAAATAAATGATGCAAAACATTAATCTAAATAACATAAAGCAAGTATTAATAAAAGAAAATGACTCTCCAAGCAAAACACATATCATGTCGTGAATAAAAATATAGCCCCAAGTAAAGTTACCGATGGATTGAAGACGAAAGAGGGGATGCCTTCCCGGGGCATCCCCAAGCTTAGGCTCTTTGGTGTCCTCGAATATGGATTTGGGGTGCCTTGGTAATACCCAAGCTTAGGCTCTTGCCACTCCTTGTTCCATAGTCCATCGAAACTCTACCCAAAACTTGAAAACTTCACAACACAAAACTTAACAGAACTTCGTGAGATGGGTTAGTATGATAACGAGCAAATCAATCACTTGGGTACTGTCAAAACAAGACTCACAATTATTTTCACACAATGCCTACTGTATCTTCTATTTCCACATTTTATATTACTCAATATAATCTATGGAAACACCAAAACAAGCAAACTATGCATTGAAAACAGAATCTTTCAAAAACAGACAGTCTGTAATGATCTGAATAATAACCATACTTATGCACCTCCAAAAATTCTGAAACAATTATGAAAATTAAGGCAATTTGTATATAAATCAGCAGAAAAAAGAATCAACCTAAAATCACTCTATGGATAGAAATTAGAAATGATTTCGTGAGCGCGAAGTTTCTGTCTTTTTCAGCATGATCAAACAACTATCACCCAAACTAATCATAAAGGCTTTACTTGGCACTTCATTGAAATAAAATCTATAAAACATGATTAATACAGTAGACTAATCATGCGAACACAAAAAAACAGTAAGGATACATATTGGGTTGTCTCCCAACAAGCGATTTTCTTTAATGCCTTTCAAGCTAGGCATGATGATTTCAATGATGCTCACATAAAAGATAATGATTGAAACATAATGGAAGCATCATGAAGCATATGACTAGCACATTTAAGTCTAACCCACTTCCTATGCATAGGGATTTTGTGAACAAACAATTTATTGGATCAAGAATCAACTAGCATAGGAAGGCAAAACAAGCATGACTTCAAAAATTTCAACACATAGAGAGGAAACTTGATGTTATTGCAATATGTAGAGGCATATGATCCTCTCTCATAATAATTTTCAGTAGCAACATGAATGAATTTAACAATATAAGCATCACCTAAAGCATTCTTTTCATGATCTACAATCATAAAATTTTACTACTCTCCACATAAGCAAATTTATTCTCATCGATAGTAGTGGGAGTATCGTAGAAGACTTGAACACTACGAATTGTTTCCACATTAAAAGAGTAATGTTCAGTAAGAGGGTACTCATAATTGTGACAAGTTTTATTATCATTCTTCTTTATAGCATAAGTATCATCCCAATAATCATCATAGATAGGGGCATGCTTTCATCATAATAATTTTGATCATTCAAAGTGGGGGAACTAAAAAGATCATCTTCATCAAACATAGCATCCCCAAGCTTGTGGCTTTGCATGTCATTAGCATCATGGGTATTCAAAGAATTCATACTAACAACATTGCAATCATGCTCGTCATTCACATATTTTATGCCAAGCATTCTATGTAATCCTTTTTTAGCACTTGAGCTCAATTTTTATTTCCATCATTTTCACAAAAGACATTAAAAAGATGAAGCATATGAGGGAACCTTAATTCCATTTTTTTGTAGTTTTCTTTTATAGACTAAACTAGTGATAAAACAAGAAACTAAAAGATTAGATTGCAAGATCTAAAGATATACCTTCAAGCGCTAACCTCCCCAGCAACGGCGTCAGAAAAGAGCTTGATGTCTACTACGCGACCTTCTTCTTGTAGACGTTGTTGGGCCTCCAAGTGCAGAGGTTTGTAGGACGGTAGCCAATTTTCCCTCAAGTGGGTGACCTAAGGTTTATCAATCCGCAGGAGGCGTAGGATGAATATGGTCTCTCTCAAGCAACCCTGCAACCAAAAAACAAAGAGTCTCTTGTGTCCCCAACACACCCAATACAATGGTAAGTTGTATAGGTGCACTAGTTCGGCGAAGAGATGGTGATACAAGTGCCATATGGATAGTAGATATAGGTTTTTGTAATCTGACAATATAAAAACAGCAAGGTAAATAATAATAAAAGTGAGCATGAACGGTATTGCAATGCGTGGAAACAAGGCCTAGGGTTCATACTTTCACTAGTGAAGTTCTCTCAACAATGATAACATAATTGGATCATATAAGTAGCCTTCAACGTGCAACAAAGAGTCACTCCAAAGTCACTAATAGCGGAGAACAAACGAAGATATTATTGTCGGGTACGAAGCCACCACAAAGTTATTCTTTCTTATCGATCTATTCAAGAGTCCGTAGTAAAATAACACGAAGCTATTCTTTCTGTTCAATCTATCCTAGAGTTCGTAATAGAATAAAACCTTAAGACACACATCAACCAAGACCCTAATGTCACCTAGATACTCCATTGTCACCTCAAGTATCCGTGGGCATGATTATACGATATGCATCACACAATCTCAGAATCATCTATTCAACCAACACATAGAACTTCAAAGAGTGCCCCAATGTTTCTACCGAAGAGTCAAAACGTGTGCCAACCCATATGCATAGGTTCCCGATGTCACGAAACCCGCAAGTTGATCACCAAAACATACATCAAGTACTCACATGAATATCCCATTGTCACCACAGATAAACACGTGCAAGACATACATCAAATGTTCTTAAAGACTCAATCTGATAAGATAACTTCAAAGGGGAAACTCAATTCAGTACAAGAAGGGAGAGGGGGAAGAACATCATAGGATCCAACTATAGTAGCAAAGCCCGCGGTACATCGAGATCATGACATCTCAAGAACACGAGAGATAGAGAGATCAAACACATAGCTACTGGTACATAACCTCAGCCCCGAGGGAGAACTACTCCCTCCTCGTCATGGAGATAGTCGGGATGATGAAGATGGCCACCGGAGATGGATTCCCCCTCTGGCAGGGTGCCGGAACGGGCTCTCGATTGGTTTTTGGTGGCTACAGAGGCTTGCGGCAGAGGAACTCCCGATCTAGGTTTCTTTTGGGGGGTTTCTGTATTTATAGGAATTTATGGCGGTGGAATTACGTCACTTGGGTCCACGAGGAGGTCACGAGCCTGCTAGGCCCTCCCGGGGATAGGGCGCACCTACCGGGCTCGTGACTCCCTCATGGCTCTTCTAGCCTTCTTCCAAAGCTTCGGGGGTCTCTTTTGGTCCAAAAAAAATCATCACGAAAGTTTTATTCCATTTGGACTCCGTTTGATATTCCTATCTGAAAAAGGTCAAAAACAAGGAAAAACAGAAATTGGCACTGGGCTCTAGGTCAATAGGTTAGTCCCAAAAATAATATAAAATAGCATATTCATGCATATAAAACATCCAAAGTTGATAATATAATAGCATGGAACGATCAAAAATTGTAGATACGTTGGAGACGTATCAGGAGTACGCAAGAAAGGCAAAAGCACTACAAATTATTGATTTAGCAATGGGAATGGTCTAGAACCCTGCTCCTGTAGTCTTTGATCCTTGATCTGAAGAGGTGGGCAGCTATGATAAAGAAGCCAAGGGATGAAGTGATTGTGGTTGGCGGCATTCCAAAACTTTCTGTTTATCAGTTCAGTCATAAACCTATTGTGTTGCTCTGACCTTTCCCGTCAAATGGCAGTGCTTTCACATTTTTTCGTTCCCAAGTTGCAGGTTACCTAGGTGGTAATCATTTCGACTGCAAGTTGGACTGCGGGTTTGAATACAAATTGCACTTATCTTGTGTATGTTGCTGTTTTTTAATTTCAAACTTCTCTTTTTAAGTGTTTCCTTAAATAAAAATAATTATTTTGAATATTTCTCTAACTTATATTAGGGGGAAATACATTATTCTGTCAAGCATATTTATCGTCTACACATACCCTTTTGTACAAGAACTTCTACAGTCACATTATTTGAACTTTTGTTGGTTTTTTCTGTTTTGCTCCTTAGTCTTTTTTTCATGGAATGAATTACCTCATGTTATACCAAAACTTCTCCACTATGAATATCTGAAGTTTTTTCCTTTTTTTCATGCTTACTTTTTTTATGCAATGTGGTACCTCCTTGTAAACCAGAACTTTCTCCAGTGGGATTTTGTTGAACTTCTGTAATTTTAAGAATTCGATGTCTGAACTTCTGCTTTTTTGTATACATTTTGTATGCCCCTTTTTTGTAATTCATGAACTGCATATATTATTCAAGTAGAACTTCACGTAGGAATTTCCCCTTGCACTCCTTTTAATGTTTTTAATCTTTTTTTGAATGGTGTTATAGTTGAACTTCACGAGTAGTCTTAATACCACGATTCAAAATAGAACCTCATAAATGCATGCATGGCATTTCGGCAGTACCTTTTCATGTCAAGCATATTTTTTGTACATGTAATGTTACACCGGAATTTGTACAGTAAGAACACTTTAACTTGTGAAATATTTGTAATTAAACTTCTCCATAAATACTATTTTTCAGTAGTGAAAAACATAACTTGTCCTCACATGTGCTCCAGAAATGTCAGTATCTGAACTTTTGCAGGCAAACTGTTTATGTTCAGAAGTGCAACAACACAAAAACATAATGTACTACTGAGTATAACACTTTATTTGTTTCTTGGTGTTGTTTTAATTGTTCATCAGCCTTACGCTCCTCCTAGGCTTTGTTGCTTGCGGGTTTTTTTGTCGTGTATCTCTTCCTTTTCCTCTTACTCCTGCTCTTCTTCTTCTCCTCCTTCTCCTCCTTCCTCTTCTTCTCCTGCTTCTTCTATGCTTAGGTCTTCACTTTCTTCTTTAGTGAGGTCTTCGCTTTCCTCGTAGTCATAGTCACCTTCGTCTTCAAAGTCTTGCTCATCTGCATCTTCATCCACTTTGTTTCTGCTGGTTGTATGTTTTATTTTCCCTTTCTTTTCTATCCTTTGACTCCTTTTTTGAGCTTCTTCATCGTACTTAGGGCATGTTCTTGAATTGTTGGAACATATTGCTTGCACATGCTACAAAGCCTACTGCTTGCTTTCTCTGGGTGTGGCCCTTGCTATGTTTTTGAGCTTTCGGTTGCTTCACTTCTTTGGCATCTTTTCTTTCTAGGAGTGTTGGACAAGTTAGTTTGTTGTGTCCTGCGACCAGGTTGCATATACTGCATTTCCTTTGTCCAAGTGGCACTCCATTCTCATCCAGCTAGACATCTCTTCTATTTCTGGTGGCGCCTTTATCTGATATTTGTGTTCATTTTTCTTTGTTGTAGAATGTTTCTTCCTACCCTTTGTCTCAGAATACAACGGTGGTTTCATCACCCCCTGGTGCTGTTATTATTTGTCATGTTGTTGCATTGGATGACCTGCATCATCCTGACATTGTTTGGCTTGAGCGGCTGTTTGGAGCATTTCAGTTTCATAATAAGAAAGATCATCAGCTATTTCAGCATCTTCTTCAGCCCTTCTTTCGTCAATATCTGTTTGATTTGTTGAATGTATGGCGTCGAGTTCTTCTATGAGCCTTTTTAGAACATAGAATACTTTGTCATATTGTTGGTCACATCTCATTGATTTCCTGTTGACCGTCAAATTTAGCTGCAGCAGGGTGTCTTGCTTGGAGATTTTAGAGCTTCCATCGGACACTATTGTGTTGTAGTCCCTTATGTCAAACATTCGCTGCAATTTAGCAGTCTTGGCGTACTGTTTAAGGATATATTTGTTCGGAAACTCATCAGCCCTCACGTAGTCCAGAATGTTCATGATGTGAAGGCGAAACAACCCTGCAATGAGATAAGTGCAGAAATCATTGTTATTTGTGAGGCCTCAATTAGTTACCATATCATAGTGGTAACATAATTGTATTTTAGCTGGTTATTAATTTATTTCTGTCTGCACTCACGTGTGTGGGTCCAAAGCTTGCATTAACACTCATATATATTTTGATCTGGATCAGCTACGTTTTGGAATTCATGCTTTGACCAGGCAAATACTCTTTCCTCATGGTTCCCTTTGTTGTGGTAGTACACAAGGTACTTATTTTGTTCTATTGTTCTTTTTGCACAAAATAGTGTGCTCTTTCTCATCTTGTCCCTCATCTCGTTGTATACGGCTCTCGTGTACTTGATAGCTATGTCTTCCTCGTAGTCGTGATTTGTTTTTGTCACTGGATTGTTCTACATATGTCAAAAACAAGATACTACTCGAGCAACCGAGTAATATGCTAACAGCAAGCGCTCGCGTTCAAACTTATGAAGAAGAGGTTGTTTTTATGTCTGGCATACCATGCTAGCCATCGTTTGCTCATTCTCCACGTGCAACTGAGTTTGAATGCAAGCATTTACCCGTCTAGTAAACTTGTGTAGGTTCTGGGTCCCTTTGACAAACCCTCTCTTGAGGACGTGATTCATGCTCTCGCTTCATTGGGTGGAAGTCATTCTAGCACAGAAAATGTTTTTGTAATATGCTGATATCCACATTTTCCTATCACTCCACAGTTGCAACATCATCTGGTCGTTCTGCAGGTTGTACTTCTGCACGAGTGCAGCCCAGGCAGCTTCAAATTTTGTTGGCATTAGCGGCCGGTTCAAGATAGATGTGAACTCCTCTTTGAATGTTGGATATTTTTTGTACAGGCACGCGAGGTGTTCCTTGAACTTCTTGAGGATGTGCCAACGACATAGCTTGTGGACTGTATTTTGGAATGCTAGTGGTATAGCTTTCACCATTGATGGGCACTCATGTGCATGTATATAAAATGTAACATGCAGCGTTACTGAACTTCATTGATTTATTGTGCATTGTTTAAAAAATATTGTTTCTAACACTACTGGTGAACTTCTGTGCTAATAGTATTTGAACTTCACATACAATAGTAGTTTTCTAAACTTTGAGTCACATGCATTTTGCTTTTCACATTCACCACTCATGAACTTCTATGCTAAGAGTATCTGAACTTCATAGCCAACAGTAGTTCTTTGTAACACTGTCTCATACATTTTTGTTTCTTGTTGCAGTGTACGTGGTGGACTTCTATGTTATATGGGTTTGAACTTCTTGGTTTATTTTTTTATTTGCATTATCACTAATGCATGCAGCACAGTTAGAATTAAAATAATGATAAAACTTGCAATTTTTTGTTTGTACCTGTTAAAATACAAGTCGGGTGCTTGTTGTTCATGCATCGTATGAATATATCGAATATCCACCTGAATGATTTTGCATCTTCGTCTCCGATGAGGGCAACAACAAATATCATTGATTGTAAATGGTGGTTGGTTCCAACAAGCACTCCTAGAGGAATATGAAATATGTTTGTTTTGTAAGTTGTGTCGAATGTTACGCAATCACCAAAGTCTTGATAAGCTCCCCGGAAGCTTGTGTTGGCCCAGAAAATGTTCTTTATTGCACCGTCGTTGTCTACTTGTATGTCGTAGAAGAACTAATCATTGATTGCCTTCATGTCTTTAAAGAAAGACACGAGTTTCAACACATCATCCATGCCATTTTTCCTTGCATTCATAGCTTTCCTGCAAAATATATACAAATATGTTATTTTTGTTATTTTTAATGAAGGTTGGTCAGTTAGTATGCTTTTTGTACGTTCTAGTATGTGCTTTTTTCAGTACTTACTGGTTTAATAGGTCTCGTACGGTCATGCTCAGGATGAAGCTTCCATCTTCATTTTCCGATATCATTGACATAATCGTAGTATGTTTGACGTCATGGTACCGCAAGAGCTTTACATACTCCAAAATAGTGGGGTCATAATTCTTGTGTGAGTGCAAGAATACCAGCATGTCATCAGTTTGGATGAGGTGGTGATTATGATTATATTGAATGTCCACAACCACACACGTGTTATCCTCTTGCACTTTCACCCTCATTCTAGCTTTGCAGCCTGTCCTGCGTGAGGTTTTGTTTCGCTGTATGTCTACTTTAGAAACAGTAGTGTTGTGTTTCCCATGGCATGCGCAGACAAAGTATTTGTGATTACCACTTCCTCCCGTCTTCCTAACGCCAAAACCAGCGTGTCTCGTGTATCAGTTGTAAATTCCCATACTTTATCTATATTCTTGAATGTCATCCTGAGTTTTGGTATTAGATATTCTACGAGGTCATGCGTGTGCAGGAAAAAAACTCATGACATTAAATTGCAGCTTAGAATTTATTTTTAATCCTGCTGCAAAAAATTGACAAATCAGGCAAGATGCATACAAAGTACTCACGTTTTTGTATGATCGCAACTCCACCGATGTCTGCTACTGCCCCGTTGGAATGGGGCACGGCGGAGTTACCATAGCATGGTGCAGGAGTGGATCACGAGGAGGTAAGAGTGTTGAAGATGGTCTCTATCTTGTTTGTGTCCTTTTGGCTTGCGATGGTTGTGGAGGCATGCTAATCCTTGTGTTAGTTTGCCCTTTCTTTCGAGGAAACAATCCACCAATCCCATGTGATGTACGCTCATTATTTGTAGCAGCAGAATCAGTGTTGCTTGACGGTAGCATGCATAACACTTTCCTCCGTGTGTGTGTTCCTTGTGGTATTGAATCCACACCAGGATAACCTCGAGAGTTATATGCAGAACCTGAGCTAATGTCCTCCTCCATCGGTGTGCTTGGAAGTCTGCTTGTGGATACAAAGAACCCATCAGGGATTTCCGGTGTCATCCAGTTAGGGGGATGTACGTACTGGTGAGGTTGGCGTTGTTGGTTTTCGTGCATCATCCATTTGGGGTGTAGATGAGATTCAAAATGCTGATGCCCATGTATTTCAGGTGTTACCCGTTAAGGGGGCGCATGCTGCGCACATGCTGATGGTTGTATACTTGTTGCTTTGAAACTTTACACCTTTTTCTTCAATTCTCTTCCTGTAAATATTTAAATTTGCATTATAATTTCGTTAGCACTAGTTGCATGTATCTGAACTTGTGTAGATGAACTAAGCATTCTTTATAGCCTGAACTTCCAAACATCTTTTTCACATCTAAATGAAATAAAAAGAGATTAGAAAAGTATCATGTATCTAGTACTTCATTTTTTTTATTTGTAGCTGAACTGGGCATTCCTCATATTACGAACTTCTATTCTGGAAAGTGAGTATAACTAGTTCTATGCATGGTTGAACTTACACGTGCAGTTTACAACCCTATGTACTAATGCTCGAGTACTAGCACCAACCTAAACTCATGCTCAAGTATTAGGTGAACTTCATGTGGTGTTTGATATCTCTAAATTATTATTCTTGTTATAATTGTAAACAAGCAGATTTCTTTTTGGTCAAGCATGTACTGATAGAAAGTCACTATCTGAACTTCATGTGGTGTTTTATATCTCTCAATTATTTTTATTGTTATAATTGTAAACACACAAATTTTCTTTTTGGTCAAGCCTTTACTGATACCAAGTTACTAACTAAACTTCTCACGGTGCAAAACAAAGATACATAGCACTGGTAAGAAAAGTTCAGTAACACAAAAAGATATATATGTACTAATGCTCAAGTACTAGTACAAACCTGAACTCATGCTCCAGTATTAGGTGAACTTCATGTCGTGTTTGATATCTCTCAATTATTATTCTTGTTATAATTGTAAACACGTATATTTTTTTTGGTCAAGCATGTACTGATAGCAAGTCACTAACTGAACTTTTCACGGTGCAAAATAAACATACATAGTGCTTTATCGTGACAAAACAAATGTCGTTTGATCATGCATTGACAGGAAGTTAGACCACAACTAGGCTAGAAGTTCTACCACAACTTGAACAAATCTGCAAAGAATACAGAGGAGGAAGTTCGGCGAGTTTTTTTTCCTGCAGCAGATAAGCCACCTTGAGAACAAAAAACCGACTCGTTGGAAGAGGGATCCCCTGACACTGGATGATGGATCACTGAAGATACCAAGTTCATCTGGTTGCGGCAAGAAGTTCAGGTACAGCAAGATTTTTATCAATGCAGGAGGAGGCATGTTTGATTTTTTAGTACCTGTGGTGTTGCGTGCCTTGTTTGATTTGAATCTGAATGCTCCGTCGTTGATCTGAAGGATTCACCAACCTTGGTTCGGCCTTTGCCGTCGTTCCGTTGCCCGCACCGTATGTAGGAAGCAAGGAGGGAAGGAGGAAGGTTATGGTGATCCATGACGCCCACAGAAACTACAGTGGTCCGACCACTTCGACGCCTCTAAATTCTGAATCTCTAGCGCCGGCGTGCGGCGGCGCTTTCCTCTCGGGCTCCATCGCGTCTACGGTCGGACGGGAGGTGGATTGATTCGGTCGGCGGCAGATTGTATGGGAGGGGGAGACCCCTGCGGTTGACGGCGACAAAATCACGGCAGCCTGTCGTTCGAGGGAGGCAGGGTAGGTGGGGTCAGGATCGGGCTTGGGGCGGGAGGGATCAGGATCGGGATCGGGCTGGGGCGGCAGGTCGGGCGAGGCAGTTCAGGCTGTTTTCTATCGGGTCGTGTTAGGCCCCTATATAGTGCGGCGGGATCAGAATAACTATTCTGGTCCTAGGATATATATGTATATCTATGTGTGTGTGTATATATATATGTGTGTGTATGTGTGTGTGTGTGTATAGAACCTACTTGCTCGATTGTGCGGAGCGAACGAGCTGAATAAAAAAACAGTTTTACTATTTTTCAGTCAACTGAATTTAAATTCGTTTCAGGTCGTTTTTTAGTCCGTTCGATTCGCACGAATCTCAGCGCCTCGTCTGTCCTCTGTATCGCGCTGCGTGGAGTGGTTTTGTTGGGTTGTCGGGTTCGCGGGTCTGTATCGGGTCGGGTCTCAGCGCCTCTGTCCATTTTTTTGGCCCTTTTGAAGCACTGTTTGAATTGTTTGCTATTCAGTCTCTGTGTTTCTATCTGAGAAGGGGATCGGGGTCGGGGTTGACCGAGGTGCGGCGGAGACGGCGGGCTGCTCGCCGGTGATTAGCAGAGGAGATGGCGCTTGGCGAGTCTCCCCATGGACGGGGAGCTTATGCGTAGGGGGCTGAAGGTGGAAGAGATGCTGGTATGGGGAGGAGCTATGCAGAGCTGCCCCGTCGTGCGCGACACCAACAAGCTCCAATCAGTGGAGGCGACAATAGTCGTCGGCGTCGGCGGGGCGCATGGTATCCCTCGCTCCCGTTGCTGTGTTAATTTTTGCCCGATGTGTGTTTCCCTGCTATGTGACTCTCATGAGCTGAGCGGATTCAGTTCATGGTCATTCTCGTTGGTCATAGATCTGCTCGCAGGGAGGTTCAAATCGCTCGCGATTTGTGATAGTTTTAGTTACATGGCACTTTGTTTGAGTGGTTCATCAGGAACCCGGGGTACGGCTACTTTGTCAGTTTAGTTTGTTTGTATCCCCCTTAGTTTGTACTATTCGGTTGTTGTTGTTTGCCACTCCATTCATACTTTTGTTTTAAGTGAATCAGGAAAACGCCTCTGAATTACCTATCTGGGCATCTCATCCTATCCCCAATTTTTCCCTTGCCAAGTTCACATTGTATTTTTTGATGTACATATTCGTTTGTTTTGCATGAAGTGTCGAGTGTATTTTTTGATTTTTTTCAAGCAGATGGTGTGGTGAGTAGGTATATGTCTACGTTTTTTGGCCTATGATGCTTTTTAGATGGGGCAGTCCTAATCTGAATTTTAGTGTCATGTAGGTAGGTGTGTTTGTGTGTGTGTTGACTCACCTCTCAGTTTCATAACCGCGACTCTGCATAATTGGTCAGAAGGATAATATTAATAGGGGGAGCTCAAGTAAAGCCCCAAGAGTACGAAGTAGGTTAGCAATAAGAAGAACATAGTGTTTTCGTTGTGTTATGTATGTATGCAATATTGTTTGCTGAAACTGCATTTTTATTGCCTGCCCCCATTTTTTGCGTAGTGGCAAGTTCCCAATGTGATACCCAACAAGTGGGATTAGGATTTTTTTTTGTGATTGTTGTACTTCTGAATGATTCGTCCCCCTCCCCCCGCTGTTATTTTTGTTTCCGTTCTAAGTGTGTGCCCTTCTTCAAGCTTTTTGATTTAGTTCTCTTGTTAGTGCAGCTACACTGGTGTAGCCCAGTGGTGGGGCGCTGTGGTTAGAGCAGGAGGTGGTTGGTTTGACCCCCGCTTCTCCCTGTTATTTTGTTGTTGTTGCTGTAGTGTGCCACTGACAAGTGGGGCACAAGGCCCACCTGTCATGCACTAGGGGCCCCTAGTACCTATGACCAGTGTGGCCCCCTGTTAATTATATTTTGTGTTATTTTTTTATTCGGTTTGTGTGTTAATTCCATTTTGGAATAAGTCCATAAATGGAATTTTCCAATTCTGGTATATACCAAATGTGGCCTGATAAGCCCCTCATGTGCCCCTTTATATTTTGGTTTTCCCTCTGTTGCGCTGCCTGCATAGCTAGTATAGGTAGTTTACTTCTCCTGTTAGTGCAGCTACACTGGTGTAGCCCAGTGGTGGGGCATTATTGTTGTCGGTCGTAGATCTTCATGACGCCGGGTGGTAGTCAGCTTGCTTTTTTTTGGCAGGCATGTGAGTCATAGCTTAGCTCAATTGTGGACGGTTTTTTAGTGGTTTCTTTCAGGAACGCTCCTGAATTTGTTGCAGGCACATGTCTGCGTGTTTCCCCCAAATTTCCATCACCAAGTCCGCCTCGATGTTGTCTTAGATGTAGTTCACATTTTTTCTGTATGTAGATCTTTTTTTCTAGCCTGAGTGAAATTTGTTCCATAGGATGTTTTCCTGTAATGTTTTTTTCGAAGGCCTAATCATTTTTTTGTAGATGATCAGAGGTAGGTAACTGAATGTATGTGTTTTCCTCTACAAGAGTACTAATGTGGATAAACTGTAGATTTACATTTTTTGTCAGCTTTGTTTTTGTTGGCTTTTAGTTTAGATTTACTGATTTAGTAATGGATGTGTTTTTTTTCTTGAGAGATTGAGTGCTTACCTGAGGAATGGTTGAGAGATCATCTGAAAGTAGTTATATGTTGTAATTAACAAGGCAGTAGAGAGTCTGCAACTAGTTATATGCACTATTTCCATACTTAAATTAAGCAATGTCCCAAGTGATTTTTGTTCATTTTATTCCATACATGCAGGGGTGCTGATTATGCACGTCATAGATCTTCCAGTGTTGCCAATGACGCCAATTACGATCCTGATAATGATTTGTCAAACAGTGATTGTCGCGAAGATAGTAGCACATCTAGTGATGATGTATGTTCATGTAGCTTTGAATTTGTTTTTCATTTTCTTCCTGTTTTTCTTCTCTCCTTTATGTATGTAACAGGGTTTTCTTTTCTTCTACTTGTCTTTTTTTTTGTTCTAAAAGGAATCCGTGGCTAGGAGGAAGAAGATGTTAGAGGATGCATTGTTCGGTTTTTTCAAGAAGGAGGTATGTTTTTATCTTCTTGTTTTTTAGTTTATTATTTTAGTTTTTTTGTATTCATGTTGATTGTTGATGTCAGTTTCTTACTTTGTTTCTCTTGTTCTCCATCTTATTCAATAGGCTCTAAAATCTCTTAAGAAGGGTTTCTCAAATTTTTGTCAGGATGCTAATTTCAAAGTCGAGGTTCTCGAATCTCTTCTTTTTACAAATCTATAAAAAAAATGTTTTGTCCATTGCTTAATCCCTTTTTTTGTTAGTCCTAATCTGTTTTTTTATGTTGTTTTTTCAGAATAATAGGGTAAAAGTTCCAGGGGTAGGAAGGGATGTGTTCAGTGTGTATTCTACCAAGTACTTCGCTCAGATACTCAAGCGTATGTCAATTGGCAGGAAGGATGTGATCTCAAAATACGGGTTTGATCATCTCCTGAAGTTTGAGAAAATGCAACTCCCTTCTCGATTCATTAGATGGATTCTTGGCTGTGTAGACTCAGTGTCTTCCCAGATCATCATTGTTGATGAGAAGATTATCCCTCTTTCCAAGGATTCTGTCCATTTTGTGTTGGGTCTGCCAAACACCGGTGTTGTACCAATGCCAAATAAGGAGAGAGAGAGGAATTTCCTTCGGTCTAGGTTTAATCTTTCAGATTTACCAAATGTCACTTTCTTTGGAAATATGCTCACGTCATCCCAAGATCTTAGTGAAGAAGATACATTCATTTGCTTCATGGTGATAGCTATGTCATGCTTTCTCTTCCCTTCTTCCAATGGTCATATACACACAGACTTTCTATTCCTTCTAGAGGATCCTACTGCCACAAGGGGATACGACATTTGCTTTCTTATCTATGAATGGATCATGGCTGGCATAAACAAATATGTGTTGTTTGGTAGGGAAACTGGCAGGAAGCCAAAAGCCTTTGATTTATGCACATATTGCCTCGCGGTAAGTGTTTTGTCTTTTTTTATTTTCTTTGTTTGTGTCACACTTTCCGGCTTTTGTTTTGTTTCTTATTATTTTTTCTGGATTTTTTTGTTTCTTTTTAAGGTATTGTACTTGGACAAGCTGGACTTTGGTATAAGGGTAGTCAAACAAGGTGTCCCAAGGATTCTTATATGGAAGGGTAATATGATTAAGCATTTCTCGGAACTTGATCGGAAGAACAGCAATTCATTCGGTAGGAGATCGTTCAAAAAGGAGGTCTGTTATATGTTTCTGCATTTTTTTGGTTGAGTTGCTTTCTCCTTTTTGTTTTGTAGTTCAAAAGTGAGTTAGTCATCAACATTATTTCCTTTTTGTAGAGAAATCATTATTTTTTGGCCTTTCCTCTCTCTCTCTCTCTCTCATCAATCATGTTTTTGGCTCAGGTTTCGTTTGGAGCTGAAAATGGTGCTCACCATGGCATTTTACGACAAAGACTAGCATCACTATCTTTCAAAGAGAAAATGTGTTCATCTTACACTAATATTCTACATGAAGAGGTATTAGGTTTTGCCTAACTAAGTTTTTATCTTTCTCCTTTTTGTTTTTTAGTTGTATCGTTAGTTTAGTTTTGTTATTTTTCATATCTGATTGGCTATATTTTTGTTTTTGTCAGATAATTCAGGGTATCATTGATAGCGCACACTGTGACAACATATGGGAGTCTGGTTTTCAAAATGCTCAGGAGGCTATAGCATCAAATGTGTTGAAGTTTCTATCTGGATCCAAGGTATCATCTATTTTCTGTGTTGGTGGTCAGGACACCGCTTCAAAACGAGGATCAGCAGCGAAACAGGACATGAGCATATTGAGTGAGGATGTGAGAACAGACACAAAAAGTTCACGAGGTATGCATTTTTTACTTTGTGTTCAGGCTCCCTTTGTAGTTCGAGAAGCTCATTATTCACTTGTTCTATTTTTTGAATTCGGAGTATCTTTGATCATTTGTCAAGTTTATTTAGTTTTTGTGGTGTTCAGGGTCACTTTTTTGTTGATAACTTTTGTGATAACGTGTTTTTTTTGTTGGAAGCAGAGTCTGGTGAACACATTGATATGAACGAGAAGATCAAGCATGTCAAGAGCAGCAGCATCCACGAACCTGTCAAGGTCATCGAAAACATTGTCCCATCAGTTGCAGCTAACAAGCATTTAGACATAGGAATGAGCAAAAACAAACTTCCGTTGCAACCTGCTGCCGATGAAAAAATGTTTGAGGAGTTGCCCGATGCTTTAGGTCCATTCATACAACTTTGCCCCCATAGTCATTTTTATTTTTTCCCTTTTTTGTGTGTCCTTTTTCCTGGTTTTACTAGTTCCTTACATAAGTTTTTTTTCTGCAGTAACCCCAGAACGCGTGGTTTCCAAATTTGTCGAGCACAACAATGCAAAATGTAAATCATTTTACTTCTTTTTCTATTCCCGGTCTAGTTTAGATTTGTTATTTATTTTGCAGTCAAGTTTTACTTCCCTCTTCTATTTCTTTTCCCCCTCCAAGATCCCCAAGTGCCAGTTCTGAAGAAGTTCAAGGCTAGGGTGTGCAACATAACGCATCGTGACCAGCATTTTTCCTTGATTAACACGTTCCCAGCAGGGGGAAAGAGCGAAACTCTTATTTTCAATTTAGTGTGCAGCAAACCAAGGGCACTTTCACACACTCCACCAGCCCAACCGACACAAATATTCTTGTTGGAGGTCAGATGACACGTCCTCAAGCAGAGCAAAGCAATTACCAGATGGCTAACCACATGTCGCCCATAGGTCGTACAAATTTGTTCGCCGAGGAGGTCAACTTTATGCATCTTTTTTCCGGTTCTTTTTTTGTCAGTATTTGTTTGTATGATTTTTCATCTAACACCACATGCACTACAGGAGTTCAACATTGGAACCAAAAGCAACCCTCCTAAACTTGTGGCATTGGCAGACAATAATATTTCAAAAAACAACAAGATCAACGGCACAAAACAAGCACCAATCCTAGTGGCTGATATTTCTCCCTCTCTGGTTAGTATTAAGTTTTTTACTCTTTTACATTTTGTTATGATGCTGCTACAGATATAGGAGCTGAGGTAATCTTGTAGTACCTCTTCTTTTAGTCTTGTGTGTCAGCATTTATTCAACAATTTTCTGTTTCTACATGCGAACATATGTCGTCAACTCAACTCATCAGCAACCAATATTTTTTGTTAGTTCATTTTGGTACTGGTTTAGTCAAGAGATCTTACACTAATCAGGTAGGAAATCGTAAACTATTTTTTGTATATGTGGATCTGTTTTTTGGCTCAGTTTATGTGTGATAGCACTTTCTATTGGATATTATTTTTTTTCAAAGGAAAAATAAATTTTCCCATATATCTTCCAAATTTTTGAAAAGTCTGAGTACTGGATTGGCATTTTCAAAGTTTAATATTTTTTAGAGTTTTTAAAATGAGTTTCTTTCTGCTCACAGGTCACTTTTTTGTATCAGTTGTGTTTTAGCATGACCTTCACTATGCAATTTTTTCTCGTTTGTTCCTGATGCCTTTTTTAGTACCTTTTTTCCTTTTTGTTACATGTTAGCCTTGATTGAATTTATTTTTTGTTTTTCTGTAGCTAGTTAAGAGGAAGGCTGACATTGTTGCTATCAGTCCAACTAGTTTTAGTGTCACGCAAGGCGAATTAGCCAAGAATGCAGATCATGTGTACAACAATCTAATCAGACCAATTGCAAAGCGTCAACACCAATCGCTAGTTCGGGTGCTAGAGGTTGTTGACGTGCCAGAAGACAGTGATAATTATATCATTATCGATGAGCTTGCACCGGACGCCGTTCTCAACAAAGGCGCAAAGGATGATTTGATCATTCTTCAACCAAAAAGTCTCTTGGAACTCCCAATAGAGGAAAACGAAAAGTTCCCTATGTCAAACGAAGACTGTATGCATTACAACTCAATAATCAAACTTGCCTATACAAAGGGCATCCAGAAGTATGTCAAACAGTTCCCTTTAGCCTATTGTTAAGTATTTTTTACTCACTAGTCTTTTTACATGTTTTATTGTATGTGCTATATCATATTATTTTGTACGATACCATAATTTATACTCCCCTTTTTCAAGTTTCATGATAAGTTTTTCTGTTCTCTGTGGCAACAACAGGAGGTATGCGTTGACGTATTCAATGGTTCATTGTAATTATGTATCACTTGGTCAAAGCCTTATGCCAACTGGCAAAGTCGACAATTTCTTGATCCCATGTTTTTGTCGGAAGTTCTTTGAGGACCGTCATCCCACAATCTCTGGAAGGCACCGTTTTTTCCCTCATATTGGTGTATGTTTCTAGTTTTGCTCATCATATTTTTTTTCTTTTGTTGGCTTCTTACTTTCCCTCCACTTGCAATTCTGTAATCTTTCTTGTATTTTCTGCCTCCCCCTAGGAGAACATACTGCAGTACACAAACGAAGACCAACTAAAAGCGATTGCCACTTCGTTCTTGGGGGCAGCATCAGCAAGTAGGGGTAAACGGCTTGAATTATCAGACACGGTGTGTTCTTCTATGTCCTTTTTCTTTGTTCTTTTCCTTCTTTTTTTATTTTTCCATTTTGATATTATTTCTCCAACTTTATAATTTTTACGTTTTTTATCAGTTGTTCTTCCCCACATGCCTGAGCAATCACTGGATAGTCTTTGCTGTCGATTTCAATTGAAACTTTTTGCCTTCTTGGATTCTTTATACGACAAGGACTCATTTCTTCACAAGTCTATCAGAGAGAAATTTGTAAGTTGTTCATAAATTTCTATTTTTGTGTCCTTCACTCTTTTATTCATTGCATCTCTTTTTCTGTCTAAATGTTTTTTTTGCTCATCTATATGATTGTATATTTTTATTTCTTTCCTTTTTCATAATTTTTTATTCACACGCAGATCAAGAATTTCATCAGGTTGTGGGAAATCATTTTCCAAACAGATCAACATAACTTCAAGCGTTTCAGTAGGATGTATCCTCATGTCCCAAAGCAGGAGAATGGGTCAGGGCTCATTTTTCCACAATGCTTTTGTTTTTCATTCTTTTTTTTTTGCTTGCTTTCTCTGAACATCACCTCCCCTTTTTTTCAGCAATGACTGAGGAGTGTTTGCAACAAAGATAATGGAGATATGGGACGCAACTTTGGACCTGCGCAAGATTTTCTCACAAGCTGATATCCAACACATCAGAATTCAGTACATGAACCAACTTTTCTTTTGGAAGAAAAACACGGCAGACAAGTCACTTGTCACTTCTTTCAACTTCAGGTTCTTCTTCTCTTCTTATTCATTTTCACTCTTAATGTTTTTCTCATCTTTTAATTTTAGGTTGCCATCTTTTCCGTTCTTTTCTTTTTTCTAACCGTCTTTATGTTGTGTGTTTTTCTTGCCCTTTACTTTTTCCTTTCACAGGGCGACTTTGCAAACAATCTCCCGCGATAGTGGTGGTGTTCTCTGTTTCTAAGCCTGTTGGATGGACATGAAGAGAAGAAGAGAGGCTCATCTTTACAAAAAGAAATTAGTTTCGTCTAAATCATTTTTGTTAGTGCAATGGATGGTGGAACGGTTGTGGACGTTGTCCTTGGTTGTACGTGCACATTATATCTGTTGTAAATGGGGTCCACATTTTTTTAGTATTTGTTTTGTCTTTCCTATTAACTCACAGACAAGGGGTGTGTGTTCATTATTCCATATATTGCTATAATTACATATGTTCATTCTTCAACTTGTGAGATACAATCTTTTTTTAACTCTGATTTTTTTATAACTACCTTAGTAGATTCAGAATTCAGCTTATTCTAGTGTTTTTCTAGTGATATGATATTTTTTTCCTATTTTCATTCTAGTATATCTTGAGGTTTATGTGCAGCAGTGTAGTATTTTGTACCAAAGTTCTCCAGGATGTAGTATTTGAACTTAGCATCTTATTTTCTTTCTTTTTTATGCTTAGTTTCAGAAGTGGAACTAGTAGTCTTTTACTCATTTTATCAATATACATTATCGTTGTGATCATGTTTTTAGAAAAATTTTGGTTAGTCATATTGCCTTTCATGATCATAGTCAAAAAAAAATTGTTTTCCATTTTTTTTCTAGCGGATGTTTTCTTAGTGTGTGAATACTGATTTTTTTAGATATGTTTTGCTTCATATTGTTTATTGTATACCCAAGTATCAGGTTTTATTAGGATGAGCCTAGGTTATGTATATGCAGTATATTGTTTGTTCTTGCTGTGAGTAGGGAAAATCAGTTTTCTTTGTTCATTTTTTACTTGTAGATAGCTGGAAAAATTATGTTTTGCCCCAAAGGAAAAAACATGCAGCATTTCTTATTATTGGTCTGATTTTCTGAATTCGATTAGTTCGATTCATGTTTTTACCTCTGCGATTATCAGTATCATGAGCAGTGACTATGGAGGCCTTATTTAGTATCAGTATAATGGTGGAGCGCACAAGAGTTTTTTGGAGCTTCGTGCTTAAGTTTTCCATCTTCAGTATATCAATTTTATTCTGCATATGTTTTATACGTTCATTTATTAGTCAAGCAATAACGAAAAACACACACACATTCTGCATGTAATTTAGTCTAAAATACACACATTTGTGCTTATTCTGTAGTTCAAATAAGCTAATCCAGAATATGTAGACATGTTTTCTCTCTTAATATTTTTTTACACGAAGTTCATGCAATCACCAATCTAAATAGTCTTCTCTACTCCTTTTCTCCATCCACGCAGGGTACGAGCAGAGGGAGATTGAGTGGCACAGCAGGAGCAACTTCATTGATGCACTTGAATATTCATATTGGTAGATAAGTTGCTGGTGATGGTCTCTTTGTTGTTTCCACTCCCAGAATAGTTTCGCCTTGTAATATATGTCAAAGGGTTATTTCATGACAGTCAATAACACTACATTTTTTTGCAGTTTTTATATGAGTGAGTTTTTGATATAACTAAGTGTTATACTTAATTCAATAGGTTTTGAGGAAATCACCTGCATCAGCTGTTTTTGTCTGGTTTGCTTTCCTCGATCTCTTCTTTTTCGGGAATTCGTACACCTTATCCAGATTAGTGCATTTCCTTTTTGTGTGAGTTGGATCATGGCAGTGGCTGCACTTGTAGAATGTCTTGGTTTTATGCGTTCTTGTATTGTCATCAATCGTGGGCGACCTTTTGTGTGAGCCTTATCAGGATTCAGTAGCTCAACAGTCGAATTACTGTTCCCACTCTGTACCATAGCTGTTAGTGTCCCTATTGTCCTGTTGGACTTGCTGCACTCCTCTGTTTGCTCTCCTTGCTCATCCACTTCATCTTCTCCTTCCATGTCCATATCAATCAAGTCTTGTTGAATTCTGACCATTGCTGATAGTAGGTGCTCAAATTTTCGTTGACTCTTTGATGCGTTTGAGCCAAGCTCCATTAGCTTCATCCCTAGGACATTGTACCTTAGTTGATCATTATCTAATTTCAGTGGAATCGCCTTGGGTTTATTCATTTTCTTGCCTTCCTTTCTCCATCTGTCTATTATGTATTTGTCTGGTATCTTATCCACCTCAAGATGCAGCATCACTTTCAGAATATGACAGCACAAAATGCCATCCTTTTCAAACTTGCAACAAATGCAGGAGTAATCGTCCCAGTCAGCATCCACTTGCACCACATAAAGCCTTGCCCTATGTTCTTGTTTGTAGTAATTCTTTGCCTGGTATACCATGTATAGCTTCATACTTTCCTCTTCTCTGATTTGCAATCTTGTTACATCATTGAGGATGATTTGAAATTTCCTAAAGATGCTTATGTTATATAGATTGTGTGCTTGTCTCTCGATGTAATACTTAGTAGTAAATGTTTTCCAGGAAACTTTCTTGTGCGTTGCATTATGGTCGAGCTCATCCTCATTTGCATGGATGTTGTCTAGTATTCTCTCGTATTCTCGCAAGAAGCTTGTCATGCTGAACTGTGCACCAACCCCTTTCTTGAACAAAGCATTTGTGCCCTCACTCCTGGTCGTTGTTTGGATGAATGGGAAAAACTTTGTCTTGAAGTACACCGGCACAAACTTTTTTCTTGTTTTCCACATGTCTTGGAAAAATTTCACCTCACCCACATTGTAAGTTTCAATCATTGTTTGTCATAGTGTTTCAAATTCTTTCTTTGTCAATGAGTTATTGACTATGTCGTGAAAGTCCTCATACAGCCCTTGATTCAGTTGAAACACTCTGCACATTTGTTCTTCAGATTTCTTCATGACATGGAACAAGCATGTTCTGTGTGTTGCTTGTGGGAACACATCTTTTATTGCGCTTTCCATTGCTTTGTCCTGGTCAGTAATTATTGATTTTGGTGCCTTCCCTCCCATTGCTGCCAAGAACTGTTGGAACAACCACTTGAATGTGTTAGTAGTCTCGTTGACAATAAGAGCACATGCAAACAAGTATGTCTTCCCATGTGGAGAAATACCAACAAATGGTGCAAACGGCAAGTTGTACTTGTTGGTTAGGAATGTTGTGTCAAAGCTGATGCAGTCCCCATACTCTTGGTACACTGTTCTAGATCTAGCATCTGTCCAAAAAACGCTCCTGACCTTGTTTTTTGCATCTACTTCCATTGAGTAGCAAAATCCAGGGCTCTCAGCTTGTTTCTTCTGGAAGTACTGCTGCACTTCCATGACATCACTGTTTTCCAATTCTCTATTTATTGTTGTACCATAGTTACCCACTTTCCTTTTGTTGTATGGTAGCTTGTCCATTCCTCCTCTTATGTATGCCAACACTGCCACTATTTTCTTTGTAGGAATGTTGCACCTTTTAATTGTTCTGATCAAGGCTTTCTCTTCATCAGACATGTAAACATGAGATCGAAAAAACCTACTTCCAGGGTTGAGATCATGGTTATGATCAAGATTGAGGTTAGTTATACGCCATCTTCCATCTTTCAAAGCGACTATCATTTGCGCTTTGCAATCTGTCTTTGCTATGACAGTGCTTTTTCTGTGTACTATCAAGTTTTCTCTCTCAGCCTCTGTATTATGCCCATATTTGTTGCATTTTAGAGTTACCCTTACAACCTCTCCATTCCTTTTTTTGCTGGTTGTGCGGGCAGTCGACACGACTGATATGGAGAAACCAGCTACAAAGGCATAGAAGTTTAAGAACTTTTGAGCTTCTTCCCTAGTGGAAAATTGCATCCCCATTTTAGGTTTGAGCTCACTATCAATTGATCGGTCATTTCCTCCTTCTGCGGCCCGTCTTTCATTTTCCAAAAATTCGTCTATGGTTTCTTCATTGATATCATTGTTTTCATTCTCGCTGTTTGGAACTTGCAGGCAGCATGCATTTGTTGATGTTCCTGCCTCTCGAGAATCTGTGGAGGAACCATCATCAACATATGTTGGCGAGTCGAGATTCCAGGTATGATTTTGCTCTCTCTCAAAAGCCCCTCTTATTCCTTCATTGTTTCTGTCAACCTGCATTGTGTATAGTTTTGGGGGGTTAATCAACAAATGCGTGTCAAATTATTTCCCCTTTTTTCTCTTAAATTGTTCATTAGAAAACATTTTCTCTTACCTGATCCAAGAGAATATCATCAAAGAGGGTTGGCTTCCATGAATCCAAGAGAATATCATGAAAAGTTGTTGTTTGTGCATCCAGATCCTCCAGTTGCACTGGAGAATTGTCTTGGTCTTCAACAAAGTCACCCAACATGCATAAATCCTGAATAAAAGGAAATATTTTAATTCTATCCGCACATCCTTTTTTGCTATTTTTCCTCATTTGTTATAAGTTTTACATTTTTTTCTATTCCCCCATTTGTTTTATTGATTTTCAACACGCTTACCTCATGGCTTGTTTTGTTGTTCTCGTTGATGCCCCCAGTCTTTGTTTGGTGTAATTGCAGCAGAGGTTCACCCCCATCATTTGTTTGACCATTGTCAGTATCGTTCGAGCACGACTCCTGCCCCTGCACATGAGTTTTAACATGGTTTATCGTTTTTTCATCTGTATTGTTTTTTAACATATTTTTCCAGATTTTTTTATCACCTAGGTATTGATTGTCTCATAGCCTCCATTTATGTCAATATAACCCTTCAACAGCGCCACATAAGAGAAGTTCGGCTGTTTCATGCACAAAAATATTTTTCTATTAGTTCCACACAAGGTTGAAGGCATATGAAATTGAAATAATTTTTTTACCACTCCTCTTTTTACCTCCATGAATAGAGCTTCCTGGCTTCCAATGCATATATCTTGCATGTCCTCATTCGCACCGCTATTGACCTGCAAAATCCAGTGATTTTTTAGATAGAACATGAACTAAATAAGAGATATGTGAGGAAGAAGCAGACGACATATATTTTATTCTTTCAGTTTATCAGGTTTTCATTTTTTTGTCTTAATATTGTTCAGTTTGCTTTTGATCAATCGATCATATATTTTCATTGTATGTTTGTTTTTTTAGTATTTGTTCATTACCATTTCATCATTGTTTATTTCATTATTCTGTTTTTCAGTTTTTCAGTCTAGCTTTATTTCTTATTAGTATTTTTCCTTTTCTCAGTCTTCATTTTTCTTTTTTTTTAGTATTTTTACAGAGATAGACTGAACATCTTTTCGTCAGTTATCATTGTTTATTATTTCAGTTTTTAGTATTCAATGTTTTTTTCATTATTCTTCTCAGACTCCTTTTAGTCATTTTCAGTCTAGCTTTATTTCTTATTAGTATTTTTCCTTTTTTATCTTTGCTTGGTTTAGTTATTATTTTCAGTATTTCTACAGATTTAGTTTTTCTTCAGTTTAGCTTTAGTTATGTTTTGTTGCTTAGTTTGCATTCTATGAGTGTTAATTTTCATTTAGTGTCTTCATCTTTTGTTCATCAGTATGTCGGCATGTTTTATTATTTGTCATCAGTCTGTATGTTTTATTAATTTAATACTCTTTCTTTCCATATCAGTATTGTTTTACTTAGTATTTTCAGTTTTGGTTTAGTTTTTATTATCAGTATCCCGATGTTAAATCAGTTTTCACACCTTCAGCTTCAAGCAAAGGTGATCCCAGCGCACAATACAATCAGTTCAGACCTTCAGTGTTAAGCAAGTGCAAGTGGTAAGTTCAGTCTTTGCCATATTAGTTTCTATTCATTTTGTCTTTAGTTTTTTTGCGTTGTCCACATTTTTGTCATCTCATTATTGTCAAACATATTTTCAGTTTAAACTTTTCAGTTTTAGTTATCTACCTAGCAGTTTAGTTCAGAGTTAGGCATAGTTAGGTACAGTTTAGGTTCAGTTATTTCTAGCTTTGTGCTTGTACTCATGTCTTCAGTGATGTGTCACCTTTCATTAGTTTTTGTAGTTCATTCACCTTTATTGTGTTTTAATTCATAGGTATGTTCCCCTTTTCTATTTTCATTTCTGATATTGGACACTTAATTAGGGCAGGGTGACGAGGCAAACAAAGTAATTAATGTACCAGTGTTTTAGTATTTCAGTTTTGAATTCTAGTTTCCTCAAGATCTCACAATTTCATTAGGGTGATTTTGTTTGCTGTGTGTACTATCTGAAATTCAGTTATCTAATGAAACACTGACATGTTTTAGACGGGAATTATGCAGTAGCTAGGTCGTTTTGGGAGGGGGGTGGGGGTTGGGGCTGTACCTTGTTTGGGGCGAGGGCAGTACTTGGCGGCTCCAAATCCCCGGGATCTGGATCACAAGCACCATCCATGTCTTCTCCCCCGCCAGCCGCCGCCGCCCCTGCAGAGTCCTTTTTTTTCTTTCTTGAGGAAGAAGAAGTGATCGGGGGGTGGAAGGAGTGTGGAAAAAGAATACACTAGGCCGGGTGGGCTAGGTCGGCCTGCTGAACTGATGGGTGGGCTAGGCGGGTGCTTATCTGTCAACGTGTTTTTGTGTTAACGGGTGCGTTAGGCGGCCCGTTTACGGAGCAGGTTCTTTTTATGGCGATGGCCCTTGACAATTTTTCGACCTGAAGCTAGAAAGAAAACAGTTGGTTTTTTGAACTGATCAGTTTTCAGACTGATAACTAAGCCACGTGTCAATCATTAAGTGGAACAAAAAAACGACCTGACATAAATTTAAAATCAGACGTCTGTTCATTAGTCACTCCCTAAAAAAAACTCCATGACCAAATCCCCGCTCGTCCACCACCCACCCACCCCATCAACACACCTCCTTCCTCTAAGCCGCCGCCGCTCAAACACCCGACCTTCTACGTTGAGCCACGCCCAAACCACCGCTCACCTTCTCCTTGTGCTACCCCTTCCCGCAGCACCGCCGATGCCGAGGAGGTCTAGCCCACCAGAACCCTGACCCACCCCCTGCCACACACGTCACCACGCCTCAGCGCCCCAATCCGCTGCCGCTCCACGCGCCACCGCAGCGAGACGACCCCAGATCTGCGAACATCTTCCTCGTGAGAGCCCCTTCTCCCACAGATGGCTAGAGGAGTTGCTCCACCATGCCGACCCCGGCGAGCCCCACCGTTAACATCTTCCCCTCCAGCCTTCCCCTCACAGTGCCCTTCCCTTCGCCCTAGCAGTGTCACATCCAGCCTCTCCTCCCCAGCCACACGAAGCACCAGCATCGCTCCGCTGGATGGCCGGCGGTTCACCTACATCTGTCGTGGAGGCTGGATCCCGCACTGGGAGGGGTCGGTGGCGGCGCGTCTGTTGAGGACGGATCTCGCGCGTTTGCCCTCGTGGAACTTTTGCTCCCGGTGAAGGAGGAGGATGGTTGGTTGTCATTCACCTTGAGAATGCAGGTCTTGTACTACGACGGTTCAGTACATGGGTGCGTGCAGCGTACGACTGCGGTTTTTGAGTGATGCAGGGTTACCTGCACCTCCTTCCCCTTCTTGAGGAGCATCAGCCGTGGCGGGAGCATTCACTCCGTCCCATAGTCGAGTGACAGTTGCCTTCAAGGATTAGAGGGGGCCCGGTGGGCTCCAAGGTCGCCAGCGACTCTCCCTCCCTATTCCTACACCTCCCTCCCGTCCCGTCCGTGGCACGGCTAATGGCGCGGTTCACTCGCAAGAACCCACCCCTCCCCGCTCAGATGTAGTTCGGCTAGAAGGGTCGTGTAGACCGGTGACCTACCTGCAGAAGATTCAGACTGAATTGCAGCTTATAGCTAAGTTTCTTGATGTTTTGTGTTTGTTTTATCACTAAGGTTCTTCCATGGTTGATCATTTGTGTCACAGAGATACCCTAAATAGTTTTCTCTCTTGCAATATGTTCATGCAAACTAGAGCGCAATGCCGGCTTGCTGAATGCTCCTACTAATCGCTGAGAGCGGATGCTCTTTTGTAAAACCTTAGTCTAATTGGTTCACTTCCCTCTGTTGTGAATTACACTCGTCTTGTGCAGTTTCATCTGTTTTAAAAAAACATTGTGCTACGAGGAAGTTCACTCCCTGTCTTCAAGCAGCTCATAAGTTACTGTAGAACTTTAGTATTTTTGCGTTGTTCGTGCAGTGCAATGTGCCACCCATTTAGTTCACTAACTATCAATATGAAATGAAAAAATGTTAGAGAGATGACAAAAAATCATGTGGTTCACTTTCAATAGTGTCGTCGTTCACTTATTCCTACCATGTACTCCTCGGGTGGGAAAATACATTTATCATAAAAAAAATACCATGAAGTTCGCTTGCCCGTATGATGCAGTGCAAATTTCAGTCTAAAGCAGTGCGCTCTTATGTACGATGCAGTTCACTAGTTGATTTTGGTGTCGCGAAAAACAAAGTGTCCGCATTTTGATAATTTTAAAACTGCTCTTAAACCATAAGGAATTAGAGAGGGTGATTTAAATGAAAAAGTTCCGCCTCGTCGATATCTTTCCAACGTCGTGTCATTTGCATCGTTCTGATAAGCGGTTTGGAAAATTTTACGAAAATACGCTCGCTGCCACTCGTAGGCAGCTACACTGTTTTCAAAATTCATTTAAAACCATAAGGAATCTCAACAAACAAATAACATATGAAAGTTGTGCCTATTCCACAACTTTCCAACGCTGTATCACACACCTCGTTCCAACGAACAGTTAAAAATGCAGCGAAAATCGTACCAAAAAATCAAAATTTTTGAAAAACAGAATTCCACATTTGGTAAATTTGAGACTCTCTTAAACCGTAAGGAATTAGAGAGTGCAATCTACATGAAAAAGTTGTGCCTCGAGAATATATTTTGAACATCGCGTCGTTTGCTTCATTCCGACGAACGGTTTAGAAAAAATCATGAAAATACGCTCGCTGCCACCCGCCAGGCTCCCATCATTTTTTAAACCGCTCTTAAACCATGAGGAATTCCAAAAGTGCTCAACATGGTGAAGCTGAGCATTTTTCATAGCTATCCAACGGTGTAGTATGCGCCTCGTTTTAAAAAACGGTCTAGAAACTGAAGCAAAAATAGTGCAGAAGTATGTTGATTTATCAGTGAAGTATGTTAATTTTAGAGCATAATCAAACAGCCGTGAAGTAAGTTTCTCATTGCCCGAAAGTGTTGTTCTCCGGAGCTCATGTGAGCTTGGGTGAATAGTAAAACTAAAACTAAACGAAAAAAGTTTAAAAAATTCTGATTTTTATGTGGAACATTAGAAAAAGTTTTAATAGCCTGCAAATTTTCAGCACCATATGACATTCGTGCAAAATCCGGCAAAAAAAAAATCGATGCTTCAAACATGTTTGAAGGCTATTAAAACTTTTGTCGATGTTCCACTCAAAACAATATTAGAATTTTGTAAAAAAAATATTTTCTCTTGGTTTTTACTGTTCATCCAAGCTTACATGAGCTCGGATCATGACAGTTGTGTCCCTTATTGCCTTGCTAATATACGGTGTTATGAGGTAGAACCCTTGTTGGTTGCGCCATGTAAGTACTCTCTTCGTCTGAAATTATTTGACATAAAAATGAATACAAATAGATGTACGAGGAACTAAAATACATCTAGATACATCCATTCCTACGACAAGTATTTTTGAACGCGAGAAAGTATTAAACAATGTTTCTTCGGCCGTACTAGCAGATTGTAACTTTATTTTTTAAAGGAATAAAACTCACTTTGGACAAAAAAATGACATAGCACAGTTTGGTGAAACAATTTTCGCCCTTTGTGTGTTGCCTCCGGTCGATCGCTTGCGCTAGTTGGACTCGTCCTCCCTCCAAACTCCATCCAACCAACCCATCGCTTTCCCCCTCCCCCCCGCCCGCATGCTGGGCGCCGTCCTCCGCGGCCCGGTCTCTCCGATCCCGCCTCTCTTCCCCGCGCCGGGGCGCCCTCTCATCCACCTATCCCGCCGCCTCCCTACGGCGCCCGCCATGGCCGACGCCAAGAAGACCGACGCGCCGGCGACCCCGGCCCCGGAGCCGCCCGAGAAGCCGCTCCCCGGCGACTGCTGCGGCAGCGGCTGCGTCCGCTGCGTCTGGGACATCTACTACGACGAGCTCCAGGACTACAAGGAGGCCCTCGCCGCCCACGCGGCCGCGGCCGATCCCAGCGGCGACAAGGCATCCGCCGACGAGAAGAAGACCGAATCATGAGACCCCAGAGGAGTCAGGACCCGTATGTGTATGCTTTGACTTCTCCTGTCCCCAAATTGGATTCCTTGCTCGTGTAAGATATGGCAGCATTACTCATGGAATTACAGCCAAACATCCATTGCATTCTCACCGTCTATGCTGCAATTTGTACTAAAGTGGAATGCTCTGTTAGTGCTTACTGCTCACCATTCTTTGTGTGACCAAAGATGCCCCTGGTTATCAATACAAGTTCCTTTTTTTTTGTGCAACAGTGCAATTCATGTTTGCACATACTTGCTGCTAAATTGTTCGAATTTGTGTCGCCAAAGATGCTCCTGGCTATCAGTACAAGTTCCTTTCTTCTGCAACACTTCAATTCATGTTGCAGATACTGCTGAAATTGGCCAAATTCGGGGTGACAAAATTTATTTCACCATAGTAAAACTCTAGCCAATAAGCCCCAACCAATCACCAATGGTATTAGAATCAGGAGAGATTAGCGAGTTCCTTACATCGTGTGTTCTCATGACCCAAAGCGGCGGTACATACTACAGGCACAGGGTGTTACACTGCTACTTATTCATGCATTGACATAGAACCTATTGATCATCGTCCGAACCACCAAAGGAATCCTCACCGTGTGTGTGCCGTCTTCCCATGTTAGGCTGCCGAAGGTGTATCTCCCCTGAACTTTCAGTTTGGCCTGGAACATCACCTTGAATGTTAACCTGTTGACTGTCGAGTTGAAGGTCAGGAGCGAGGGGCTCACGGTGACGTCCACCCCTGGAGGTGCTTCTACACGAGCTCTGTACTTGGACGTGACCGGGCCGACATTGGTGACCGTTCTAGACACTGACAGTTTGCCCCTCAGTTCAGGAATGGTGATAGATGGGACATTGAGGTTCAGCTGCGATTTTGGCGAATGCTGACAGGGTGTGTGCTGCTGAACCATGGAGGCAATGGCTGAGTTGTTGTAGCCCATGGAGCAAAGGAAGCGCACGTAATCAGATGGTCTCATGTCGTAGACGAGACCAGGGTGCGCAGCCCTATTTGGATCCACATGGCCACCTCCATAGTCAAAGGGATTCGCCTGCTTGTACGGCGCTGCTTCAGATACCATCTCGAATCCATACTCGTCATGGACATTGGCTACAAATGTGTAGACTTGTTAGTCAGGGGGGAGAGTATGTGCGACAAGGTGAAGCATATGTGCATTACCTGTTGTGACCATTGCTGATTTCACTGCAGCTGGGCTCCAATTAGGATGCATTGATTTGAGAAGAGCGGCCATGCCTGAAATGTGCGGGCAGGACATGGAAGTTCCAGAATCTATCTTGAAATTCACAGGTCCCATGGCCGATGATAAGGCTACAGAAGGTGACCATGATGCCAAAATGTTTACACCCGGGGCAGTTATGTCTGGCTGCAAATGTTGGATGGCAAGAGAAGATGCGTCTTTATTTAAAGTGTAGGTTTATTACTAGAATGGATTAAGGATGTACTTAGTTGTTCAACCAAAGGAGATGTTTACCTTCAGAATAGATGGAGTCAGAGAACTTGGGCCCCTAGATGAGAAGTATGCAACTTCAGGGCCTATCAGTTCTCCAAGGATTGTTTTTGCGGAGCTAAACTGAACTGTTGGGTTCCTGTGTATGTAAAAAACCAATGTCAAGACGGCTCAACAGACAGCAACGTCATAAATTTAGTTTCTTCACAACCACTAAATCATATACAGTACTGTTTTAAGTACCTCATGCTAGTAGTATATGCAAGTATGGCTGTTCCAACTTGATAGTCTACTTGAATAAGGGGAATATCAAAAGCAGACGCTATATCTTTGGTTAGAAACTGCGCGAAGATGACTCCTACACCACGGGCCTTTTTTACAGTCTCTACTGCCACCTGGGATGCCCGCTGTCCTCTTGTTTGGAAGCAAAGCACCACATTTCCTTTTACTAGAGTAGCATTCAGAGATCCTGCAGTGCAGCTTCTGCAGAGGCATTAGCCAAGATGGGAGTACAGGTTTTAGGATTGATAACAGAAGAGACCAAGGACGACGAAGCTTACCTTGCATCACTATCATCAGCATTATCAGATGAAACATCTTCAGCATATACTATGCGCATGCTTGTTGCAGCATGCTTTCCGGAGTACATTGTTTGGCCCTGCATCCATGGTACATGAGAATTCCAGAAGCACAGGAACATGTCAACAGTTTCCTACCATAAGTTCAAATAACTAATTCAGATGGAACTCTTACCACATAAGTACTATTGTTGCCAAGCGTGATCTTTGCGAGGAAAGTCCGATCAATGGTGCCCGCAGCAACGGTTAGAACCCATGGTGCAGAGTTGATCACCGTCTCCGAATAAGGACCGGAGTTCCCTGCAGAACAGACCACAGTGATCCCTCTCACGACGGCGTGGAAGGACCCAATGGCCAGGACGTCATCAACATAAGCAGGGAGAGGTGGTGCTTGGCCGAGGGACACCGAGAGCACATCGACACCGTCGTGTATGGCAGCATCGAAGGCAGCAAGGATGTCTGCAGAGGTACAGTCCCCGGTAGCCCAGCACACCTTGTAAACAGCCAACCTAGCCCTCGGTGCCCCTCCCCTCGCCACACCACTGGCAAGCCCCCGGAAGCTGGCGTCGGGCACTAGAGCGCCGGCAGCAGTGGACGCCGTGTGCGTCCCATGCCCGACGGCGTCCCTCGCCGACATGTACTCGTGGATGTCAGCCGTGTTCATCTTCCCGTACTCGGCTTGGTACCCTTTGATGAACCACTTGGCGCCTATTATTTTCCTATCCTATCATGAATCTGAAGTCACCACCAGGATGATACATTCTCACAACCAAATGGTGAGCAAACTGAAAGAAAAAAAATACAGGCATGCTAACCTGTTGCAGTTGGAAGCATTGAACCTTTCTCCGGCGACGCATTGCCCTTTCCACCGCCGTGGAACCTCGCCGATGCCATCGTCCCTAAAGCTGGCTGACTCCGGCCATATCCCTGAAAAGTTAAGACCCCAAGAAAAACCTCAGTCATCACATTGCTGTGCCAGTGTCAATTCTGATCTCTGCTGCAGCTGAAGAAATGCAGTCCCACCTGTGTCTAGCACGCCGATGATGGAGTCCTCCCCGAACCTGCTGCCGGAGAGGATTCCGCTCCCGCCGGCCGGCGACGGGTTCACCCGCATGAAGTCCCAGCTCCTGGTGGTGTGCAGGTCAAGCACCCGGTTCCGAACCACCCGCACAACCCCAGGCAAATCTTTTTGAAAGATAAACAATTAGCCAGACAGAAGTTTGCTAAGAACAACAGCAAGATGTGCAAGCCCGGCCGCTCACCGGAGAGCTGCGCCGCCTGCGCGTTGGTGAGCACGGCGGCGAAGCCGGAGAAGCCGTGCCTGTAGCTGTAGAGGATGGCGTCCTCGGCCGCCTGCTTGCTGAGAAATCACAAAGCCAGACAGCAGCTCTTGAGTCTTGAGGCCTTGTCCAAAGTTGTAAGGAACCATGGATGAACTAAGAAGAAGAAGACTCGTCTCTAACCTGCCGAGGACGGCGGCGAGCATGCCGTGGTGCGAGTCCCGGACGAGCTCCGGGTGCAGCTCCGGGTGCCTCTCCCCCATGTACACAATCTGCACCTGCAGATCGACGCGCCAAGAAACGAACAGACAAATCAACAAACACGCAACCATAACGAGCTGCCCTGCGCGCCGCCGCCAAAGAATGTGCACAAAAGCTGCCGGAATACACCGGATGGCTCACATTGGCGCAGGAGCAGAGGCCGAGGCCGAGCAGCAGCTGGAAGAAGACGACGACGCCGACGGGCTTGGGAGCCATGGGCACCGCCACCGCAGCTCGAGAGGGACTGAGCGGGAGGCCGGCGCCGGGAAAAATGGAGGGCTGCAGCGGAGTGGAGTGGTTTGAAAGGTGAGGAGGAGGAGGCGAGGCGAGCTCAGTCCGGGGGAGGGGGGTTGGTGTCTTTGCCGTGTCCGGCCTCAGTCTCTCTCGGCTCGGGCAGGCTCCTGTCAGCGTTGGACCTGGACTCGATTCAAATCTCCTACTACCAGGAGTAGTAAAGGAGTACAGTGCCGCTGTTGCAGTGACCGGCGTGGATCTGCTTGCTATGCTTGTCTGTCTGTTTGTTTACTCTTTGTTCTTCCTCCTGACGCAGCGACGTGCTTCTCGGGTCGAGTTTCCTAATGGAGCCGAGGTGATCACTGTCGTGCTCCCACTACTCGTTCCTCCTCCTCTCTCTCTCTCTCTCTCCTGCCGATCCGTTGGCTGCGTGCTGCGTGCGTGTGCCGGCGGTGTTGGCGTCCGGCCGAACGCGCCTCGCCCGTTGGGTGCTCCGCTCACTTGTTTTTTTTATTAATTTTATTAATAATTCCTTGCCCTTTGCTTTGGACTGCCGTAGGATTTCCAGCCAATTTTCTTCCTGAGGCTATCCACACTAATAACATAATTATAATTATAATTATGATTTCCAGGCATATAAGCTAAGAGATAATAACATTATTAGCAATTATACAGGATAATAATGTTATTAGCCATTATACCGGATAATGACATTAGCCATTATATCGTGGACAAGATTAGGGTGCATCTTTGATTTGCAAGATTCTCAAAATGCAGGAATAGAGAGGGAAAAAAAACAAGGATTGGAATACCGTGTTCTTTGAATCATGTAGAATTAGAAAACCACATGAATTTGGTTCCGGGCTCCTTTGCTTCACAGAAACTTCATAGGAATTTTGGAGGATTTGTATCGTTACGATTTTTTTCTATGCAGGTTGTTTAATTCGTAGGATTAGATTCCTTACAAACGAAATCTATGGATTGGTGTGCACTCTGCTTTGGAGGAAAATTTTCATCCACTCAAACTTCTTTATATAATGTTTTTGTTTTTCCTGTCACATGAAACACTCATTGCTCCAGGTTCTAGTGGTGGTTCTGCTTTCATACGCCCCCTTTAAAAATCAACATGACATGTCACTCCAGCGTTGTGTTTATTCAGTTCACTTATTTTGAAAATCATGTGAATCAAAGAAGTCATCAAAGAGTGTTTAATGTCACAGGAAACAACGGAACCAAAGTAAGAGGTAATCTTAAGAATTTTCCCTAAGGATTCCATTCATGTGAATCAAATGACCTATGTGGGGAAAAAATTCTAAAATATTATAAAATTTGTTTGAATCCAAGGAACCTTAAGTCCGCGCTTGGCATCGGGGTATTTCAATACAAGTGTATTTAATTTACACGTGTAACTTACCGAGCTGCGAAGGATCCCGTCTGGAAAGCAAACGGCTGATGAAGGTATGTATTTCCTTACAAGTGTATTTGTGGGGGAAACGACAATCCAAACATGGCTTAAAAAATTTCCTACTGTGGTAGGGTGTATCTTTTCCTATGATATTCCTATCCTAGGAATAAAAGGATATAAAAAATGTAGCATGGTTTGCTTCACGTTTGAGGCCTTTTTGGTTTACAGACTTTTTGTGAAATTCTATAGAATAGGATTTGTATAGAAACATTTTTCTTTTGATCCCTTTAGTTTGTATGAATGCATTCATATTCCTATGTAGGATTAGTTTTTATCCTTCATATTTCAAAGGAAAAAATTAGCTCAGGACAAATGGAAAAATCCAATCTTATGAAACAAATGACATACATTTTTATATAAGAATTGAGACCCATGTCATCTTACTTTCTATACTTTTCTATTCTTATGATATTCCTACCTTACAAGCCAAAGAAGGTCGGTTTTGTGCATCGACAACACTTTCTGGCGCGGGCAGCAAAGCACCTGATGTAGGGGCAAACCCTATTGGTGGCCTGATCTTCACGAAATGAAGGTGAATTTGAGGAAGAACAAAAAGGGGATTAAGAAAAAACACAAGCAAAACACTCAAATCAATACAAAGAATTCAATAAAAGATACACATATATACAAATTTGGTCTAAATCTTCCATATGAGAGAAATGGTAATAGATAGGGTTCTTCCCCAAGTCCTAAGACAAGGAGGGCTTGAATTCCATGGAGGGATCTTCCCCACAAGTGAAAGTCTTGGTATTCCTATGGAGTCATCCCCTCAAGAAGAGGTCATCATCTCCAATGGGTCTCCATGAAGGAGTTATCCCACAAGGGAGGTACATGAGTTAACCTATGTGGTTTGAGTTATATCTTAGCTAACCCTAAGAGGTGAAGTAAGGTTGTATATAGGTCCATCCATGAAGGGGAAAGTGAGGAGGTGATACATGGCCCATTTGCTCGGGCGGGTGCTAAATGTCCGGGTTGGTATTCGGACAGCTTGGGGTCGTGCAAACAGTCCGACTACTGATGCATGCTCTTATTCCGTATTATACCATATCATATTTGAATGATATATTTCACAATATGATGCAATTATAATATCATTTCTCTCTTAAAATACAAGGCATACAAAGAGAGGGGGATTGTCGAACAATTGAAAATTTATACCTAAAATGTAGCAGAAGAAAAGGAATTTTCCGGAGCTCAAAATGCAGTCTCGATTTTCGAAGAATTATTTTGAAACATTTATATAAAGAATATGGAGTGGAGGGGGCACCAGGTACCCACACGCCCTGGTGGCGACCCCCTAGGGTATGTCGTGTGGCCGTGTGGGGCCCTTGATGAGGACATCACACCTTCGCCTCTACGAGCCCTCATGACTCTACTCCCGGTGTTATTTGGCTATAAATTATATTTTTTTGTAGAAAAAATCACAGAAAATCCTCAGGATTTTCTACCACCGTCTGCAAGGCCGTACTTGAGCGGAGCACTTTTCCTCTCCGGTGGAACAATTTCGTTGGGGAAACTTCCCTCCGGGGCGGGGAAATCGAAGCCTTCATCCTCGCCAACACTTCGTTCATCATGGGGATCATGTTCTTCATGAACATATTCACCAGCACCATCTCATCCCAAAAACCTAGTTTGTCTCTTGTATTCAACTTTTGTATCAAACCTCAGATTGGTACTTGGAAGTACATGTAGTTGTTGATTACATATTGTAGTTGGTGCTTAGTGGTTTTATTGTTGGAAGTTATTGTATTAAAATTGCTCATCGCATGTTTATACCCACTGATCATGATCCATATGATGAGTTGTGAGTAGTTTCGGTAGTTCTTGAGGACATGAGAGAAGTCTTGTTGCTAGTAATCATGTGAAGTTGGCCATTGTTCAATGTTTTGATGATGTGTTATGTTGCTCTTTCTCTAGTGGTTTTATGTGAATATTGATTACATGACACGTCATCATCTTTGGGCCTGGGGGAAGGCACTGTGGAATTAGTTTGTAGATGATGGGTTGCGGGAGTGATAGAAACTCAAACCATAGTTTATGATTTGTTTCATAAGAGTCTACTTGAAACCAACTGTTTAATGATATGATTAGCTTTATCTTAATTACTTCTCTTGTATTTGTGGGTGCTTGTATGAATTATTGTTGAAGTTAGGACAATACCTTAGTTCCGGTCAATCCACATAACACTTCTCAAATCAATGAACGATAACTTAATGAATCGTGATGGAAGTAACTTGTTGAGATTCACATGTGTTCTTAAGAGTGTTTTAGCTACTATAAGAAACATCTATGTATTGTCCTTCTCAGAATTAAGGGTTGAGCCACATGCTACATCTATTTACATTTTTTACTTGTTACCTTGTTACGAATTATCTTGTTATCAAACTATCCATCAAAACTATCTTACAACACTTGCAGTGAAACCTTGGTGAAAATTGTTTGTCAATTTATTCTGCTCCTCATTGGGTTCGACACTCTTACTTATCAAAAAGATTAGGATTTATAACCTATATTTGTCGGTCATCACACTCCGGCCAGCGCAGTCTTCGAACATAGAACATCATCCACTAGTGTCATCACAAGCCTAGAGCCTAGAGCCGCCAACACTAGCGGATCTAATCATATTTGCTTATTATTGTTATTGTTAGATCCGCTAGTGTTGGCGGCTCTAGGCTCGTTGAAAGGATCGATATGGTTGACTGGAGGGGGGTGAATAGGCAACTAACAAATTTTAAGCTAATATTTAAACAAATTAGGTTTAGCAACAAATAGGTTGTCTAGATATGCAACTAGGTGAGCAACCTATATGATGCTAACAATAACAATAATAAGCAAATAATAAATACAAGTAAAGATAAGAAATAACCACAAGTGCAATCGATGAAGACGAGGATGTGTTCTCGAAGTTCCTTACCTTTGAGGGGAAGTACGTCTCCGTTGAAGCGGTGTGGAGGCATAATGCTCCCCAAGATGCCACTAAGGCCACCGTATTCTCCTCACGCCCTCGCACAATGCGAAGTGTCGTGATTCCACTAAGTGGTGCCCTTGAAGGTGGCAACCAGACCTTTACAACAAGGTTGGGGCTCTCTCCACAACTTAATTGGAGGCTCCCAACTAAACCGCGGAGCTTCACCACAATGGAATGTGGCTCCGAGGTGACCTCTTCTGTCTAGGGTGCTCAAACACCCAAGAGTAACAAAATCCACACAAGAACTTGGGTAATCAATTTTCCTTTGGTGGAAGTATAGATCTAGGTCTCCTCCTTCAATCCCTATCACGACCGCAAGTTTGAGTGGCTAGGGAGATAGATCAGGCAAGAAAGCTTCAATGCATCAATGGTGGAGAGGGAGGGTAAGAGATGAGGGGGAGGAAGAAGAAAACCCTCTTTATATAGCCCCCCCCCCCCCCGATTTCTAACTGTTACAACTATATTGCACTGGGCGATACAACCGGTTGCCAGTCTGGTACAACCGGTGTTCCAATATTAGAGGAACAACCGGTCAACCACCGCTCTACAACCGGACCAAAACAGAAAGTTGGCTCGGAGGTGTCACTAGCCACAGCCGTTGGGCGTGGCTAAGTACCAAGCGGTACAACTGCTTGGAACACTGGTAGTACCGGTTATAATTAATATAACGGTCCGACTGGGCCACCACCGACCAACAACCGCAGTGAAACAGAGCGGTGACCGGTTGTGGACCGGTGCAGGGCCGGTACAACCGCCCAGCTGTTGAGCGGTACAACCGGCCATAACGACGATACAACTGGTCAGTTAGGAAAACAAGGGCTCCTCTCTCAATGATGCGATGGAACATGATGGGTGCAAAAGTGTGTGAGAAGAATTGTTTCACCCATAGACTTCCAATGTGCATTCCCTCTTAATAGTACGAGATCCCTACGACTAAAGAGAATAAACACGCACGGAACATGTCTTTGATCTTTTCCGTTTCGAGGGAATATCTAACCGTCTTGTGTCTAACAAATGATATGTGCGTACTTGACACCCGGTTAGAGAACATAGTGAGTTGACATCATCACCAAAACACTTAAGCAGGATAATGCCCTTACACGCGTGACCGTGGCTTCACTAGACATGGTCACCCCCCCCCCCCTTGCAGCGCAATCCTCGGCTGGCGTTGGAGCCCCTTAGGTGGCGCTCCGTCACCCAACATGTTCTCCAAAATGAAGGTCAACACCTCCATGGTTTACAACCAAACCGTTCAGAGGGCGTGGCGTGGCCGGTATGTGAGGAACATCACGACAACCCTTGAGGCAGAGTCGGTGAAGTTGCATGCCGGCTTGGACATCAAAGTGGAAACCTTTCGTGTTCGCATCGGTGATAAGCGACAGAGGAGGGTGCCCTCGCAAGGGAGCAAAGTTGGACGGTCTCTGCCGTTGTCGGACTGCCATCGAAAGAGGAGAAGGTGATAGACGACGACGGATCGGATAACTCCAACACTAAGTAGATCCACCTTAATCCGTTTTCCGTCTTCGAACGCTACTTCCGCAACGAGGACGACAAGGGTAATGGAAATGGCGGACGCGGATGAACTTTTTTCATTTGTCATAGTTGTAGAACATGTCAAATTAAATTTTGACGATCGTATGTCATACTCCCTCCGTTCTTAAATATAAGTCTTTCTAGAGGTTCAACTAACGGACTACATACGGATGTATATAGACATATTTTAAAATATAGATTCATTCATTTTGCTTCGTACGTAGACACCTAGTGAAATATCTTAAAAGACTTATATTTAGGTACGGAGGGAGTACATGTGTAATTTAACGTTGCATAAAATAAGTATGGATTTAAGTGTTTAGTCTGAAGATGAAGTCAATTTGTATAGACAAACTTTTAATATGTGCTCGGTTATTGCGCGCTCGTGTCCGGGACGTGTAGGGGTCTGAATTTCCCAAACTCCGATACATGCTCTTAATACTTTGTAAATTAATATAAAAGCATTTAGAACATTACTCTAGTGTTTTGTATGTTTTTTATAGTATTAGTTTGTGGAGGGAGTATCGCTGAAAGCACCGGCATGGACTGCACATCACTGATGATTAGTGCGTGCTTTGCTCTCGATTTCCAATCAGACAGAGCTGATCTCCTTCTTGCTGCTTTCCCGCTCCAGTAGTACCACCAGTACGAACGAGTACGAGCGCGCACAGCTTTACCGACCGTTGGTACTACTAGTAGATTTCCTTTCCTACGTTGCCGCTCCATCACACAGGTCTCGCTCACTGGTGGCGTCTGGTCTTCACGCTTTCTTTTTTCCTGATGAGGCACGCACGGGCGCGGCTGCGTGGGTCGGCGGTGGGTGGAGCACGCTGCCATGCCTGCCAGGAGCGGGGGGGTCGGACGCGCGCACGGGCGATGAGATCACGGCCTCACATGCCGGCGGGCAGCGGCGCCGAGCCAGCTGAACGGCCGGTGACCCACGCTTTTCAGCGAAATCATCATCTCGGGATGGAACGGGGCCAGCAAAATATTCACATTGAGACCTCGGTGATGCTCTGCTGTGTGATGGCCTCACCAACGCCGCGGCACGCGACCGTGGCCGAGTGAGCAAGCGTGGCGGCTGTTTTGCGCTGTGTTTGCCGTGGCCCATATTGAGCAAGCATGGCGGCCAGTTTGCACTGCTCTTGTTAAGCTAGTCGCAGTGTTTGTTAAGGGGCTGTTTGGTTCCCAGCCTAAGGTTGTCACGTCTAACCTTAGTCATGCCACAATACATTAGGCATGTGTTTGGTTCATTGTCACACTTGTATCCTGTCATACTTTCCTAGTTATTTGGTCCACATGTCATACACTTAATTTTTTGTTAAATCTTATCACACTTGTGGTGTCCATTTTGTTAGCTACACTTTCTGTGACAGCCACATTTTACCTAAGGTTAGTTGTGGCAAAATTAGTCATGAACCTAACTGCACTCGATCTGTTCACCTCGAGGATGGCAAATTCTACTTACTTAGCTTATATCCCATGATGGCAACTGTAGATAGATATATGGATAGGTGGAGCAGGAGCAGCACGGCATCAGTACTTGTACTCGGCGGGTGCTACTAACAGCAGCACTGTACTTGAGCGGCACCACTGCCCAAAGCACAGCGTTGACTGCGTAGTGGACTTATGATCCAGTGGGCGCTCTGGTTCTGCTCTCGTGTTCTTCTCTCTCTGGTAGTACGTTCGCGTACGAGCACGCCTTTTACTGTTGCCCATTGCCTTGGTGGTAGATTTCCTTTCCTTTTTCCGCTTTAGTAGTCCGTTGACGCCTCTCTCGCGTACTCGCTTTTGCTGGCGTCTGGCCTTTAAGATGCTTTCCAGATGAGTGATGACAGCCAGGGGTGCGTGGGTGGGTCGGCGGTGGAGCAGCTACTGGTACCAGTACCACTACGATGCATGGCAGCCAGGAACTGGAGATCATGCTCGGCCTCACGGTTTGGAGGAACACCAGACAGCCGGCAGCTTTCTTTCCTTGGGCGTGCTCGATCTAAACTTCAACTCATGCCTTAAAAAAACGACCATAGTCCACGGCCTAGGCACTCCTAGTTCATGCCGTCTTGACCGGACATCTTCTTTTGCCACTTCTGGAACATACTCTTTCTCTTTGGTGACATATTGGTCAAATACACAGTCATGATTGCTAGCGCCATCTCTTGCTTTGGTGTGGGCGTTGCTAGCCTCATCATATCGAGCCAGGGCCGGTCCTGATATTTTGAGGGCCCAGTGCAAAATTCTAAAATGGGGCCCCAAAATTTTCTATGAGCATTCGTAGATGCAAATTCACTTACATAGGTCTCCGCGCCAATCCCTTCCATTTTAATTGTGTGAAGGTGAACATAAACACGATGCTTGGCAAGCAAGATTGCAAGGCTTGATGGCATCGATCCCGAGGACCCATGAGCATAATTTCATGGGAGCATCAAGTGTCATTGGGAACCCTTGGATATTGCAAGCACTGCCATGCAGGAAGTGCCTTCGATGGCGACTTGCTTGCTCGCTTGTAGACGGAGAATACGCAAGTACTGTCTCTTGGCTCCGGGTCATCAATACCCTTAAGATGGTTGTGTGCCATATGGCTGATTGCAAAGGAGATTACGGCAAGAAGAAAGGTCTTTGAACATATCTCCTTTTCTTTAGGGATGAATATCTTCAAATAAAAAGGCACACATGCTAACCATCTCTTCATTGAGAGATGAGGTTAGTCGTCGTGTGTGGCGAACAGCTTGCTTTATGGCGTTTGTATCCCAAAATCTACTTAAATAAAATAAATATGGTTCTCAAAGAACTAATCAAGCTGTTCTAAAACAACAGTTAAAAAACCAATTTACTAAGATGATACAAAAACAGAAGCAAGAATATGCAAAACAATTTTAATAAGTACTTACTAGAGTAGATATTATAGTTTTACCATGCTTGACCTAGTTGACCGGGTGATAACGAAACTCCTGGTGCCGCTCCCCTACACGAATTTATGAGATAATTAAATAGAATCACAGATCAGACCACATATGAGAGGGAGAGAGAAACTCAAACGAAAACCTAATTCTACCGCTGCATACACACCTGAAGATGACTCTTGAGATGGTGCATCGCGAGGCCCTTCACCCTTGACTCTGATCTCTGCCATGAAGCAAAATTACCAGGTAACTTAAAACTCAACAAATTATCACCATCTGATCTTCAAGAATGGATCGGTCTCTACAATGCCCGGCCTTCAAACTGCGCGAAAACATGGACAAATCGGTCATGGAATTCAACGTTCCACCGGAGGCGGGATTTGGGATAGATGGTGAGGATGACCTGGAAGTGCGGCCGGAGACTCCGTACTGCGACTCACGATCTGGGCGAAAAAGGAATCGGCTGCGCAATCATCGTGAACTCTCAATTTACTCGTTTGGAGAGAAAACAACGTGGGCTATCATCTACGATTTGTTTGTGAGTCCCAGTCCTTCTCTTCTTGGGGCCTGGGCATGGGCTAACTGCGAGTACGTGGGAGGGGCCCCCTGGACTTCGGGGGCCCGGGGCGGCCGCCCCTGCTGCCCCCCCTCAGGGCCGGCCCTGTATCGAGCTTCCTCTTATTCATGGCCTCCTTCATACCGGGCTTCTTTGTTTGGAGCTTCAAATATATCTTCATGTGCTCCTTCTTTTCTTGACGTTTTCTCTTGTCCCGCACTTTCTTTCGAGTCATCATGTCGTCAAAGTTTCTTGCAAGGCCATATATGCCGCACCCCACTTCTTGTCAATCTTCGAGTCGGTCTTGCCCCTCGGCCTCTTCACCACATCTCCATCCCTAGCCATGACCGTCGGTCATCCTTTCTTCTTTAGAGTGGCATATTAAACTTTGAATTTGGGGCATTCCTTGGTGAGCGACCAATAACGGGTGACGGTGAATGGCTTGTTTTCATGCAGGACCTTGAAGCTTTCAAAGTTTGGAATGCCTACACAATCAAAAAAAAATCACATATGTAATAACGAATGACACAAGATGTAAAAAAGAACATGAACATGACATAGTAATGAAAGAGGAAGGGATCATACAAGTCGCCCACACCTAGGCCACTCACGGGATCAGGGACGGAGCCGGGATGGATGCATGGAGGTGGTGGGTTTGTTCATGAAGGAGGCAAAGCTTTCATGGAGTAGGAAATTTTGGCTGAAGTAGCTACGTCGATTGAAGGAAAATCAAATCATTGAGGGGGGTCTACCCCCCCCCCCCTCTCCCCCCGTCCACCTTTAGATTCATCTTCGTCGCCCGAGTGGACCGCGTGGGCTTTCCTCTTGGCCGACTCTCGATCAAATTTCTCGTCCTCCGTCGGCATGAGCTCCGGTTGCTCCTTCTTCGTCGTCGGACGGGGCGGTGGTGGCCGCCCGGTTGTTGACTGTGGGTTTCTCCAGGTCGCCGGCCATGGAAGGAAGGGGGAGTTTTCCTGAAAAAAGAGAAGGAGAATGGGTCGTTGTGTCCCTGACGGACGGGCCAGGGGAAGACAAAGGGCGCGTCGCGTCCTGTCCGTCTCAACGCAAACATGATCCAAATTTGATCAGGAATGGATCGGCGACGGACTCAAAGGACGCGACCAGACCATTTGGATTGTGCGTGGGAGTTCACCTAAGAACTGTAAGTTCCGGTATGAATGAAATTGTGTGGGTCTTTGGTCGCCGGACACCGTTTGAGCTGAGCTGAGAGCATCTCTAGTGGCTAGTGTATGTGGTAGTCTAAACCAAATATAGACTACCAGAGGTGAAAAAACGTCTCCAGCGGCTGGTGTATGAGGTAGTCTAAATTTTACACATCCATCAAAATTGCTACCAATTGTCCACATTTGGACAACCGAGCCACGACCAGCAAACCACAGCTGCCTGCCCTGAGCTCTCTACCGCTCCCGTTTCTTCAGTTTCGTAGAGAGCGGAGTGATGAGAGAGAGAGAGAGTGATGGGAGAGCGCGAGCGGCGGCGGCGGCTGCAAGGGAGGGCGAGCGGCAGCGGCGGCTGTGTGCGCGTGCGCGAGCGGCGGCTGCGAGTGGCAACGGTAAGCGCGAGCGAGCGTGCGCCAGCGCGTGCTCCGAGCAACCGAGCGGCGGCTGGCTCTGAATTTGCCGCCGGCTCTGAATTTGCTCCTCTCTCTATCTATATTACTGGAAATGTAGACTATCAAATTTAGACAATCCGCTGAAAAACAGAGTGTTGAGTAAATAGGCAATTTTCCAAGTAGATTAATCCATGAAATAATTACTAACATGGCATTGACTAGGTTTATGACATACTGATCACGGAGTATACTAGCAAGTACTACGCATATAGCAGAAACATCTACGCATATAGGCAGTACTACTAGTGCAGACACAAACAGGAGAGAGATAAACATATCATACCCTTCGATCGGCCAATTGGCCGTAGCAGCAGCGGTGGCGGCGGCAACATCCTCTGCCGCCTTCTCCTCGGCTTCGGCCTTCTCGCGGACGAGACGGTCAGCTTCGCTTGGTGAAGACATGGCAATGACGAGGGCGACGCGGACGTAGACGAAGCAGACGGACGGAGGCGAGCAGTCGCGTGATCGCTCCCCAAAAACCTAATCGCCCCTCTCTCGTACAGGAATCGGAGAGGCGGGGTTTCGGAGGCCTGCACTCCCGTCGACCGTGTACGCGGTAAACGGGACGGAGTCTCCGGCGGCAGCAGCAGCAAAAGGAACGAACGCGTGAGGCAGATGTGATCTGATTCTTGTGACGGCTAGGGTAGGCGATAGCCTGCTTATAAAGGCGGCTGGGTGGAGAGACGTGGGCCGAACCCACGTCCGAGTCGGTAACAGCCCACGATCCGACGTCTCGGATCGTGACGTGTCCGTTACATATTCTCCGTTCCTGACCAGCAAAAATAAGCGCGTAGGTATGAGCTCGGCTCGGTTCATTCCCGCAACCCGCGGTGCGTCGCGTCGTGATGAGGCGTGGCGAGGCGGGCGGCGGAGGAGGAGTGCGCGAGGGCACCTTCTCTTCTCACTCTCCAATAGCATGTGGAAGAGAGACCCTTATAAAGGGGTCCAACTTCTCCTCCACTAGCGGGGTGGGACTAAACTTCCCACCACCTTGTCATGCCACCACCTACATGGGCCCTTGGAGAATTTTTCTAAAATTCACTAATGGGCCTAAAACCCACTACCAATTTCAACAATCCCCCACCAGATCTCAAGGGCACATCGTGTTCCCTCGTTCCAATCACTGTTTTAATATACCAGCATTTCAGTGAAGACCTGTTAAGGTTGAGCTTCACCTAGAGCAAGTAGCTACACCCCTTTAAAACTGAACAATGGACTATGCCTTGAATTGTCAGTTTGGCGTAAAGGAGCTTCACCATAAGTCTTACTAGTACTAGACTGCCGAAGTTGACCCCTCGGGTGGAGCATATTAGTCACACTCCTGGCCTATTCATGAGTTTCTCAAACGTCTGACAGACTTCAATCTCATTCTTATATGTTTGTTGGACTTCATATTGTCCTTTGAACTCTTCACTTTAACAATAACTGTTTGATTATCGCAGTTCATAAGGATAGCCGGAACCGGCTTCTCAACCACAGGTAAGTCCATCAAAAGATCTCGAAGAAATTCTGCTTCGACACGAGATGTGTCTAATGCTATTAATTCTGCTTCCATTGTCCATCTCGTTAAGATCGTTTGCTTGCAAGACTTCCAGGAAACAGCACCACCCCCAAGAGTAAACATATACCCAGTAGTGGCCTTCATCTCATTAGCATCAGAGATCCAATTCGCATCACTATACCCTTCAAGTACCGATGGGTATCCCGTATAGTGAAGCCCGTGGTTGATAGTACCTTTCAAGTAGTGCATAATTCTTTCAACAGCACGCCAATGAACATCGCCCGGGTTTGCAACAAACCGGCTAAGTTTGCTCACAGCAAACGCGATGTCAGGCCTCGTTGCGCTAGCTAGGTACATAAGCGAACCGATAATTTGAGAGAATCTCAATTGATCTATAGGTGTGCCTTTAAACTTTCGAATAAGCACACTAGGATCATATGGTGTTTGAGAAATTTTGCAGTCTGAATATCCAAAGCGACTCAAAATCTTCTCAACATAGTGGGATTGCAAAAGTGTAATCCCACCCTCATCATCTCTCAACAGCTTGATGTTCAAGATAACGTCAGCCACCCCAAGGTCCTTCATCTCAAAGTTTTGAGACAGAAAAGACTTAACCTCCTCAATTACTTTGAGGTTGGTTCCAAATATCAGTATGTCATCAACATACAAGCACAATATAACTCCTTCGCCCCCACCATGGCGATAGTATACACATTTGTCAGCTTCATTAACAACGAAGCCAACATATGTCAGAGTTGTATTAAACTTCTCATGCCATTGCTTAGGTGCTTGTCTCAGACCATATAAAGATTTCAGCAACTTACACACCTTTCCTTCCTGACCTTCTATCACAAAGCCATCTGGCTGTTGCATATAGATTTCCTCATTTAGCTCTCCATTCAGGAAAGCCGTCTTAACGTCCATTTGATGAACGAGAAGACCATGAGAGTCCGCCAATGAGAGTAGTACTCGAATGGTGGTCAGTCTAGCCACAAGTGTGTAAGTATCAAAGAAATATTCTTCTTCTTTCTGGGCATAGCCCTTGGCCACAAGCCTAGCCTTGTACTTTTCAATCGTACCATCGGGCCTAAGCTTCTTTTTGAACACCCACTTGCATCCCAATGGTTTGCAACCATAGGTACGATCAGTGATTTCCCATGTCCCGTTAGCCATGATGGAATCCATCTCGCTACGGACCGCAACTTTCCAGTAATCGGCATCTGGAGAAGCATACGCTTCTGAAATAGAAGTGGGATTATCATCCAGGAGGTATACGAAGAAATCATCACCAAAGGTCTTTGTAGTCCTTTGTCTCTTGCCCCTACCAAGGGTTTCCTCGTCATCCTCCTCGGGATTATCATCATGTGTTTGTTCATAATATTCCATAGGAATGGCAGGCTCAGGAGTTATCTCAGATTCCTATCTAGAAGTGCTTTGCATATCTCTCATGGGAAATATATCCTCAAAGAATGTAGCATCCCTCGACTCCATTATTGTACTAACCTTCACGTCAGGTACCTCAGATTTCACTACTAGAAATCTATAGCCTACGATATTCTTAGCGTATCCCAAATTAACGCAGTCCAGAGTCTTTGGTCCAAGCTTACGCTTCTTGGGGATCGGTACATTGACTTTCGCCAAGCAGCCCCAAGTACGTAAGTACGAGAGCGTCGTCCTTCTCTTCGACCACTCCTCGTAGGGAGTGACCTCATTATCTTTTGTAGGAACTTTATTCAGGACATGACACGCGGTCAATATAGCCTCCCCCCACCATGCGTTGGATAAACCCGATGTATCTAACATGGCGTTAACCAAATCAGTTAGAGTACGGTTTTTCCGCTCGGCAACCCCATTTGACTGAGGTGAATAGGGAGGCGTCCTCTCATGAATAATGCCGTGTTCCGCACAAAATGAATCAAATTCGTTTGAGAAGTACTCTCCACCACGATCAGACCGAACTCGTTTAATTTTCTTTTCAAGTTGATTCTCAACTTCTGCCTTATAGATTTTAAAGTAGTGTAGAGCCTCATCTTTAGTATTTAACAGATACACATAGCAATATCTAGTGGAATCATCTATAAATGTCATGAAATATTCCTTTCCACCTTTAGTCAACACACCATTCATCTCACAAAGATCAGAATGTATGAGTTCTAATGGTGCCAAGTGTCTCTCCTCTGCAGCCTTGTGAGGCTTGCGAGGTTGCTTTGCTTGCACACACGAATGACACTTAGAACCTTTGGCTAAAGTGAAAGTTGGGATTAAATTCAGTTTTGCTAGCCGCGACATAACACCGAAACTTATGTGACAAAGACGTGAATGCCAAACTTCAGATTCATTAACACTCGAATGAATATTGTTCACGACTTTATTACAAAAATCTGCAAGAGAAAGGCGGAACAAACCTCCGCATTCATAACCTTTTCCAACGAAAAGTCCATATTTCGTAACTACTACTTTATTAGACTCGAATACCAACTTAAACCCTTCTCTACACAGAAGGGAACCACTAACGAGATTCTTCTTGATGGCGGGGACATGCTGCACGTTCTTCAGCTGCACGATCCTTCCCGAAGTAAACTTCAGATCGACCTTGCCAACACCAAGAACAGAAGCACTCGCGCCATTCCCCATCAATACGGACCCGCGACCGGTGGCCTGATAAGAAGAGAACAATGATAAGTCGGCACACACATGAATATTTGCACCCGTGTCCACCCACCAATCGGTGGACCGACAAACTGTAAATACAGTAAGTAAATTACCGTACCCAGATGCACCACTTTCATTGTTGCCCACAATCATATTGGCAGACTTGGAGTCCTGCGCCGGCTTCTTGTACTTGTTTGGGCATTTGTTCGCCCAGTGTTCCTCTGAACCACAAGTATAGCATCCATCTCCCTTCTTATTCTTCTTGAAGGGCTTCTTTCCCTTCTTCTTGAAGTCGGTATTCTGTTGGACAGAATTCTTTCCCTTGGGCTTGCGGGAATTGAAGTTCCTCTGATGTACCATATTGGCAGCAGAAGAGCTTTCCACCGCTTTTCCATTGGAGTCCTTTGCTCTCGAGTTCTGCTCAACACTTAGATGACCGATGGTGTCCTCTACTGAGAACTCACGCCTCTGATGTTTCAGAGTAGTAGCAAAGTTCCTCCAGGAATTAGGGAGCTTAGCAATTATACAGCCCGCGACAAACTTGCCCGGCAAATTGCACTTAAGAACCTCAAGTTCTTTAGCTATGCATATTATCTCATGAGCCTGTTCCAATACAGAACAGTTGTCAACCATCTTGTAATCGTGGAACTGCTCCATAACATACATCTCACTCCCAGCATCGGTGGCCCCGAATTTAGATTCGAGCGCATCCCACAAGTCCTTGGCAACATGCATATGTAAATATGCATCAACCAGCTTATCTCCGATCACGCTAATGACTGCTCCAAGGAATAGGACGGTGGCCTTCTTAAACATCTTCTCCTTATCAGGAGTGATAATTTCCGTAGGAGTGACACCGGCTAGCCAGAACACGTTCATAGCCGTGAGCCATAAGGTAGTTCTCATTTGCCAACGCTTGAAAAAAGTATCGGTAAACTTATCCGGTTTCAGTGCAGCAGCAAAACCATTACTTGAAAAATTCCTACACAAATTAGGTTTTTGGATTGTTGAGTAAATAGGCAATTTTCCGAGTAGAATAATCCATGAAATAATTAATAACATGGCATTGACTAGGTTCATGACATACTGATCACGGAGTATACTAGCAAGTACTACACATATAGCAGAAACATCTACGCATATAGGCAGTACTACTAGTGCAGACAGAAACAGGAGAGAGATAAACATATCATACCCTCCGATCGGCCAATTGGCCGTAGCAGCAGCGGTGGCGGCGGCAGCATCCTGTGCCGCCTTCTTCTCGGCTTCGGCCTTCTCGCGGACGAGACGGTCAGCTTTGCTTGGTGAAGACATGGCGATGACGAGGGCGACGCGGACGTAGACGAAGCAGACGGACGGAGGCGAGCAGTCGCGGGATCGCTCCCCAAAAACCTAATCGCCCCTCTCCCGTAGAGGAATCGGAGAGGCGGGGTTTCGGAGGCCTACTCTCCCGTCGACCGTGTACGCGGTAAACGGGACGGAGTCGCCGGCGGCAGCAGCAGCAGAAGAAGGAAGGAACGCGTGAGGCAGATGTGATCTGATTCTCGTGACGGCTAGGGTAGGCGATAGCCTGCTTATAAAGGCGGCTGGGTGGAGAGACGTGGGCTGAACGGGCTGGGTGGAGAGACGTGGGCTGAACCCACGTCCGAGTCGGTAACAGCCCACGATCCGACGTCTCGGATCGTGCCGTGTCCGTTACGTATTCTCCGTTCCTGACCGGCAAAAATAAGCGCGTAGGTATGAGCTCGGCTCAGCTCATTTCCGCAACCCGCGGCGCGTCGTGACGAGGCATGGCGAGGCGGGTGGCGGAGGAGGAGTGCGCGAGGGCACCTTCTCTTCTCACTCTCCAATAGCATGTGGAAGAGAGACCCTTATAAAGGGGTCCAACTTCTCCTCCACTAGCGGGGTGGGACTAAACTTTCCATCACCTTGTCATGCCACCACCTACATGGGCCCTTGGAGATTTTTCTGAAATTCTCTAATGGGCCTAAAACCCACTACCAAGTTCAACAATCCCCCACCAGATCTCAAGGGCACATCGATTTCCCTCGTTCCAATCACTTTTTTAATATACCAGCATTTCAGTGAAGACCTGTTAAGGTTGAGCTTCACCTAGAGCAAGTAGCTACACCCCTTTACAACTGAACAATGGACTATGCCTTGAATTGTCAGTTTGGCGTAAAGGAGCTTCACCATAAGTCTTACTAGTACTAGACTGCCGAAGATGACCCCTCGGGTGGAGCATATTAGTCACACTCCTGGCCTATTCATGAGTTTCTCAAACGTCTGACAGACTTCAATCTCATTCTTATATGTTTGTTGGACTTCATATTATCCTTTGAACTCTTCACTTTAACAATAACTGTTTGATTATCGCAGTTCATAAGGATAGCCGGAACCGGCTTCTCAACCACAGGTAAGTCCATCAAAAGATCTCGAAGAAATTCTGCTTCGACACGAGATGTGTCTAATGCTATTAATTCTGCTTCCATTGTCCATCTCGTTAAGATCGTTTGCTTGCAAGACTTCCAGGAAACAGCACCACCCCCAAGAGTAAACATATACCCAGTAGTGGCCTTCATCTCATTAGCATCAGAGATCCAATTCGCATCACTATACCCTTCAAGTACCGATGGGTATCCCGTATAGTGAAGCCCGTGGTTGATAGTACCTTTCAAGTAGTGCATAATTCTTTCAACAGCACGCCAATGAACATCGCCCGGGTTTGCAACAAACCGGCTAAGTTTGCTCACAGCAAACGCGATGTCAGGCCTCGTTGCGCTAGCTAGGTACATAAGCGAACCGATAATTTGAGAGAATCTCAATTGATCTATAGTTGTGCCTTTAAACTTTCGAATAAGCACACTAGGATCATATGGTGTTTGAGAAATTTTGCAGTGTGAATATCCAAAGCGACTCAAAAATCTTCTCAACATAGTGGGATTGCAAAAGTGTAATCCCACCCTCATCATCTCTCAACAGCTTGATGTTCAAGATAACATCAGCCACCCCAAGGTCCTTCATCTCAAAGTTTTGAGACAGAAAAGACTTAACCTCCTCAATTACTTTGAGGTTGGTTCCAAATATCAGTATGTCATCAACATACAAGCACAATATAACTCCTTCGCCCCCACCATGGCGATAGTATACACATTTGTCAGCTTCATTAACAACGAAGCCAACATATGTCAGAGTTGTATTAAACTTCTCATGCCATTGCTTAGGTGCTTGTCTCAGACCATATAAAGATTTCAGCAACTTACACACCTTTCCTTCCTGACCTTCTATCACAAAGCCATCTGGCTGTTGCATATAGATTTCCTCATTTAGCTCTCCATTCAGGAAAGCCGTCTTAACGTCCATTTGATGAACGAGAAGACCATGAGAGGCCGCCAATGAGAGTAGTACTCGAATGGTGGTCAGTCTAGCCAGAGGTGAGTAAGTATCAAAGAAATCTTCTTCTTCTTTCTGGGCATAGCTCTTGGTCACAAGCCTAGCCTTGTACTTTTCAATCGTACCATTGGGCCTAAGCTTCGTTTTGAACACCCACTTGCATCCCAATGGTTTGCAACCATAGGGACGATCAGTGATTTCCCATGTCCCCTTAGCCATGATGGAATCCATCTCGCTACGGACCGCAGCTTTTCAGTAATCGGCATCTGGAGAAGCATACACTTCTGAAATAGAAGTGAGATTATCATCCACGAGGTATACGAAGAAATCATCACCCCTCTCCCGTACAGGAATCGGATAGGCGGGGTTTCGGAGGCCTCCTCTCCCGTCGACCGTGTACGCGGTAAACGGGACGGAGTCGCCGGCGGCAGCAGGAGCAAAAGGAACGAACGCGTGAGGCAGATGTGATCTGATTCTCGTGACGGCTAGGGTAGGCGATAGCCTGCTTATAAAGACGGCTGGGTGGAGAGACGTGGGCCGAACCCACTTCCGAGTCGGTAACAGCCCACGATCCGACGTCTCGGATCGTGCTGTGTCCGGTACGTATTCTCCTTTCCTGACCGGCAAAAATAAGCACATAGGTATGAGCTCGGCTCATTCCCGCAACCCGCGTCGAGGCGGGCGACGGAGGAGTGCGCGAGGGCACCTTCTCTTCTCACTCTCCAATAGCACGTGGAAGAGAGACCCTTATAAAGGGGTCCAACTTCTCCTCAACTAGCGGGGTGAGACTAAACTTTTCACCACCTTGTCATGCCACCACCTACATGGGTCCTTGTAGATTTTTCTGAAATTCTCTAATGGGTCTAAAACCCAGTACCAATTTCAACACAGAAGTTGTCTAAATTTTAAAAAAATTAAACCATTATTTATACGAAGATATAGACCACCAAATTTACACAAGTCACTAGAGATGCTGTGACCTGAGCTGCGTGGTGCGGGCGGGGCAGAGAAGGAGCGGGGTCGTGGTGCGCTAGTCAGGTAGGTGGAAAATTTACTTGGCGCAGACTGCTGCACCTGCACTACACGCGGGTGATGTGATCTTCCACCTCACGTCACCGCTCATCTCTCCCCTCTCTCTCTCTCACTCACACACACACACACAAGTTTGAATCGCCTCCACGACCACCACCACGTCTGTGGTGTGCTTCATCTGAACAGCGCCCGGCCCGGCCCTCGACCGGAATATCGAGCAGCTTGTTCATAAGTACAGTACGTCCAGCTTGACCTTGATTGCACGGTACGTACGATGGGCAGCAAAAGATTTCTCTTGCCTTGCTGCTGTAGAGGTCCCCCGCCCTGGCTAATTTTTCTGTTTTGACCTATGACAATGAAGAAATTCAATATTGACCTCGATTCAAAAAAAATCTCAATCTAACCTCTTTTCCTAAAGCCAACATCCCTTACGTCTGATTTGCATGCGAGACGCCAATGCCCCTGACGTCTGTTACGGGGTGGCATGACCGGCTGACCTGCTAAATTTCTGACGTGGCATGATACCAGACGCCAAGGACCCTGACGTCTGATACCAAACACCGAGGACTCCGACGTCTAGATGACGTGACACATATTATTAAAAAAAAAATGTGATCTGCTACCAAACGCCAGGGTCCTTGACGGACGCCAAGGTCCCTGGCGTCTGACCCTTTGCCACGTGAGAAACTCAGCAGGCCACCCGGTCATGCAAAGCTGGCCAAACGGGTCGTGTTTTCTGGGCCTGCCCGAAAGCACGCTAGCCAGGCACGTCACGGGCTAATCGGGCTGTGCGAGGCACGCAACCCGTCTCGGGTCGTGCCTGGGCCTGAGGGCTGGGCACGCGGGCCGGCACGGCACGACCCGTTGACCATTTTATTATTTATTTATATATAGGATAAAAAAATAACCTGATAGGTTAAAATCGACCTAAAACACAGTCCAATATATTAAAGTCGGTCTAAAAAATAGCCTAACAGGACAAAATCAGCCCAAATAACAACCTAAAATAATAATAAAAACTAGCAGGCTAACAGGTGTGGCGTGCCTACGGGCCGGCCCATATAGCCTCCGTGCCGTGCCTGGGCCGGGAGGCTGCGCCGGCGGACCGGCACGACACGGCCCGGCTAATAATCGGACCCAGGCGTGCCGTGCCTGACACGATTATGGCGGGCCGGGCCGTGTCGTGCCGGTCCGGCCCGTTTGGCCAGGACTACGGTCATGTAGGCCCGTATGTTAGATCAGTTTTTTTTAAAGTAAGGTCAAATTTGATTGTTTTTTTTAGCTTTATAGGTCGAAATGAAAAAATTGGCCCCCGCCCTTCGCTCGTTTTCACTGGTGCTGCGGCAGAGGCAAGGCACGCTCAAGGAAACAGTAACGCCGTATGGGCAGCAGGCCAGCAGCGCAGACGACCGTTCGTCCGACTCTCCTAATGCATTCAACGAGGGCAGACAAGGCTACAGTGTACTGCAGAAACGTACTCCACTTAATACAGAACCGTTTTGTAAAAAAAAAAAAGGTAAAATAAGAGAGCGACAAGTAAGTAGGGTGCTGGACAGATAAACAGCAGCAGGAATTCCACTCAAAAAAGGACCTTTTGAGCTGAAACAAACACCTTGGACACATATTAGTATTATTCAGCAACCACCCAACGACCGGATCACGTTTCTCCTCCAACGGAGAAGAAACGCCCCATCCCGTTTCTCATTTACATAATCGGACCCCGATGTTTCCATAAATGGCAGAAATCAAGCAAGTATACAGCAAAAGGAATTCATTCAGTACCACGCCCCAGGAAATCGCCCCCATGCATTTTTCCCTTGACGCCTATGGCAGGGTTCTTCAGCTTCCCGGCTCGGAAATGGACAGCCGACCCCGCTCACCGCTGCTACTGCTTGGGTGGCCGTCGGTCCGGCGAAAATATGTCCTCCACGTTTTGCTTGATGTAGGAGCCAGTTTTGTTGAGGTTCTTGGCGACTCCGGACGCGACCAGCCCGGCGCTCCTCCTGAACCTGCACACCACCACAAGCAGCCACTCTCAGAAAGTCAGAGGAGACCATCATTGCGTAAAGATGGGGGAGGGGAGGGCTGGAACGGTAACTTTCCTCGCCATGAATTCCTGTCTCGCCAGCTGTGGTCGCTGTCCTTGCTCCTGAGGCTGGGTGGCGGCGGCAGCAGCAGCAGCAGCTGTGACAGGAAACATAACATCATCAACAGTTTTCAAGTCCACTCTGCAGAAAAGGTAGCACCAGAAAACGTGCTACACTGGTGGATTCTACTAATCACCATGGCAATATATTGAATGCAACAAATAAACTTAATTTGGACACGGTTCAGTTGTCTCAGAAACCACTATCCCATTCACCATGGTCAGAATGGTACTGTGTTTATATTTCAGGAGGCACGGCCAAGTTTGCCATTCGGTACAGGAGTAAGAAAAAGAAAAAAGAAACAGGCGTGTACTTGATTGTGACCAAACATAAATTACAGAAATGGATCCATGGAGATATCCGGACTTTTAAGTGCAGGAATGGGCAACTGCCACCAGCCCAACATAAGTTGACTCTCACCAGCATATAGACTTGGTACTTGTACAGTTAACCAGAGACTAGGTATGACTTTAACCGTTAAAGGATAATGGCAACCCCACCATCCATTAGTATTACCATGGATTGCGGTTTATAGTTCTCCACTGAATAGTGACATAGCACAAAGTAGATGCAACATCAAAGTACAAGAAGATTTACATACCTTCCTTCGGTTTCGGATTACGTGTTGAAGCATGCTCTACAGCGGGTGATTTTCTCTCAACCATTCTGCTGTCCACCAATAGCTGCAGGAATATTTCTCACTTTCCTTAGCAACAAGAAAATCCAAAAGGGTACGGTACACAAATGAATAAGTGCAAAATTTATACGTCTTAAATATCACATGCATTAGAGGGTGCTTGGATCCAAGGGACTAAAACTAGTCTCTTTAAGAGGCTAAAGTTCCAAGCACCCTTGACTAAAGAGAGGCTAAAACTAGTCTTGAGGCTAAAATCTTTTAGTCAGGGGTACCCCTACTAAAATGTGCATTAGTCCTCTCTCTCCTCATTTAACTCCTCAGGCAAGTTCTGGATTGGAGGGTTTGGAGGATAATAAATGCTCATTAACTTGATTTTAGTCTTTTAGTATTTGGATCCAAGCATGGGTGAGGCTAGCAAGTTTTAGTCTCATTACTTTTAGTCATGAGACTAAAACGTATCCAAGCACCCTCTTACTGACGATAAATTTTCCATCCATGACATCACTGAGAACACTTCATTGATCCAGAGTTCGTCGATAAAACCCAACCATCAAGCAAAAAGAAGGGTGTTTGCTACAATTCTTCTTGTTCTTGCTCACCAATCTCTTCATGTGGTACTACTCACCGTAACTACTGTTCATATGAGGTCTTTTTCAGGTATGGTTGGGTTCTTGGGTTTGGTTAGTGTGGATGCTTACATCATGTTATTCTGTTTCCATAGGTCTAGGTTATTTCTTAGGAGTGAAGTCAGGCCATCACTATAAAATAGGTTGAATTGTATCCTCTTTACTGAAGCAAAAAAACTGCTTAATCCACCAGTTGGTGCCCTTCTAGTTCAAGTCAATGTCAGGCCTTTCTCAGATGGATGTTTACCCCCACTGTGAGCTTATGATCACAACATTTTGGTTAATGCTGCAAACCAATATACCTACGAAAATTGTACAAGATATTTTGTGTGCGCGATGGAACTGATGAATCATTCAGTGCATGAAAGTTGACAGCACACGATCAAATTTCAGGTCTGGTGCAAGATAGGAATCTCCTTGTATGATGATGATGTTGACATGGAAGAATTGGACAGTTAGAAGAAAGATAATCCAAAGCTATTTCAGTATCTGCAAACACAGCATGCTAGAACATAAGTTATGTGCAATTGTGCATCCCAGAACCTAACAGGTCATACTATGAGGTGAACATATTTCTGTGACTATGAGTATTCAGCTGAAACAATCTCATTAAAATCAGGTTGGACGCCACCCTGATACCCTTAACCTACTAAGCAGTGTCATCTACATCAGACTTCTGGATAGTCTGCCATCTACATCAGAACCTCTGAATAGTCTAATGGTCTGGTCTACGCAAAACTAACCCACAGAGTTCCACTGCCTTGCTATGATGATGCACTCTATTCATAATTCACAAGTTGTGGTTAGTTCTGACGAGCACAGGGCCTAGTCAAGTAGAACCAGGTTGCGCTGCTTGAATGTATGTTAGAAAGGTCAATCCACCACCACCCCACCCTTTTTATTTTTTTATTACGGAAAATCAGGCCGAACTTCTAAAAAACAGCCCACCCGCTTCCATAGAACAATATCACGCCAACGTAAACCTAAGTGGATTTGTTGGACCCCGGGAAACCATCACAAGTACTCGGCCTATAGAACGAGAACAACGTCTCCTCCAGCGGAGCTTAGTTCTGATGGCAGCCAACATTTGTCTCAGAGCCCAAAATGGACCAAACGGGTTGGTGGAGGATGAGGTCATGGTCACAATAGCAGATCTTGGGTAGGGATGACTTTCTGCTAGTGGGCTGGCAATAGTTATAGGTGAGTGGTGAGAAGCAGAGAAAACTAGCCCACGATAATCAATATTTTAAAACAAGGATAATTGCTAGATAAAAGACTAGCTGCAACAGACAGTAAAGGGGAAAACTAGGCAGCAAGGTTCACTGATTTTCATTTATTGTTTCAACTCACGCCTGCTTTGCATGTTCAAAATCAAAACAAGTAGTAGTATGCATAAAAGAACAGATGGCAGCAGTCCAATGAATTCAGCACTTGTGGGCATGCAACATACATGCAGGCAATGAGTGAACTGGCGCTTGCTAATCTTTTGAGAACAAGAAACCACATTCCCTTAAGGAGCTACGGATGACTAATTTGTAAGGAAAGGGACAAGGTCTACATGTGAGCATGCACAATTTGATGAAGGTGTCATTTTCATCATTCAATTTGATCTAACTAATAGAAAGTCCATCAGGCAACATAAGCATTAACAAAGGCATACCTTTTTGACATTATTAACAGCAAAAAAAATACTATCTCCTATAAACAATAAATACTACTCCCTCCGTTCCTAAATATAAGACCTTTCAGAGATTTCACTATGGACTGCATACAGATGTATATAGACATATTATAGAATATAGATTCACTCATTTTGCTCCGTATGTAGTCCATAGTGAATTCTCTAAAAGGTCTTATATTTAGGAACGGAGGAAGTATCATACTTCTACTTTTCCATTTTCCTTCTTGTTCAACAATCACCAAGTTAGATCGAAAGCAAGTAAAGAATTAGCTCAAGTAAAAATAAACAAAAAGAATCAAAAGAAAAAGAGCAGCAAAACTAGGTGGATACAAAACAAGTTCATATAACTTGTCTTTCTGGTCTTTCAGAATCTCATCGTTAATATAAAACCAGAACTGTTTCTGTCTTCCTCTCAAACTGATCAAGGCCAACCCAATTGCCAATATTTCACAATCTTACAATTTATTTTGGCTGTGTTTGCATCCAAGTAGGATCCTAGGTGCTGAGCAGATGCTACCAACACACTGAAGCACCAGTCAGATTTCAGATCAAATCTTTTATGCCAATCAAAGTGCTCACAACCTAACACGAATATTGCTACACTCTGGCAAGTGCTCGTCACTACTACACCCCCTGCTCGATTTTCATATGGAGTTATCTAGTTTTTCTTTTTCTCCTTCCTAATTCCGTTGGTTCCAGGAGATCATATAAGTGTCCAGTTACCTCTCAGACTCAAGGATTTGGATACTTGTCAAAGTTTACAATTGCGAAAAATACCAAGCATAACTTGCTTACGATTGTGGGCTATTACTGCAATCATATGTCTTCTGATATTCTCTTTCTGGCAATCTAGGCAATCTGAGATTTTTTTTCCTTCAAAAATAATAAAAACTTGTCTTCTTTTGGTAAGGTCAAAACTCTATTGAGAATTGTATGAACACAAAATACAAGGATCGAGCAGGACAATATGAACAGCAACTGCTAAATGGACAATTTTAGAAATTTCTGTGACCATGTGTTGCGATTCACATTCATTGCCTACATATGAAGTTTATGAGCAATAACAGAAACATTTATAATCCATAAGCAAGCGGACAGCCACGATACCAAATAACATCAACTGAAAAAAATCATAGTCTCCTACAGCAGCGATGAGATGAAAGCCAACCTCGAGGCCCTGGCAATACGGCAACAGCGTCTTGGCGCCATTCTCGCCGGTTTTGGCGTCTCTGTCGTCGACGAACATGGAGTAACCGGCGCAGGCGTATTTGAACTGTCTCAGATCATGCCCCTGCGCCGCGACCTCCTCCCTAGGCTCTTCCACCACGAAGCCCGGGACTGCCACACATCAAGCAATCAATCAGCAGTTCCGTGAGATCTTCCGATCCAGCGTACTACGCCACCCAGAAAGGAAAAAAAAAAAGCAAGCAAATTTGACGCCGACCGCGATGATTTGCTCCCGGCGAAAACATGCTGAATTCGCGGGGTGCTATCTATGAGGGATTAGGGTTCCGGACCTTGGGGGATGGAGCGAGGGATCCCCACGCAGATGGGGTTGTATCCCCGGGATTTGAGCACCGACGAGTAGTACAGGCAGCCCTTGCACGACTTCCCCTTCCTCAGCGGCCCCGGGATAGACGGCCCTCCGGCCGCCGCGCCGCTGGACTCCGGCGATGCCTCCCCCATCTCTATCCGCCTCCCCCGTGCTCCCTCTGCGACGGAGAAATTTCCTTGTCAAAGGGGCACCGACCGATCGCCCCGCCTTGCCTGCAACGTGGGCCCGCTTGACTCCTTGAGTCGCGCCGTGGTAAACCGTGGTCGCTGGCTCGTCGGGCCCACGAGGCAAATAATCTAACCGGGAATATCGTTGTGTCTTTCTTTTTTTTATTTCAAGACAAGAGGCACTAAACAAACTCTACTGCTGTAAACAGGAGAGAGAGGATGAAATATACTCCCTCCTTTTTGTTTATAGAGTTCATTTAAAAAAAATCATTATACTAGGCTCATTTTGAGTCTAAATGAGTTAAATTGCTTTGAGTCTCACTGTATTTAATTTAGAGAGGCAAGAGAAAGAAAATTAGTGGTATGCATGCACATGCATCATGCAAGTTCAATAAGAGAGAGGGTGCTATATTTATTGCTTCAAAAATTGAATTTGTGAGAAATATTTCATTGACTAGTTAAAACTAGTGTCATCCACTCACAATTCACCTTAATTGATGAGATTTCAGATTTAAGCCCTATAAACTGAAAAGAAGGGAGTAGTCGAAAATACATAGGAGCACTCGGATGCCACATCCCCCTATATTTCAAATAATTTAGTAACTTAAAAAAAATAAGAATCCAAAAACATTTTATGAAATGAAACATGACCAAATATTGCGTTCGTATATAAATAAAAAAAATTGAACAGAGAATGACTTTCATTGTATTCGGGGTAAAAGATTTACCAAAAAGTGCCATATAAAGAAAAGCTATATTGCCGTCATAAATTTGTTTTCCCCCTAAAACCAACGGGAATCATTCCTTCAATTTTAAGTGTAATACCTGGTCATATTTTATTCCAACAATTTTCCTAGATTTTTGAACTTTCTTTTAAATTACTAAATTATTTTTAAATATAGGGGATAGGAGCACCCGAGTGCTCCTAAGTGCTCATAACCCGCTTCGAAGTATAGATCCTATGGATGCCCCTTAGTAGTCTTGAGTTCATCGAGTTTTTTCTATTGTTTTTTCCGTGTGGAAAAACTTTCAATCTATTCTATTCCAATCATGACAGTACAAAAGACATCAGATGTCCCTCCCTATAATAATAATAATAAAACAAATACGGTTTCTGTCGTCCGTCGTGGCGTTTTGCAAAAAGGCCCCTCCGTTTTCAGTTAATCAACCCGCAATCGTTTCTTAAGTGAGGAAAACGTTTCACTTTTATAAATAAGACCCTACGTTTTCCGAGGCAAGGAGGCATGGCGGCAGCAGACGGCGCGCTCGCCAGATCCAATCGGCGGCGGCGCGCGACGCAGCTGGCGACGGGCGGCGCGACGGCTAGGCGCGGGGGCTTCGGCTCGGCGTTTCTGGCCGGGGGAACGGGCGGCATGACGAGGTGGTCGCCGGGGGCGCGGCGTGCGGCGGGGCGGCGGCGGCACGAGAGATTGAACGACGGGGCGACACTCGGGAGGAGGGATTAGGCGGAGCATCTGGCGGTGTAGGAGATCCTCACCGACGGGGGTCACCGACGTCGAGGTGGGTCTCTCCCGGCCATGTCTGCAACCACCCTCTCCTTCACCATCCTGCGACCATGCTTGTGGCTGCCTGAAGTGTCGACCTTGGCGGCAGGGATAGCTTATGCCCTCCCGTCGCGAGCTTGTGCTCCTCTGCGGTGCCGTTCCCCCGCGTATGTCGTGGTCTTAGCCTCGTACACGCTTGGTCCTCCTCTTCGGCGTTGTTCCCCTATGTATGTAGTGGTACGATCCCAATCCACACTTGGTCCTCCTCGGCAGCAATGTGATGCGACCTTCGTGGAGCAACGGGCCAGGCGCATCGTCGGATGGATACGTATCTTGTTATCTACAGCACCAATGCATGAACGGCTGCGGAACTGAAGTGCACACAAAAGGGGTTCAAAATGCCTTCTCTCTGTTTTTTCCTCTCTGGCATCCCTGCTGGAAGGGTGTTGCAGCAGTAACTAAGGCATGCCGTGCTCTGAAACTTGCACAGGGGCGCACAACGTACAATCGTGATGAGGCTCGGCTCGGCGGTGGCCTGACAGCCTGGTGCATGCGTTCTACTAATGGAGCTCGGGCGGTGGTGATTGAACAAAGCATCTCCTCATGTCATCGTCCTCCTCTCATTTATCTTTCATCTTATATCTCTGTTCTTCTGGCTACATGCTCAGGTGTTTAAGGCAGGAACAATAACTAAAATTACCCAGGAGGAACAAGAACCAGCGACAACTACCATTGCTAGCTAAGCTAGCTTCTCGGGTGCCCCCTCGTTCTTCGTCATATACATGGGTTGCAACGGCCAAAGCACTTTCTTGATACTAACAATCCATACTTGGGTGCCTTCTTTCTCCCCAACTTTGGTGACTCAATACGGCTTGTGGGCAACTGCAGTTTACAAGTATTAGTACTACAAATGCTTTCTGAATGTTGAAGCCAAATGTGCTAGAAAAATATAAAGATAATTGATTTGTTTTCATGTCTAGCTTTCTGCACTCAACCTTGAGAGAGAGTGTGCCTCATGGTACAACCTTGACATTGGTGTGGCCTTGAATGCCAAAAAAATATGAGTAGCCTGAGCCTCTTGTTCTCCCTACAGATATATAATTCAAAAGATCGATGAGATTTTGCTTAAAAAAGTAGCATCGGTGAACAATCAGAACGTCAATTTAGCTAGAAGAATATACACTGTCCTATAGCATGCAGTACATATGTCCTTGGTGACATGTTATTTTTTCCGCCCGTTGCAACGCACAGACATTTGTACTAGTATTAACTAGCAAATATGCCCGTGTGTTGCAACGGGAGAAATATATACATTATGCGCTAGCCAAATAAGCGTAATATTTTTTTAAGGATTGACACAATGCCGTCACATATGAGCATCCTCTGTTTTTAACATGATGACTCATCATGTTGCCACTTAACTTTCTCTCCCACCCTCGTTGATGATGGTCGCGATGTTCATATGATGACAATGCATTCAACGCGCTAAATCCAAAGGCTATGAGCTTGCTACTGCATGTCACATTTGTCATTATGCTGCGTAAGAGAATTTTTTTAAAAACAAATCTCACCGACCATGAGCTACTTCCAATGTCTAGACATATAAAGACTTTCGAAAATCTAATCAAATCCTAGACATAAAAGGCTTTGAATCGGTGAACAGTTGTTGGATTGACATTTTTATTTGAAAATCACCAACATTTGTTTTGTGTACGAACATTTTCTGAAATGCAAGAAAAGTTTTTGAATTCATGAGCACTTTTGACTCAATAAACATGTTTTGAATCACATAACTTTTTTAAAAATTGGGGAACAAATTTTAAAATTTGTGTTTTTTTACTTTTTTGTGAACATTTTCTAAAATTTGATGGACACTTTTTGCAGATTCCCGAATATGTTTTGTGTATATATTCTGAAATGTATTTTCTGTACGAACATTTTTTGACTTTTTGTTTTGTGTACGAACATTTTCTGAAATGCATGAAAAGTTTTTGAATTCATGAGCATTTTTTGACTCAACAGACATGTTTGGAATCGCTTAACTTTTTTGAAAATGCGGGAACAAATTTTAGAATTTGTGTTTTTTACTTTTTGTAAACATTTTGTAAAATTTGATGGACACTTTTTTGTAGATTTCCGAATATATTTTGAACAAATGATCATTTTTTCAAAATCGAGAACATGATTTTATTTCCCGACTATTTATTTTTCAAATTGTGATTTTGTTTTGTAATTTCAAACAGTTTTACAAATACACAAATATATTTTGAATCCATGAAACTTTTATAATTTCCTTTGAAAATTAAATTCTGATGCATTTTATAATTTCTCAAACGTTTCTTTAAAACTCACCATATTTGAAATTTGGAAACCCTGAATTAATATAAAGAAGGAAGTGAACAGAATAAGAGAAGAAAAAAATGAAAAAGAACAACGGAATCATGTGCAAGATGGGGGATCGAACCCTGCTCGTGTGGCTAAAAGTGCAATGCCTCAACCACTACAGCGCTAGTCCGTTGCTACTTCTATAGTAACATCTCCTTGGAATAAAGTACTACGCTGCGACTTTTGGAAAAAAAATCAAAGTGTTTTTCTTTACTTTTGGGTGGCACATTGGGTAATTTAAGTCAACTTTGAGGACAATATTAATGACGGACGACCAGAAACCCTATTTGCTTTATTATTAGGGAGAGATAATAAAAATTACAATTACAATCAATTTCGTGGACCGCATAAAAACGACCATAAACACTAAAACTAGATGATGCCCCGCACGTTGCTGCGGGATATTAGAAGAATTTCAAATTTATTTGTTGATTCATATATGTGCTCGACGTAAATGCAAAGATCTATCCAGCACAAAGCAACACCTTATTTGCTTGAGTGCAATATCATCAAACAAAACCAGTGTATTCTAATAGGCCCAGTCACGAGCACACCACAAAGTGAAATGAAATAATGGGATAGGAGGCGCTCTTAGAGGGAGGACACCTGCTTGGGATAAAGTTTTCAGAAAAGGTAAAATAAGAGGATGATGTAAGCAGATGATGTGGCTTCACCATATGCCACGAAAATTCACTAGTGGGAGGCAGCTATTTAGGAATAGAGGATTTGCAAGTAGAAAAATCCAATGTGTGTTATACTCAATTTTGTTATACTAATGCGTTTACAAAGGGAATGGAAGAAAACCTTATTATATTTTAATTGTAGCATTTCAACCAATAATAAACACCTTCAAAGCACGTAAATAAAATTCCTCTTTGGAGTTGTACGAATACCGGAGGTGAACCATAGAATCCGGAAGCTCAAAATTACTTCTCAAATATGCCAGCATAAAAGTTGGATGAATAAGGACCAAATCGATAAACAAAACATGAGATTAAAACTTTGCGAATTATAGCAAAATCGGAAGGATAATGACAAATCGTACCTGAGCAGTCCTTCCAAACACCCATGTTTTCAAGTGTCAAACGACACCATGTGTTTTCCGGAGGATAATATAATGTAGCTACAGATGGGGGCACCATTTTTATCAAGTCGGAGATGAGAACATAACCGGTTCAGCCTCTACGGAACATATGCACCCACCAGATTAAGTTAGATTATGCACAACTTATCCAATTGATCTATGAATATCAACTGTCATATTCCAAAGGATGGTACAGAAAATGACAGTCTTTAGAACAGTGCATAACCTGGTTAAGTGAGAATAACACATAAAATAAAAGATGTAAAACACATGCAACACAACATTGTGTAGTTTTTGTATCATACGATGAGTTTAAGACCTAAAACAAAGAAAAGTTGTTATTTCAATTGATAACAAAAGAGAATGAATAGACACGGAAAAGCATACAGGTACATGTAGGAAAGGGAAAGCTTGTTTGTCCTCAAGAAAATGCAATGGTTGCCAATCCAAAAAGTAATAAATTAATCACATGTTCAACTACACGCCCAATTTTTGCAGGACAAACTCGACAAAACGATACAGGAAGATGTATAGGATCATTATTTATGACAGAGAGATTAACTTATAAAATGAATAATGGTCCTTTTCTAGTATTTTGTGTGCTACTCAACTACAATACTGTCTAACAAAGTGTCTATATGGTCAATCTAGCTAATAACGTGCTGATGCATTAAGGAAAATGGGTAAACACATGTGCGACTCATAATACGAACATTGGCTCTTCTTTGAACATAATCGAGGAAGGTAGGGCATAAATAATCAACATGCTAAGTGACAGTAGAGAAGCGAAGTAGAGGAAAGCTTGGAACAGAGGAATTGATCAAGAAGAACCTGGCATGAAAGAGGGGTTGAAACGCTTGCCGACGACAACAGGTTAGCTGATATATCCCGCCATCACGCACGGCACCAACATATGATGGGTTTCGACGACGATGTCGAATTCCTCACATCATGCTTGCTGACTTTCCAAGGACGAAAATCAGGAGCGCCAGAGGGAGTCCTGAAGACGATGGAACGGAGCAGCACCAACAATTTAAAAGGAGATAAAGTGCATCGGTCGTTACTCCTGTTGTCTTGCACGATGGGGATGGGCTGTAGAGGGATGGGAATTGATTGAGAAGGTGAAGAGGGAGGGGAGAATCAATATGCAGGGGAGTAAATGAGAACACTACCGTGGTTAGTTCGTGGGATAGGAGGCGCTCTTAGAGGGAGGACACCTGCTTGGGATAAAGTTTTCAGAAAAGGTAAAATAAGAGGATGATGTAAGCAGATGATGTGGCTTCACCGTATGCCAGGAAAATTCACTAGTGGGAGGCAGCTATTTAGGAATAGAGGATGAGTTCAGCACATGCCAGGCCAAAATTCGGTGCCCACCCGCGGGCCGGCCCGCGCGACACGGCCCATATGGCCAGGTTTGCTTTGAGACAGGCTGAGAGATACGCGTGATCCGGCCGTTCCTTTGGAATTGGATGCACGCACGAGCTGGTGCGAAACGCCCGCACCCACCTCCGCTCCGCATCGGGCGTGCAGCTTTCACGCTAGGGAGGGGTCGCGATTCCCCCACCTGGTTTTCCACTTCCGCCTCCTCGGCCGCAGCCACAGAAGAGAGACCGCCGCCTCCGCAGCCATGGCCGCCGCCGTCGCCGTCGCCGAGCCAAAGACCAAGTACGATCGCCAGCTCAGGTAACGCGCCGGCCCTCTTCCTCCCTCCCATCCAGCACACCCTGGGCCGCATCTCCGCGTGATTGGTACCCAGATTCCGAGGGCTCGCCATCGATTCGAGGGGCTTAGGGTTCTGCCGCGGATGGAATCACGCTCGTGCTCGTCGGGCCCGGTCTGGGCAGGGGGTCGACGTATGATCTAGGGTTTATGCTTCCACCGTGGTTCGGCTAGCGGTGCGGCCTGCTGCTAAGATTCGGACGCCGCGGAGTCTGGGCAGCTGCTGCTGTTTGGGTTTCTGAAAACCGTTGCTTGGGCACTGACTGAGCCAGTTGCAAGTTTCCAACCCAGTTCCCTGCAAAGCTCAGATGTTAAACCCGTAGTCTGGACATTTTGTCAAGGCGCGTGAGCTGTGGTGTCTGTCGCCTGTCAGCCCATTGCAGCTGTTAGTTTAACCCGCCCCCTTGTTTAATTTGCACAATTTGCAATCAAGTATAGCAACGACATTTCCTGTTACAAATCCTTGGTGCCGATTAGTGCGTATCAAAACTATAATTCATGGCGTATGCTTCACTTTATAAGTATAATATGTCTCACTTTCTATTGTATGACCTTCAGCCCTTCACTTTTCCCCAACAATGTCTTATGATATACGTTTATTATTACCCGTGTAAGTTACTCCCTAAGAAATCTAAGGATGCGCATATACACATATTGAAAGTTACATGGTGTTTCCAATTCGAATTACAGGATATGGGGTGATCAAGGACAGGCTGCACTGGAGAAGGCTAGCATATGCTTGCTTAACTGTGGCCCTACCGGAACTGAAGCGCTGAAGAACCTTGTGCTTGGAGGAATAGGGAGTGTTACTGTCGTTGATGGCTCCAAAGTCGAACAATCGGACCTGGGAAACAATTTTTTGTGCAAGTCCTTTGCTATGCAGTCCTTTATGTTCCTGAATTCATTTCCTAAAATTATGACACTCATATTTACTGATTGATCTATATCTATGTTCAGTGGATGAAGGGTGCTTGGGTCAATCAAGAGCAAAATCTATATGTTCGTTCCTACAAGAGCTCAATGATGCTGTGAAAGCCAAGTATGTTGAGGAGTCTCCAGCAACAATGATAGATACAAACCCTTCATTCTTTTCCCAGTTCACTGTTATCATTGCTACCCAGGTGTGTTTTCGTATACTCTCCAGATAAGCCGCAAAATCAGCGATTAACATGCTGGTGCTTTCTGTGTAGATTTTTTTGCTGAATGAATACTTGTGATTTCTGTGAAGCCAAAAGATCTAGTGATTAAAATCTTGGGTTGTGGATTTGGAGGTTTGTTCAACCAAATGGGGTTACCATAATTTGATGTCAAAAACATAAAGTGACTACTTAAGGTCAACTGCCATGGGCATTTCATCAACTTATGCAGATACGCAAGTAAACTGCTCATCACATGCTGGCCGCACGAATTTTTTTACAAGTAAAATTATCGACAAGTACATTAGAGGAATTTTCATTTGTGTCAAAATTTTATTGCACTGTACATCAATTACCAACAGAAAAAAGAGCTTTGCTAGACTTACGTAAAGTTTTCTACGAAAGTTTACGTAGGTGCTGATGTGGGCTTTTTTGATTGGCTTGCACAGGGCCGCACCCTGAAAATCAGGGGGGAGATTAGTGGCAGTTAGGAAAAGAAACCTGCTTTTGTAAGTGATTTATGTAGGAATTCGTAGGTGTAGCATTTTTGCAGAAAAAATCAGGCATCTGAATTAGCATTAAATTAAAATTTGGTTTAATGTTCCCATAATGATCTACTAACTACTGGGTGCATAGTTTTGGAATATTGTGTGATTCGGGTACTACCTATCTGGCCATTTTTGCAATTGATGGTTTATTGAGTAGACCGATGATTCATATCTTTGGTATGTCACTGCTAGCGAGTTAGCAGCAAACCTGGTTTATAGTTTTGATCTCCTGTATTTTGTCGAATGTAGATGCTACAAGAGTTTCCTAGTTTGCTGTTGAAGTCGTTTAGCCTATTTCTGGGCAAAAAACATCTTTATGCAGTTTGCGCCTCTTAACTAAAGTTACTAATACCAAGTTTTCACTACTGCAGCTTCCGGAGAGTTCTTTATTGAAATTAGATAGTATCTGCAGGAGTGCAAATATCGTGTTGGTTGCTGCCCGTTCATATGGTCTAACTGGGCTTGTCAGGGTCAGCATCAAGGTACTTACTATATCTATCTTAAGCCAAAAAATATGTTTAGTGCCTCCATATACCAAATTATCATGATGTCATTGTATCACAGTTACAAGGACTGGTAATTGTAAATTCTTGCTTATTTGATACATTGCCACCTGAGCGGCTGAGCATTTGTTCGTATGGCTTGTTAACATCACTATACACTAGCGTCTAACCATATTGGGAGAAGTTATGGGCCAAATCATTTTGAGAAAGTTGACAGTTTTTTCTTGTAATGTATTATTAGGAGCACTGTGTTATAGAATCAAAACCGGACCACTCTTTGGATGACTTACGGTTGCACAATCCCTGGACCGAACTCAAACAGTAAGAATATATTCATTTCTCTGTTGTTTGCAGAACAAGTTGCATGTTAATCGTCTCATTTCTCAAGAAAATATTTGCTGCTGACTTTCTACTGACTTTCAGGTTTGCAAAGTCAATCGATATATGCGACAAAGATCCTGTTGTGCACAAGCATACTCCATACATTGTTATCCTTGTGAGGCTTGCAGAAAAATGGGCAGATGCGCATGATGGGCAGTTACCTTCGACCAGGCAAGAGAAAAGGGAATTTAAGGTACATGATTTTTTCGGTTTGATGGACGACAAATTTAACATATTTCTAGGATTGTCTGGTTGTTGACCAAGCTACTGTTTTTGTCAGGACCTAATTCGAGCCCATATGCTTAACGTAGATGAAGACAATTATAAAGAAGCTGTAGAATCTTCATATAAAGTCTCAGTAACTCCAGGAATCAGTAAGTCAGTTCTATAGTTGCTTTTATGAATGTAACTTCAACATGATTTGCCGCTTGCTTTTCTTAGTACCATACAGCAAAACTACTTGAATAATTGAATTAATGCGACCCCAACACCATGCTTGACATATTTAATGAGTGTGACCTATGTGGCAACCTCAAAACTTCTTCACACTAAACTTGTACATATAGTCTGCATTTGAATTAGTATATTTTCACATATTTTGCTGAATCTTAAACATGAAATAATTTATGGATTTTTGAGAATAAGAACCTATCTGGAAAATAAAAATAAAGTAAAAAAGTAATTATGTTTCGGAACCAAGCAAAACCAGATTGCTATAGGGTAGACTTGTCCAATAAGGACATAACTACTCCCTCCGTTCCTAAATATAAGACCTTCTAAAGATTCCGTTATGAACTACATATGGATGTATATAGACGTATTCTAAAGTGTACATACATTCATTTTGCTCCCATATTAGAATCTCTAAAAGGTCTTATATTTAGGAACGGAGGGAGTAGTTGCTAAGCCCAGTCAGGCCAGTATGTATGGTATGCAGCTTAGGTGGATTTCTTTAGTCAGTCTATAACTCAGGCTTTTCTTTGGCTTTGTTATTATAGATATTGTGTGATAGTTTGGTAATTGTGATTTGAGGTGGTTGATCAAAGATAACCTGCTTTGTCAGTGTATGGTGCTGTTGCAGAGCAGCAACTGCAATATTTGAGTACCATCTGACTATACTATAAAGATAATAGTATTGTCACCTGATATTTCTGGTACAAGCATTTGCTAGGGTATTCACAGTCACATGCTTGTCAGTTCGAACTGTATATGAATAAAAGTTCATTTGCTGTTCGCTATCCTTTTCTTAATCATTACCATGGCGTTGCTGTCAGCTCATATTGGTATGTATGATAGATTTGGCAGGGAAACAGTACCATTCATGTTATGTCACCTGATGGTAGCGCACTAAGATGTCATGAAAATAATGGCAGCCACATGCCATCTGAAACTATTTATGACATGTATTCTTGAAAAGAATCTGCCACTTACTCCTTTCACAAATATATATGCTTCATGAATTTACTTGAATAGTCTTATTTCTAGATGATGTGTTTGTTCTGTTATTATTTGTATAGAAAATAAGTGCTCCTGTGTCGAATTGATAGTTCTGACCCATGATCGTTTTCTGCTAGGTGATGAAATCCGTCAGATAATCGATGATAGCTCCTCTGAAGTTAATTTTTCTTCTTCGGATTTCTGGGTTTTAGTTGCTTCTTTGAAGGTACCTTCATTATGATTCACATCATAGTGGTTATATGGTCTCCTTGTGGATGAATACTAATTCATTTGTCACTGCACTGTTGTTTGAAATACCAATCACTAGATACCCTTTGATATTGTTGACACAAGTTCAGAAAGTTTCTTCTGTGTGTGTGGGTGGGTGTGGAGGTTGGGAGTTTACTCTATGATACTGATATACTTATAACTGCATTTATGCTACAATTATTTAAAAGCCAAAGTCTGAAGTAGTTCTAGCTAGAAGCCTCAGCGGACGAGGATGATTGATAGGTGGTTCATAACTTGTTTTTTATTAGCTAAAACCACATATGAATTACTACCTGTGTCCGAGTTTATTGGGCCCCCTTGTATTTTAGGTCGAACTTTGACCATCTATAAACTAACACAAATATAAATTATACTATGATACAAAAAATACATTGTTGAATTTGTATTTGAAAGATGTTTCCCATAATATTATTTTTATGGCATATTGTTTATATTTTATTAGTTAAATTTATGGTCAAACTTTAGCCCAAATAAGAGGAGGCCTAACAAACCCGGACGGATGTAGTATTACTGGAGAGGCCGCATTAGAGCAATGTAAGCCTATGCGTGCTAAACACAGGTAGCTGTTTTAAGAAATGAATGCATGGACTATTCGGAAACTGTCCACAACTGTTACCTGGTGAAGACACAGGGTTTCCTTTGCACATATTTTGTGCAATCATTTATTTCTTAGCACGGTTTTCCAGTTCTTAAGTTGCATTGCCTTCTTTCTGTTTTACAGGAATTTATTGCAAATGAGGGCAATGGCGAACTACCTCTCGAGGGAACAATACCTGATATGACATCACTTACCGAGTCAGTTTCTTGCAACTATCATCCCTCAGGTTCAAGTTTATTGCCACAACTGTATCTTCTATTACATGAATCTTCTTAAGTGTATGCTTTCTGACCAATGCAGGTATTATGTAAGCCTACAAAAGATTTACCAAGCTAAGGCGGAATCTGATTGTCTTGCCATGGAGTATCGTGTGAAGAGTATTTTGAAGCGAATTGGTAGAGACCCTGATTCTATTTCAAGGGCATGTATCAAAACATTTTGCAAAAACACTAGAAAACTCAAAGTAAGATGCTATCTTCATGGCATATATATTTGTAACTTCCTTTTCTGATTACTATAAGTACATCTCATTGCATGAAGCCTTGATAATTGTGATAGATAGTTCGGTATAGTGATGGATAAACCTTTCAGTTTTCTGTTATCCACTCCCATGTTTGATAATGAGTTTTAAATTTTAGGTTCATACAAATGATATGCCAATTACTGCTCATTCATTTGTTCAAACAAATTTAGCTGTTACGACTACTGTAGATTCCCCTCTAATAAGTGTAGGTTGCACAGGACATTCAAGTCTTATTGGCAGTGCAACTTCTGCTTTAAATTTCTTGTCACATGTCTTTTGGATCAACTATATGTGCTCCCGTTGTTTACTGATTTCTATTGTCTAGGTCTGTAGATACCGCAGTCTGGAGGAGGAGTTTAGCTCCCCAGTCCTATCTGAAGTTCAAAAGTACTTCGCCGACGAAGACAGTTGGTCAGCCATCTATTACTCTTATGTTTCTGTTTCATCTCTTCAGCTGTAATCAACATAGTACTACTTTCATGTTCTGCAATATTGTTATTTATCATATGTAGAACATCTGCTGACAAACATGTCAGTGTAGAACTAGGCAATTCTAAAATGTTGTAGAATTATATTTTTTAAAGGCAGTAAAGCATTTTTTTGTTTGTGAAACTACTGTATACAGATACTATGGTGGCCCTTCTTGTGGGTATCTAGAGCAGAACATTTCCATTTGCTTGTTCTTGATATCAGCACTAGTTTTTTTCTTGATGCAAGTAAATGTTTTTTCAGCCATTGTTGACCATATTGCAAAATGCATTGCAAGTTTTGTGCACACATGGGTTTATGTCTGATGATCATGCACTTTGAATATTGTGTGACTTTATGTTGGAGCTGCTAGGTCTGGTTTATTTGCATTACTTTTTTATTATGTAAATTTATTGGCTTCTCAAATGACAAGCGATTCTATTGATGCAGTTTCGCAATGAACTTCTATGTTCTGCTTCGTGCTGTTGACCGGCTTGCTGCCAACTACAGCAGATTACCTGGACAATTCGACAGGTACATGACAAGGATGTGCATTCACTTATGGCGATAATTGTGATATCATGCTTTTAATGTTTTTAAAATACTGATTAAGCACTGGATTCACTAGTGAGATTGGTGAGGATGTTCCTAGGCTGAAGGAGGCTGCTGTCTCGGTGCTAAGTGACATGGGTTTGAAGGGATCATCCTTGTCTGAAGACCTGATTGCTGAAGTGTGCCGGTTTGCGGGTGCAGAGATTCACCCTGTCGCTGCCTTTATTGGCGGAGTGGCCTCCCAGGAAGTAATTAAGGTATGCCCTTTTCTTCACCAACCTTATCGAGCTAGATATAACCAGGAGATTATGTTGTTGTACCTTACTAACAAGTCGTTTCGCCCTTTGTCCAGCTGGTGACCAAGCAGTTTGTGCCGCTGAATGGAACATTCATATTCAACGGAATCGACCTCAAGTCTCAAGTTCTGGCCTTATGACATGGCGTATTATCTTGTAGAGTGCTTTGGAACGGCCATCCAATTGGGTAGTAGACCTAGCTAGATTCTGCGTCACGGCCTCGGTGCATGCAATGCAAATCATTATGTCCATTTATGTACCTTGGTACTGAGGTAGTGTAATTCGCACAGCGGCTGCAGATCAGCTCTATATGAATTCATGGGGCCCCTTCCCCCCTCTTTTACCGTTGATACTTGTTGGCAGTGGAATGTGGGATGCTTAGTTCCTAAGTGGCAACTATAAATCATCTTGGCTAAGAAAATCTTTGCTCAATGACCAAACTCAAATTCGTTCATTTGTGTTGAAACATCATTGTACCCAGCAGACTAAAAAATTGACCCTCTCATTTGTAACCTTCAATGTGACTCGATAATTAGGTGTGATATTTGTCATTTAGGTGACGTAAAGAATGAAGGATGAGTAAGGAAACCTTTGGCTCCTCTTGATTATTGGCTATACGTAAATCTGGTTTAGTTCAATAGATCATTCATTATTGGCTGAAAGGAAGTCATTGCAGTACCCGCTGATGATAGAATGCAGGTTCGGATAGAGGGGAATTGTAGGCAATAGTTGTGGGCTTAACTTGGTCATCTGTAGTGTATGCTGTTTGGTACTCCTACATACCTAAAATGCATGTGGTAGCAGCTTGTGTTTCTAATAATTTCTTAGTCATTTTGCTCTCTGGTATTTGCTGTATTGTCATTGTGCAGCTTCTGAAATGCATTCGGACTTCCTTTGGGTGCTTTAGGCCTTATACAATGCAAGTTGCTAGGAGATGTGCTTATTTATAAACCGATTTCTTCTTGAGCATCAGTGCGTATTTTAAAGCACAACCTCTGCCATTCAAACAAGAAAAATGGGTACTTCAGATTTTTTTTTACAAGCACCTTGCTTTGTAAATGGTCTTATAGAAGTTAGAAAAAGAGAAAGAGAAGATTGAGAAGGAAGGATGTAAGTTTTTTTCTTTAGATAAGGAAGGATGTAAGTTAGTGTGACCTTTTGACGAGTAGTTATCGTGGTTACATTTTCTGGGACTGATTCCTAGGCAGATCCTTTGATGTAATACAACTCCAGGGATATGGACGATCATTCATCTCTATACTTCAAATATGTATATATGCATCCGTATGTAGTCCGTAGTGAAATCTTTTAGAAGACTTATATTTAGGAACGGAGGGAGTACACCCTTAGGATCGGTTGAATTAAACATATGGAATGTTCTCACGTTTCCTGTCCTCTGTTTATGTGCTGTCCACCCATTCACAAGTAACCAACCAGTGTGAAAACTATACATAATTCAATTGTAAATCTGAGAATGTTAGCAAAATTTATGCAACTCAAGCTGTGACAACATAAGAGGAAAAACACTCTAACAGGAGTCGGTCAAGCATCTACCATGTTGTCTCCCCTATGTTGTGAGCAACAGATACACAAGGCCTTTCAAATATCCAACAATTTCGGATCCACCAAGCTTTGAGATTCCGAAGACCCTGTCGACAAAAGTTATCGGGACCTGGACATGACAAGCAAAATTTATAACTACCAAAACCAAGATACTTCAATCCAGCCTTACACAAATGGAAACGGGTCAGTGTGAAATGGATAACCTCTTCGACGTGATAGCCTTTCCTAGTAGCCCTGACAATCATCTCCATTTGGAATACATAGCCCTTGCTGACGCAGCTGGAGATAACATCCTCCAAAACACTTCGCTTATATAGCCTAGGAAATTGGCGATGTGTCAAATAACAGCAATTGCAAGGGCCTTGTTCTATTCATATAAAAAATTGAGGCACACCTAAATGATCCAGTCAGATCAGAAGCTCCGGGTCGTAGCAACGTCTGTGCTAAGACGTTCGCTCCCCTGCTAGTCAACTTACGCATAAGATTCCAACCATGGACACTACCGTTGCTAACATAACGGGTGCCAGTTACAATGTCAGCGCCGGTTTCCTTTTGCTTCCTGGTCAATGATGGAATATGGTTAAAAGAGAAGTTACTGTACATACGTTCTTCTGACTAACATTTACTTTTTGACCGATGGCCTTGGAGAGCTCAGCTACATGCCTACATGCCTACATCACTGAAATAGTTTCAGCCATTAAACCAAACAACTAATACATATATGTGGCTTGGTTAGCCAAGATTCCATTTCTAGACCTGACAAGAGCAAACTGGTTAATTAAGACGTATTTTGCCAAAGAGAATAGTCAAAACAGAACAGATTAAATAGACAATTATGTTGTAAATGTACACAATATTTGAAAGCATACAGTAGGGCAGTGTACGTGCCCATGAGAGTCTCTGTAAAGACTAGGGGGAAATGGCTCAGAGAAAACCTTTCGCCGAATCATATCACATCATGCTACTACCACCCCAGGACAATAACGAGAGGATCTATTCGTGTCTGGGAAGCAGCTGTAAGACTGGCCTTTCATTTTCTCTTCACTGCCACACAATTATAATCTGTATCTATCTAGAAACAAATCATACAAGAACACATATAGATAGATGATCCAAGAAAGAAAGGGATGCAGCGGCAGAGCGAGAGCGAAAGTGAGCAATCAAGTGGAGGCGCCACCATGACGGTGGTGCTACCCTTGCATCTTATGCAGCAGAGCAATTGGGTTGGAGGATCCCTCTTTGCAACTGCACCTTGGGCCTGTACAAACTGGCAGCCAGGAAAAAGAGAAGGTATGAGAAGGTGAGAATTGGATTTTCACGGTGGCCAGAACGAGTGCCCGTCCACCTTGGTGGCATCTTTTGGTCTGTGTTGTGTGCCTCATGAGGACTTTGATTGATCCCGACAGGAGCGACTCTATGAAGTGGAAGTGTGCAATTCAGTGTTGGCAGTAGTCTGCATGCGAACTCTCTGGTTTTACTGTTGAAAAAAGAGCACCCACTACAATTATGTTTTTCTCTTCTGCTGACAGAGAATAGGCAGTGCTCCTGCCAGTTTCCTCAATAAAATAAAATAGAATGCTATGAATCAAATAATTCTTTCTGGATAAATTCAAAAGCATCATTGAGCATATGTTTCTCACCTGATGAAGCTTGGCAAATATTTTGGCTGTTCAGAATAGAAAAAGGAATCATCAGTAACTAAAAGAAACGGAACCATTTAAATAGCTTAATATGCCAAATAACAGAGAAGAAAAGTGAAGAATCATACATGATGAGATAGATCTGCATCCATTATAACAACGAACTCCCCTGAGGCATGCTTTAGTCCATGCATATATGCAGTACCTGAATTTTTACAGTAGTTCGTTAACACGAACATCAAGCATAACATTCACCATACGTAGAAATGGGCAGCTAAGCTTACCAAGTCCTAGCTTCCTTGGTCTAGCTCGCAGTAGCTGGTATTAGATAAAAGATATTGTGGTAAGTCATAAATAACCAAAATCCATACCACATATATATACATATTAGCTCGTACATCAGCATGTTTGTTAAATTACTTACAACACGATCTTCACCATATAATTGCTGCAATTGCTTTACAACGTCTTGAGTGTCATCAGGGCTTCCATCATCCACAATAATAATTTCGAACTTGGAATCACTACAGTAGAAAGTTGCATCATCAGTTAAAGTTTAGTAAAACAAATGCAACAGCCTTGCCGTTTGAAACACACCAAATTATGCCAACGAGATAATATGAGTACACAGAAGCAACGAAACAGGTTGTAATGCTGACCAAATACTACGAGTGGACAACAGCAACAGAAAACATGCTGGATATTACAATAAATTTGTTGTGTGATGGATTCTAAAAGAACCATTACAGATAAGCCCTACGCAAAATTAGGTCCTTCAGTCTCAAAATAAGATGGTATACTCTTGTCAACCAGTTGACATGACTAATAAAATACAGTTTGCGGCAATCAATCAACACTAGCCCCGGATGCACTATGATGAATGTCATCTAGGATATAAACAGTGTCAAGTGTTAACTGAAACGAGCTGCGCGCACTGACAGGCCAGGCATACTTTGGATAACTCTGGAAAACTGCCTGGTCTTGGACAAATAACATGAACAGGAAACTAGTTTCGACGCTGTCACCTTGATCTATGTCTGAGAGATCTTCTCACAATATCAAGTGGACAACAGGGACTAAATTCAGCTGACCACGGCCCCACCAGCATTTGGCAGCTACACATGATGAGATGCGACAGTGATCATATCTCATGGCCTGAATCCAACATAATAATTAGTCCCAAAAGCGTGTTATACAGTTGCACTGCGTGAGTGGAGAATCCCAGAGCTATTAGCAGTAACTTGTAAACAAAGATTTCGATCACTGTCAACGCCCAAGTTTATCTACAAACAGGAAAAATATGAGCCGGCTATAAACCCATCTGGAATTCTGGATCACGAACGCCCTCCTCCCTACAAAGATAACGATCTCAACTACTTACTGGGAGAAGTAAAAGAGGATGAGCAGACGGGCAAGCAAACCAGGTGGGGTAAAGGCAGGGTGGTTACGGCAGGTGCTTGAAGATGAGGTAGACGATGAGGGCGACGATGAGGCGCTCGTTGTAGGTGGGCACGATGATGCTGTACTCCGGCTTGCCGCCGCCCGCCTCCGCTCCATTCTTCATAGCCGACCGACCAGAGCAGCGCAGCAGATCTGCCCCACCCTGGATTCGGGCCGCCGCAGCTGATTGTCGCTTTCGCGGACGGGGGAGAGAGCTGGGGCCGAGAGGAGAGGACCGCCGCGCGGCAAGAGGAGGTCCGGCGGCAGAGGGAGAGCGTGCTAGCGAAGCAGCCTACCGGGCCAGCAGCCCAAACAGCCCAGCTGAGCAGCCAGTTTCTATTCCAGTTATAAAAAAAATGTTTACCGGCACATAGCTCCTAAAATCTTTTTCCCTCACGCTAGGGTTTCTTTCCTTCGGAGGCGATTGTGTTGCCGATGAGGTTCTGAGCTTCCTTGCCGTCGATCTCCCGCGGTTCTCAGCCCTGCGCTCCGCTGATGATCTTGCGATCACGACGGGACCTGGCTGGTTTGCGTGGGTAGCGACGGACTTAAGGTTCCACCAACAAAACCCGATCGATCTTCGCCAGGTTAGGAATTCTCATGGATTCGGGAGACGCATCGGGATAGCTGAGATCAGCGACGTTGACAGGATGATAAAGGAATTGGTGCTGCATGAAGAGGATCTGGATGACGTCATCTTCGACGAGAAGGATGCTCCATCGGCGGCGACACGTTGGATAGCTCTGGATAGGGTTCACTCTGAAAAAAACTATAGCGAGACATGGTTTTTTAGAAACATGCGTGCGGCCTGGGATCTGGCAGGAGGTAAAGTTCAGACTACTAGAAGAAAATCTATATACCATCCAGTTCTCATGCTTGGGGGATTGGGAAAGAGTGATGCAAGATGGACCATGGAACTTCCAAGGCGATGCTGTTATCATCAAGGAATATGATGGGGTGACCAAGCCATCGACGATCAATTTGGACACCATAGGGATATGGATTCAGATCCATGACGTCTCTGACCTCTATGCCCCATCTAGTTCCTGCACTAGCAGCCAAGGTGGGAGAGGTGTTGTTCTGTGAATCCCCATCCCAAGATTTCACGAGTAATTTCTACCGTGTGTGGGTCCGAATCAATGTCACGAAGCCACTCAAAAACGCGGGGTCCATGATACGGGATTCAGAACGCCAAATCTATAAGGTGAAGCATGAGAAGTTGCCTAACTAGTGCGATGTGTGCGGTATGCTAGGGCATATCTACAAGGAACACGGCAGCGGGGTTCACCCTCCGTCAACCTTGATTTTCAAGGAATTCAGAGCTGAATGGTTCATGAGGATAGGTCGCGGCCCAGGCAGGGGGCGTGGCCGTAGGGGAGGTCGCCGAGGAGGACGCAGTGGAGGATGGGACAATTCAAGAAGGGAGGATATGGATGAGGACCTGGCGGGTGACCTGAACGATGTTGACATGAAGGATACCAACATGAAAAGAGACAAACAGGAGTGTGATCGAAGGGGGTGGAGCTAGTACTGAGCAGATGGGGAAGAGTCATCATAACAACCAACTAGCTATAATCTCTCATGGCTCCTCAATAGCCAGTCCACCACTGAAGAGGGACCCAAAGAGATCAAGGGCAAATGTTGATGCTAAACAGAACTTGACAACAATAACAAAGAACTTGGCGGGCTCACTAGATGGAGCCGCCGGGCTCAATGAGTATCATAAGTTGAAACTGTTGCAGTGCTGGCAAACCCGCGACAGTTCGAGAGCTTTGTGATCTAACGAGGCATTTTGCCCCCTCTATATTTTGTATCCTTGAAACCCAGTTAGAGGGATCAAGAGTAGAAAGTTTGGTAGACACTCTAGGGTTCAATAAAAGTTTAACAGTGGGTAGTTCAGGCAGGAGTGGTGGCCTTGGTGTATTTTGGAAAGATTCAATAGAAGCAAAAGTTATTGGTTACTCTCAGTATCACATAGACATGGAAGTTGAGAGTCTGGCGTCTTCTCCCTTCCGCATCACATTTGTTTATGGCGAGGCTCAAGTTCCTGAGCAATATAAAACATGGGACATGATGAGAGGTATTGTGATAGCAAGTACGCTCCCGTGGGTAGCTATGAGAGATTTGAATGAAGTGCTTCACGCCAATGAACATGACTGAGTTGAGAGACGTAGTCAGGTTCACATGGATGCATTTAGAGATGCCCTGGATACCTGTGGTCTTTCGGACATAGGGTATAAGGGGAATCCGAGGACTTTCGAGAAGAAGGTGGCAGGTGGGACTTTCACTCGGGTCAGGCTGGACCAATGTGTAGCCTCAGCAGATTGGGTTCTTGCTATGTCACAAGCAAAGTTGAGCCATGAAACAACTGCGTCCTCCGATCACGCACCTTTGTTGCTCCGCTTGATTGATGTGCATGCAGGCACAGGTGGACCTCGACCTTTCATATATGAATTGATGTGGGAGTCTCATGATAACTTAGCGACTACTATGGCACAAAGCTCGGGTGACCGAGGTTGTAGATGAGATGGAAGAGCATGCTAGAAGTTTTTATCGACTAGATGGATGAGATGGAAGAGCACGGATGGAGGCTGACCACAGTCGCTTAGACGCTCGACTGTGGCGACTGATATTATTATCATATAAAGCCCTTTCTATGATGTCGCGTAGACGCCCGACTGTGGGAGCTGCCAATACTTTCATATAAGCCCTTTTCTATGGTGTTGCGTAGACACCCGACTGTGGCAATCATTATTACTTTCATATAAGCCCTTTATATGGTGTCACATAGACGCTCGACTGTGGCAACTGCTAATACTTTCATATATTTCTGTGGTGTCGCTTAGACGCCTTACTGTGGCATGCATGTTATTACATATTTCATCATTATTACATTTTAATAATCCCCTTTTGTGGCGTCGCCCCACACACCCAACTGCGGCACACCCGTCATTATCTCATTATAAGCCCTCTATATGGTGTCGTCCAGACGCCCGACTGTGGCTTATAGTCCGTGTCCTTACGAGGCGTCGCCTCGAAAGCCCGATCGACACATTTAAATTAATTATTTCCCTTTTACTTTGCTTGCTTATACATCATGAGTAGAAATGTTTTAACTGCATAACTACATCCATGAATTTAGTCTTGTGGCATATCAGGTGGTATTAAAATGTTTGTGCATGCATCTCACCTCCTTTAACTTATGTGCTTTCTTGATGTTTGCGAGTATATTCAAAGTACTCATTTGCTTGTTCGTGGATATTGTCTTGGCCAGATTGCGTGTTTGGAGAGGAGCACGATGATAGCAGACCTTGGAACCCGAGAGTCGAGGATAGCAACCTTATGAGATAGGAATTATCCAGGTCAGCTGTTCCTCTCGGAATGGAGCCCCATGGGCACTAGAGATTTCACGAGTCGCTTCCGCCGTCAGCCTTTAGACATTTTTTCTAACCCCATGGACCTTCATGGTCTTGTAACCAAATTTTGTATTCGCTTGGAAATTTTGTTCACCGGCTAACAGTAATCCTGGGGCTGATGAACACATGGGCCTATTTTCTAGAAATTTTATTCCCAAAAACCGGCCGCTACATTGCATCAATGACTAATGTTATGTTTGTTAACTTGCAATAAATCTTACCAATTATACTCCTTATTTGTTAAGTTATTACTCCCATGGGATTAGCATATGAACTTTTATTATTTTTTCTAAGATTGCAACATGAAAGTAAAGCAATGAAACTCATACTATTGTTTATTATATAACTCTCACACACAATTACATAGATAGAATGATCACGAAGCAAGCACTCGAAAATTAATTCATGCAAAATCTTTGTTCTTCTAATTCATGAAATAATTAAGGGCCAAATTAAAATAGATAGTAATGATAAAAGCGATAGTGATACGATACCTTGGCAGCTCCTCAAGCTTGGAACAAGCTAAGGGTGGTGCCCATACCAGTGTACTCAAGTTTCCTTCTTTGATGATGATTGTGGTGATAAAGTGGTGGCTTTGTCCTCCATAAATTTTAGCAAAAGCTCCTTCAGGCTCTGGATCTCACGAAGAAGGTGTTGGATCATGGCACCATTATTTTGAATTCCAACCATTATGTGCTTATTCTCAAGTCCCGAGAGCTTTTTCCTGCATTACTTTCAGTGGGGCGAGAGATATCCCAATAGGAAGGTATATGCATGCGAGAAGTATTCTCAACCCCGTAGTTATGAATTAAGTTATGAAAGTCGTTTCCATGTAATATGCCTAGGGCCCTCCTCGAAGTGTGTTACATCTTGAACCGGCTGGCTTCACCCATGGCTTGACTTGGGTTAGGAGTGGTGGAGATGCCAACAAGGGTGCCTCACTCCGATGCGGGAGGTTGCACCTCAATAGAGTATCCTGAGCCTTCCTCAATCGTGACCTCCCCCGTTGGCTCTCTTTCCACCTCTATTTGCAGCAAACAAGTGTCGCCCCCACGTTGTTGGAGGACGAGGAGGACATGATGCCTGGGAGATTGAAACCCTGACAGAAAAATAGCCCGAAACAAGAACATATGAGTAACATGCAATACAGTGGACAAAATAGCAAGCGGTATATATAGTAAATTTTTATCTTACGGGACAAGCATACGAAAGGAACATAGAGTCGGGAAGGTGCACGATGGACCCACAAGGGGGTAGGGTGTGCCCAAGGGGGTAGGGCACATCCCCTGCCTTGTGGTATCATCGTGGACCTTCTCCTCTATTTCTTTTTCCCCAAAAAATCTAACATTCCAAAACTGACTGAATATATTTTTACGGAATATTTAGAGTCGGTTTACTTACCATCACATGCATATTCCTTTTTCGGGATTCTAGAGTGTTCGAGATGGTTTCTTCTAGATGTTCCTCCGGTCTAATTACTTTGGATTGTTTCCTTTGACATTATTGATCTTGATGGATCGAGAACGGTAAACTTCGTCGATGATGTAGGGGGCTTTCCATTTGGAGAGAAGTTTGCATGTTAAATATCTAAAACGAGAATTGTACAAGAGGACTTTGTCGCCGATATTAAATTCTTGTTTCTGAATTCTTTTATCATGCCATCTTTTAACCTTTTCTTTAAATAACTTGACATTTTCATAAGCTTGTGTTCTCCACTCATCTAGAGAACTAATATCAAATAAACTCTTTTCACCGATAAGTTTAAAATGTAATTAAGTCCCTTAATTGCACAATGAGATTTATGTTCTATCTTGAGAGGAAAATGACATGATTTTCCATAAACCATCTTATACAAGGACATACCCATATAATTTTTATAAGCAGTTATATATGACCATTATGTATCATCTAGTTTCTTAGACCAATCCTTTCTAGATCTATTAACAGTCTTCTGTAAGATAATTTTATTTATCCATTTTTTAATTCAACTTTCCCACTAGACCGAGGATGATAAGGTGATGCTATTCTATTATTTACATCATATTTAATTAGGGATTTATAGAATGCACCATGAATAAGATGTGAACTACCATCAGTCATTAAATATCTAGGGATTCCAAACATCAGGAAAATAACTTCGTTAAGGATTTTAATAGAAGTGGTATGATCAACACTACTAGTTGGTATAGCTTCCACCCACTCCGCAACATAATCAAAAACAACTTAAATATGAGTATAACTAGTAGAGGAAGGAAAATGTGTCATATAATCAAAGCCCTTGACATCAAAATGTTCAATAATAAGTGAATAATTCATAGGAATTTCTTGACATGTACCAATATTACCAATTCTTTGACATTCATCACAAGATAGGACAAACTTATGTGCATATTTGAAGATAGTATGCTAATAAAACCTAGATTGCAATACCTTATGAACAGTCCTGCCTCCAACATGGTGTCCTCCGTATGCATCGATGTGATACTTCTTTATGATTAGTCCTTGCTTGGGTACAGAATGTCTAAAACACCATTTACTCCTTCTTTATATATATGTGGGTGTTAGAGCATATTTCTCCATATGTGGTTTTGGTAATTGATGACAATCCCTATGGACTAATGGTTGCCTTAAGTTATATCTATAGGATTTGTCCATAGGCACTTCTTGAAGTCCATTTGTTGGGTTCAAGGAGTTTATATGATGACCAAGGTGGTATTCAAGGTATTATCCAAAGAATGGTCATAGAGACACAAGGTTGATCAAGATTGTCAGACAAAGAGTAAATCATGATTATCCACACACAAAGCGTACAAGATGTACCGAGAGGGATCAAGTGATCCCATGGTATGCTAAGCATTGTCCATTACGTGTTTGTGTCCTAATCCATGGTCTTCGTGAGAGTTCTATGTGGGGTTAGGTGTATTTCCATAGGCTTGCGTCTAGAGGAAGATCTCATACAACCCATGAAGGATGACTTCAAGTGGTGATCGTCATCAAGATTGCGGTGTGCAAGTTCAAGTGGATCAACACGAAGATATCATGTTTGAAGCTTGTCGTCCATTGTGGTGTCAATGGACTTGTGAAGATATGCTGAAGAGCAGCTCACCCATGTTGTGCATGGGGGAGCAATCAACTAGTCTTCATCAAGACAACGCAATCAAGAAGGTGGTCCATCTTGAGGAAGCCAAGATCATCGTCATCTAGCTCAAGAGGACGAGGTGCAAGGTATAGGTTTGCCCTTGATAGGTTTTCTGTTTTAGGATAGATTGTCGTACTGTCAAGGGGGGCGCTCAGGTGAGTAGCTCGATTGTATCGTTAGTTGAGAGCTCAAACCATTTGCATCCTTGCATCATACTTCTTGGTTCTTGTTTGGTGTTCCTCTTTGTGAGTTGTAGAGCTTATGGTCATCTTCATGACAAGCTCGAGTTCATCGAAAACGGAGTCCATATACATCTTCTATGATGTTTTTGATGTTGGAGTTTTTGTCGGTTCTTCATTCATAGAGGTCTCACATCTCTATATCATTGACATTTTCATATCTACATGGTCTTAAGAGGATAGCTCTTGTCGTCCTGAATCCAACAAGTTGGGTTTGCTCGATTCGGAGCTCGTATGCGAAAGTTATGGCTGCTTCAGTGGCGAGCGGTAGTACCGCTTGTGCCAAGCGGTAGTACCGCTCCCTAGCGGTAGTGCCTCTTCGGGTGGGCGGTAGTACCGCTCCAGGTGGGCGGTAGTACTGCTTCGGGACGGTAGTACCTCTCTCTGAGTGGCTGTACTTTGTCGAACTTTTTGCGAATACTTTTCCAAGCTGTGGTAGGCTCGACAGTAATATCTTTACTACCGTGGCCAAGCGGTAGTACCGCTCCTCGCCAGCGGTAGTACCACTAGGGGCAGCGGTAGTACCGCTCCTCGCCAGCGGTGGTACCGCTAGAGGCAGCGGTAGTACCATGCCTCGCCAGCGGTAGTGTTGCTGTGCGCGGGCTGTAAGTGGGGGTAACGGTCTGATTCCTTCCTCCACTATATAAAGGTGGTCTTCTTCCCCCTTGGACTGATCTATCCGTTGAACTCGTGTTCTCCCCCCATTGTTGACCTTCTTCGATCTTGCTAACTCTCAATCCCTCCAATGATTTTTGCTAGTTCTTGAGGGAAAAGAGAGAGGAGATCTAGATCCACATCTTCACCAATCACTTTCTCCTCTATGTGAGGGGAACCCCTTGGATCTGGATCTTGGAGTCCTTTGTGAGCTCCTTGTTCTTCCTCTCATATTTCTCCATAGCTTTTGTTGTTGTGGAGGGATTTGAGTGTGAGGGACTTGGCCACTTAGTGTGTTCTTGCCATTGCATTAGTTGCATCGGTTTGAGTTCTCCACGGTGATACGTGAAAGTGAAGTTTGAGAAGCTTATTACCTTTTGGTACTTAGTACCTGATGTCAGCTGTGCTTCCCTTGCAACGACGCCAAGAATAGTCGTGTCGACGGCACCATGAATCCTTCAGCTGCAGCTACGCCATAAGGGACTTCCTAGGCAAGTATGCAAAGGATTTCCCTCGTGGCCTTGGAGCCTTGCGTTGGTGTTCCCTCGAAGCGGAAAGGGTGATGTAGCACAATGGTGGTAAGTATTTCCCTCAGTTTGAGAACCAAGGTATCAATCCAGTGGAGGAGTATCACAAGATCCTGCACAAACACAAAAGCTTGCTCCCAACGCTATGAAGGGGTTGTCAATCCCTTATAGATTGTTTTCCAAGTGAGAACTGAAAGCAACAAAGTAACAAAGCAAAGTAAAAGCGGAGGTGTAAACGATGGATGTGAATAGACCCCGGGGCCGTAGTGTTTACTAGTGGCTTCTCTCTTGAAAGCAAGTAGACGGTGGGTGAACAAATTACTGTCGAGCAATTGATAGAACCGCGCAAAGTCGTGACGATATCTATGCAATGATTATATCTATAGGCATCATGTCCAAAACAAGTAGACCGATACTTTCTGCATCTACTACTATTACTCCACACGTCGACCGCTATCCAGCATGCATCCAGTGTATTAAGTCCATAAGAACAGAGTAACGCCTTAAGCAAGATGACATGATGTAGAGGGATAATCTCAAACCAATGATAAAAACCCCATCTTTTTACCCTTGATGGCAACTACTTGATGTGTGCCTTGCTGCCCCTACTGTCATTGGGAAAGGTCACCACATGGTAGAACCCAAAACCAAACACTTCTCCCATTGCAAGAATCATAGATCTAGTTGGCCAAACAAAACCCAAGACTCGGAGAGAGTTACAAGGATATCAAATCATGCATATAAGAAATCAGCAAAGACTCAAATATATATCATAGATAATCTGATCACAAATCCACAATTCATCGGATCTCGACAAACACACCGCCAAAGAAGATTACATCGGATAGATCTCCATGAAGATCATGGAGAACTTTGTATTGAAGATCCAAGAGAGAGAATAAGCCATCTAGGTACTAACTACGGACCCATAGGTCTGAAGTGAACTACTCACGAGTCATTGGAGGGGCGATGAGGATGATGAAGAAGCCCTCCAACTCCAAAGTCCCCTCCGACAGGGCGCCGGGAAGGGTCTCCGGATGAGATCTCGCGGAAACAGAAGCTTGCGGCGGCAGAAAAGTATTTTCGAGGCTCCACTGATTTTTTGCTGAACATTTGGGAATATATAGGCCAAGGATCTAGGCCAGGGGGCGCCAGGGAGGCCACAAGCCCTGTCACCGCCGCCTCCCCCCTGGTGGCGGAGTGGGAGCTTGTGGGATCCCTGGAGCCCACCTTGCTTGGCCCAGAGGCCCTCTGATCTTCTTCCGTTCGGGAAAAAATCATTTCGGGGTTTTTATTCCGTTTGGACTCCGTTCCAAAATCAGATCTGAAAAGAGTCAAAAACACAGAAAAAACAGGAATTGGCACTTGGCACTGAATTAATAAGTTAGTCCCAAAAAAGATATAAAAGGTACATAAAATATCCAAAGAAGACAAGATAACAGTGTGAAACCATCAAAAATTATAGATACGTTTGAGACGTATCAAGCATCCCCAAGCTTAACTCCTGCTCGTCCTCGAGTAGGGAAGTGATAAAGAATGAATTTTTTATGCTTTTATGCTACCTAGCATAGGTGTCCTTTGTAATTCCTCTTATGTGATGTGAATGTTCAGATCCATTAGATTCAAAACAATAGTTTGCTATTGACGTGGAAACAATGATAATTCAAGCAAACTAGCAAGGTAATCATGAACTTTCAAAATAACAAGGCCAAAAGAAAGTTATCCCTACAAAAGCATATAGTCTGGCTATGCTCTATCATCATTGCACAACGAATTTAAATCATGCACAACCCCGGTATTGGCCAAGTAATTGTTTCACACCTTTACTTTCTCAAACCTTTTCAACTCTCATGCAATACATGAGCGTGAGCCATGGTTATAGCACTTATAGATGGTGTGGAGTGTGGTGGAGGTTGCAAGACAAAAAGGAGAAGATAGTCACATTAACTAGGCATATCAATGAGTTGTGGAGATTCTCATCAATAGATATCAATGTGAATTAGAAGGGATTGCCATACAAATGATGCACTAGAGCTACGAGTATGTGAAAGCTCTTAAAGAAAACTAGTGGGTGTGCATCCAACTTGCTTGCTCACGAAGACCTAAGGCAATTTTGAGGAAGCCTATCATTGGAATATACAAGCCAAGTTATATAATGAAAATTTCCCACTAGCTATATGGTGGTGAAAAAACGAGAGACTCTCAATCATGAAGATCATGGTGCTTAATATGCACAAGTGTGGAAAAAGTGGTAGCATTGTCCCTTCTCTCTTTTTCTCTCATTTTTTTTGGTGGGCTCTTTGGCCTCTTTTTTTTGGGTGGGCTTCTTTGGCTTCTTTTATTTCCTCACATGGGACAATGATCCATTAATAATGATCATCACACTTTCAACTCAAAACTTAGAGCAACTATGACTCTATATGGAATGCCTTCGGTAGTGTACCGTGGCAATGATCTAGCATGGCATAGACATCAATGGAAACATCATGCTAGCTATCTTACGATCATGCAATGGCAATGTAGACGTGGTGGCACATGTCATGGTGGTAGTTGCATGGCAATATATCTTAGAATGACTTTGAAAAGACCATAGTAGGTAGATATGGTGGCTGTTTTGAGGGAGGCTAATGGTGGGTTTTGTGCACCGGCGAAAGTTGCACGACACTAAGATAGTGATGATGGAAGGTGAAAGTGCATCTAAACCATGGACTCAACATTAGTCATGAAGAACTCATATACTTGTTGCAAAAAAATTATTAGTAATCGAAACAAAGCATTCAACGCATACTCCTAGGGTAAGGGTTGGTAGGTATAAACCATCGCGCGATCCCGACCGCCACGCAAAGGATGACAATCAATATACTAATCATGCTCAGATTTCATCACATAGAGGTTCACCATACGTGCATGCTACGGGAATCACTAACTTCAACACAAGTATTTCTAGAACCACAACACCTTACTAGCATAACTTCAATATTACCATAACCACAACTCAAAACTAATTGAGATGAATCAAACTTCTCTAACTATTCAATGCACATGAAGGTGGAAGTCTTCGTATCCCTTTGGATAAATACCCCTTTTGAGACTACTTTCAAAGCATAGATCAACTACCAAGCCACGCACCATTGTGCTCTAAAAGATATAAGTGAAGCACAAAGAGCAAAAGTATCTAGCTCAAAAGATATAAGTGAAGCACATGTGAGCTGAATTGTCTACCAAAAGATATAAGTGAAGCTCGACAAAATCACGGTGTGTGCATATCTCTCTCTAGGTGTGAAGCAAGGGTGATTGTGACACAAGAAAAATAAAATACTCCTACGATACAAGACGCTCCAAGCAAAAACACATAACATGTGGTGAATAAAAATATAGCCCCAAGTAACGTTACCGATGGATTGAAGACGAGAGAGGGGATGCCTTTCCGGGGCATCCCCAAGCTTAGGCTTTTATGGCATCCTTGAATCTCTTGGGGTGCCTTGGGCATCCCCAAGCTTGATCTCTTTCCACTCTTTATCTCTTTGTCCATAAGAACTTCACCCAAAACTTGAAAACTTCACAACACGAAACTTAAACAGAAACTCATGATAACATTAGTACAAGAAAGCAAACCACCACTTCCTTAGGTACTGTAGCAAACTTAAATTCTACTTGTGCTGATGTTGGGTTACTGTATTTTCAATCTTCCATGGCTAATACCCCCCGATACTATCCATAGTTTCATCAAAATAAGCAACCAACACAACAAAAACAGAATATGTTAACAGCAGACCAGTCTGTAGCAATCTGTATATTTCGTATACCTGTGGTAGTTCAAAAATTCTGAAACATTACGACAGTCTGAAGAATTTTCATAGCAATCATCAGCAAAAAGAATCAACTCAAAATATCTTACAGAAAAAAAATTAAATTCTTTTCGTGAGCAGAAAGTTTCTGTCTTTTCCAGCACGACCAAACGATCATCCCCAAGACTAATCATAACGGTTTTGCTTGGCACAAACGCAAAAAGAAACACAAAAAACACAATCATAACAGAATTATGAAAGTGTGGAAAACACAAAACAGAAAGAAAAAGGATAGATTCATTGGGTTGCCTCCCAACAAGCACTTTTGTTTAACGCCCTTAGCTAGGCATTCAATGATGCTCACACAAAAGACAAGAGTTGAAGCACAACGAGAGCATCATAAAGCATGTGAAAATCACATCTAAGTCTAACATACTTCCTATGCATAGGCATTTTATAGGAAAACAAATTGGCAAGACAACCAATAGTTACCAAATGCAAGGAAGAAGAAAGAGACAATAGCAATCTCAACATAACGAGAGGTGATTTGGTAACATGAAAGTTTCTACCAAAATATTTTCCTCTCTCATAGCAATTACATGTGGGATCATATTCAAATTCAACAATATAGCTATCCCATAGGATATTCTTTTCATGATCCACATGCATGCAAAGTTGACGTTCTTCAAAAATAGTGGGATTATCATCAAATAAAGTAATGACTTCTCGAATCCCACTTTTAGTATTATTGCAAATATCATATTCATCATGAGGTTTGAACAAATTCTCAAGATCATAATAAAGACCATCACCCCAGTCATGATTATTGCAACAACTAGGGGACATAGCAAAACTAGCATCCCCAACCTTAGGGTTTTGCATAATTTTAGCATGATTGTCACTAATAGAATTTATAGTGAAACCATTGCAATCATGCTTTTCATCCAAGGAGACCTCGTGAATCACTTCATAAATTTCTTCCTCACAATTTTCAGATTCACGCATCTCACGCAAAACGCCATAAAGATAGTCAAGTGCCCTCAACTCACTAGCAATTCGTTCCACATAAGTGGGTCTCTTAAAGAGATTAACAAACGAAGATGCAAGCATATTGAAGGCACATGGCACACAAGCGAACAGAAAGCAAGCGAGAGAAAAAGGGCGAACGAAAAAGGTAAAAGGCAAAAGAAAACGGCAAAGGAGAAAGGCAAATGGAAACGGCAAATGTGAAGTGGGGCAGAGGAAAACGAGAGCCAACTAGCAACAAAAGTAAATGCAAGAGAATAGTTTGTAAGACCTACTTGGATAGATCTTCATTTGTCCTCCCCGTCAACGGCGCCAGAAATTGGCGTGTTGACGGGAGATTATTCTTGTCATGATCTTCCTCGGCAAACGATCCTCCTCCCCGACAACGGCGCCAGAAATACTTTTGATGTCAGTTGTGCTTCCCTTGCAACGGCGCCAAGAATAGTCGTGTCGACGGCACCAGGAATCCTTCAGCTGCGGCTACGCCTTAAGGGACTTCCTAGGCAAGTATGCAAAGGATTTCCCCCGTGGCCTTGGAGCCTTGCGTTGGTGTTCCCTCGAAGCGGAAAGGGTGATGTAACACAGCGGTGGTAAGTATTTCCCTCAGTTTGAGAACCAAGGTATCAATCCAGTGGAGGAGTATCACAAGATCCTGCACAAACACAAAAGCTTGCTCCCAACGCTATGAAGGGGTTGTCAATCCCTTATAGATTGTTTGCCAAGTGAGAACTGAAAGCAACAAAGTAACAAAGCAAAGTAAAAGCAGAGGTGTAAACGATTGATGTGAATAGACCCGGGGGCCGTAGTGTTAACTAGTGGCTTCACTCATGAAAGCAAGTAGACGGTGGGTGAACAAATTACTGTCGAGCAATTGATAGAACCGCACAAAGTCGTGACGATATCTATGCAATGATTATATCTATAGGCATCACGTACAAAACAAGTAGACCGATACTTTCTGCATCTACTACTATTACACCACACGTCGACCGCTATCCAGCATGCATCTAGTGTATTAAGTCCATAAGAACAGAGTAACGCCTTAAGCAAGATGACATGATGTAGAGGGATAATCTCAAACCAATGATAAAAACCCCATCTTTTTACCCTTGATGGCAACTACTTGATGTGTGCCTTGCTGCCCCTACTGTCACCGGGAAAGGTCACCACATGGTAGAACCCAAAACCAAGCACTTCTCCCATTGCAAGAATCATAGATCTAGTTGGCCAAACAAAACCCAAGACTTGGAGAGACTTACAAGGATATCAAATCATGCATATAAGAAATCAGCAAAGACTCAAATATATATCATAGATAATCTGATCACAAATCCACAATTCATCGGGTCTCAACAAACACACCGCCAAAGAAGATTACATCGGATAGATCTCCATGAAGATCATGGAGAACTTTGTATTGAAGATCCAAGAGAGAGAAGAAGCCATCTAGCTACTAACTACAGACCCGTAGGTCTGAAGTGAACTACTCACGAGTCATTGGAGGGGCGATAATGATGATGAAGAAGCCCTCCAACTCCAAAGTCCCCTCCGGCAGGGCGCCGAGAAGGGTCTCCGGATGAGATCTCACGGAAACGGAAGCTTGCGGTGGCAGAAAAGTATTTTCAAGGCTCCCCTGATTTTTTGCTGAATATTTGTGAATATATAGGTCAAGGATCTAGGTCAGGGGGTGGCCAGGGAGGCCACAAGCCCTGTCACCGCCGCCTCCCCCTGGTGGCGGAGTGGGAGCTTGTGGGCTCCGTGGAGCCCACCTGCCTTGGCCCAGAGGCCCCCTGATCTTCTTCCGTTCGGGAAAAAATCATTTCGTGGTTTTTATTCCGTTTGGACTCCGTTCCAAAATCAGATCTGAAAAGAGTCAAAAACACAGAAAAAACACAAACTGGCACTTGGCACTTAATTAATAAGTTAGTCCCAAAAAATATATAAAAGGTACATAAAACATCCAAAGAAGATAACAGCGTGAAACCATCAAAAATTATAGATACGTTTGAGACGTATCAGTACCCTAGAGATTGTTCTTTGTGGATGCTTTGGCGTCCTAGTAGCAATGGTGCAGCAAAGTGGCCCAATCCCTTTTGTAGCAAGCCTGGACAAAGTCTTATAAGAGGAAAAACGCTCCCGAGGACACACGGGAATTTCTATCATGCTAGTTTTCATCATGTTCATATGATTCGCGTTAGTTACTTTGATAGTTTGATATGTGGGTGGACCGGCGCTTGGGTACTGCCCTTTCTTGGACAAGCATCCCACTTATGATTAACCCCTCTCGCAAGCATCCGCAACTACGAAAGAAGAATTAAGACAAAGTCTAACCATAGCATTAAACTAGTGGATCCAAATCAGCCCCTTACGAAGCAACGCATAAACTAGGGTTTAAGATTCTGTCACTCTAGCAACCCATCATCTACTTACTACTTCCCAATGCCTTCCTCTAGGCCCAAATAATGGTGAAGTGTTATGTAGTCGACATTCACATAACACCACTAGAGGAAAAACAACATACAACACATCAAAATATCGAACGAATACCAAATTCACATGACTACTATTAGCATGACTTATCCCATGTGTTGGAAATATGCCCTAGAGGCAATAATAAATTAGTTATTATTATATTTCTTTGTTCATGATAATCGTTTATTATCCATGCTATAATTGTATTGATTGGAAACACAGTGCATGTGTGGATACATAGACAAAACACTGTCCCTAGTAAGCCTCTAGTTGACTAGCTCGTTGATCAAAGATGGTCAAGGTTTCCTGACCATAGGCAAGTGTTGTCACTTGATAATGGGATCACATCATTAGGAGAATCATGTGATGGACTAGACCCAAACTAATAGACATAGCATGTTGATCGTGTCATTTTGTTGCTACTGTTTTCTGCGTGTCAAGTATTTGTTCCTATGACCATGAGATCATATATCTCACTGACACCGGAGGAATGCTTTGTGTGTATCAAACGTCGCAACGTAACTGGGTGACTATAAAGATGCTCTACAGGTATCTCCGAAGGTGTTCGTTGAGTTAGTATGGATCGAGACTGGGATTTGTCACTCCGTGTGACGGAGAGGTATCTCGGGGCCCACTCGGTAATACAACATCACACACAAGCCTTGCAAGCAATGTGACTTAGTGTAAGTTGCAGGATCTTGTATTACGGAATGAGTAAAGAGACTTGCCGGTAAACGGGATTGAAATAGGTATGCGGATACTGACGATCGAATCTCAGGCAAGTAACATACCGAAGGACAAAGGGAATGACATACGGGATTATATGAATCCTTGGCACTGAGGTTCAACTGATAAAGATCTTCGGAATATGTAGGATCCAATATGGGCATCCAGGTCCCGCTATTGGATATTGACCGAGGAGTGTCTCGGGTTATGTCTACATAGTTCTCGAACCCGCAGGGTCTGCACACTTAAGGTTCGGTGACGTTTCGGTATAGTTGAGTTATAGGTGTTGGTAACCGAAAGTTGTTCGGAGTCCCAGATGAGATCCAAGACGTCACGAGGAGCTCCGGAATGGTCCGGAGGTAAAGATTGATATACAGGAAGTCCTATTTTGGTCACCGGAAAAGTTTCGGGCTCATCGGTAGTGTACCGGGAGTGTCGGGAGGGGTGCCGGGGACCATCGGGAGGGGTGTCACGCCCCAAGGGGTCTCATGGGCTATGGGAAGTGATAAACCAGCCCCTATTGGGCTGGAATAAGTTCCCACTAAGGCCCATAAGGTTTGAGAAGGAAAAACACAAGGTGGAAAGAGTTTCCAAGTGGGAAGGTGGAATCCTACTCCAAGTAGGATTGGAGTAGGACTCCTCCACCTCCAATTTCGGCCAAACCTTGAGGTTTTGAGGCTGCCTCCTACCCTCCCTCCCTCCTATATATATGGAGCTATTAGGGCTGATTTGCGACAACTTTGCCACGGCAGCCCGACCACATATCTCCACGGTTTCACCTCTAGATCGCGTTTCTGCGGAGCTTGGGCGGAGCCCTGCTGAGATTAGATCACCACCAACCTCCGGAGCGCCGTCACGCTGCTGGAGAACTCATCTACATCTCCGTCTCTCTTGCTAGATCAAGAAGGCTGAGATCATCGTCGAGCTGTACGTGTGCTGAACGCGGAGGTGCCGTCCGTTCGACACTAGATCGGAGCGGATCGTGGGACGGATCGCGGGACGGTTCGTGGGACGGTTCGCGGGGCGGATCGAGGGACGTGAGGACGTTCCACTACATCAACCGTGTTTCTTAACGCTTCCTGCTGTGTGATCTACAAGGGTACGTAGATCTGAAATCCCCTCTCGTAGATGGGACATCACCATGATAGGTCTTCGTGCGCGTAGGAAATTTTTTGTTTCCCATGCGACGTTCCCCAACAGTGGCATCATGAGCTAGGTTCATGCGTAGATGTTATCTCGAGTAGAACACAAAAGTTTTTGTGGGCGGTGATGTGCGATTTGCTGCCCTCCTTAGTCTTTTCTTGATTCCGCGGTATTGTTGGATCGAAGCGGCTCAGACCGACATTACTCGTACGCTTACGAGAGACTGGTTTCATTGCTACGAGTAATTCCGTTGCTCAAAGATGACCGGCGAGTGTTGGTTTCTCCAACTTTAGTTGAATCGGATTTGACCGAGGAGGTCCTTGGATGAGGTTAAATAGCAATTCATATATCTCCGTTGTGGTGTTTGCGTAAGTAAGATGCGATCCTACTAGATACCCATGGTCACCACGTAAAACATGCAACAACAATTAGAGGACGTCTAACTTGTTTTTGCAGGGTATGCTTGTGATGTGATATGGCCAACGATGTGATGTGATATATTGGATGTATGAGATGATCATGTTGTAATAGTTAATATCGACTTGCACGTCGATGGTACGGCAACCGGCAGGAGCCATAGGGTTGTCTTTAAACTAACGTTTGTGCTTGCAGATGTGTTTACTATATTGCTAGGACGTAGCTTTAGTAGTAATAGCATGAGTAGCACGACAACCCCGATGGCGACACGTTGATGGAGATCATGATGATGGAGATCATGGTGTGACGCCGGTGACAAGAAGATTGTGCCGGTGCTTCGGTGATGGAGATCAAGAAGCACATGATGATGGCCATATCATGTCACTTATAAATTGCATGTGATGTTAATCCTTTATGCACCTTATCTTGCTTAGAACGACGGTAGCATTATGAGGTGATCTCTCACTAAAATTTCAAGACGAAATTGTGTTCTCCCCGACTGTGCACCGTTGCGACAGTTCTTCGTTTCGAGACACCACGTGATGATCGGGTGTGATAGACTCAACGTTCACATACAACGGGTGCAAAACAGTTGCACACGCGGAACACTCGGGTTAAGCTCGACGAGCCTAGCATGTGCAGACATGGCCTCGGAACACATGAGACCGAAAGGTCGAGCATTAATCGTATAGTTGATATGATTAGCATAGAGATGCTTACCACTGAAACTATTCTCGACTCACGTGATGATCAGACTTGAGATAGTGGATTTGGATCATGTACCACTCAAATGACTAGAGATATGTACTTTTTGAGTGGGAGTTCTTAAGTAATATGATTAATTGAACTAATTGTCATGAACATAGTCTAATGGTCTTTGCGAATTACGATGTAGCGTGCGCTATAGCTCTACTATTTTTATATGTTCCTAGAGAAAATTTAGTTGAAAGTTGATAGTAGCAAACTTTGCAGACTAAGTATGTAAAACCGAGGATTGTCCTCGTTGCTGCGCAGAAGGCTTATGTCCTTAATGCACCACTCGGTGTGCTGCACCTCGAGCGTCGTCTGTAGATGTTGTCAACATCCGACATACACGTTTCTGATGACTATACGATAGTTCGATGCAAAATACTTAATGGCTTAGAAGCAAGGCGCCGAAGACGTTTTGAAACGTCACGGAACATAAGAGATGTTCTAAAGAGATGAAATTGTGATTTCATGCTTGTGCCCTTGTTAAGAGGTATGAGATCTCCGACAAGATTCTTTGTCCACGAAGTAAAGGAGAAAATCTCAATCGTTGAGCGTGTGCTCAGATTATCTGAGTACAAAAATCGCTTGAATCAAGTGGGAGTTGATCTTCCAGATAAGATAGTGATGGTTCTCCAAAGTCACTGCCACCAAGCTGTGAGAGCTTCGTGATGAACTATAATATATCAAGGATAGATACAATGATCCTTGAGCGATTTGCGATGTTTGACACTGCGAAAGTAGAAATCAAGAAGGAGCATCAATAGTTGATGGTTAGTAAAACCACTAAGTTTTGATAAAGGCAAGGGCTAGAAGGGATACTTCGTGAAACAATAGAGAAGTTGCTGCACTAATGAAGAGACCCCACATTAAACCCAAGCCCGGGACTAAGTGCTTCTGTTATGAGGGGAACGGTCACTGAGGCGGAGCAACTCTAGATACTTGGTAGATAAGAAGGCTGGCAAAAGTCGAAAGAAGTATATTTGATATACACGATGTTGATGTGTACTTTACTAGTACTCCTAGTAGCACGAGGGTATTGGATACCGGTTCGGTTGCTAAGTGATTAGTAACACGAAATGAAAGCTACGGCATAAACGGAGACTAGCTAAAGGCGAGGTGACGATACGTGTTGGAAGTGTTTCCAAGGTTGATATGATCAAACGTCGCACGCTCCCTCTACCATCGGGATTGGTGTTAAACCTAAATAATTGTTATTTGGTGCTTGCGTTAAGCATGAACAAGATTGGATCGTGTTTATTGCAATACGATTATTCAATTAAAGAGAATAATGGTTACTCTATTTGCTTGAATAATCACCTTCAATGGTTTATTGAATCTCGATCGTAGTGTTACACATGTTCATGATATTGGTGCCAAAAGATACGAGGTAATGATGATAGTACCACTTAGTTGTGGCACTGCCACTTGAGTCATGTTGGTATAAAATGCATGTAGAAGCTCCATGCTGATGGATCTTTGTACTCACTCATTTTTGAAACGTTTGACACATGCAAACCATACCTGTTGGTATAAATGCATGAAGAAACTCCATGAGAGATGGATCGTTTGGACTCGCTTGATTTTGAATCACTTGAGACATGCCACATGAAACAAGAGAGTAACTTGTTGGGAATAATGCATTTTTGATGTGTGCAGTCCAATGAGTGCTAAGGCACGCAGTGGATATTGTTATGTTCTTACTTCACTGCCGATTTGAGTAGATACAGGAGTATTTACTTGATGAATCACAAAGTCTGAAATATTGAAAAGTTCAATTCTGTTTCAAAGTAAAGTTCGTCGTAACAAGAGGATAAACTGTCTATGATATGATCATAGAAATGAAAATCTGAGTTACGAGTTTTGGTACGCAGTTAAGACAATGTGGAAATTGTTTCGCAGTTCATGCCACCTGGAATACCATGGTGTGATGATGTGTCTGAACATCATAGCCACGCCCTATTTGATATGGTGCATACTATGATGTCTCTTATCGAATTACCACTATCGTTTATGGGTTATGCATTAGAGACAACCACATTCACTTTAAATAGGGCACCGCGTATTTCCGTTGAGATGACACAGTATAGACTGAGGTTTATAGAAATCTAAGCTGTAGTTTCTTGAAAATTTGGGGCTGCGATGCTTATGTGAAAAAAGTTTCAGTCTGATAAGCTTGAACCCAAAGCGGATGAAAGCATCGTCATAGGATATCCAAAACAGTTGGATACATTTCCTATCTCAGATCCGGAAGCAAAGTGTTTGTTTCTAGAAACGGATCCTTTCTCGAGGAAAGGTTTCTCTCGAAAGAATTGAGTGGGAGGGTGGTAGAACTTGACGAGGTTATTGAACCATCACTTCAACCAGTGTGTAGCACGGCGCAGGAAGTTGTTCCTGTGGCGCCTACACCAATTGAAGTGAAAGATGATGATGGTGATCATCGAGCATCGGATCAAGTTACTACAAACCTCGTAGGTTGACAAGGTCGCGTACTACTGCAGAGTGGCACGGTAACCCTGTCTTGGAGGTCATGTTGTTGAGCAACAGTGAACCTACGAGTTATGGAGAAAGCAATGGTGGGCCCGGATTCCGACAAATGGGTGGAGGCCATGAAATCCGAGAGAGGATCCATGTATGAAAACAAGGTGTAGACTTTGGAAGAACTACTTGATGGTCATAGGACTATTGAGTAAAGATGGATATTTAAAAGGAAGATAGACGATGATGGTGATAAGTCACTATTAAGAAAAGCTTGACTTGTCGCAAAGATGTTTCCGACAAGATCAAACAGTTGACTATGATGAGACTTTCTCACTCGTAGCAATGCTAAAAGTCTGTTAGAATTATGTTAGTAGTTGCTGCATTATTTATGAAATATTGCATATAGGATGTCAAAACATTGTTTCCTCGACGGTTTCCTTGAACAAACATTGTATGTGATACAACCAGGAGGTTTTGTCGATCCTAAAGATACTAGCAAGTATGCAAGCTCCAGCGATCCTTCAATGGACTGGTGTAAGCATCTCGGAGTTGGAATATACACTTTGATGAGATGATCAAAGATTTTGGGTTTGTGCAAGGTTTATGAAAAACTTGTATTTCCAAAGAAGTGAGTGGGAGCACTATAGAATTTCTGATAAGTATATGTGGTTGACATATTGCGGATCAGAAGTAATGTAGAATTTCTGTAAAGCATACAAGGTTGTTTGAAAGGAGTTTTTTAAAGGAATACCTGGATTGCGCTACTTGAACGTTGAGCATCAAAGATCTATGGAGATAGATCGAAAGCGCTTAATAGAAGTTTCAACAAGATGCATGCCTTGACAAGTTTTTGAAGGAGTTCAAAATAGATCAGCAAAGAAGGAGTTCTTGGTTGCGTTGTAAGGTGTGAATTTGAGTAAGACTCAAAACCCGACCCCGGCAGAATAAAGAGAATAGACGAAGGTCGTCTTCTATGCCTTGGCCGTAGAATCTGAAGTATGACATGCTGGGTACCGCACCTGATGTGTGCCTTGACTCAAAGTCTGTTGAGAGGTACAGAGAGTGATCCATGATTGAATCACTAGCAGCGGTCAAAATTTATCCTTAGTAACTGATGGACTAAGGAATTTTTCTCGATTATGGAGGTGGTTAAAGAGTTCGTCGTAAAGGGTTACGTCGATGCAAGCTTTGACACTAATCCGAATAAATATGAGTAGTGAAACGGATTCGTATAGTAGAGTAGCTATTTGGAGTATTTACGAATAGCACATAGTAGCAACATCTATAAGATGACATAAAGATTTTTAAAGAACACAAGGATCTGAAAGTTTCAGAACCGTTGACTAAAACCTCTCTCACGAGCAAGACGTGATTAGACCCCATAACTATATGGGTGTTGGATTCGTTGGAATCACATGGTGATGTGAACTACATTATTGACTCTAGTGCAAGTGGGAGACTGTTGGAAATATGCCCTAGAGGCAATAATAAATTAGTTATTATTATATTTCTTTGTTCATGATAATCGTTTATTATCCATGCTATAATTGTATTGATTGGAAACACAGTGCATGTGTGGATACATAGACAAAACACTGTCCCTAGTAAGCCTCTAGTTGACTAGCTCGTTGATCAAAGATGGTCAAGGTTTCCTGACCATAGGCAAGTGTTGTCACTTGATAACGAGATCACATCATTAGGAGAATCATGTAATGGACTAGACCCAAACTAATAGACGTAGCATGTTGATCGTGTCATTTTGTTGCTACTGTTTTCTGCGTGTCAAGTATTTGTTCCTATGACCATGAGATCATATAACTCACTGACACCGGAGGAATGCTTTGTGTGTATCAAACGTCGCAACGTAACTGGGTGACTATAAAGATGCTCTACAGGTATCTCCGAAGGTGTTCGTTGAGTTAGTATGGATCGAGACTGGGATTTGTCACTCCGTGTGACGGAGAGGTATCTCGGGGCCCACCCGGTAATACAACATCACACACAAGCCTTGCAAGCAATGTGACTTAGTGTAAGTTGCAGGATCTTGTATTACGGAATGAGTAAAGAGACTTGCCGGTAAACGAGATTGAAATAGGTATGCGGATACTGACGATCGAATCTCAGGCAAGTAACATACCGAAGGACAAAGGGAATGACATACGGGATTATATGAATCCTTGGCACTGAGGTTCAACCGATAAAGATCTTCGGAATATGTAGGATCCAATATGGGCATCCAGGTCCCGCTATTGGATATTGACCGAGGAGTGTCTCGGGTTATGTCTACATAGTTCTCGAACCCGCAGGGTCTGCACACTTAAGGTTCGGTGACGTTTCGGTATAGTTGAGTTATAGGTGTTGGTAACCGAAAGTTGTTCGGAGTCCCAGATGAGATCCAAGACATCACGAGGAGCTCCGGAATGGTCTGGAGGTAAAGATTGATATACAGGAAGTCCTATTTTGGTCACCGGAAAAGTTTCGGGCTCATCAGTAGTGTACCGGGAGTGTCGGGAGGGGTGTCGGGGACCATCGGGAGGGGTGTCACGCCCCAAGGGGTCTCATGGGCTATGGGAAGTGATAAACTAGCCCCTAGTGGGCTGGAATAAGTTCCCACTAAGGCCCATAAGGTTTGAGAAGGAAAAAACACAAGGTGGAAAGAGTTTCCAAGTGGGAAGGTGGAATCCTAGTCCAAGTAGGATTGGAGTAGGACTCCTCCACCTCCAATTTCGGCCAAACCTTGAGGTTTTGAGGCTGCCTCCTACCCTCCCTCCCTCCTATATATATGGAGCTATTAGGGCTGATTTGAGACAACTTTGCCACGGCAGCCCGACCACATATCTCCACGGTTTCACCTCTAGATCGCGTTTTTGCGGAGCTTGGGCGGAGCCCTGCTGAGATTAGATCACCACCAACCTCCGGAGCGCCGTCACGCTGCTGGAGAACTCATCTACCTCTCCATCTCTCTTGCTGGATCAAGAAGGCCGAGATCATCGTCGAGCTGTGCGTGTGCTGAACGCGGAGGTGTCGTTCGTTCGGCACTAGATCGGAGCGGATCGTGGGACGGATCGCGGGACGGTTCGCGGGGCGGATCGAGGTACGTGAGGACGTTCCACTACATCAACCACGTTTCTTAACGCTTCCTGCTGTGTGATCTACAAGGGTACGTAGATCTGAAATCCCCTCTCGTAGATGGACATCACCCATGATAGGTCTTCGTGCGCGTAGGAAATTTTTTGTTTCCCAGGCGACGTTCCCCAACACCATGTCCTCAGGAACAAAAGTAACTACTCACAAAGTATAATCATATTCATGACCAGAGAGGTAATGAGTAGCATCAAGGATTTGAACATAAACTCTTCCACCAAATAATCCAACTAGCATTAACTACAAAGAGTAATTAACACTACTAGCAACCTTACAAGTACCAATCGGTGTCGCGAGACGGAGATTGGTTACAAGAGATGAACTAGGGTTTGGAGATGAGATGGTGTTGATGAAGATGTTGATGGTGATGAGTCCCCTCCGATGAGAGGAGTGTTGGTGATGACGATGGCGACGATTTCCCCCCTCCGGGAGGGAAGTTTCCCCGACAGGATCGTCCCGCCGGAGCTCTAGATTGGTTCTGCTCAAGTTCCGCCTCGTGGCGGCGGCGAATCCTCCGAAAATCCTCCTCCTGAATTTTTTTGGAACAAAACCCTTCATATAGCAGAAGACGGGAGCCAGTGGGCCAGCAGGGAGCCCACAAGCCCCCTAGGCGCGGCCAGGAGGGGTGGCCGCGCCTACCAGGCTTGTGGCCCCCTGGTTGCGCTCCTGTGGCACTTCTTCGGTCCAGTATTTTTTATATATTCCCAAAAAAATCCACGTTGATTTTCACGGCTTTTGGAGTTGCGCAGAATAGGCATCTCAAACTTGCTCCTTTTTCAGGCCAGAATTCCAGCTGTCGGCATTCTCCCTCTTCATGTAAACCTTGCAAAATAAGAGAGAAAAGGCATAAGTATTGTACCATGAAGTGAAATAACAGCCCAAAAAGCAATAAATATCAACATGAAAGCATGATGCAAAATGGACGTATCAGCCCCCAAGGGTTGCCATTTGTACGGGTTCGGTGACCGCCCTCAAGGGTCCCTTAGTGGAATCACGACATCTTGCATTGTGCGAGGGCGTGAGGAGATTACGGTGGCCTTAGTGGCATCTTGGGGAGCATTGTGCCTCCACACCGCTCCAACGGAGATTAGCATCCGCAAGGGTGTGAACTTCGGGATACATCATCGTCTCCGCGTGCCTCGGTTATCTCTTACCCGAACCCTTTACTTATGCACTTTACTTTGTGATAGCCATTGTTTCTTGTCATATATCTTGCTATCACTTAGTTGTTTATCTTGCTTAGCATAAGTTGTTGGTGCACATAGTTGAGCCTAGTTGTTTTAGGTTTTGCGCTTGACAAATTAAACGTTAGTTTTAATCCGAATTTGTTCAAGCCTAAACCGTAATTATTTTAAAGCGCCTATTAACCCCCCCTCTAGGCGACATGCACGTCCTTTCGGTGGGTCATCCCAAAAGTGATGTATTAAATCTAAAAGTAACCTTTTGTTTTGTTGATATGTGTAATTAGGTGTTATATATTTAGCAACAATAAAATTATCATAATATGCATACCAAGGATTATCACGAGAAGCGAAAACATTTATAACCGCTAATTTCTCACCACAAAAACTATCATTAACATGTATTGGGTCATCAATAATATTTTCCATCCTAGAAAAATATCCGCGAGAGGATTTCCAGCCCCCTTTCTATCAATGATATGCAAATCAAACTCTTGCAATAATAGAACCCACCTAATCAGTCTAGGCTTAGCATATTTCTTATCCATGAGATATTAAATAGCAGCATGATTCAAGTGAATAGTAACTTTAGAATCAACAATATAAGATGTGAACTTGTCACATGCAAACACAACTGCTAAAAACTATTTCTCACTAGTAGCATAATTTCTTTGAGTGGTGTATAAGATCTTACTAGCATAATAACATTTAATTTATTATCAATTCTTTGACCTAGAACACCACCAATAGAATAATCACTAGCATCACATGTGGTTTCAAAAGGTAAGTTACAATCACGTGGTTGAACAACGGGTGCAATTATTAAGTCTTTCTTAAGTATTTCAAAAGATTCCACACCATGATCATAAAAAAGAAATGAAAAATCTTTTTGCAAAAGATTGGTAAGAGGCATGGAAATTTTAGAGAAGTCTTCAATAAACCTTCTACAAAAACCAACATGACCAAGGAAACTTCTTATACCTTTGATATCTTTAAGGCATGTCATTTTCTCAATTAAATCAATTTTAGCTTTGTCTACTTCAATACCTCTTTCAGAACTTTTATGACCAAGGACTATTGATACGTCTCTAACGTATCAATAATTTATGAAGTATTCATGCCAATATTCTACAACTTTCATATACTTTTGGCAATATTTTATATTATCTTTTGGACTAACTTACTTATCTAGTGCCTAGTGGGAGTTCCTGTGTGTTGTGTGTTTTTTGTTTCATAGAAAATACATGTCAAATAAATTTCAAATGTGATAAAAATTTACACATATTTTGTTTAGAATATATGTGAATTTTGGGAAGAAGAATCAAGACAACACAGTGCCCAAGGTCCCCACAAGCTAATAGGGCGCGACCAGGGGGGTGGTCGTACCCTGATAGCTTGTGGCCACCCCTTAAGTTAGTTTGGGCCCTAATTTTCCGTAAGAAACATAATTTCCACATAAAAATTCCCTCAAAACTTCAGCCTGGTCGGAGTTATGGATCTCCGGATATTTAAAAAACGGTGAAGGGCCAGAAAACACCAGCAAAAACATGAAAGAAACAGAAAGAGAGATCCAATCTCAGAGGGGATCTCTCCCTTATAAGAGCCATGGAGGCCAAGCACCAGAGGGGATAACCTCTCCCATTCAAGGGAGAGGCCGTGGAGGAGGAATCCTAAGGGGGGAGACTCCCCGCCCTCTCGCTCGGTGGTGCCGGAGTGCCGCCGGGGGAACCATAGCTGTGGTGATCGTCTTCATCAGCATCAGTGTCTTCATCACCTTCCTCATCTCTTATCAGTGGTCCACTCTCCCGCACCTCGCTGTAATCCCCTACTTGAACATGGTGTTTCATGCCACATATTATTATTCAATGATGTGTTGCCACCCTATTATGTTTGAGTAGATTTATGTTGTTCTTTGGGTTGATTGATGATCTTGATTGGTTTGAGTGTATATTTTATTTTGGTGCTGTCTTATGGTGCCCTCCATGCCACGCACACGTGAGAGATTCTCGTTGTAGGGTATTGCAATACATTCATGATTCGCTTATAGTGGGTGGCTAGAGTGACAGAAGCTTACACCCGAGTAAGGGGATTACCGTGTGAGCAAATTGAGAAAACGCCACATCTTTCATGGGACTTTGCTCTTATAGCACACCTTTCTTTTTATTAAATATTATAGCACAACTTTCACTAATAGCTGGAGAAAATACCACATATTGATTTTTTCCTTCTTTTGCACGTCCTGACCCATATCTCAATTTTGTTAGGACGAATTTGCCCTCAGATCATGACCTGGTCATACGAAGTGATGAACGTGAGACAGGGAACCATGTCGCCGCCTCGTCGTTCTTCTTCCTAGCGCCGCCACCTTGCCATGCCTCCTCCCCGGCGAGCCATCGCCTCACCCTGCCTCCTTCACCGCCACCCCGACATGTCCCCCCCCCCCTCTCTCTCATTTAGTGTGACTTTTATATTGATGAACCCTAGACCATGGAGCGAGAGGGTGCAGCTCCGAAACTGTTAGAGCCACACAGAACAGCACCACAAGGGTTAGTCGATCAACCTAATAAGCTTTGGAATTGGACGGTTCTATGATTTTTTTTTCATAGAATATTGATCAGTAGTTATGCCTAAGCATTGATTCTATTTGAGAGCATTGTCATTTATAAACTAATTGTTAGAGTTCTTCGATTTGTCGCAAAGCTTGACGATGGCAGCGAGCATCAAGTTTCCCAACATGATCCGGAGTTTGAGGTTAACATGAAACGCTTTTCGGTTGAAAAAATGATAGAATTCATTGGGTCTGGAATTGTTTGGGGAGTGGGCAGGAAGTCCATATTTTGTGCAAGGACAAGCATTTTGAGTCAGTTGAGAGGATTGATAATTACTGCAAGTTGCTGACATCATTTCTTGAGAGATGGGAAGAGAAAGAATTGCTTGTGCTAGCTCAAGTTGTGGACATTACAAAGGGGGTTATGGACATTACAAAGGGGGTTATGGCATCATCTTGTTCGGAAACTATCCCATCTAGTGAGATAGTAGACAATATATTTTGCTCAAGTTCTGATGTTTACCAGTCAAATGCTATTAGTGCATCATGTGTTGATGACTATATAGTTTCTAATGCGCTTCGTAATAATGAGAGATATGTGCAACCTGATGCTGAAGTTTTCATTGATTGGTCCACTCTTGAGATAACTCCTATTGGTGATGATATAATAGTTGCTATGCCCGAGGAAAACATGTGTGTGGTACTTGGAATTGAGGATGAGGTTGAGGATGCTCAACCAATGAATGATCCAGCTCCGGTTGTCGTGTGCCATGTTAATGAGGAATTAATGGCTGAGGGAGCTAGACGAGTTGATGACCAAGTTCCTGAAGACACAGAAATGCCATATGAAAAAGATCATCCAAAAGTTGAGAAAGGTTATTTTCAACAATGATCGATTCTGGAAGGGCTGTGAGACAATGGGCAATTAATGAAGAATTCAACCTTGGGACTCACAGAGCTGACAAGAGTAGGTGGATGGCACATTGTATGGTCGAGGATTGTCCATGGAAAATAACTTGTCGTATTATGGCTGATAAGACAAAGACCACGGTACTAACATAGCTTAATACTTTATTTTTTGTGTTATTTCTATTATGGTAGCATCATATTATTGTAGCAACACTAATAACTTTTTTATGTATGCAGGATAACCAGATGGGACCAACACACACATGTGTTTCAAGTAGCAGGTGAAATTCAGCAATGGCCTCACAAGATTGGGTTCAAGAAAGGTCTAAGAAAATTTTGAGGGATGTCTAGATTGGGTGTCTCGCAAGCTAGCTCTTGACCTATGACGAGGAGGTAATTTTCTGGCTTATCTTCAATATCGCTACAAATATGAAATGTTTTTATTTTAAACCATGTATTTTTCTATAGTCAATCATCTCTTCATAGCCCTATTGGAGGTACATCTTCGTTGGCCGTCCTACAAGGCAGCCTTGTTTCAATCACAAGGAGGTGAAAACAAATCTGATGTTTTCCTCGAATTATGCATAATATTGGTCTTATTTTCTAATGCATGAAATTGATGTATTATGTAGGCAACTTTCTATGAAAACAGAGACTCTCGCCTCTTCGTCAAAAATAGTTGTGAAGGCTGCAAAAAAGCTTACGCCAAGGAAGAGAAAAGGAGTGTAGCATGCCATTTTGTGATTTTGTTACGTGTTTAGGAAGCTTGCATGCCGAGGCGGTGGCACCGGGACGAGATGCGGTAAGCCGGTGCGGTGCTTCGTTCTACGATCGTCTCATTTGACGAGGAAACGACGTGAGCCAAATTCGTCCTAACAAATATGAGGTATATGGTCCTAGACATGGAAAAATAGGGGGGAAATCAGTTTATGGTATTTTATACAGCTATCACTCAAACGTGTGCTATATGATCCAATAAAAAGGCAGATGTGCTATGAAAGCAAAGACCCATGAAATATCTGACATTTTCTCAAATTACCCCGTATTTAGTGCCTGTTCGGAATCCCTCCGCTCCACAACTCTTGTTCGGAACGAAGCAGAGCGGAGCCGAGCAGGCTGCAATTCGAATTTACAGAGCGAGGGATTATGTGCTCCGCAGATTCTAAATATTTCGTGGAGCTGTTGAATTACCGAACATGTCCTTAATTACAATCGTTTCAAGGGCGGACTGAGGGGTATATGATCGTGCGGACCTACCGGTTTTGTTTCTGCAAAGGTCTCTCTAGCCGACGAGGCACTCTCTCTGTTTTTCACAGGTTCTGAAATCCTGTCGACGCTGCCCTCAACTCCTCAAGGCTATGAAGACGGACACGGCTTCGAGCCCTGGCTGCAGTGGAGAATTAAGTGGAGATCCACATGATCCGACATTCTATCTGTTGCTGGGATGCATGGGCCTTGCATGCCATTCAGATCTGCCAACAAGATCACGAGTTCATCGCATCATTCGTGTCAGAATGAATCCACAGCCACACTTTTCAACGAGTTCACAGCCACACAGAGTTGTATCAGATCATCTCCAAGAGAGGTGTTAAATAAACGTCATACTGAAAAATTAGTCTTTTTTACGTGCGCTACCGCTCTGGACGCTCCAACAAAAACGTAAAAATCGTGCGCGAGGCATAACTTCAGTGTACGGGTAAAAACGGCATCGCGGGTCGTTTATTTGTTGCGTCCGCTCTCGCGCGTTGCACGCTCGAGCGTCCGCTCGCAACTCCACGTATCCCATCCAGCTGCGGCGACGCCGTCGCCTGCGCCACCTCATTTCTTTCGGCGACCGTTCCGACGCTTCCCTGACCCATCCCCCGCGCCGATGTTGCTTCCTCGTCTCTCTCTAGTCACCGCTGCACACTGTCGCTCTCCGCACGGCCGCCCACTGCCGCTCGACGCCCGCATGGTGTTTGACAAAACACCCGCACGGTATCGGTATGTATTGCTTCAACTTTACATTTTTTACATGAATTTGATGCATGTTATTTGTAGTTTTTATAGTTTAGTTTAAATTAAACATTGTAGATGAGTTTCTCATATAATTCTTCCGAAGAAGAATTTGATATGAAAGAAGAGGAGGATCTTGCAATGATCCTAGCTATGCACATCAATAAAAAACCGAAGCACGGTGGTTCGGTTATGGGTCAATAGAAAATTTGGAGGGATAGGATCGATGCCCACAACAGATTTATTTTGTTTGTGTTTGATCTTTTTGCTTATGTTTTGACCTCATATGTTGTTTGAGCGATAGTGTGCCCTGCATTTTAGCGCGTTTGCTAGAGCTATGCACACGCTGCATTTCACAATGACAGCTGAAGCCAGCTGGCCGTCGCGTCAAAACAAACGAACGGGCTCGTGCCGCGAACTGATTTTTAATGCGTCACATGTTGGACGGTCGTTGAACATGCTCTCAAGCTACCAACGCATCACACGCGCGCAAATGACAAAGAAGAAGAAGCGAGGGGCATGGAAAATCCAGGTCAAACGGGGTAGGCGCCGCTGCATATATTATCGGTTCTCTTCTGCCATCCGGTCTTGGACTGCCGAGTTTCTTATTCCAGCGATAAAGCAAGAAAGCTCCATCCACGAACCAGTTTCGACAGCCCCGGCCAAGCACGCGCCGAGCTACCGAAAGCCATGGATCCCGCCGCCGGCGAGAAGCCGCACGCCGTGTGCCTGCCGTTCCCGGCGCAGGGACACATCACGCCGATGATGAAGCTGGCCAAGGTCCTCCACCGCAAGGGCTTCCACGTCACCTTCGTCAGCACCGAGTACAACCACCGCCGCCTCGTCCGCTCCCGCGGCCCGAGCGCCGCCGCCGCGGGCTTCGCCTTCGCCACCATCCCGGACGGCCTGCCCTCGTCGGACGCCGACGCCACGCAGGACCCGGCGTCGCTCTCCTACTCCACCATGACCACCTGCCTCCCCCACTTCAAGAACCTGCTCGCTGGCCTCAACGGCGGCACGCCCGGGGCGCCGCCGGTCACGTGCGTCGTGGCGGACGGCCTCATGAGCTTCGCCGTCGACGCCGCGAGGGAGCTGGGCGTGCCGTGCGCGCTGTTCTGGACGGCCAGCGCCTGCGGCTACATGGGCTACCGCAACTTCCGCCCTCTCATCGACCGGGGCATCATTCCCCTCAAAGGCTAGCCACGAACTCCTCATCTTCCTCCTTCAAAATTCTCACTTGGCCTAAATCTTCTTCAGTATCTATATCTCACCAACGAATTGATTTGTTGCGCGGAGATCGAACAGACGAAGAGCAGCTGACGAACGGGTTCATGGACATGGCGGTGGACTGGGCGCCGGGGATGAGCAAGCACATGCGGCTGAAGGACTTCCCGACCTTCCTCCGCACGACGGACCGCCACGACACCCTGCTGACCTTCCAGCTACACCAGGTGGAGCGCGCCGAGGCGGCCGACGCCGTCATCATCAACACCATGGACGAGCTCGAGCAGCCGGCGCTCGACGCCATGCGCGCCATCACACCGACCATCTACACCATCGGCCCGCTCAACTCCCTCGCCGACCAACTCATCCCCCTCGAGGACCCCCTACGCGCGGTGAGCTCCAGCCTCTGGAAGGAGGACCAAACCTGCCTGCGGTGGCTCGACGGCAAGAGGCGCCGATCTGTTGTGTACGTGAACTTCGGGAGCGTGACCGTGATGAGCAGCCACGACCTGGCGGAGTTCGCGTGGGGGCTGGCCAACAGCGGCCAGGAGTTCCTCTGGATCGTCAGGCCGGACGTCGTGAAGAGCAGCGAGCTCGCCGGCGCCGCGCTGCCCCCCGGGTTCCTGGAGGCGACCAGGGGCAGGGGGCTCGTGGCGAGCTGGTGCGACCAGGAGGCGGTGCTGCGGCACGACGCCGTGTGCGTGTTCCTGACGCACAGCGGGTGGAACTCGACGGTGGAGGCCCTCTGCGGCGGCGTGCCGATGCTGTGCTGGCCCTTCTTCGCGGAGCAGCAGACCAACTGCCGGTACAAGTGCGTCGAGTGGGGGGTGGCGATGGAGATCGGCGACGACGTGCGGCGGGAGGCGGTCGAGGGGAGGATCAAGGAGGCGGTGGCCGGCGACAAGGGCAGGGAGATGAGGGAGAGAGCGGACGAGTGGAGGGAGGCGGCTGTCCGCTCCACGGCGAGATCGTTGACCAATCTTGATTCGCTCATCCATGGCGTGTTGCTATCTGGCAAGAATAGTTAGAGCATCTCAACGGCCGCGCTTCGCGCCACATCCAAAAAATGTGTTTGCCGCGCGCACGCTTTGACTGATTTAACGCGGGGATAGGCGCTGACTTCAGTAGCCGCGCTAAAATGCAGTGCGCGCCGCTTCAGCAGCGCGCAAAAATGCAGCGCGCGCACAACATTTTTCGATGCACAACATTTTTAAATATAGATAAATTGCAAAATCGGCAAAATACTAAAAATAGATTGCATAAAATAAAAGACGATACAAAGTTATTTTACATCGGTGCAACTAGATAGATAGTTCGAAAACATAGATAAAAGTACGGTGCAAGTAGATAGATAGTTCAAAAATATATAAACTATTCCCAGTCGCTCCAATCATCACCATCATCATCGTCGTTGGTGTCGTCAGAGGTTGACAGCCATATGTCCAACCAACTATCGTCGTTCTCAGTGAAGAACGACCTCCCGCCTACAGCAACGAGATCGGCATGCGCACTCACCAATGCCTTCCGCCGACGCCTGTCCAACCGCTCCTCGCGGCGCCTTCGCGTGTCCTCCTCGCGGCGCTACGCCCAGTATTCTTGCTCGTAGGCGACGTGCTCCGGGTGGCGCCGGCGTCACTCCGCCATGACCCGCTCGTCCTCCTGGGCGACGAGGAGGCGGCGCTGCCGCGCAGTGTGCTCCGCACGGTCTTGTGCAGAGTTAAGACGAGGCGGCGGGGCGACGTCTAGCGCCTGCTGGAGCGTGTGGACGTCCTGGAAGTTCATCTGCCGGCGCGGCCTGCCTAGGCGCCATGCCGCCGCATCGAACGCGCGGGCGGCCTCATGCGCCGTCTCGTAGGTGCCGAGGCTGAGCCGGAGATCGCCAAAGCGTATCTCCGAGTAGTACCCGCCGTTGGGGTGCAGGCGGACGCCGCGGTAGCCCGATGCTCCTCGGCGGCGCAGCGGCATGGTGGCGCGTCGGTGGCGGGGCGCTGGAGCGGTGGAAGCGCGGGAGGTAGAGGAAGAGAAGAGGAGCGGTGGAGGCGCGCGTGGCGAGCGCCGCATTTTATAGGCGCGCCGGACGCGGCGCGGCAAAATTGACGCGCGAGCTGCCGCCTTTTCGCGCGCGCGCAAGCGGTTCCTGCGCACGCGCAAGCGGTTCCCGCGCGCGCGACTTTCCCGTCGCCGCTGGAGTGCCCGAAAACCTCCGCGCGCGCTAAAATCTGGATTTATCGCGCGCACGCGTCTTTTGACGCGGCCGTTAAAGATGCTCTTAGCTTTTCGTTTCTTTCAATCTCGATCGACCAATGGTTGAAGAAACATGACCGGGATATAAATAGTACAATAAGAAAAACTAGGAAAATAACTGAAATTTCAGGGTATCAAACATTTTTTTAACATGGCACAGACGCAAGCACGCGCATACATTCGTCCCTATAAGCATACTCTATCTTTATGAGCACCTCTGAAAATGCGCCAGCATATCATCTTGAAATTTATGAAGTTACTGTACGCACTTTGTCGTCGATGAAAACGTCTCCTCTCAATGAATACGCATCGCTGAAAATCCTAAAATAAATTAAAAATAAATACGAGCATCAGGATTTAAACCTTGATAGGGTTAGAGATATCACGGTACCTTTAACCATCCAATTACGAGTTGGTTTGCTTCGGATATCAAATGGATCTCGTCGACCATTCTACTCGGCATCCATGGTATTCACAGCAAAAATGACAAAGAAAACATTATAATATAAAAAAGATTTAAATGAATCATAGGTTGGGTATTACGTATATGTGGAATTACGGTGGACCATCAAGAATATCACCGATGTCATTTATTCGTGGAATTACATACTCCCTCCGTTTCTAAATATAAGACATTTTAAAGATTGCAATATAAACTACATACGAATCTACTTAGACATATTTTAGAGTGTAGATTCATTCATTTTGCTCTGTATGTAGTCTTCTAATGAAATCTTTAAAAGATCTTGTATTTTAAAACGGAGGGAGTATATGAGTAGAATGAATGACGCATTTTAGTGTTTGTAGTTTTGTACGCTGCTAACAGATGTGGATGTATTGTAGCTGTTGTAGCGAATCCCATGTTCTTAACGAAAACTGGTGCCGTGTGGTCCCTCTATTCAAAAGATAAATAAACATGTACCAGAGGTGATAATGGGATTGTTTGTTTTACTTGATAAATACTCCCTCGGTAAACAAATATAAAGGCATTTAAAACACTATTTTAATAATCTAAAATCTTTTATAATAGTTTACAGAGGGAGTATTTTATATAATGTTGCCATTTGACAGCTTAATTTGCTAGGATTGCAATCTGTTACAACTACTTCCATACTGCTCGCTATGCACACTAATGTAAGACGTTTTAGGGACTTGTGCTTACAGAGGGAGTACTTGCTACAAGGATTGCGTATCAGAATCATATTTCTCTATATGCTTAGAGCATCTCCAACAGTCCGTATGTTCAATCATTGTATAAATGTTCACATCATCAACCAATAACACATCATACAAGCTCTTCAATAGAGTGTATGTTAACCGTATGTAAAATAACTAAGTGGGTCTACTAAATATTGAAGAAATAACCATGTTTGCTTCGGAGCTTGTTGAAAGTGCATGTCATGCCCCTAATCAACTTTTGGTGTTAATGACAACACATACATAGAAAACTAATCCTATTTGTTGAGTGTATCTCAGGATGGCAAGTACTTTAGTAGATTGAGAATTATGTGCCAAGGTGGTCTGAGAAGATCGGGACTTATATGTCAAGAAGGCTCGGAATTGAAAAAAGATGATGTAGACTATCCTTTAAGTTTACTATTCTTGACTATAGGGATCCCACATTATTAAGAGGGGATCACAGGTTTTGTGATGAATTTGCTCATACTACATCTCTACTTTTCTGCTCATACCACATCTTCACTACTCTGCTCTTATCTCAAAACAGAACTAATGCCTCGGACATCCGGCCTCCTCCGGACGTCCGAGAGTCGGACGTCCGACCTGCTTCGGAAATCCGGAATCGTATACCAGAGAGATCAGAGCCATATAACTCGGACTTCCGGCTCCCTCCGGACGTCCGAGGGCCGGTCGACCGAACAGCTTCGGAAATCCGGAGCTCTGCACCAGAAGAACTTGAGCCATATAACTCGGACTTCCGGCTCACTCCGGACGTCCGAGGGTCGGACGTCCGTCCCCTTTCGGAAATCCGGAATCTTGCACCAGAGAAGTTTGAGTCAAATAACTCGGACTTCCGGCCTTCTCCGGACGTCCGGTCCCTGTTCAACTCCATAGTGGTTCCAGATATATCTACAGCCCTCGGACGTCCGACCCCTGTCGGACGTCCGACTCCTTGTGGACGCCCGGACATCTGTGAACTGCCGGATGTCCGACCCCTGTGTGACTTAAAGTGTCCCCAACGGCTGTTTTACACTCCCCACTATATATACCCCCTCCCACTTCGTAAGAGGGTGTCCAACACAGCTAGAACACATACAAGAACACATTTCTTCACACTCACTCTTGTCTACACCGAATCTTAGATCCCAAGAGCATTTGTGAGTCCCTTTGAGTGTTGTTCCAATCAAAAGATAGATCGTCTCCTTCTCGTCCTCTCCACCAAAGTGATTTGTGATTTGAGCAAGTTTTGAGCAATCCCCGTGATCTAATTACTCTTGAAGGTTGGAGACTCCTAGGCGGTAGGAGTCTTCGGAGAGGAATCAAACCATTGTGATTTCCCCCAAAAAGTTTGTGAAGGTTTGGAAGCCACCTCAAGGCTTACCACTAGTGGTTGAGAAACGCCTTCGTGGAGTTATCTCAAAGGGAGAATAGGGTGAGCCTTCGTGGCGTTGGTGTGCCTTCGTGCAAAAATCCGCCCCTCTAATGGTGACGTAGCTTCCCTACAAGGAAGTGAACATCGGGATACATCCTCGTCTCTCTTGGAGTTTCGGTTATTCCTAATCCTAACTCTCTACTTGTGTTAATCCTTATTATGTACTTGTATTTGATTATTGTTTACCGGTTGCCTTACTTCACTCTAAATAGCTTACTCCTTGTCATAGCAATTATTAGGCCTACGCTCATATTCCGCAGCTTTGCCTAATATTGCTAAGTAATTATTAAAATTTAGAACTGTACCTATTCACCCCCCCCCCTCTAGGTCCATCTCGATCCTTTTCAATTGGTATCAGAGCCTCGTGCTCTATTCTTGTGGCTTAACCGACCTAGAGCGAGATGGACGGGATTCCCACTACTGTAGCTCTAGTGGAGAGGGACGGGACTTCCACGGAAGTCGAGTCTTTCACCTCTGAGGATCTGGAACGGGCCCTTGCCAAGCAAAAAGAGGAGCATGATGCTTCTCTTGAGGCCTTGGTCCAACTAAGATTGGCATCATTAACCACGGGGACAGCCACATCCCCGAGGGCCTCAGGGCCACATGTGCACGGTTCTTCATTTGGCCAACAACCTCCGGAGAGGAACCCAACCAGTGTTCCATGGCTTTATGCTAGATCTCAAGTTGAGAAACCTAAGTACAATCCTGGAGGAAAACCTCCCTTGCTTGATGACAATTCCGATTTTGCTTTGTGGAGAGTTGGTATGCATAAGAAAAGGAACTTATGACAAGCAACTTATGCCTCACTCCCAAAGAAACTTATGACAAGCATCTCAATGACACTACGATCATGTGCATAAGAAAAGGAATGAATGACAAGCAACGGAGACCTTACATTCACATCACAAGTGCCAAGGAACTGTGGGATAGCATTATAAGGACCAAGACCGGTACCTCCACTCTTCGGCTTGCTCAATATGAAATTGCCAAGGGGAAATTACAGAATTTCTGTATGGAAAAGGGTGAATCTCCCAAGCAACTGCTAGAACGGCTCATGACTCTCGCCGCAGACATTGAGTCCTCTGACTGTGACAAGACGCAAGATGGTTTCAATCTGACCAAGAGATTTCTCGTGGACAAGTTACTTCATGCTCTTGCTCTGTACCACCATCAAATGGTATGGGACATGAGGTAGCACCATGGGTTCAAAGAAATGACTCCAGATGACATCATATCCACTTTCCAATTATTTGAAGAGTCAAAGGCAAATGCAACAAAGCACCTTGCCATGCATGGCACTTCAACATCAAAGATCAATCTTGCTTTGAAAGCTAAGCATGAATGTGATGAAGAAGAAAGTGAAGAAGAAGAGGGAGATGATGACTGCGAAGATGGTGATGATGTTGACTCTGATGAAAGCCCATCTTATGAGGACATTGCTCTCTTTGTAAAGAAGTTCAGTGCAGGAAAATTCAAGGGAAGATTCCCAAAGAAGAAGGTAAGGAAATGCTACAACTGTGAGGAAACCAACCACTTCTCCAATGACTGCCCTTATGAGAAGAGAGAAGATAAACCAAGGTTTCCGAAGACCTTTGTAAAGAAGAAGTTGCCAAACCCTATGAACTCCAAGCTCAAGAGAATAGATGGAAGAGCAATGGTTGCACAAGAAGAATCAGATCCAGAAGACGTTGGTGGGGTTGCCGGAGTAGCTCAGGATACACAAAACACCTTGAGGCTAGTCAACAAAAGTGGTGATGTTGTTCAATACAACTATATGAAAGACTACAAGGGCAACGCCCACAAGTGTTTGATGGCAAAGACTGCCATGGGAGATGAGGAAGACCAAAGCTCCCATGATAAGGTTAAGGTAACTCCACGGTTAAACTCCTTCAGTCTAGTTTCTACCTGACCTGATGAGTATCTCGATGCGGAAGATCACTATGAGGATAATGACTTAGATCATCCCATGTTTGCCAAAATAAACAAATTTATGTGCTCTTAAAGGAAAGAAGCTCACTATGTTTCGCATACTTATGGAAATGGTGAGTAAGCACACCAATATCATCAAGGAACTCGAAACCCTCGTCATTGATGTTAGAGCATATATCTCCATATGTGGTTTTGGTAATTGATGACAACTCCTATGGACTAATGGTTGCTTTAAGTTATATTTATAGGATTTGTCCATAGGCACTTCTTGAAGTCCATCTATTGGGTTCAAGGAGTTTATATGATGACCAAGATGTTATTCAAGGTATTATCCAAAGAATTGTCATAGAAACACTAGGTTGATCAAGATCTCAGACAAAGAGTAAATCAAGATGATCAACACACAAAGCATACAAGATGTACCGAGAGGGATCAAGTGATCCCATGGTATGGTAAGCATTGTCCATTACGTGTTTGTGTACTAACCCATGGTCTTTGTGAGACTCCTATGTGGGGGTTAGGTGTGCTTCCATTGGGCTTGCGTCAAAAGGAAGATCTCATACAACCCATGAAGGATGATGTCAAGTGGTGATCGTCATCAAGATTGTGGTGTGCAAGTTCAAGCGGATCAGCACGAATATATCATTGAAACTATTGTCGATGATCATGTGTTGACAAGGACAACCTCATGTGCTAACAAGGACAAGATCAAGATAAGCATTCCTGAGCACTACATGCTTGATTCTTGTGGATGTTCACATGGTGGACAAATGAAGATGAATACATAAGCTAGGCTTTCCGCATTGTGTATGGGAAAGCTACTTGAAGACTTCATAATGTCTTGCTTTCAACTTGAGCCAAGAAGGAACAACAACATCAAGCTCAGGTGAAAGGGCTAACTCAAAGGTATCAGTTCCTTGACGTTAGTGGTGCGGAGTAATGATCAGCGAATAAAAGTATACACTCAAGTATGGATCATCAGTACTCTTTTATGATTCTTGAGTCCTTAGGGATCCCGCACTATTAAGAGGGGATCACAGGTTTTGCGATGAACTTGCTCAAACTACATCTTCTCTTTCTGTTCAGACCACATCTCCACTGCTGTGCTGTTATCTGAAAACAGAACCAGTGCCTCGGACATCCGGCCTCCTCCGGACGTCCGAGGGCCGGACGACCGACAGCTTCGGAAATCCGGAATCCTATACCAGAGAAATCAGAGCCATATAACTCGGACTTCCGGCTCTCTCTGGACGTCCGAGGCCCGGATAGCCGACCAGCTTCGGAATTCCGGAACTATGCTCCAGAGAAACTTGAGCCATATAACTCGGACTTCCGGCTCCCTCCGGACGTCCGAGGGCCGGTCAAGGCTCGGACGACCGACAGGCTTCGGAAATCCGGAGCCCTGCACCAGAAGAACATGAGCTCTATAACTTGGATTTCCGGCTCCCTCCGGACGTCCGAGGGTCGGACGTCCGACCCTCATCGGAAATCCGGAACCTACCACCAGTAGAAGTTGAGTTGTATAACTCGGATTTCCGGTCCTCTCAGGACGTCCGGTCGCTGTGTAATTCAAAATAGTTTCAGTCGTATCAACAGGCCTCGGACGACCGACCCCTGTCGGACGTCCGGCCCCTCGCGGACGCTCGGACTTTCGACAACTGTCAGACGTCCGGACCCTGTGTGACTTAAAGTATCCCCAACGGCTGTATTTCTCTCCCCACTATAAATACCCCCCCCCTCCCACTTCGTGAGAGGGTTGCCTAACACATCCTTATCCTCATAAGAACACATTTCCACCTCACACACATTTGCTCACTCCAAATCTTAGATCCCAAGAGCATTTGTGAGCCCCTTTGAGGTTTGTTCCAATCAAAAGATAGATCGTCTCCCTCTCCTTCTCTCAACCCAAGCTATTTGTGATTTGAGCAAGTTTTGAGCATTCCCCGTGATGTTTTTACTCTTGGAGGTTGGAGACTCCTAGGCGGTAGGAGTTCTTCGGAGAGGAATCAATCCATGTGATTTCCCCCGGAAAAGTTTGTGAGGGTTTGGAAGCCACCTCAAAGGCTTACCACTAGTGGTTGAGAAATGCCTTCGTGGTGTTATCTCAAAGGGAGAATAGGGTGAGCCTTCGTGGCGTTGGTGTGCCTTCGTGGTAACATCCACCTCTCTAACGGTGACTAGCTTCCCTCCAAGGAAGTGAACATCGGGATACATCTTCGTCTCAGTGACCTTGGTTATCCTTAACCCTAACTCCTTACTTGTGGTTTACTTGTGTTATTTGAGCATACATACATTGCATATTGCTTGTGCTCATTATATTGTGTTGGCCATTTCTTGTACAAGATTAATCATTCAAGCATACCCTCTATATCCACACGTTCATACTTGCAGCCCTTGATACATCGTGTTGATATAGTGTGATCTAGTATCTTGTGTTGTTCACCTACTTGTCGTGTGATATAGCTCAAGTAAGTTTGTGTAACTTACTTGTGCTTGTTAGTAACTATATTGTGTCCATCTTGGTAGATCGTGTTGTTGATACACGTTGCAGTGCCTAGTGCATTTAGGATTTGTGCTTGACAAGTACCCTCTTAGTTTATTTCCGCATTAGGTTCAAGCCAAATCCGAAGAAGTTTTTAAATAGCCTATTCACCCCCCTCTAGGCGTCATTGAGGTCTTTTCAACTGAGGAGAAGGAAAGAAATGAAATCCTTGAGCAGAAAGTCCTGTACGAGGAAGCACAAAATGATGCATTATGCTCAAAAGTTGGTGAAAACCTTGATAAACATGCTAACGATCTTGCCTCCTTGAAAAAGGCTGAATCTGTGTGCAAAGAGTTACTAAATGATAAAAACCGACTAGTGAACTCTCATGCTTCCCTTTCTAAGGGCTGTGAGCGTCTATCCTTGTCTCTCAAAGACAAGGAAGAGAAACTCACTATTCTTACAAAGAGCTTTGAGGCACTCAAGGTTACTTATCTTGACACTTTAGCTAAGGCTTACTCCTCACCTATTATTAATGTTGATACCTGCACTACTAACTCTAGTAGTGAACTGACATCTATCCTTGAGGAAAACTGTTCGCTAAAGGCACATCTAGATAGAGGTCTCATGACATGTGCACAAGGACAAAAGACTCTCAATGAGATCTTAAGTCAACACAATGGAGGCTTTGCCAAGGAAGGGCTTGGGTTCAATCCAAGCACCGCCAAGAAAAGTGCATCTCCTCTCAAGTGTACCACTCCGCTTAAAGAAATATTTATACGTGAGGGACACAAGGAGAAAGGTAAGGTTGTGAGTGGGTCGGCCACTAGGGGTTCGCCTACTCTCAACAAGACAACTGAATTCATGCCTCCATCCTATGTACTTCGCAAATCAAAGGAAGGAGAGGTTTATGCTAAATTTGTTGGTCCCCGTAATGCATTCTGATTTTATGCTATTTGGGTCCCTAAGACTCTTGTAACTAATGTGAGAGGCCCCATGACGAAATGGGCACCTCAAACCAAGTCTTAATTTGTTACAGGCTGTTTTCTCCGGAGGAGCCAAATGGGTGATCCACAGTGGATGCACCGATCATATGACCGAAGATAGTAACTTGCTCTATGACTTCATGCAAGCCATTCGACCATACATGAGCATTTTATTTGGTGGAGGGTCGAAAGGGCAGGTAATTGGGTTGGGCAAGGTAGCAATCACTAATGACATGTCTCTTGCAAATGTCATGCTTGTCCAATCTCTTCAATATCATTTACTTTCAGTTCGCCAATTGGCTTCTGTTGGTTATGACACATTATTCGTACTAACGGATGTGAAAGTCTTGAAGAGAGACACTCTCGAAGTGGCCTTTGTTGGAGAGTTGGATGGCAACCTTTACACGGTTGATTTCTCGAAAGAGAGCACCTTACATACAACTTGTCTAATGGCCAAGGCCGACATGGGATGGTTGTGGCATCGCCGGCTCGCCCATGTCGGCATGAGAAATCTTCAAAATCTCTTTAATGGCAATCACATCCTTGGACTAACAAATGTATCTTTTAAGAAAGATCGTGTGTGCAGTGCATGCATAGCTGGAAAACAACATCAATCAAAACATACACCCAAGAACATTGTATCCACTTCAAGGCCGTTAGAGCTCCTTCATGTGGATCTGTTTGGGCCTTCTTCATGGGCAAGTCTTGGAGGGAAAAAGTATGGCCTAGTCATTGTTGATGATTACTCAAGATACACATGGGTATTCTTTCTCAAGTCCAAGGACGAGACGAAGATCACCTTCATTGATTTTGCCAAACAAGTCCAGCGGAAGTTTGACAAGGACATCAAGGCAATTAGAAGTGATAATGGCTCCGAGTTCAAGAATTACACCCTAGAAGAATTTCTTAGTGATGAGGGAATTGAACATCAGTACTCCGCACCTTACACCCCTCAGCAAAATGGTGTAGCAGAGAGGAAGAACCGGACACTTGTGGAAATGGCAAGGTCCATGTTAGACGAATACAAGTCATCACATAGTTTTTGGGCTGAGGCTGTCAACACAGCATGTCATGCATCAAACTGGCTCTTCCTTCGATCAATATTGGAGAAGACTCCATATGAGCTCCTAACCGGGAACAAGCCCAATGTTAAGTACTTTTGTGTGTTTGGATGCAAGTGTTCATCCTCAACAAACGGGAACGGTTAGGAAAATTTCAATCCAAAACAACTGAAGGGATTTTTGTTGGCTATGGATCAAACTCTCACGCCAACAGAGTCTACAACAAATCCACTGGATGTGTTATAGAAACCTGTGACGTGACGTTTGATGAATTTAACCGCTCCCATGGGGAGCAAGTTGATCTAAGTGATGCAGGTGAAGAAGATTCCTTTCAAGATATCTTGAACATGGGTGTAGGTGCACTTCTTCCCATGGAACAAAGACCCCATGATGATGATGAAGATGAAGAGAGTATTTCTCATCCTCAAGACAGTTCACTGTCCGTACCTCCACAAGACACTAGCACACATATCATGCCAGTTGTTGAGGATCAAGTGGGAGAACATGTCTCTCACTCTCATCACACTCAAGAACAAGTTGATCTTCAAGAGCTAGACCAAAGTATGGATATGCTTGATGATGAACCTCAACAGGTGCAATGCGAAGAGGAATATCTTCCACCGCACGTAAATGATCCATATGTTGAGGACGTTGATGATGGAAACGAAGTCGAACCTCGTGAAACCCTGACCTCCATCATGCCACGTGTGGCCGATCGTGTTGATATTGATCAAATCCTCACCGGCGTGTCGGAAGGTAGAGTGACTCGTAAACAATTAACAAACTTTTGTGCTCACTTTTCGTTTGTCTCTAGTATTGTGCCACACAGGGTTCAGGATGCATTGTGTGACAATGACTGGCTCCTTGCTATGCAAGAAGAGTTAAACAGTTTTACACGCAACGAAGTATGGTCATTGGTAGAACGACCAAGTGAGGAACACAATGACATTGGAACTAAATGGATCTTCAAGAACAAGGAAGATGAGAACGGGACTGTCCTACGCAACAAGGCAAGGTTAGTAGCACAGGGGTACTCCCAGGTTGAAGGTTTGGACTTTGGTGAGACTTTCGCCCCTGTTGCTCGTCTTGAATCCATTCGCATTCTATTGGCCTATGCTGCTTTCAATGGTTTTACTTTGCATCAAATGGATGTGAAAAGTGCTTTTCTTAACGGTCCTCTACAAGAAGAGGTATATGTATCACAACCACCTGGGTTTGCTGACCCTCACCACAAAGACCATGTATACAAACTTCACAAGGCTCTGTATGGCCTCAAACAAGCACCCCGTGCTTGGTACGATCATCTTAAGAAGTTCTTACTCGATGATGGCTTTGTGCTGGGGGTGATTGATCCCACTCTTTTTACTAAGAGGGAAAATGGTGATTTGATCTTATGTCAAATCTATGTAGATGACATCATTTTTGGTTCTCCTAACATCCATTTATGCAAGAAGTTTGCGGCCTCCATGACCAAGACCTTTGAGATGTCACTCAACACGGACTTGAAGTTCTTTCTTGGGTTTCAAATACAACAATTTCAAGAAGGAATTTTCTTGTCTCAAACTAAGTACCCCAAGGACATTCTTGAAAAAATTGATATGACAAATGCTAAACCTATGAAGACACCCATGGCCACAGATGTAGTTCTAAATGAAGACACCAACGGTATTACTTTTGACCCATCTACTTACCGCTCCATGATTGGTTCGTTACTTTATCCTTGCGCATCTAGACCGGACATCATGTTAAGTGTAGGCATATGTGCTAGATTTCAAGCTTCCCCTAGGGAAAACCATCATACGGCGGTTAAGCATATTCTTAGATACCTTGTTCACACCCCAAAGTTAGGCTTATGGTACCCTAAGGATGCAAAGTTCGATCTTATTGGGTACTCCGATGCGGATTGGGCCGGTGACAAAGTGGGACGGAAATCCACTTCCGGTGCATGTGAGTTTCTTGGACGCTCCTTGGTAAGTTGGTCCTCGAAAAAGCAGAATTGTGTTTCTCTCTCCACGACCGAGGCCGAATATATTGCAGCCGCAAGCTGTGCAACCCAACTGCTATGGATGAGGCAAACCCTAAAGGATTATGGTATGACGTATCGACACGTGCCTCTTCTCTGTGATAATGAAAGTGCCATAAAAATCTCCGAGAACCCCATTGATCACCCTCGCACAAAACATATTGATATTAGGTATCATTTCTTGAGAGACCATGTGCAAAAGGGTGACATTGATATTACCCATGTGGGTACCGACATGGAGCTCGCTGACATTTTCACCAAGCCACTTAGCGTAGCTAGGTTCTGTCAACTTAGGCGTGAACTTGGTATCTTGGAGCTTGATAACATAACTTGAAATCTTGTACACATACACACACTCACATTATGTTCTTGTCTTGATGTGGGCATGCATTTGGGGGGGGGGGTCACTAGGACTTACGTCATAATTCTGTGGTTTGATCCTACAAAATATGCATAAATCAACTTTTGTCCACAAGTAGTATATGTAATTCTTGTAGGCAACTGTGTTCATGTTCTTTGTGATAAACCATGACAAATCATCTCATCATCCAAATTCCAGAATCTGCCTCTGCTTACTCCTCTCTCGGTCGTCCGACGTGTCTCGGACGTCCGACGGCTAAACTCATTCCGGACGTCCGGCCAGTGTCGGTCGTCCGACGGCTAAATCCACTCCGGACGTCCGACGCCTGTCGGACGTCCGACACATCGGGGGGCCTATAAATAGAAGGGCGCGGGCTGGGCCTTGCCCTAGCCCCCACGTGCCTCCTTTTCTCCCAGCCGCCGCCGCCGCGAGCACCAGGGGAGCTCGCCCGCGCCGCCACCTCCGGGATCTGGCTGATCCCCTCCGCGGGATCCGTCTCCCCTTCCTCTCCTCTCTCGATCTGCAGGTATCTCCTCCGTCCCCCTCGCGTTTGGTTCCCTTTTCTCCCAAGTCCACGTGTTCGTTCATATGGTTTGACCGTGACCGTTCCCCATTGGGTTTCCAACCGTGTAGGTTTTTGTTCATCATGCCCAAGATTAAGCACGCCGCCCGGAAGGACACTGTTGGCTCATCAGCTCGTGCCCCTACTGGCACGGGGTCGGACTCCGAAGGGCAACGTCGTCCCTTCAAACGGACTTCCCGGCGTCCTCCGCCTCAACAGCTCCCCTCGTCGTTTGATGGCTCTGACTTCGAGGATGAGCTTGCAGCTGAGGACCGTGCTGAACAGCCCGCCGTTCGAAAGTCTATGCCAAAGCCTGGGACTCGCAGACCCTCCTATATGCCACCACCTCCTCCTAAATAGACCGAAGGTGAAGCCCGTCGCATCTCACTTGAACCTCCTGCTACTTTAGGTCGTGAAGTCAAGAACTTCACCACGGTTGCTAAGTCTTCCTACCTCACTTTCCGCCGGGACGTTGATCAATTCTCTGTTGTACGTGACTCTATGGACTCACGTCTCCGCACAAACGTCCAGGCGGACATCTTTACTATGGTAATAGTTCCTAAGGGTATCTCTGTCCATCACTTTATTGATCTTGAGCATATTTGCACGCACCCGGCGAAATACCCGGGTGCCATTGAGCTCATTGAGTCATCGGGGCTTGCTGCCCCCTTTGCTTTTCGGCGCGATTTTTAACACTGCTGCTATTCACCAGTTTTATGCCACATGTTTCTTTGGTCCAAACAACACTGTTAGCTGGATAACCTCTGACGTTCAATTCACAACCTCTTATGATGAGTTTGTTGCCGCACTTGGTTTCCCCAACTCCAGCTTCAAAATCCATAAGAATGATCCTAACCATGCACATAAGCCAATTGAGGCGTGTGGGTATCTCCTCAAACCACTCCGTGAACTTGATGCAGACGAACGAATGAAGGATCTTAACCAAGTATCCATCTGGTGCTCTCCCTACTTTATCATCTTTCAGTGTCTTATCCGCACCATCTATCCCAAGATGGGTGATAAGCGATCCTGCAGTGGCTACTGTATTGACATCATGTCACATTTGTACGAGCACCCCAAGAGCAAAATTAATGTGCCTCACTTTCTATGGCATGAGATTCGACTTGCTAGTTTTCAATACAAGCGAGCCTTCCCTCATGCCCCCTTCATCCAGGCTTTTATTAACCATGTTGCTGAATTCACTGTTGCTGTCACACACACACATCACAAGTGGGTCATTCCCGCTCACATGGTGGATAACTATGCTCCCAAGAAAACCCCATCACCACCTCCACTCGCCGCACTGTTGCCCGGTCAGCAACCCCTTCACCCAGCTCAGCTCCTCTCGGTCGCTTTGCCAAATTCATTGGTAAGGCGCATTCTGCTATGATGAAGGCCTTCTCTTTCCAGTGCGGTCAAACTCATGATGTGGTTTCTCGCCTCGTCTCCTCAAAGAATGCCCTCAAGGCTCGTTTGAGAGATTCGGGCGCTCTTGATGTGAGTGACGATGAGGCCCTTCCTGCTGCTCCTCCTTCTAACTTTGGCTTCCCATCTGGTCCTGAGTGGGCTGATTTTCTTGACGAGGCTGGTGGCAGTGGCTTGCCTGACGATGAGGATGAGGATGATGATGATGATGCTGATGATCTCTGAGCATGGTTGATGATGTTGGTGCCTCCCTTTTTGGTACTTGGTGCCAAAGGGGGAGTAATGGCGTAGTTTGTTAGTCTTTGGAGATTTAGTCTCAATTTGCATGTTTGTGTAATGTAATGGATAAACCCATGTATGGCTACCTATGAATGTTGTGATTGCTATGGATTGCTATGATATCATCATAGGCTATTATGCTTTGCTCCACTACTTCTATGATGATCTATTATCTTTACATGATGATCCATTATCTTCACTAAGTCACATGATATTTTCGATACACACATTAAAAGGGAGCTCCGATATTTTATCATGCACATACTACGGGGGAGCTCCGTACTAAACCTCTCCAAGGCTATAATGTATGTTAAATCTTTTGAGACCTATGTATATGTTGTCATCAACTACCAAAAAGGGGGAGATTGAAAGTGCATGTCATGCCCCTAATCGACTTTTAGTGTTAATGACAACACATACATAGGAAACTAATCCTATTTGTTGAGTGTATCTCAGGATGGCAAGTACTTTAGTAGATTGAGAATTATGTGCCAAGGTGGTCTGAGAAGATCAGGACTTATATGTCAAGAAGGCTCGGGATTGAGAAAAGATGATGTAGACTATCCTTTAAGTTTACCATTCTTGAGTATCGGGATCCCGCACTATTAAGAGGGGATCACAGGTTTTGCGATGAATTTGCTCATATTACATCTCTACTTTTCTGCTCATACCACATCTTCACTACTCTGCTCTTATCTCAAAACAGAACTAATGCCTCGGACATCCGGCCTCCTCCGAACGTCCGAGGGTCGGACGTCCGACCTGCTTCGGAAATCCGGAATCGTATACTAGAGAGATTAGAGCCATATAACTCGGACTTCCGGCTCCCTCCGGACGTCCGAGGGCCGGTCGACCGACCAACTTCGGAAATCCAGAGCTCTGCACCAGAAGAACTTGAGCCATATAACTCGGACTTCCGGCTCCCTCCGGACGTCCGAGGGCCGGACGTCCGTCCCCTTTCGGAAATCCGGAATCTTGCACCAGAGAAGTTTGAGTCGAATAACTCGGACTTCTGGCCTTCTCCGGACGTCCGGTCCCTGTTCAACTCCACAGTGGTTCCAGATATATCTACAGCCCTCGGACGACCGACCCCTGTCGGACGTCCGACTCCTTGTGGACGCCCGGACATCCGTGAACTGCCGGATGTCCAACCCCTGTGTGACTTAAAGTGTCCCCAACGGCTGTTTTACACTCCCCACTATATATACCCCCTCCCACTTCGTGAGAGGGTGTCCAACACAGCTAGAACACATACAAGAACACCTTTCTTCTCACTCACTCTTGTCTACACCGAATCTTAGATCCCAAGAGCATTCGTGAGTCCCTTTGAGTGTTGTTCCAATCAAAAGATAGATCGTCTCCTTCTCGTCCTCTCCACCAAAGTGATTTGTGATTTGAGCAAGTTTTGAGCAATCCCCGTGATCTTGTTACTCTTGGAGGTTGGAGACTCCTAGGCGGTAGGAGTCTTCGAAGAGGAATCAAACCATTGTGATTTCCCCCGAAAAGTTTCTGAAGGTTTGGAAGCCACCTCAAGGCTTACCACTAGTGGTTGAGAAACGCCTTCGTGGAGTTATCTCAAAGGGAGAATAGGGTGAGCCTTCGTGGCGTTGGTGTGCCTTTGTGGTAACATCCGCCCCTCTAACGGTGACGTAGCTTCCCTCCAAGGAAGTGAACATCGGGATACACCCTGTCTCTCTTGGAGTTTCGGTTATTCCTAACTCTAACTCTCTACTTGTGTTAATCCTTATTACGTACTTGTATTTGATTATTGTTTACCGGTTGCCTTACTTCACTCTAAATAGCTTACTCCTTGTCATAGCAATTATTAGGCCTACGCTCATATTCCGCACCTTTGCCTAAAATTGCTAAGTAATTATTAAAATTTGAAACTGTACCTATTCAACCCCCCCCCCCTCTAGGTCCATCTCGATCCGTTTCACTTGTGCATGAACCGTTGCTTCAAGTTTATACGGTTTCATTCTCTCTCTTCTTTTATTATGTGCCATGTCATCAAAATTATCTATATGGCAATTTTACCAACGATGATCATACGACTATTGGAGATGCCCTTATACCACCCGTTTCCTACTTTTAACAGCCCCTTGGATCACAACTTCCCTGGAACTCCGAATCAACTTTCGTTTTTGAAACTCCCACGGTATTTTATATTAAACTAAAATGCAGAAAAACAGGGACCACAGTCCACAATGTTTTCAAGATTACATGGTCCAAAAAATGAAGAGAGAATGTCACAACATTGAAGAGAAGGTGAGGATATACTACATTAAAAAGACGAGCAGCTAAAATGGAAATTACAAAGAAGAGCACCAAAGAGAGAAAGCTTGCTTCTTGGAGGCCCTGATATGATGGTTCTCGAGATTAAGGTCAGCAATGAAGAGAGCATTCCAGGGCCTTTGCTTTTGCTGAAAACTGAAGGGATTTCATATTTTTCAAATGTTCATATAGTCGTCTCCAAAAAACAGGGCCCCTGAAACACATTTTTGGATCCGGAAGCCGGGTCACTTTAACATCAGACCGGCACCTAGAAGCAAAAGGGCACTCAAAAAATAGACGATCCAACACACTAGAAGAGCACGAAGCACAGTTAGTGCCAATGTCTAGAGCCATATTGGCCACATAATCGCTCATGCCTGCTATTTCAATCTGTCCACCGGTGTCGGTGGTACTGGTAACCAAGCAAATACATTTTTGTTTCGGTAGGCATATGTCTGCTCTTTCAAATCTTTGGCAAGACTGGGTCAATGTGAGGACCATCAAACATGAATTTATAATAGCTGGCTGCCAAAAATATTTCCCATGTTTAACTATGTCTCTTCATCTGTCAGCTGAGCAAATTTGATGCTTCCACGGAAGCTATCAAGTAGTAACACAAAGCACATGATGCAACTCTTCAAAGGCCAATTCAGAAAGGGGCAGCCAAAGGAGTGGTGCACTCTTGAAGCACACTTTGAATGGACATGCCTGGATCATGATGCACAGTAGAGTATAAACTGGGGAATCTTCACCTCGCCTTCTCACCAAACATCCTTCCAAAACAACAAGAACGAACCAACCAAGATCAAGGAATGCACCTCAAAATACCACCAAAAAGTGCCGGGAAAACATCTTGCCACCAGAATTATCCAACCCCACAAACTCCTTGAATAATTTAAACAGGTCAGGCAAAAGCAAACAAAAATTAGAAGGGATGGCACAAACTACATTTGCAGTAAAAACCAAGCCCACAAGATCTTTGTGCAAGGCAGCTAGCTAAACAGGTCACGCAAAGTTCCACAGAAGCAAACCTTCAACAGATAAACAACAACACCTGACACCCAACAAGAATGCATAGACACAGCAGCAGCAGCTCAAGCAACATTACAACAGGACCTACCTCAAACCCTTGCATCTCCGACATCAGGATTTATTCAGAAAATGTATTAGTTTGGTTCCAAGGCAAGAAAACACAAGTGTAGGATGCACATGATGCTTTAAGCTACAATTCTTCTACATGACAGTTCAGACGGGGTGCTAATCGCTACTGCGCATCAGGTAGGTAGGTAGGTAGGTTCGGAGGCCCGCAGGCTAGCTACTGCATATACAACAAAACAGGACAATGGACCAGAAGAAGCCGTCGCCATGCTTCTACTGCCTCTCTTTTGATTCTGACTTATCAGTCTTCTCACCGTTATCCCAGCTGCCCTGCCTGTTGTCGGGCCTATCTTGCTGCCCCTCGCTGCCTGACGCTTGACAATCAAAATGTTTATCGTTTTGCCTGTCATGCTGAGGTCTCTCGTTGCTCGAAGGCCGCCTGTCATGCTGAGGTCTCTCGTTGCTTGAGGGCCGCCTGTCATGCTGAGGTCTCTCGTTGCTTAAAGGCCGCCTGTCATGCTGAGGTCTCTCAAAGTGGCGATCGTTTTTCTGTGAATATCCCTCGTCTCCATGCGTATGGGACCAGGGGCAATGCTCTCTGCTGCAGTAACCACGACTCTGGAACTGATAGCAGAATCCCCTACCATAAGATGTGGGAGGTCGTGGCCCTCGACCCCCAGACTGTGGCCTCCATGACCTCCCACTCGAGCCACCACCATTAAAATCCTGCTGGTTGTTCCATGTCGGGTTCTCACTTGGTGAATTCCAGTTCACGTTATTATTCCCCTGGCCTGTGCCATTTACAGGGTTAGGACCTGGATTTCCCTGCGCAGGAGCACTCCAGCCACCGACATTTTGACTTGCATTTCCAACTTGGGGCGCCCAACCAGGATAAGAATTTGCATTTCCTTGCGCAATGGCACCGCCCCAAGGGGCCGTCGTAACTCCTTGCATCTGAGCTCCCATCATAGCAGCTGCATTTGGAGTCCCTTGGCCTTGATTTGTAGCCCACACCATATTCATGTTGGTGTTTCCTGGATTGGGTGCGACCCAGCCCATGTTTTGGACTGCATTTTGCTGTGTTGGCATAGTCATACCCATGTTGTAACTGGCGGCACCTTGTGCTGGTGCTGCCCAGGGCATGTTCATATTAGTCTGTCCCATCATTCCCCAGGCCATGTTTGCATTACTCTGAAGTGCGGATCCCCAGTTCGTATTTCCAGCCCCCTGAGCTTGGCCAGATGTGTTTGCCACTTGTGCATGTGTCATCAGCTGCGTCGAGTTGGAGGCGTCGGTTGATTGGTTCCTTGCGTCTGCAGGTGATCCATAATAACAACATTAGGGAGGTTTACACTTGAAACCCATAATTCCCATGGAGCAACAAGAGATGTTCAAGATTGAAAACCCCTGAGACTTCGCATTCAAACTGTTGGAAACAAGATTGCAGAGAAAACACGGCATAAAAAGGACAAGCAATGAGCTACCTTCAAATCGCGGAGTGTTTGATGGCACAGCTCCGGGCTGAGCTAGTCCACGATCTGCAAGGAGAAAGAAATAATATACATCAAACTAAAATACATATGTACTACAAATTCCAAATTTCAACCAAATTTTTTAAGCATATAAACCATGCAAAGGGACTTACCTTCACCTATTTCTGTGCCCACTGTTGCAGGAGCTGGTACAGGAGTTAGCTGACCTACATTTCCTGCAACTGTACTATTCTGTCCTGAAAAGCCTCCTCCTATGGTAGGCTGAGGAAGCGTCATAGGATTTACTGCAGCACCAAACTGACTCGAGGATGCATTCCAACTTTCGATGAGAGATTGTTGGCTTGCAAAAGCTGCCTGAGGATTCTGCGTACCATAATAACTTTGTGCGCCAGACTGGATCATGGTTGATCCGGGATTTGTTGTGTCCGGGAAAGACTGTGACTTATTTAAAACTGCTGATTTTGAGATATGTTCACCAGCTTTTGTCCTTTCCACAAGGGAGTCACCAGAAGGTCTAGCACCTACATCTGAGCTGCTTCTCAAGTAACCTTTATCCGTTTGAGAAGAGCTACCAAGTGGTGGTTCCCATGGAGGCAGGTCTTTCTCAAACTTCCCAGCCAAAGCATCAGGCAACAATATTGAGTCCTCCTGCTTCTCATTAGACTTCCATATTTTCAAATTATGAGGGAAGTACCCACTGCTGTTCCATTTACGCAGCTGAACTATTGAGAAAGGGCCTTGGATTTTATTAGAGGGGTCCATGTACTGCCATATCTTTTCAGACTCATTGACTGTTGACTGTGATGCTGGCGTTGGCGACATTAAATTAGCCGTTAGAGTTTGAGATGAGATAACAGATGGCCCATGTGGAGTCTTAGCTGCCGTGGCTTCCACATTAACTTTTTGTGCACTGACGTTTGGACTCTCTGATTTACCTGTGTAACCAGCACTTTCACCATGAGAAGAAAATGTAGATCTACGTCCATGAGGTGATTCCAATTGTGTACTTGACCATGTGTTTCGGTTTGACTCCCAGTTAGTTCTTGAATCTCGTGCAGCGTTCCTACCCTCTCCTTTACCAGGAGACACTGGGTTGATATCTTTCCTAGAGAAAGAACCTCTCGGCCTACTGAAGCTACCTGTATAAAAGAAAAATGGAAGTCGATGTCAGACTCATAAGAAATTTGAATCAGGAAAAGAAATTAAAGCAGAACAAAGCAAAATCAAGTTAAGTACTTCTCTCAGCATCCTCCTCTGGTTCCTCTGGAGATTCATAATTCGGATCCATGGCAGGGTCGGCATGTATTTCAGGTTCTTCCTTTAGCCTACGAGCACGCTCCTCTGGAGTACTTAGAAGCTTCAGCTTCTCTACACACTCTCTAAGCGTAGATACTGGTCAAGGCATGCAAGCTAAATTATCATGCAACAGAAAGAGATGTTTCCGAATTGCATCAAAAACTAAATTCAAAATACAAAGAAACAACCAGAAGAAGAAGAAAAAAGAGATTTGACCATAATCTTGAATCATGATCTACAGAAACAACTAAATATTGATTGATCAAATAATGTCAAAAAGGATATTCTTTTCTATGGCCCATATCGCTGGCGCGATCACGAAGATGTGCAAGACGCATCTTTTCACTTTCAATCCACTGCAACAATCCAAATGTCATTCATGAATAAACAAATGAAATAGAAATGCTTGACTGGAAACTTCTAAAGTTCTTCAATACTAGTTGCTTACATCATTCACTTTCACAGACTGGAGAACCCTTGCCTTCTCCTGAATCTCTCCCTGGAAGATAGGATGGTTACAATAGAAAAACAGTGCACTGTAATACAAACAGAACATAATAATATGCAACAACACCACAATAATATGTAATAACAAAAACATTACCACCGTCAGCCTTGAAATGAATCCACACTTTATGCTTTGTCGTAAACGTTTGCATTCCTCCTACAACAAGAACAATGATAGCAATCAAAAATATGCAAATACATCTACTGAATAAGCGCATTGCTTATATCATTATAGTAAAAGGTCGGTTACGTCAGCACCAATCACTTATTAACAGTATACAAAGTGTCAGTAACTAAAACCAATACTTACTCCATTCCAATGAATAAGGCGCAAACTCATCCCAAAATCAAACTTTGACCATAAATTAAACCAATAATATATATTTTTGTGACTTCAACAATTTTACCACTGAAAACCTCTTGTGAATACGAATTCAAGGATATAATTTTTGTCACGCATAACCAACATTTAGTTAGTCTAATTTATGGTCAAAGTTTAATTTTGGAATGTGTGTGCACCTTATTCATTGTAATGGAGGGAGCAATTCAGTACAGATGAGAACTATGAAACCAAATATGTATGGATTTCCTATTGAGGACGACTATCCTATTCCTATATAAAGAAAATACCTCAGTGAATTCTTGATTTGAGGTTATGTCAATAGTAATAACCTCTTTCTTGTCCAAGTTTAGTATCTCTAATGTTATGTCAGTTGTCTTTTTCCCACATTTATACTTCTCAGCAGCTGTTCCTGTCCCTGCGCACAAATAAAAAAATATTCAGTAATCAGACCCATGAAGAGCTGAATCTGACAACATCAGTTCTGAAAGGGAACTTATCTTACCAACAATCTGCACAAGTCGATAGATGTCTTGCCTTTGACCTGTACCAGATATACGTATTCTCACAAATGCTCCAAGTACTTTCTCACTAAATGTGTCAGCATCACCTATCAACTCTTCCATTAGGTTGCGACGCAGGTATATCAAGCCAATATTATGGTTATCTATCGCGGCGAAGTCATCAAGGTTCGTTTGCAGAGCTCTCTGATCATACTTCCGTGATTTCCTTCTTTTTTCTGAACTCATCACAACTGATGCTTCACTGTTACCATCAGCATCCTGGCTAGGATCAGGGTCTACAACACCACCATGGTTGCCATCGATATCAGCTGGTGAGACCTCAGCCAAAGGAAAATGAGATTCAAGAAGCTTCAGCAGTTCAAAATGCCCAACACGTTCTTTCCCAGAGAGACTTTGGAGCCAAGAATCGCAAACTATCATGCTTTTCCCGCGAGGATCCCGCAGATTTTCACGTGCAATATAGTCAAGTACAAGGCGTTGAGCTTCAAACTGAGATAGAACTGATTTGTCACCATTCCTCATATGTGCAACAAAATCCAGGAGCTCATTTGAGGCCCAATTTGCCTCCTCAGCTGAGGATGTTGATGTCCCTACACTTTCAGATTCTTTTGGTCCATGATCACTGCTCGAAGCACGCTTTGACAGTTGTCTAGTCTTTGCACCTCTGGGCTTCTTAGGCTTAGCATCACGGCTAACTGAGCCTTGTTTAGTATATTTACGAGTGGTGCCTTTCCCTTTGGAGCTGTCCTCGTCAGCAGCACGCTTTAATCGCTTCTTTCCCCTCGTTTTTGGTGAACTGTCTGAATTAGCCTCCTCTTCATCATTAGCTTCAGGTAGTTCACTAAGATAAGACCTATTATTTAGATGCCTAGCGGCTGATATTTCTTCATATGGCAATGGTAACTTCTCTTTCAAATTCAGCCAATAATCCTTGAACAAAGACCACCAGCTATCTTTGTCATCAAAATCTACATCCTGTTAAATGCAATCATACAAGTAGAAAGTATGAGCATCAGAGAACCATTAATAGATCATTTCATGCATGTAAAGTTGCTGACATGACAAACGGTCAGCAGGAAAATAAGGCATCTCACAAGCAATTTGCAGCAATACTAAGTTAAATGGACATGTCATGACAACAAAGCAGAAGGAAAGATCAAGCAGAAGCTAAACATAGACTAACCAACCAAAAACTTCCCGGCATCCTCAGTCTATCTGGAATATAAGAATGGACAGATGATTAATGAGCATTTAAAACAGAATAGGTTATTTGTGCAACATGCCATTGTTTTCTCAATATGGGTGTTCCCGTAAGTGTTTAGTCCCCTAGCCAACACCATAACCATGGATTAGGAACATGGATAGTTGTAATCTTCTAAATACTGTTGTCTACCCGCCAGAATCTTCTCCCAGCAGACCCTCCTGTTGCAGATCCAGCGGCACACTACAGCATCTACAGGTTCACGAGGATCGATATAGCATATACCATGAAACAAGTATGCTTGCATATGCACGACCCATGCGAGCAGCACCTCCCCCTCGCCAAGCAGGTGATTTCATACCTTAAGGGCGCACTTTATCATGTCCTCCAGCTCACAGCCTTGTTGACCAACGCTCCCATTGCCTACACCGAAGCAGACTGGGCACATACCAAGTGTGCAGCCTCTGGTTACTGTCTAGGTGATTCCATACCTCAAGGGCACACTTTATAATGCACTCCAGCTCAGAGCCTTGTTGACCAACGCTCTCATTGCCTACACCGAAGCAGACTGGGAACATACCAGGTGCTCAACTTCAGGTTAATGTCTAGGTGATAACCTTGGACATGATCCTCCAAACGATAAAGCATGGTTTCCTGCTAGAGTGCGGAGACCAAGTACCATAAGTGGCTAACAATGTCATCAAGCTAGCTGGGCTGGCAAGTACTTCAAAACCTGAATGACCCTACTCCCAAGCAACGGTTGTTTACTGGTACGAAGTACATGCCATATAAATACCAACAGCCCCGTCCATCATCAGACAACTAAGCAATTCGTAATTTATATCACTTTGTCAATAATCTTGCTTCCATGGGCAAGTTTGTGTTCTGCATGTGCCTTGTGCACCTAATGATCAGAGGTGTACCCATAAGTAGGGTCTCATTTGTTATCCTTCAGCTTATCCGCGGATGCACCTCGATAGTTTTTAAAGCACACCAGCCACTTATGGCAGCACGGGGAAATGATTACCGTCCAATGCAAAAACAACAAAATTGAACAACTTGAAGTCATGACGATTCTGAATGCTAATGCAGAAGTTGCATGCGAAAAGGGTTCAAACATTTCACGAATGCAGTATACCAGGTTTAGCATCCAGGTAACAATAGTTATTGGTACACCATACATGTTAGGTTCACCCACTTGATTTTACAAAATCAAAGATAGAGCACATGCCAATATGTATGCTTAAATTATACAAAGATCTAAAGGATGAGCATTAAGCTTGCAACATTTCCAGGTTCAGAACTATCATGCAAACAAGAATCACAAAACACTAACGAACTCCTCGATGTCATAACAGAAAACAAAAATATATAAAAACGAGACATTAGATGAAACTCTGAACTCAAAGAAAATATTAGACTGGGGAAACTAAGAGTAAGGTGAAAGGGTTACCATTTGCTCAGTTGCCTCCTCTTTGTTCTCTATCAGCATCACAGTATTCATGCATGTCTCGCAGAAGCCTTTAGTTCCTCTGACAGAGATGAAGTTTGTCTCTTTAATGCACGTTTTACACAAGGAGAAGGTACATGTGTAACACATTTGGCGAGCAGGTTTCTGACAGTTGCTACAAATGTGCCACCCTGACAAAATTACGCAAAGTAAATGGAATCAAATATAAGAATTCTGGGAGACTTTATAGGTATGCTGAGCATCAATACTAGTCATTGTCTACCTTCACAAAAAAAACATTATGAATGCATGTATCATTGTAAGTATTTCCTAATTCATGCACGGTAAAAGATAGAAGCTAATTTTCGTCACGGACAAATAACACATTTTCTAAATCAGATATAATATTACGAACAGGAAAATTATGTGATAATCCCAACAAAGGAATTGTAAATAAGGAGGTCCGTTGCAAGAATTCCTCCTAAAAAATTATTGGGGATGATTCATGATTGTAATATGCAATATCCACAAAGTTGAAATGCAAATATTTAAGCACTCGGAAGGATTCAGACTAAAGATCATCCCACATACCACAAGTCCATTGGCCCTTTGACTTGAAGAAGTCGTCATCCCGATTAATACAAGAAGGATGATAAGCCTTAGGACAATACCTGAGGACACAAAATGAGTAGTCAACAGCTGTAAGATAGTTGTGTATTTTTTTAAAGGCAAATGGAAAATAACATAGATGTCGCACAAACCTACGATCACAAATCACAAGTTCACCGCCATCAAAGCAAATGAAGCACACCTCCTCCTCATCCTTCCTTTTAACAGATGGCTTCACCACAGCCTGAGCTTTCGAAGATGCACGACCTCGTTTTGGGCGCCCTACACCTCTTCGTGCCAATGGTGGAGGTTCGTCATCATCGTCATCCTCATATATCTGCACATCCTCTTCTTCAGGTACATCACCAGCCATGTCAGCTTCAGCTTCTTCCGGAACACTGTCAGCCTCTTCAGCGATGTTTTGCTCAGCCATATCATCTTCTTCATCTTCTCCAGCCATAGTAACCGCATGTTTTTCAACACCCTCCTCGTCTGCACCATCATCACAGGCCTCTTTTTCCTGATTATCGCCACCATCCACCTGCATGTCCTCATCTGTGGCACCCACACCAGCTGCATTAGTACAGTTCTCCTCATTGACATCTCTACTGATGGAAACTGCATCCATCAACGTCCCCTCATCTGCAGAAGCATCACCAACTGTTACAACCCCTTCATCCTCATTGCCATTTCCAGTTGAGGCAAGTATATCCATCTCTGTGACCTCCTCTACAACAACATTATCAATCATGTTGAGTTCAGCTTCTACCGGAACCCTATCAGCTTTTTCAGCAACATTTTGGGCAGCCATGGCATCTTTTTCACCCTCACCTCCAGCCATAATAACTGCATGACTTTCCATGCCCTTCTCACCTGCATCATCACCAACAGCTGAAGAGATCTCGTTTTCTTGATTATCTACTATAGCCAGGTGAACTGTATCCACCTGTATGTCTTCACCTGTGGCATTAACACCAACCACACCGGCAGCTTTCTCCTCATCGACATCTGTACTGATGGAAGCTGCATCCATCTGCCTCCCCTCATCCGTCAAAGCATCACCAGCTGCTGCAACCGCTTCCTCTTCATCGTCATTTTCAGCTGAGGGATGTGTATCCACCTCTGCAACATCATCGTCATCTTTGACAAGCTCTGCTTCCCTATCAATTAACTCAGTTGCAGCAACTGCATCCATAGGTGCCCCCTCCTCATCATGAGCATCCACCCCGTAATCGCTAACCGCGATATCACTATCCACAATAAGAGGAGCATCACCTTGCACACCAAGTCCAAATTGATCAGCCTCGTCAGCACCATCATGAATCCCCTGACCAGTCTGGTCGGAACCGACATCAGCACCCAGGTCTGCGGGGTCATCCACAGCAGCAGCGTCCTCCTCATTCGACTGCAACCCAGCGGCAGCGCCCTCCTCGTCAGCCAGATCACAGTCGTTCTCGACACCTACAGTCTCCCCCGCCGCCACGTCGTCTCCAGCGGCCAGGGCGTCCTCCTCAGGCTTCTCGCCCCCTCCGCCGCCGTCGCCCTCCAGCACGATATCCGGGGTGGTCGGCATGGCCGCCTCCGCCGCGCCGGGGACAGGGACGGGCCTGGACGCACGCAGAGTTCGTCGAGGTTATCCCCGGATTGAAGCGGCCAACCGCCGGATAACCAGACCGAGGGAGCTCGTACCTCGGAAATCAATGCCCGAGGACGCGGGGCGGGCGGGGGCGGGGGCGGCGCGGGGGGTGACGAGGCAGGGCGGGGGAGGCGGCGACGCGCGCGGAGGTTGGGGAGCGGGGGGGCTGGGGCGTCGGCGGCGAGCGGGGAGCGGCAAACGGCGGCAGCTCTAGGGCACAGCGGCGGTTGCGGCGAGACGACTATAGGGAAAGAGGATTTTGGAGCCGCATCGGTTTTGGATTGGAGTTCCGGGGTAGGGTACGCTCGGCGTGAGGGGAGCCGTGGCCTGGGAGAGGAAGTGCCACGGACTCTTCTTGTTCGGTGCTGGGCCGGGCCGGGCCGGGCTGGGCGTGGAGGTTTGGTGTCGGTTAGGCCTAAGGGACGAGAGGGATGTGTCCACCGGGTTGGACATGAACACGGACACCTTTAGGCCTTATTTGGTTCCAGGGGAACTAATCCCCTAGTGGAACTAATCCACTAGGGGATCGAATTGATCCCTGCCTGTCACCAATCCACTTCATATCTCATCCATGTCAAACCCCTTCTCTTCAAACTCATTTGGTTCTCTCAAACTAAAAGGGGGTTTGGTTCAACAAGAAAAAAAACAACCTAGTTAACCATACAAAACTGATGTGCACCGTATAACAAGATAAACAAAAATCCTTGATAATCATACAAAAAATGGTGTGCAACATAGCATTTGAATGCAGCACTAGCATATATAAGCAAGAACTTTTGTGATAATTCAGCACAGATTACATATCATTCTTGATAATTTAGTACAAACTACTCCAAACTTTTGCGATTCATTCAAAAAATAAATAAACAACACTTGTTCCTCGATATGCAGCTGGAGGACCTTGGCAGCATATCCTGCTGGCAACATATTCTGCTTACATACATATGTTTTCAAAGCCTGCGGCATAAAGCCCAAGCTGAACTTATCAGTCAGCACAGTAAATTTCTCTGGACTTGCTACACTAGTCGATTAAGAAATAACTTTCACAGATACACATCTGCTGGTGCTTAAGCATAAATTCTCACGAGAAATCAAATGCTGTGTGCTTCAAACGTGCTCGCTCTCTCGAAAGGCTCATCGACATTATCAACTTGAGTAAGAATAGGATGTTGAGAAGGTTCAGAAGACGTGAAGTTCAAAGTTCCTTCAGCTGTTTGTCCTACACAAGAAAAATGACATAAGAGATCAATTAAACATAAATGTGACAACCTGCATAACTCAGTATAAATAAGTTCAGCTCACCATCATGTAGCTCTCCTAAAGCATCAAACAATGGAAAGGAAGCCCTGTTGGAGCGGAACTTCTTCGCTTTAGGAAATGACTAAAAAGAGAAGAAATTAATTGGTGAATAGCCACACAAGAATTTATCACAATGAGGACAAAAGGCTAGATGAGGATAGAAGTAACTTACAATGAGAATATTTTCCCACAATGCAGGTTCAGCCACCACCATCTTCCTTGAGTCATCCCATGAGATTCCGCTTTGCATCCTTGCTTCTTTGAGGAAGCGATAGTCCCTTTTGAGCTCCTTTTCCTTATTTTGTATCTGCAGCTTTGTGAATAAAGCATATGGATGCTTCTCATTCATTTCTCTTGTTATCTTGTTCCATGCTTCAGTAGACCATCCATTGTCTCCCCTGAATGATGGGTTGTTATGCTCATGAAACAACTCAACTAGAGTCTTCTCTTGTTCAAAAGTCCATGATGCTCTAGATTTTGGAGATGCCCCTTTCCTTTTTGAGGTACAACCTTTTGGAGATGTCCCTTTCCTTTTTGTACTACAAGCTTTTGGTGACAGCTTCTTGGACGTACCCACGAACTTCGGAGAAACTCTTCCAAACATCATAGCTGTTGAGCACAATAATGTTAGTAACATTGTTATCTAACTTAGTCTTGAAACAATTATGTGCTAACAATTATGGAAAGAAACAAAGAGTTCAGATTACTAACTCTTTCCACATCCTCACTCCTCCCCACATCTTCCTTGCTATTGTTGGCGATAAATGACATAATCTTCCCACATCTTTATTGCAATCGTGTCTCTATCATTATCTCCATGAACTATTTGATTACTCAACGACTCCACATCATTTTGGTATTGATTATCACCTCCCGGGAGATCAACAAAATCCCTCGCTGGTATGTTATTGGGCTGATTGTCTAACCACTCCTCGTCACCTTTATGCATTCTAATGATATTATGAAAAACCGCAGCAGCTGCCGGTATCTTGACTTGGTTCTCTATGCGATGAAATGTACCAACTTTGAGGATAGGAAATCGTTTTTTCAAAACCCCCAAAGCCCTCTCTATATAATTCCTTAATATAGCATGACGAAGGTTGAATAATTCCTTGTAGTTCCTTGGTCGACGTTGACCACGCTGGAACTCTTTCAAGTGATATCTAACTCCACGATATGGAGCAAGAAATGATGGTGTATTTGCATAGCCACCATCAACAAGGAAGAATTTTCCTTCAGGAACTTGAAACCCATTATTCAAAGCCGATCTAAGGACTTTCGCATCCGTTGCAGATCCCTCCCAGCCACATGAGATGAAAGTGAAATTTAAATCAAAGTCGCAAGCCAACATCACATTATGACTTAGCGTGCCCTTTCTATTCCTATATGGAGCAGCTTTGTCTCCTCTTATAGTAATAGGGATATGGGAACCATCGATTGCTCCAATGCAATTCTGCAAGGAAAAGGATGAAGAATGATTTTGTGATCTTCTGAGAAAAATAACTACTTCATAGCTAATACCTAATAAGGTACCTTGAAGTAGGGGAAGAAGCGTGGATTTGTACTAATCGTCTGATGGGTGTGTTGAACATTGGGAAGTTTTAGAAACCTATAGGTGAGAGCAGGGACTATGTTGAAAAATGCCTTGATATGGCGATGTAATGTCTCGCCGCTGTACTTGAACTGGAGTTGTAGATCTTCAAATGATGCATTGTGTGAAAGCATGTACAAGAAGAACCCAAGCTTTTCCTCTACCTTCACTCTTGTATCACGCATCAGATTCTCTCGTCTAAGATAGTTAGCCAATGACTTGAAGATCTCAGGTTCCATACGGAATGCTACTCGGCAATCCATCACGTGACCTTCAAGTATTTCTCGTAGGCGCTCCTTGCCGGACAATATCGATGTATGCCGACGCTTTTTGGGTACACTAGGACCCAAGAGGTGCAATGCAGGCAACAAGAAAAGCATAATATCATCATCTTCCTCCTCCCTCATCCTCTTTCCATCCACACTTGTCGAATTCATATTACCACTAAGTAACCATCAAATAAAAAAATGTAACCAACAGGATGTCAATTTTTCATCAATGTAATGCATATCATATATGGCAGCACACACATAAATCAATGGCAAAGGTAAAGGTTGGATGCATCAAACCTGAATTTTTGACTTGATTTTTTCGACGTTGTTGCTTATGTCGCTTATCTAGATGATGAACTGGTGTCTTAACTGGATCCCACGATGGAGGTAATTCGTCCTCTCCCACTCGACCTGCAAAGAAGGTTATCTAAAAAAAGAATATTAGATAACATTTATACCAAAGAAACTGTACTGAAGCTGCAAACAGAAACTGGATACTAGAAATTAAAACTGCAAACTGAAACTGGTGAATTATCTAAACTTCAGCCCCAGATAGATAAATTAAAGCAGCAAACATAAAGCAGCCTCCAGATAGATAAATTACTAAAATGGTAAAAGTTTGTGAAGTAGCTCCACATACAACAGCTAATTATGTTTATGGTTCATACATAAAGCTCAACTTATCCTAGGCATCCAGTCTGCCAACACTGGTGCCAGTCCGGTCATTGTTTGTGCTAATTTTCGTGTGTATATCTTGCTTAAGCACCAGCATATATACCTATTCAAACCTGGTTGAAATGAACCATTTATTCAAGTGTTTGCTTCGTGCAAGTCTACATTCTTTTTTATCATGAACTTCAGCCCCATACAGCTTGTCACATGTTGTCTCCTCGGATGGTTTGGGGATTTAGGGATTGTTAGAAATTAGTGTGGCCAACACTAATTACTAGCAGATATCCAGAACTTAGATATAGTAGAAAATCAATGCTACTCATGTCTCGTCCTGGTAACAGAAAAGAGTGGCCGACACTAATTACTAATCCGAGCAAATAAGTGTGCCTGCATCGAGAACTTAGATATACTACAGTAGACAGACTGGCAAAGTTTGAAAATGAAACAATTAGCTCCTACTAGTCACAGCTGGCCAGTACATAACATGTCCCTCAACAGGCCATAACATGCCCCTCAACAGGCCACCAGAATGTAATCCTAGATACCTGTATCTTTTAAAACTACATGCCACTGATGTAAGAGGATGCACAAGTGTAAGACCAGGATTATTCATGAAACACTAGATTCGGAGAAACTAGTTTCAGAGCTATGCACTAGTTTATAGCACCACCAGGATTATTGATGCACTAGTTTCAGAGCTATGCCAAAGAGCTGAATATAGCACCACCAGGAGATTTGGTTCATTTTCCCCTGTCTAGTGCATCACACTGGTTGCCAAAAAGCTGAATACTGCATCTCACTCGGTCTCTCCCTCACCTTCCCCTGTCCCAGCAAGATTGTTTGGATTCACCATTCCCTCCCCAACCACCTCCAAGATTACTCAACACACGAAGCCTAGTGGATGTAGTGATGCCGTCAGAGCGGAGGCGGTCGGGGCTGGCGGCGGCAGCGGACGCCGCGTCGTGGTGCTGCGGGCGGTCGGGGCTGGCGGCGGCGGCGGACGCCGCGTCGTGGTGCTGCGGGCGGTCGGGGCTGGCGGCGGCGGCGGACGCCGCGTCGTGGTGTTGCGGGCGGTCGGGGCTGGCGGCGGCGGCGGACCCTGCTGCTTGTGTTGTCGCTCCGCGCGGACGAGGGGAAGAGGGCGGTGGGGTAAAGATGAAGCAGATCGGCAAGAAAAAGGAGAGGACTTACCGGAGAGAAGGAAGCCGTCGTGGTCGCCGGAGGCACCGCGCCGCCGCTCGTTGTCGTTGCCGGAGGCACCGCGCCGACGCCGTCAATTTCGCCTCGTCAACCCTAGGTTCCGAGCGCTGTCTCGTGTGGATTTAGTTCCACGCCTCCAAGACGATTCTTCTGGACCCGGTGGAACGTAGCAGACAGACGTGGTTTGGGCCGGTATCTTCCCCATCGTGGCCCAAACCAAACAACAAAATAAAACCCACGTGGAACAGTTCCCGGCCTTAAACGACCCATGTGGATTGGGCTGAGATCCCAGGCAAACCACGTGGTTTACGTGCTAACCAAACGAGGCCTTATTGTCGTAGCAAATTCATATACCTCCATGAGAAATAAATTTGGGCCTCTTACAAAAGAAAAAAACATATTTTTTTCGAGAGGTATGATTATGCCTCTAGCGGTAAGCAATTCCGTGCCTCTACGGAAGCAAGTTTGTGCCCCTCGCAGAATGAAAAATATATTTTTTTCAACAAAAATAAAAAATATCTTTTGTTTCTAATCCTATAAAAAACAGGGGAAAGCCAAAAAAACTCATCTAAATGCTGAAACCGCGTACAAATGTTTTTTAAAACAACAAAATTCGATAAAAAATGCGACAGGTAGTAGACGATCAGAGTGCGCCAAATAGCACGCTCTCAGCTCACCCTAAGTAACACTTGGGAAGGCTTCTGAACGGGTGCTCCTTCATTAATTGTTCCTGATACAGTCTTTCTTACCAGGCAGCTCCTATTCTGCAGAGGAGCGCACCCCTCTCACTCGGGCCAGGCATTTGCAGGACCATCTTTTTTAATTTTATGTTTTCTTTTTTCCTTTTTCTTTCCTATTCTAAATATTTTGGGATTACAAAAAAATCCAAAATTTTAAATATGGGCATTTAGAAAAAAATTATTCAATAAATGGTAAAATGTTTGCTGAATCAAACAAATGTTCTCGATTTTACAAAAAAAAATGTTCATGATTTTGGAAAAGAAATTGAGAAACCAGAAAAATGTTCATGATTTTCAAAAACTTTTTCATGTATACAAATTGTTATGAAAATTAAAACATATTGGAAATTCAAAAATTATTCATGAAATTTAAAAATCTTCATAAAATTAAGAAAAATCATGAATTATAAAAAAGTTCATCGATCCAACAAATGTTCGCTGAGAAAAACACATGTATTCAAAAAAATCGTGAATTATAAAGATTGTTCACCAATTTCTAGAAAATATTTGTCAATTTGGAAAGTGTTTGCCGTTTGAAAACAAATGTCTACAGCTTTCATAAAAGATGTTCACTTTTTCAAAAAGATGTTTGTGAATTTATAAAATATGATCGTCAATTCAAAAAATAGCCATGATTTATACAAATGTTGATGGGGGGGCTTTCATGGCTAGCTTTTATTGCTCAATAATGCTTACATCACCTGTTAAATAATTAATAATAAACAAAGGTGATGCATCCACCCATAAAAAGGAAGTGTTTGCACAATCCCAGCAAGCTAGCTCATGAGCAACAAACATTCGATTTTCTATTAGAATGCTTAACAATAACCTTTCGGAAATTTCGTAATAGGACTTTGCATTCTTTTATAACAGGGGCATCTACCGTACTTTGACCTTCATTTAACTCGAGAGCGTGCACCACCTCAATGTTGTCCATTCTCACCATTATATTACTGCAACCTAGACTATGGAGAAGATTAAGACCATCAAGAAGAGTTGTTGTTTCCGTCGAGACAACATCCGCCAGATGCATTATATTGGTAGTAGATGCACCAATAGAGTTGTCGCGGTTGTCTTGTACTATTGTCATCTGTATAAAATGATGCGTCCACGTTGAGAGTTTGTTGACCACAGAGCACCACCGGACAGTTATTCATTCTAGGAATATTTTTCGGCATCCTGTGCCACACACAAAATTCAATGTTAATGCGTGGATCGTCATTGTCGTTCTCTCCGGTGTGGGTATTGTTTCTCCGCATACAAATTATCTACGCTGCCACCAAATGTACCAACAAGTTGCAACAATCAATTACAAAAAATTCTATTGGATTAGAATATATTCGCTAATGGACGTTGTCACATAGCAAGAAATCAATGATCCCGGACCCGAGCGGTCAAGCACAATAGTGTCTGAAATTGTATGTCCTACACTCAATGCCTCCAAGAATGCACAAGCTCGTGGACACAAGAACAATGTGTGACGCACATCGCCGGCACCGTCTTTGCAAATTGGACACCGTGAATGCTGCCAATATGGCAGTTTGCTAGAACGCTAAAGCAGGGTATTGCATTATGTACAAACCTCCAAATGAAGATCTTTATCTCACTTGGCAACTTAATATTCCAAGTTTTTTCCATATCGGGGTGTGCCACTAAGCCACTTTGATATATCCCCATCAAGGCCTCCTGGATATACGTATCTTCCCGGTGTTTATAATATTTGATCGCTCCATGAAAATCTCGTTCTTATTCACATGCGTTGCAATATAATCCTTTATAGTTGGCTGAAACAAAGGTGTTTGCAAAGTGTGCACAACGCCAATGTGCCAAAAAATCCCTAACTAATTGTTCCTCCTATTCACCCGGAAATGGATCGATGAGGTTAATAACATTCATGAGCACGTGACATCCACGAAGTGTAATCACTTTCCTTGAGATGCTTGTAGGGATCCAACAATCATTTCAAATGTTTATTTTTGCTCCATCTCCAACCCTCCAAATGCACCCTTTTTTGAAAGTTTGGGTATCTGATACGTCCATTTTGCATCATGTTTTCATGTTGATATTTATCGCTTCTTTTGCTGTTATTTCACTTCACGGTACTATTCTTATGCCTTTTCTCTCTTATTTTGCAACGTTTACATGAAGAGGGAGAATACCGGCAACTAGAATTCTGCGCAACTCCAAACGCCGTGAAAATCAACGGAGATTTTTTTCCCAATTTATAAAAAATATTGGGCCGAAGAAGTGTCGGAGGGGCACCAGGGGGTGCCCACAAGCCTGCACAGCGCGGCCACCCCCCCAGGCCGCGCCATGGGGGCTTGTGGGCAGCCCACTCGCCCACTGGCCCCCCTCTTTTGCTATATGGAGGGTTTCGTCCAGGAAAAAATCAGGAGGGAGCTTTTTCATGGTTTCGCCGCCGCCACGAGGCGGAACTTGAGCAGAACCAATCTAGAGCTTCAGCAGGACGATCCTGCCGGGGAAACTTCCCTTCCGGAGGGGGAAATCATCGCCATCGTCATCACCAACACTCCTCTCATCGGAGGGGACCCGTCACCATCAACATCTTCATCATCACCATCTCATCTCCAAACGCTAGTTCATCTCTTGTAACCAATCTCCGTCTCACGACTCCGATTGGTACTTGTAAGTTTGCTAGTAGTGTTGATTACTCTTTGTAGTTGATGCTAGTTGGATTACTTGGTTGAAGAGTTTATGTTCAGATCCTTGATGCTACTCATTACCTCTGTGATCATGATTATGATTATGCTTTGTGAGTAGTTACTTTTGTTCGTGAGGACATGGGATAAGTCATGCTAATAATAGTCATGTGAATTTGGTATTCGTTCGGTATTTTGATATGTTGTATGTTGTTTTTCCTCTAGTGGTGTTATGTGAACGTCGACTACATAATACTTCACCATTATTTGGGCATAGAGGAAGGCATTGGGAAGTAGTAAGTAGATGATGGGTTGCTAGAGTGACAGAAACTTAAACCCTAGTTTATGCGTTACTTCGTAAGGGGCTGATTTGGATCCACTAGTTTAATGCTATGGTTAGACTTTGTCTTAATTCTTCTTTCGTAGTTGCGGATGCTTGCGAGAGGGGTTAATCATAAGTGAGATGCTTGTCCAAGTAAGGTCAGTACTCAAGCGTCGGTCCACCCACATATCAAACTATCAAAGTAACGAACGTGAATCATATGAACATGATGAAAACTAGCGTGACAGAAATTCCCGTGTGTCCTCGGGAGCGTTTTTCCTCCTATAAGACTTTGTCCAGGCTTGTCCCTTGCTACAAAAGGGATTGGGCCACTTTGCTGCACCGTTGCTACTTTTGTTACTTGTTGCTTGCTAGGAATCATCTCACCACACAATCACTTGTTACCGACAATTTCAGTGCCTGCAGAATTTACCTTGCTGAAAACTACTTGTCAGATCCTTTTGCTCCTCGTTGGGTTCGACACTCTTACTTATCGAAAGGACTACGATTGATCCCCTATACTTGTGGGTCATCAAGACTCTTTTCTGGCGTCGTTGCCGGGGAGTGAAGCGCCTTTGGTAAGTGGAACTTGGTAAGGAAACATTCATATAGTGTGCTGAAATTTCTTGTCACTTGTCACTATGGATACTAATCCTTTGAGGGGCTTGTTCGGGGTATCTTCACCTCGAACGGAAGCACAAAGAGTTGCCCCTCAACCTGCTACACCTACTGAAAATATTTGCTTTGAATTTCCTTCGGGTATGCTTGAGAAACTGTTGGCTAATCCTTTTACAGGAGATGGAACATCACATCCAGACTTGCATCTAATCTATGTAGATGAGGTTTGTGGTTTATTTAAGCTTGTAGGTGTGCCCGAGGATGAGGTCAAGAAGAAGGTCTTTCCTTTATCTTTGAAGGATAAGGCGTTGACATGGTATAGGCTATGTGATGATACTGGATCATGGGACTACAATCGGTTGAAATTGGAATTTCATCAAAAAGTTTTATCCTATGCATTTAGTACATCGTGATCGGAATTATATTTACAATTTTTGGCCTCGAGACAGAGAAAGCATCGCTCAAGCTTGGGGGAGGCTTAAATCAATGCTATATTCATGCCCCAATCATGAGCTCTCAAGAGAAATTATCATTCAGAACTTCTATGCTCGGCTTTCTCATGATGATCGCACCATGCTTGACACTTCTTGTACCGGTTCTTTTATGAAGAGAGATATTGACTTCAAATGGAATTTATTGGAGAGAATTAAAGGCAACTCTGAAGATTGGGAGCTTGAAGAAGGTAAGGAGTCATGTATGAATTTCACTTTTGATTGCGTTAAATCCTTTGTTGAGACAAATACTTTTTATGACTTTAGCGCTAAGTATGGACTTGACTCTGAGGTAGTAGCTTCATTGTGTTAATCCTTTGCTGCCCATATTGATCTCCCCAAAGAGAAGTGGTTTAAATTTCATCCTCCTTTAGAAGTCAATGTAGTCAAACCCACTCCAGTTGAAGAGAAAGTCATTGCCTATAATGATCCTGTGGTTCCCAGTGCTTACATTGAGAAACCACCTTTCCCTGTTAGGATAAAGGATCATTCTAAAGCTTCAATTGTGATACGTAGAGGCTATATTAGAACTCCTACACCCCCTGAGCAAATTAGAGTTGAACCTAGCATTGCTATTATCAAAGATCTTCTTTCTGAAGAAGTTGAGGGACATAATATTCACCTTTGTGAAGATGCTGCTAGAATTGCTAAACCTCACGTTAGAGACAAACATAGGCCTGTTGTTGGCATGCCTGTGGTTTCTGTTAAGATAGGAGATCATTGTTATCATGGTTTATGTGACTTGGGTGCTAGTGTTAGTGCAATACCTCAATCCTTATACGATGAAGTCAAAGATGAGATTGTAACTGTTGAGATAGAATCTATAGATGTCACTATTCAGCTTGCCAATAGAGATACTATCTGTCCCGTGGGAATTGTTAGGGATGTTGAAGTCTTGTGTGGTAAAACAAAGTATCCTGCTGATTTCCTCGTTCTTGCTACCGCTCAAGATAGCTTTTGTCCCATCATATTTGGCAGACCTTTTCTCAATACCGTCAATGCTCATATTGACTGTGAGGAGCAAACTGTCACTGTTGACTTTGAAGGTGTGTCACATGAGTTCAATTTCTCCAAGTTTGGTAGACAACCTCATGAAAAGGAGTTGCCTAGTAAGGATGAAACTATTGCCTTAGCTTCTATTGTCGTGCCTCCTACTGATCCCTTAGAGCAATACTTGCTTGAGCATGAAAATGATATGCATATGGATGAAAGGGATGAAATAGAAGAGTTGTCTTAGAACAATATCCTATTCTTAAGAATAACTTGCGTGTTGAACTGCTTGGGGATCCGCCCCCACCAAAGGGTGATCCTGTGTTCGAGCTTAAACAGTTGGCTGATACTCTTAAGTTTGCCTATCTTGATGAAAAGGAGATATATCCTGTTATAATTAGTGCTAGCCTCTCAGAGCATGAAGAAAAGAAGTTACTAAAAACTCTGAGGAAGCACCGTGCTGCTATAGGATATACTCTTGATATCTTAAGGGCATTAGTCCCACTCTATGCCAGCACAAGATCAAAACTGATCCTGAATTCAAACCAGTTGCTGATCATCAAAGGAGATTGAACCCTAAGATGAAAGAAGTAGTGAGAAAAGAAATACTAAAGCTCCTGGAAGCGGGTATTATCTATCCTGTTGCTCATAGCGATTGGGTTAGTCCAGTGCATTGCATTCCTAAGAAGGGAGGCATTACCGTTGTCCCTAATGATAAGGATGAGTTGATCCTACAGAGGATTATTACTGGCTATAGGATGGTGATTGATTTTAGAAAGTTGAATAAGGCCACTAGGAAAGATCATTACCCTCTGCCTTTTATCGACCAAATGCTAGAAAGGTTGTCTAAACACACACACTTCTGCTTTCTAGACGGTTATTCTGGTTTCTCCCAAATACCAGTTGCACAATCTGATCAGGAGAAAACCACTTTCACCTGTCCTTTCGGTACCTTTGCTTATAGACGTATGCCTTTTGGCTTATGTAATGCACCTGCCACCTTTCAAAGATGTATGATGGCTATATTCTCTGACTTTTGTGAAAAGATTGTCGAGGTTTTCATGGATGACTTTTCCGTTTACGGGTCTTCCTTTGATGATTGCCTCAGCAACCTTGATCGAGTCTTATAGAGATGTAAAGACACCAATCTTGTCTTGAATTGGGAGAAGTGCCACTTTATGGTTAATGAAGGCATCATCTTAGGACATAAAATTTCTGAAAGAGGTATTGAAGTCGATAAGGCTAAGGTTGATGCAATCGAGAAAATGCCATACCCCACAGATATCAAAGGTATAAGAAGTTTCCTTGGTCATGCTGGTTTCTATAGAAGGTTCGTCAAAGACTTTTCTAATATTTCTAGGCCTCTTACCAATCTCTTGCAAAAGGATATTCCTTTTGTTTTTGACGGTGATTGTGAGGAAGCCTTCGAAATACTTAAGAGGGCTTTGATAACTGCACCTATTGTTCAACCACCTGATTGGAACTTACCTTTTGAGATCATGTGTGATGCTAGTGATTATGCTGTTGGTGCTGTTCTAGGGCAAAGAGTTGATAAGAAGTTGAATGTTATTCACTACGCTAGTAAAACTCTAGACAGTGCCTAGAGAAACTATGCTACTACGGAGAAGGAATTTTTAGCAGTCGTGTTTGCATGTGAAAAGTTTAGGTCTTACATTGTTGATTCCAAAGTCACTATTCACACTGATCATGCTTCTATTAAGTACCTCATGGAGAAGAAGGACGCTAAACCTAGACTTATCAGATGGGTTCTCTTTCTACAGGAATTTGATTTGCACGTTGTTGACAGAAAGAGTGTTGATAACCCAGTAGCAGATAACTTGTCTAGGTTGGAGAACGTTCTTGATGACCCGCAACCTATTGATGACAGCTTTCCCGATGAGCAACTGAATGTCATCAATGCTTCACGTAGTGCACCGTGGTATGCTGATTATGCAAACTATATCGTTGCCAAATACATACCACCTAGTTTGACATACCAGCAAAAGAAGAAATTCTTCTTTGACTTGAGACACTACTTTTGGGATGATCCTCACCTTTATAAGGAAGGAGTAGATGGTGTTATTAGATGTTGTGTACCTGAACATGAACAGGGACAGATCCTACAGAAGTGTCACTCCGAGGCCTACGGAGGACACCATGCGGGAGATAGAACTGCACACAAGGTATTGCAATCAGGTTTCTATTGGCCCACTCAATTCAAGGATGCCCGTAAGTTTGTCTTGTCTTGTGACGAATGTCAAAGAATAGGTAATATTAGCAAATGTCAGGAAATGCCTATGAACTATTCACTTGTCATTGAACCATTTGATGTCTAGGGCTTTGATTATATGGGACCTTTTCCAAAATCCAATGGGTATACTCACATCCTAGTTGTTGTTGATTACGTCACTAAGTGGGTAGAAGCTATCCCCACTAGTAGTGCTGATCACAACACCTCTATCAAGATGTTGAAAGAAGTTATCTTCCCTAGATTTGGAGTCCCTAGATGTGACAGCCCGAGACCGACGCCCCAGAAGATTCCCCTTCTATTTCGTTTTCCTCGTGTGTCTATTTTCTTTTGCCGCATCATTCGCATCATCTGCATTGCATCGGCATCTCCGTTACCGCCAGTTTTCGAAACCTGCATCCGTCATTAGTTGCTGCTTCTCTTCGCGTTCGTCGTTGTTCGTTCTGAGCCCGACCACACTCGCACGCGCCCGCGACAACGTTTAAATCTTGTTTTTAAAAGTGTGCGTAAAACTTTCCCTGATCGGGTTGAGATTTGATGCGCGGTCTTTATTAGTTATAGCTAGGCCGCCTGTCAAATTTCGTTGCGATCGGAGTCCATCTGGTACCTGAACGGTCGACCGTAGCGGCGCCGTATTCGGTCTACCGTCAAACGTTTCTCGGTGTTTTAACGTTTTCCCTTTCGTCTTAGTCCAACACCCCCTCCCCATAGCCACTATGTCTGTCTTGCCTCAGCTCGCGACCTGAGCCGTCCGATCGCGATCGCATGGTCGAAATCGGTTGTAAACCCCCCTAAAACCTAACCCTAGAACCCCTTTACTATAAACTAGAGATGCTCTTATGTGGAGGTTGTAAATTGCATCATCTCCGAGGTAGTCTGTCATTATCAAGAGGGAACATGTCGGGTTTGGGAAGGAAGTGATGGTCATGTTGCTTCGTTGACCTCAAAACTTCTCATGCTCTCAAATGAGGGCAACGAATGAGATGTGTTAGGCCCCCACATTTTTCTGGCCCTCCTGCAATATTTGAGATATTTATTGCATTTCTAGGGTTTCAACACCGGAAAATTGCAGATCTGCAAGGCGACCCATGAAATGATCATGCCCAGAAACAAAATGTAAAATCCTATGTGATGTAATTGTGACACGTGTATGCCTTGTGCAGACGATGCAGGGGTAGGCCCAACCATTGGTAAATGGAGGGCCTCCAAAATAAGACCCATGGTAATTATTTAGGAAAATATGGGTGAGAGAGAAATAATAATTAAGCAGTAAACATAAATGCAATGTAAAATCATTTTAAACCAATTTTGCGTAAATATAAGCCAAGTGGATTCACATGGCCTATGGCTTATATGCACTATAAGCCGAGTGCTACCACTTGGCACACAGCTTATATTGCCCTATAAGCCGAGTCATCCCACTTGACACCCGGCTTATTGAGTGCTTCATCATGGCACCGTCAACCATCTCCATTATTGACATATGGCACATATCTTTATTGACATATGGCACATATTTTTATTGACACGCGACACATGTCTTTGCCGAGGGCGAGCTATAAGCGGAGCTATTTTGCATCACTCGGATTACAGGATGCTACAAGCCGAGTGTTTTGTATTTATCGAGTGTTTTACTATCTCCAATCGACCGGCTGAAGATAAGAGTTCTCCAATATAATAATATACAGACTTGGCCTCGTATGCTACTGCAGGTCCAATACATCTCCAATCATTGTCGGATTTTTGCGCGATCATCAGGAGCGTGTAGCAGTTAGCGCTCCGCCGGTTACCCAGCGAGCCCTATATAAAAACACGACCACCTGCTCTCGCGCTCGGTGCACGAGATCTTCATCAATTTCACCCGGCCTCGGTTCTCGGAATTTTTCTCCCGTCCCACGTCGACGGGGCCGGAAATCTCTCAAGGGCTCGACTTCTTGCCTTGCATGGGCGTCACAGTCACGGACCACTGCAACATGTTTGTGCCATTTCAGAATTCAGATAGAGCAATTAATCTTTACCATGACGTATCAACTCATCTATTAAGTTGTTGTAGTACTCCAGGCCCTTTGGATTGATCTCTCCTCTTCCATCTACACAGTTGGAATTCAGTAAAAATATCAGGGATGTACTACTCAACTACTATATGGTTAACCCCTTTTCCAACTACACATGTGGCGTCCAGTATAAAAAAGTTCAGAGATGTACTAGTCAACTACTATATGGTTACCTGGTATAAGCCGGGGCCATGCGATGGAGAATCTGTATGCGTCTAAACCCATCTCATACATAAGTTTTACATCATCCTTATGTCAAAAAAGAAATTTAAATTATTTGATTAGTTAGCATCTGTCCGTACCCCATCTGTGTCCTATTTTTAGGTAACCGGTGCTCGCGACACTAACCTTGTAATGATGATACTGATCTGCTGAAACAACCGCGGTAGATTTATCATAGGAGTAACCTGGCATGCTCATCAGCGCAATAGTCCCAGAAATTATTAGATCCTGGAGGCCATCACAAGATATGTTTTGCAACTGTTGGATTGCAAATGAACGAACGAACGATACTGGTGATGATGAGTAATAGTACAAATCATAATATGAATTGACCTTGATGGGTGAAGGTGTCCCAGATGCTGGGCTTCCTCCCATCTTCTGCAGCAGCCCCTTCCACCTAAAGGGTAAAAAATGTTACAACAGTTCCTTGTCCACGGCGTTATTCATGTTTTAAACCATGAAACTTTGCTCAGCTTGCAACATACAGAGACAGAGTGAAAGGTGGATGCAGAAGTACCTGGAAGGCCAAGGTGCCCGTGCCGAAGATGAACCCGTCGGGGAAGTCACGGCGGGTTAGCGCGGCGGCGTCTCTCGACGAGACGGCAAGGCAGAGGAGGAGGAGGAGAACGACGAGCGGCGGTGCCATGATCATGGCCTGGAGCTGCAATGCCAACCGATGTTCAGCGCGCCATTTAAAAGGGCTGAGAGGGAGATGCAGACGGAGGAAGAAGACTTGTGCACCCAATTTAAAAGAGCTGCACGAGTTTGAGTTTCTTGCAGGGCTTTACCTAAGATCTGGATGTTGCTTGGTTTGTTGAACTCCTTCAGGGACGTGGGCGCCTGATCCCAGGGATGGCGAGGGCAGCACGGCGGCAGCGTAGGGCACGACAATGGGATCCGGGGACTCCGAGGCGGAGGGAAGATGAGAGAAGGAGAGAAAGCCCGATTGATTTTGATTTGACTCTGACAACGAGTGTCAAGACTCGTCTTTGCGGCGGTCTTTCTTGCCTTGGGTGCCTCCCCTTCTGGATTCTCACTGCCAGATCGGTCGTAGTTAATGGAGAGGAGATATGAGGCAATGGAGCCTACCTGGGGACTGCAGCAGTGATGGTGGAGAGCTGGAGGTAGCGGGAGATGAGATGGGTGATGGCAGCGGAGGAGAGATGGGGAGGAATGATGCTCAGGGCAGATAGATCTAGTCATAAAAAATGACAGTTTAGGAAATAACCGGAGATGGTGGGGGTGGGGGGGACGTGGGTTTCTCTCCGGTTTTTCGTTCGTGGAGGTTTTTCATTAGAAAATAAAATTGGTGGGAGGTTTGCAGGTACGAGGGGGAGGTTGTGCATGTCAAAGACGAGGTCGAACCATCACTACCATGGCAGATCCCCCTTTAATCGTAGAGATAGGCAGCCTCCCGTGCCAAAAAATGCCTTCTCTCACCTTATGGCTCGTTTTCCTCGCCGAGCCGCCACCACCTCGCCACTTGGCGCCGCCCGAGAGGACCGGCCGCCACCTGAGCCGCCGGCAGCCACCTTCGCAGCCAACCGGGGGGCGCCACGTGGCCCTCCAGCTGTTGGGGAACGTCGCATGGGAAACAAAAAAATTTCCTACGCGCACAAAAACCTATCATGGTGATGTCCATCTACGAGAGGGGATGTTTGATCTACGTACCCTTGTAGACCGCACAGCAGAAGCGTTAGTGAACGCGGTTGATGTAGTGGAACGTCCTCACGTCCCTCGATCCGCCCCGCGAACCGTCCCGCGATCAGTCCCACGATCTAGTGCCGAACGGACGGCACCTCCGCGTTCAGCACACGTACAGCTCGACGATGATCTCGGCCTTCTTGATCCAGCAAGAGAGACGGAGAGGTAGATGAGTTCTCCGGCAGTGTGACGGTGCTCCGGAGGTTGGTGGTGATCTTATCTCAGCAGGGCTCCGCCCGAGCTCCACAGAAACGCGATCTAGAGGTGAAATCGTGGAGATATGTGGTCGGGCTGCCGTGGCAAAAGTCGTCACAAATCAGCCCAAAAACCTCCGTATATATAGGGGGAAGAGGGGGAGCCTTGCCTTGGGGTCCAAGGACCCCCAAGGACTTCGGCCGAGCCAAGGGGGGAAGGTCTCCCCTTCCAAACCGAATCCAACTTGGTTTGGAAGGTGGAGTCCTTCTTCCCTTTCCCACCTCCTCCTTTTTTTCTTTTCTCTTTGATTTTCTTCCTATGGCGCATAGGGCCTTCTTGGGCTGTCCCACCAGCCCACTAAGGGCTGGTGCGCCACCCCCAAGGCCTATGGGCTTCTCCGAGGTGGGTTGCCCCCCCCGGTGAACATCCGGAACCCATTTGTCATTCCCGGTAACTCCGAAAACCTTCCGGTAATCAAATGAGGTCATCCTATATATCAATCTTCGTTTCCGGACCATTCCGGAAACCCTCGTGATGTCCGTGATCTCATCCGGGACTCCAAACAACATTCGGTAACCAACCATATAACTCAAATACGCATAAAACAACGTCGAACCTTAAGTGTGCAGACCCTGCGGGTTCGAGAACTATGTAGACATGACCCGAGAGACTCCTCGGTCAATATCCAATAGCGGGACCTGGATGCCCATATTGGATCCTACATATTCTACGAAGATCTTATCGTTTGAACCTCAGTGCCAAGGATTCATATAATCCCGTATGTCATTCCCTTTGTCCTTCGGTATGTTACTTGCCCGAGATTCGATCGTCAGTATCCGCATACCTTTTTCAATCTCGTTTACCGGCAAGTCTCTTTACTCGTTCCGTAATACAAGATCCCGCAACTTACACTAAGTCACATTGCTTGCAAGGCTTGTGTGTGATGTTGTATTACCGAGTGGGCCCCGAGATACCTCTCCGTCACACGGAGTGACAAATCCCAGTCTCGATCCATACTAACTCAACTAACACCTTCGGAGATACCTGTAGAGCATCTTTATAGTCACCCAGTTACGTTGTGAGTTTTGATACACACAAAGCATTCCTCCGGAGTCAGTGAGTTATATGATCTCATGGTCATAGGAACAAATACTTGACACGCAGAAAACAGTAGCAACAAAATGACACGATCAACATGCTATGTCTATTAGTTTGGGTCTAGTCCATCACATGATTCTCCTAATGATGTGATCCCGTTATCAAGTAACAACACTTGCCTATGGCCACGAAACCTTGGCCATCTTTGATCAACGAGCTAGTCAACTAGAGGCTTACTAGGGACAGTGTTTTGTCTATGTATCCACACAAGTATTGTGTTTCCAATCAATACAATTATAGCATGGATAATAAACGATTATCATGAACAAATAAATATAATAATAACTAATTTATTATTGCCTCTAGGGCATATTTCCAACACCAGCGCCTCCCACAGCCGCAGCCCACGCAACCCAGATCTGGCCCGCCCGGGCCCGATCCGGACCAGCACCAGCACCACCCGCCGCCTGGAGGCGAGCCTCCCTCCTCCTCTCGAGGTTGGTGCAGCTTGCTGCACCACCCTGCCGCCTGCTCTCTGCCCCGGGATCTCGTCCCTTCGCCGCCGCCTCCGCGCTGCCGGCAGCAGCTCGTCGCCGGAGCCTTTGCACCTCCCAATCGACAAGGTCCGGCCGCCAAGGACATCTGCGCCTCCAGCGCCGCCCGCCATCGCCGGCAAGCCGGCCGGTCAGCCTCGCCTCGCCGCCGGGAACTGCGCCGCCTCCCCGCGCCGGCCGATCCCGCCGCCGCCAAGTTCCCTCACTCGATCTGGTTCAGCCACCAGATCAGGGAGCGCCCCCGCTGCGGTTCCTCCATGGGCCGCCTCGAGCCGAGGCCCACCAGGCGCGCCAGCCCTGACCCAACGCCTCAGCCCCACCTCGGCCTGCCTCTTTCTCCCCAGCAACTTGGGCCGAGCCCAGCTAGGGTGAGCAGCCCCTAATCCCGCCATGTGCGTTTATTAGTGTCTTGCGCCTTGCCCTATATGCCCATGTGTAGTTTTGTCCCATTAGGTGATTAGGATATTTTTTTTCGAATTAGGAATATTCCAGAAAATAGACATATATTAGAATCCCCGTACATTCTAATCCGTAAATCGGATCGCGACATGTAGCATATGGTTTTCGCGTAGTTTTGCGCGTAGAATACGTTGGTGCAACTTGCATATTTGTTTGTTGTAGTTTAGCGTGCCTAATGCATAGACTAACGTGCTGTTCTAATAGGATAGACGCCCGTATTTATTTTTCGCGCAAGTCCGGATAGCCCGAATGCCGTAGATTAAATGTCCATGTTTTAGGAACCCTCTTGCCATGTATTTTAGAGCGGTCATTGGTATTTTTGCGTGTAGGGTTTGCCGCTAGTTTATTTTTCTGTGTGTAGGTTATTTTCTCGCATTTACGTGTGGCAGTATTTTCGTGTTGCAACCCCACATATTATATATGTTTTCGGGGTAGAAAAATCCATTTTTATATGATATTTTGCCGTGATGCCCTTTTGTTTAATTCGTAGGATTTATTCCATGCTTCGTTTGATTAAGTTGTCAACTAGGGAGTTGATCTTTGATGTTTAGTCTAGCCCCTGGTATTTTTAGTTGCAATAGAAATGCATGTTTATGTGTGGTTTGCTTGCTCTCAAGTTGCTAGAAATAGTGCTGATTTGGAGGATCTGAAATATTTCTAAGTCTGAGATCTGTTATATTTTGTTGTTGTCTTGTCTTGCTTGTATCTTGTGATCTGTAGCTCTTTTGAGGTTGGTCCAATGGAGTAAGTTGAAGTCCTTGTGTTTCTCTAGCATGCTGTGAATTTTCATGCCATTTGGAGTCCTGTAGCTATTGGTTTTGCTGCTATCAATATGCCTTCAGACCTTATTTTCACTAAGTCTGAAATAGTGTGTGTGAAGCCATTTTGTGACTTCTTTTCCTAGTGTTCCTTGCTGCCATGCTAGTTGTAGTTAGTTGATTGTTGTAGTGATTCTTGCCCTATTTCGTGTCATGCCTTGTCAGCCTGGGCATTAGGGTATTTTGGTTATTTCGGTTCGGGTAGTTCGGTTTATGGGTAATTCGGGTATTCGAAAATGAGAACCAAAATTGTTTCCGTCAAAAAAATACCGAACCCAAATTACCCAAAATTTCGGTTCGGGTAATTCGGGTACCCAAAATACCCAAAATATTCGGACCATACATCAACTTTTAATATGAATAACTCGGATAATATGGGTATTTTAGTTAGTATGGGTAACAAGTTAGTGTAATAATAGCATGAAAATTTTGGAGAGTATGAATAATTTGGGTAGTATGGGTACTTCGCATTTTCCACACTAGAACCTGAACCCTAACCCGAAAACCGAATAGTCAAGGAATGAGAACCGAACCCTTACCCGATACTCGAATTACCCGACAATTCGGGTAATTCGGTTCGGTTCAGGTTCGGGTAGCGGGTTCGGATACCCAAATGCCCAGGGTGAATGCCTTGGTTGATTATATTTGAGTTGAGTAGCTCGTAGTTGTGGGGTGTAGAAAATGCTATGTGGCTGATTTTGGCAGATTGTAGTGATTTCTTGTTTTGCTCGTAGTTGTTGAACCGTAGCTCCGATTTGATCGTGTCCTACATGAAACTTTCTTAGAATCTCGTGTAGGTTCATTTTCTCTTGCTGGTTGTATGTTTTGAAGTGCTCGTGACCGTCGTTGCACACATATTGCATTCATGACATCATATCTTGCGGTGTCCGTATCTTTTGAACCGTAGCTCCGTTGGAGATGTTCTCGATGTGTAGATTGCTTGAAATGACGTGTAGAATCACGTGAACCTATTTGTTTTGCTGTTTAACAACTAAATAAATGCGTTAGTTCAGATCTGGATAGAATTGTAAATTAACATGTGAGGTCGTTTCGGAGATGCTATGTGTCATTTCCGACCTCATTTAACATGCCTAGATAGGTAGTTTAATTACGCTTCACCTCTTGCCATGTTTAATCACATTTAATAATGCCGTGTATCTAATCAGGATAGAAATAAATAAATAAATGTGGAGTTTCGTCAATATGCAACTCGTTGCATATTGAACTTCACTTAATGTGTAGTGTTTTATTGTGTGAATTGTCATGCCGTGACTTGCATGTATTCAGCTGCTCATGCATCATTTGTGTTGTGCATCGTGTGGTGAATTCCGTGTGTTGATTTGTGTTTCCGGTTTGCTTCATCTCAATAGAGTTCCGCATCATGCCGGATTGTGAGGACCCGTTCGACTACGTCGGTTCGTCTGCTTCACGGAGGCCTTCTTCTTCCAAGCGGGATCCCAGGCAAGATGACCATTTCCCCAGATACCATTACTATCATTGCCATGCTAGTTTTACCGCTTCTATCGATTATGTCTCGTTGCCTACCACATGTTAAATATCAGCCTCTCAACAATGCCATGACAACCTTCAACCTGTTCGACCTAGCAAACTACTGATTGGCTATGTTACTGCTTGCTTAACCCTGTTGTAGCGTTGCTAGTTGCAGGTTTAGTTGCTTCCATGTGATAACATGGGTTCCTTGTCATATCACCATATTAATGCTATTTAATTTAATGCACCTATATACTTGGTAAAAGGTGGAAGGCTCGACCTTTCTAGCCTGGTGTTTTGTTCCACCTTTGCCCCCTTAGTTTCGGCTACCGGTGTTACGTTCCATAATTGAGCGCTCCTAACACGATCGGTGTTGTTATGGGGACCCCCTTGATAATTTGTTTTAGATTAAAGCTGGTCTGGCAAGGCCCAACTTTGGTTCTACATTTGCTCAACATAATAATTCTGCTAAACTAAAATGCATAGGGAGTTAGCGGTACCCGAGGAGTAATTTTACATAAACAGGGGGCCAGTGCTGATGGTGTTGGTCCCAAAAGGACAAACTTCAGGGCCACCACGGGGCAACTCGAGGTTTGGTACCTGTAGGCTTTTCCATCCGTCGTGTCCTGAGAACGAGATACGCGGCTCCTATCGGGTTCGTCGACACGTCGGGCGGCCTTGCTGGATTAGTTTTACCTTTGACGAGATATCTTGTGCATCGGGATTCCGGTGATGCTTTGGGTAATCTCAGAGTTGAGGTTTTCCAGTAGGGAATCTGACGAGATTGCGAGCTTCGTGATTGAGGATTTCTATGTGGCTTGTGGTAATTTGTGATGGACTAGTTGGAGCACCCCTGCAGGGATAAATCTTTCAGAAAGCCGTGCCCGCGGTTATGTGGCAACGTGGAAACTTTGTTTAACACTGGTTCTAGATAACTTGAAGTTAACTTAATTAAAATATGCCAACTGTGTACGTAACCGTGATTGTCTCTTTCGTGAGTTCCTTCTCCGATCGAGGACACGGTGGGGTTATGTCTGACGGAGGTAGGTGTTCAGGATCATTCTTTTGATCATCAGTAGTCACGTCCGCTATGCGTAGATCTTCCCCCTCTTATTTTTTGTACTCGTAAGTTTAGCCACCAAATATATGCTTAGTCGCTGCTGCAACCTCACCACTTAACCATACCTCACCCATTAAGCTTTGCTAGTCTTGATACCTTTGGAAATGAGATTGCGGAGTCCCCTGTGGCTCACAGATTACTACAACACCAGTTGCAGGTACAGGTAAAGGTTATTTGATGCGAGCGCGTTGATTGTTCATTTGGAGTTGCTTCTTCTTCTTCCTCTTCATCGATCTAGGATGGGTTCCAGGCCGGCAGCCTGGGATAGCAAGGATGGACGTCGTTCTTCTTTTCTCATTTGTTTTCGTCCGTAGTCGGACCCTGCTCTTCTTCATGATGATTATGTATTGTAGTGCTGTGACTCTGATGTAGCTTGTGGCGAGTGTAAGCCAATTCTATATATATCTCATCTTTTCAATAGAATGTAAGCCAATTCTATATATATCTCTGATATCCATTCTTGCGACACGACGAGATGCGCTTCTATCCCTGACGAGGCCTTCGTGCCTAATTGAGGATAGGGTCGCATCTTGGGCGTGACAAGTTGGTATCAAAGCAGTACCGACCTAGGAGCCCCCTTGATTGATCAAACTTGGCCGTGTCGAGTCTAGTGAAAAACTGCTTTGAGTCTAGTTATATATCGGAGAGTAGGATTCTTTTTTCTCCTCTTCTATGCTTTGGTGAGGAATCTTGACGTAATAATTTAATTCTACTCCTCTTCTCACTCATTTTTTTAGGATCACGCGAATATTTTTGGAATCTATATGATGCCTATGTGACGGAGTTCTGTCTTGGTGCCTCCTATCTGCTTTGAGTTTCAGGGGAGTTGAGCTCCAGGGGATTCTTGAGCACATCGTTATCATTCAGATTTCTTAGTATCTCATAACGAAGGATGTTCGTAATTGCTTCAATACTAGTAGTGGCGAGATAACTCCGATGTCCCGAGTACTGGTGCAGATTGTTCGGGAGTACTGCCATACTTTGTATCGTTGTGATCAGGAGGGTCTGTTGTAGATGAAGGTCCGAGATTCTGGTCGTGTGTTGACGGATGTGATACAAGTGACAGGTTAGTATAGGAGTTGTGTGATATTACTCCTTGTATCCGTGTACCAGATTGCATGACCAGAAATTTCGGGAATTCATAGGTGGGAATTCAAGTAATTACTTATAGGACGATCTTCCAACAAATTTGTGTTGCTTCGATGTCAAGTGGTGATTTCAGATCTTTTCTAAGAGGTGTTCTCATATTTTTAGGAGAGTATTAATTCTTTTGCTCTATCAATTGTCTTATCAATTCCTTTCAACCGGAGTCATCGTATCAATTCCATTCAACCGGTGTGCTTCTCTTCAACTGAATTCAATCTTATCTAATTTTGCAAGATCATTCTCTCTTTTATGCCGGAGTTCATCTCATCTGTTCCAAGTCGTCTTTGTTTTTCCCCGCCCTCCCACCCTTTTTTTCAGTGATTGGATTTTCATCCAAGAGTTTTCTTTTCATGGTGCTTCTGCTGTCTGTTCTTTTCTCTCTTACCCAGTGATTCATTGTGAAGATTCTCAGGAGCTTGATGTTCATCCTCATTCAGTCTTATTATTTTTCCGGTGAATTCAATTTAGTTGTCCGTGTCATCTTATCCATTCATCCTTGTAATTCTTTCCTATATTGGAAATTCTTATGAGCCTATCTTGTTGCTAATTCCTCTCTCTTTCTATCCGGAGTGTTAAAGATATTTTAGAAGTTTTTGTTTCCAATCTTTTCAATCATTTCGAGGTGCTAACCTCATCTAGTTCTCTTCATACCGGTGCATTATCTCTCTTCTAAGCAATCTTTTCTAACGGTGGTTTCTTTGAGTGGGCCCATAACCCACAGGTTCTTTCCCAGGATCTTATTTAAGCTCTTGTAATTTTTTCCGGAGATCTCTAATTCTTTCATCTATGACGTAAGTATGAATTTCATCAGTCTTATTCCTTCTTCAAGATCGTTGCAAATTTATTTTCGTCATTGGATCAATTTTTCCTTGTCCTTATTCCGGAGTGTCTCAGTTATTCTTGGTGGTGTTCTCCTCATCATTTTCAGTTTGGAAGACCGAAGGAGTGTTTTTCTCTCAATCTTGGTCCATTCTCTTGAAGATATCATTTTAGCTTCGGGTTGTCTTCTCAATTGTTGTCAATCATGAGTAATCCCTTTCTTGCTATCCGGTGCATTTCTGAGTTATTTTCATTCTCGATCCTCCGAAGGCCATCATTTCAGAAGATTCTTCGTTCTCAGCTTTCAGCTTTCATCCTCGATTCTTCTCAATTGTTGTCTCTTCGTTTGTCTCTCGATTATACGGTGCCTTGTTCTAGTTTTCTCTCAGGTGGCTCATGATCTCTTCTTTATCATGTATCTCCAGTCATTCATGGTTGCCTCATTCATTTCAATTCTTACCGGTGCTTCATTCAATTATGCTTCAAGTGGTTCATATCTATCTATATCTTCAAGATTCTTTCAAGAAGAATAGTTGTACGCTAAATCCGTTGCTTGTCATCAATTAAATTTGATGAAGGATGAGCATAACATAATTCTTATTCTTGTTCATAGTAATCTGAATTCTTCTTCCAGAGTGGCTCATAGTTTCAATTCTTTTCTCGAGTGCTATTTTTTTTTCTTTTCCGGAGTTCCAAGTTCTTTTAAGTATCTCTTGGTGAGGCTTCATCTAAATCTTGGAAAGGTCATAATCTTATTCCTTTCTACCTTCTTATCGTTGCATCATTCATTTGTATACGGAGGTCCTTCATGGTGGTTCATCAAGGTTTCAATCCATTCTCAAGTTGTTGGAGCATATATCTCCATATGTGGTTTTGGTACTTGATGACAATTCCTATGGACTAATGGTTGCCTTAAGTTACATTTATAGGATTTTCCATAGGCACTTCTTGAAGTCCATCTATTGGGTTCAAGGAGTGTATATGATGACCAAGATGGTATTCAAGGTATTATCCAAAGAATGGTCATAGAGACACATGGTTGATCAAGATCTCAGACAAAGAGTAAATCAAGATGATCAACACACAAAGCGTACAAGATGTACCGAGAGGGATCACATATATCTCCATATGTGGTTTTGGTACTTGATGACAATTCCTATGGACTAATGGTTGCCTTAAGTTACATTTATAGGATTTGTCCATAGGCACTTCTTGAAGTCCATCTGTTGGGTTCAAGGAGTTTATATGATGACCAAGATGGTATTCAAGGTATTATCCAAAGAATGGTCATAGAGACACATGGTTGATCAAGATCTCAGACAAAGAGTAAATCAAGATGATCAACACACAAAGCGTACAAGATGTACCGAGAGGGATCAAGTGATCCCATGGTATGGTAAGCATTGTCCATTACGTATTTGTGTACTAACCCATGGTCTTCGTGAGAGTTCTTTGTGGGGGTTAGGTGTGTTTCCATGGGCTTGCGTCAAAGGGAAGATCTCATACAACCCATGAGCAAATCAAGATGATCAACACACAAAGCGTACAAGATGTACCGAGAGGGATCAAGTGATCCCATGGTATGGTAAGCATTGTCCATTACGTATTTGTGTACTAACCCATGGTATTCGTGAGAGTTCTATGTGGGGGTTAGGTGTGTTTCCATGGGCTTGCGTCAAAGGGAAGATCTCATACAACCCATGAAGTATGACGTCAAGTTGTGATCGTCATCAAGATTGCGATGTGCAAGTTCAAGTGGATCAACACGAAGATAGCATGCTTGAAGCTTGCCGTCCATTGTGGTGGCAATGGACTTATGAAGATATGCTGAAGAGTGGCTCACCCATAGTGAGTATGGGGGAGCAATCAACTAGTCTTCATCAAGCCAACACAATCAAGAAAGGTGGTCCATCTTGAGGAAGCAAAGATCATCATCATCTAGCTCAAGAGGACGAGGTGCAAGGTATAGGTTTGCCCTTGATAGGTTTTCTGGTTAGGATAGATTGATGTACTATCAAGGGGGGCTCTCAAGTGAGTAGCTTGATCGTATCGTTCGTTGAGAGCTCAAACCATTTGCATCCTTGCATCATACTTCTTGGTTCTTATTTGGTGTTTCTCTTTGTGAGTTTTAGAGCTTATGGTCATCTTCATGACAAGCTCGAGTTCATCGAAAACGGAGTCCATATGCAACTACTATGATGTTTTCGATGTTGGAGTATTTGCCGGTTCTTCATTCTTAGAGGACTCACATCTTTATATCATTGGCATATTCATAACCGCATGGTCTTAAGATTTCCAACAAGCTTGGGTTTGCTCGATTCGGACCTCGTATGCGAAAGTTATGGCTGTTTCAGTGGCGAGCGGTAGTACCGCTGGCCCTAGCGGTAGTACCGCTGGCTGGCGGTAGTACCGCCCCTGGTCAACGGTAGTACCGCTCCAGGAGCTTAGTACCGCCCGCCTAGCGGTTGTTCGTGGACGGACCTTTTTGCGAAGACTTTCTTGGCGATGGTAGTGCCGTTGCACTACCAGGGGCCCAGCGGTAGTACCGCTGGGGCCAGCGGTAGTACCGCTGGAGTGCCAGCGGTAGTACCGCTAGCTGGCGGTAGTACCGCTGGAGTGCCGGCGGTAGTACCGCTGCAGCCAGCGGTAGTACCGCTGGAGCTCGGGCAGAAAGTGGGGGTAACGGTCTGATTCCTTCCCCCACTATATAAAGGGGGTCTTCTTCCCCCTTGGTCTTATCCATCCGTTGAGCTCTTGTTCTACCTCCATTGTTGATATTCTTAGAGCTTGATTACTCTCTATCCCTCCAATGATTCTTGCTTGTTCTTGAGGGAAAAGAGAGAGGAGATCTAGATCCACATCTCCACCAATCACTTTCTCCTCTATGTGAGGGGAACCCATTGGATCTTGATCTTGGAGTTCTTTGTGAGCTCCTTGTTCTTCCTCTCATATTTCTCCATAGCTTTTGTTGTTGTGGAGGGATTTGAGTGTGAGGGACTTGACCACTTCGCGTGTTCTTGCCATTGCATTAGTTGCATCGGTTTGAGTTCTCCACGGTGATACGTGGAAGTGAGAAGTTGAGAAGCTTACTACCTTTGGTACTTAGTACCCTTGATATTGTTCTTCGTGGATGCTTTGGCGTCCTAGAAGCTTGGTGGTGTCTCGGAGCTCAATCATTGTGGTGTGAAGCTCCGGGAAGCGTCGAGGTCTCCAATTAGGTTGTGGAGATTGCCCCGAGCAATTTGTACGGGTACTGGTAACCGCCCCCAAAGGTTGCCACGTGTACGGGTTCGGTGACCGCCCCCAAGGGTTGCCATTTGTACGGGTTCGGTGACCGCCCTCAAGGGTCCCTTGGTGGAATCACGGCATCTTGCATTGTGCGAGGGCGTGAGGAGATTACGGTGGCCTTAGTGGCATCTTGGGGAGCATTGTGCCTCCACACCGCTCTAACGGAGATTAGCATCCGCAAGGGTGTGAACTTCGGGATACATCATCGTCTCCCCGTGCCTCGGTTATCTCTTACCCGAACCCTTTACTTATGCACTTTACTTTGTGATAGACATATTGTTTATTGTAATATATCTTGCTATCACTTAGTTGTTTATCTTGCTTAGCATAAGTTGTTGGTGCACATAGGTGAGCCTAGTTGTTTGTAGGTTTTGTGCTTGACATATTAAACGTTAGTTTTATTCCGCATTTGTTCAAGCCTAAACCTTAACTATTTTAAAGCGCCTATTCACCCCCCCTCTAGGCGACATCCATGTCCTTTTCACAAGTGTTCTTCAAGATTCTTGTTGGAGAACCTCAGGTATCCTTTCTCTTGCATTTATATGTGCATTTGTTCTTCCTTTATCATTTGAGGTGCTATTATAGCATTCTTGTTAGTGTAGGAGCCTCGAAGAGTTTTTCCTTTCAAGAATGAGATAATTAAACCCACCAATTCTATGATCATGAGATATTTCAACCCATGATTTCTTCATTGAGCTATCTTGGTTTGGATTTCACCTAAAGCTTTTCCTATGGGTTGTTGCTATCATGGTGCTTGTCATTATTCCAAGTTCTCAATGTATCCTCTTGGTATAAGAAAATGTTCATATCTTGTTTCTCCCAATCAACCCTTGTTTCTGTTAGTGGTTGGTTGTCACTTCTTTAGTTTGAAAAGGTTTCCATAAGCCCATTACTGTCTTGTTCTTTTCATTGTTGTTTTTCCAACAACTCCATTCAATTCTTCTCGCAAGGGTGCTTGTCAAGTTCATTTGTGATAGTAGTTGTCATTATTTTCTTCATTCTCTTCGTCCGTATGAGCTAGTTCCTATTCTCTTGTTCCGGAGGCTTTGTGTTGTTGCTCTTTCGGGTCAATCATGTTGTTCCATCAAGATCATGGTGTTCCCTTGTTCTATTTAGTTGTTTGTTATGTATATTGTCTATTTCTCCCATCTTTTTGAATTTTTTGTCCCATTTTCCTACCGAAGTGCTACCGAAATTTTCCGTGAATTCTTGCTTGTTTCTCATATCATTCCTCTTCGCCTTACAACCTTCAAGGATCGCTGGTTTCACTCATTTGTCAAAGAAGTGACTTAATTTTTACCTCTTGTTCTTTCCCATCCTCTCCCCCTTTCATTCTTGGATCTCGGGGCGAGATCCTCTTGTAGTGTAGGAGAGTTGTGACACCCCGAGACCGACGCCCCAGAAGATTCCCCTTCTATTCCGTTTTCGTCGTGTGTCTATTTTCTTTTGTCGCATCATTCGCATCATCTGCATTGCATCGACATCTCCGTTACCGCCAGTTTTTGAAACCTGCATCCGTTATTAGTTGCCACTTCTCATCGCGCTCGTTGTTGTCCGTTCTGAGCCCGACCACACTCGCACGCGCCCGCGACAACGTTTAAATCTTGTTTTTAAAAGTGTGCTTAAAACTTTCCCTGATCGGGTTGAGATTTGACGTGCGGTCTTTATTAGTTATAGCTAGGCCGCCTGTCAAATTTCGTCGCGATCGGAGTCCGTCTGGTACCCGAACGGTCGACCGTAGCGGCGCCGTATTCAGTCTACCGTCGGACGGTTCTCGTTGTTTTAAACTCATGTCACGGGCTGCCGTTTTCCCTTTTGTCTTAGTCCAACACCCCCTCCACATAGCCACTATGTCCACCTTGCCTCAGCTCGCGACCGGAGCCGTCCGATCGCGATCGCGTGGTCGAAATCGGTTGTAAACCCCCCTAAAACCTAGCCCTAGAACCCCTTTACTATAAATAGGCAGCCTCCCGTGCCAAAAATTGCCTTCTCTCACCTTCTGCCTCGTTTTCCCCGCCGAGCCGCCACCACCTCGCCACTTGGCGCCGCCCGAGAGGACCGGCCGCCACCTGAGCCGCCGGCAGCCGCCTTTGCAGCCAACCGGGGCGCGCCACGTGGCCCTCCACCACCTCCCACCGCCGCGGCCCGCGCAACCCAGATCTGGCCCGCCCGGGCCCGATCCGGGCCAGCACCAGTACCAGCCGCCGCCTGGTGGCGAGCCTCCCTCCTCCTCTCGAGGTTGCTGCAGCTTGCTGCGCCACCCCGCCGCCTGCTCTCTGCCCCGGGACCTCGTCCCTTCGCCGCCGCCTCCCCGCTGCCGGCAGCAGCTCGTCGCCGGAGCGCCGGCCATGGCCCCCTCGGCCCGCGGGAGCGCCGGCCGTGGCCACCTCGTCCCGCCGGAGCCTCTGCACCTCCCAATCGTCAGGGTCTGGCCGCCAGGGACATCTACGCCTCCAGCGCCGCCCGCCATCGCCGGCAAGCCGGCCGGTCAGCCTCGCCTCGCCCCCCGAGACCCCGCCGCCGGGAACTGTGCCGCCTCCCCGCGCCTGCTGATCCCGCCGCCGCCACGTTCCCTCGCTCGATCTGGTTCGGCCGCCAGATCGGGGAGCGCCCCCGCTGCGGTTCCTCCCTGGGCCGCCTCGAGCCGAGGCTCACCAGGCGCGCCAGCCCCGGCCCAGCGCCTCAGCCCCACCTCGGCCTACCTCTTCCTCCCCAGCAACCTGGGCCGAGCCCAGCTAGGGTGAGCAGCCCCTAATCCCGCCATGTGCGTTTATTAGTGTCTTGCGCCTTGCCCTGTATGCCCATGTGTAGTTTCGGCCCATTAGGTGATTAGGATTTTTTTTTTTAGAATTAGGAATATTCCAGAAAATAGACATATATTAGAATCCCCGTACCTTTTAATCCGTAAATCGGATCGCGACATGTAGCATATGGTTTTGCGCGTAGAATATGTTGGTGCAACTTGCATATTTGTTTGTTGTAGTTTAGCGTGCCTAATGCATAGACTTATGTGATGTTCCAATAGGATAGACGCCCGCATTTAGTTTTCGCGCAAGTACGGATAGCCCGAATGTCGTAGATTAAATGTCCATGTTTTAGGAACCCTCTTGCCATGTATTTTAGAGCGGTCATTGGTATTTTTGCGTTTAGGGTTTGCCGATAGTTTATTTTTCCGTGTATAAGTTATTTTCTCGCATTTACGTGTGGCAATATTTTCGTGTTGCAACCCCACATATTTTATGTGTTTTCGGGGTAGAAATTTTTTCTATGCAATTAGTATTAGCTTTTGAGCAAGTTAGTTCGCGCGATATTTTGCCGTGATGCCCTTTTGTTTAATTCGTAGGATTTATTCCGTGCTTCGTTTGATTAAGTTGTCAACTAGGGAGTTGATCTTTGATGTTTAGTCTAGCCCCTGGTATTTTTAGTTGCAATAGAAATGCATGTTTAGGTGTGGTTTTCTTGCTCTCAAGTTGCTAGAAATAGTGCTGATTTGGAGGAGCTGAAATATTTCGAAGTCTGAGATCTGTTATATTTTCTTGTTGTCTTGTCTTACTTGTATCTTGTGATCTGTAGCTCTTTTGAGGTTGGTCCAATGGAGTAAGTTGAAGTCCTTGTGTTTCTCTAGCATGCTGTGAATTTTCATGCCATTTGGAGTCCTGTAGCTATTGGTTTTGTTGCTGTCAATATGCCTTCAGACCTTATTTTCACTAAGTCTGAAATAGTGTGTGGGAAGCCATTTTGTGACTTCTTTTCCTAGTGTTCCTTGATGCCATGCTAGTTGTAGTTAGTTGATTGTTGTAGTGCTTCTTGCCCTATTTCGTGTCATGCCTTGGTTGATTATATTTGAGTTGAGTAGCTCGTAGTTGTGGGGTGTAGAAAATGCTATGTGGCTGATTTTGGCAGATTGTAGTGATTTCTTGTTTTGCTCGTAGTTGTTGAACCGTAGCTCCGATTTGATCGTGTCCTACATGAAACTTGCTTAGAATCTCATGTATGTTCATTTTCTCTTGCTGGGTGTATGTTTTGAAGTGCTCGTGACCGTCGTTGCACACATATTGCATTCATGACATCATATCTTGCGGTGTCCGTATCTTTTGAACCGTAGCTCCGTTGGAGATGTTCTCTATGTGTAGATTGCTTGAAATGACGCATAGTATCACGTGAACCTATTTGTTTTGCTGTTTAACAACTAATTAAATGCGTTAGTTCAGATCTGGACAGAATTGTAAATTAACATGTGAGGTCGTTTCGGAGATGCTATATGTCATTTCCGACCTCATTTAAAATGCCTACATAGGTAGTTTAATTACGCTTCACCTCTTGCCATGTTTAATCACATTTAATTATGTTGTGTATCTAATCGGGATAGAAATAAATAAATAAACATGGAGTTTCGTCAATATGCAACTCGTTGCATATTGAACTTCACTTAATGTGTAGTGTTTGATTGTGTGAATTGTCATGCTGTGACTTGCATGTATTCAGCTGCTCATGCATCATTTGTGTTGTGCATCGTGTGGTGAATTCCGTGTGTTGATTTGTGTTTCCGGTTTGCTTCGTCTCGATAGAGTTCCGCATCGTGCCGGATTGTGAGGACCCGTTCGACTACGTCGGTTTGTCTGCTTCACGGAGGCATTCTTCTTCCAAGCGGGATCTCAGGCAAGATGACCATTTCCCCAGATACCATTACTATCATTGCCATGCTAGTTTTACCGCTTCTATCGATTATGTCTCGTTGCCTACCACATGTTAAATATTAGCCTCTCAACAATGCCATGACAACCTTCAACCTGTTCGACCTAGCAAACCACTGATTGGCTATGTTACTGCTTGCTTAACCCTGTTGTAGCATTGCTAGTTGCAGGTGTAGTTGCTTCCATGTGATAACATGGATTCCTTGTCATATCATCATATTAATGCTATTTAATTTAATGCACCTATATACTTGGTAAAAGGTGGAAGGCTCGGCCTTTCTAGCCTGGTGTTTTGTTCCACCTTTGCCACCTTAGTTTCGGCTACCGGTGTTATGTTCCATAATTGAGCGCTCCTAACACGAACCGGGTTGTTATGGGGACCCCCTTGATAATTCGTTTTAGATTAAAGCTGGTCTGGCAAGGCCCAACTGTGGTTCTACTTTTGCTCAACATAATAATTCTGTTAAACTGAAATGCATAGGGAGTTAGCGCTACCCGGGGAGTAATTTTACATAAACAGGGGGGCCAGTGCTGATGGTGTTGGTCCCAAAAGGATAGACTGCAGGGCCACCATGGGGCAACTCGAGGTTTGGTACGTGTAGGCTTTTCCATCTGTCGTGTCCTGAGAACGAGATACGCGGCTCCTATCGGGTTTATCGACACGTCGGGCGGCCTTGCTGGATTAGTTTTACCTTTGACGAGATATCTTGTGCATTGGGATTCCGGTGATGCTTTGAGTAATCTCAGAGTTGAGGTTTTCCACTAGGGAATCCGACGAGATCGCGAGCTTCGTGATTGAGGATTTCTATGCGGCTTGTGGTAATTTGTGATGGACTAGTTGGAGCACCCCTGCAGGGATAAATCTTTCGGAAAGCCGTTCCCACGGTTATGTGGCAACGTGGAAACTTTGTTTAACACTGGTTCTAGATAACTTGAAGTTAACTTCATTAAAATATGCCAACTGTGTGCGTAACCGTGACTGTCTCTTTCGTGAGTTCCTTCTCCGATCGAGGACACGGTGGGGTTATGTCTGACGTAGGTAGGTGTTCAGGATCATTCTTTTGATCATCAGTAGTCACGTCCGCTATGCATAGATCTTCCCCCTCTTATTTCTTGTACTCGTAAGTTTAGCCACCAAATATATGCTTAGTCGCTGCTACAACCTCACCACTTAACCATACCTCACCCATTAAGCTTTGCTAGTCTTGATACCTTTGGAAATGAGATTGTTGAGTCCCCTGTGGCTCACAGATTACTACAACACCAGTTGCAGGTACAGGTAAAGGTTATTTGAGGCGAGCGCGTTGATTGTTCATTTGGAGTTGCTTCTTCTTCTTCCTCTTCATCGATTTAGGATGGGTTCCAGGCCGGCAGCCTGGGATAGCAAGGATGGACGTCGTTCTTCTTTTCTTGTTTGTTTTCGTCCGTAGTCGGACCCTGCTCTTCTTCATGATGATTATGTATTGTACTGATGTGACTCTGATGTAGCTTGTGGCGAGTGTAAGCCAATTCTATATATATCTCATCTTTTCAGTACATGTACTTGTAACGATATCCATTCTTGCGACACGACGAGATGCGCTTCTATCCCTGACGAGGCCTTCGTGCCTAATTGAGGATAGGGTCGCATCTTGGGCGTGACACTAGATATCTAATGACTGATGGTGGTTCACACTTCATTCATGGTGCTTTCCGTAAAACGCTTGCTAAGTACGATGTCAACCATAGAATTGCGTCTCCCTATTACCCTCAATCCAGTGGTCAAGTAGAGCTAAGTAATAGAGAGATTAAACTGATTCTGCAAAAGACGGTCAACAGGTCTAGAAAGAATTGGTCTAAGAAGCTCGATGATGCACTGTGGGCTTATAGAACTGCCTATAAGAATCCCATGGGCATATCTCCGTACAAAATGGTGTATGGGAAAGTGCTACGGCAACAAAAGACCTTTCCTCGCAACGGCGCCAGGAATCCTTCTTCTACGGGCTACGCCTATAGGACTTCCTTGGCAAATATGCAAAGGATTCCCCCGCGGCCTTGGAGCCTTGCGTTGGTGTTCCCTTGAAGAGGAAAGGGTGATGTAGCACAGCGGCGGTAAGTATTTCCCTCAGTTTGAGAACCAATGTATCAATCCAGTAGGAGGATCGAGTCAAGTCACAAGTACCCGCACAAACACAAAGAGCTTGCACCCAACGCTATGAAGGGGTTGTCAATCCCTTATAGATTGTTTGCAAAGTGAGAACTGAAAGCAAAAAGTAAACAAAGCAAAGTAAAAATGAAAGTGGAGACGATAGTTGTGAATAGACCCGGGGGCCGTAGTGTTCACTAGTGGCTTCTCTCATGAAAGCAAGTAAACGGTGGGTGAACGAATTACTGTCGAGCATTTATAGAACCGCGCAAGGTCATGACGTTATCTAAGGCAATGATCATATCTATAGGCATCACGTCCAAAACAAGTAGACCGATACTTTCTGCATCTACTACTATTACTCCACACGTCGATCGCTATCCAGCATGCATCTAGTGTATTGAGTTCATAAGAACAGAGTAACGCCTTAAGCAAGATGACATGATGTAGATGGACAATCTCAAATCTATGATGAAAACCCATCTTGTTACCCTTGATGGCAACAACACGATGCGTGCCTTGCTGCCCCTTCTGTCACTGGGAAAGGTCACCGCACGGTATGAACCCAAAACAAGCACTTCTCCCATTGCAAGAATCATAGATCTAGTTGGCCAAACAAAACCCAAGACTCGGGGAGACTTACAAGGATATCAAATCATGCATATAAGAAATCAACAAAGACTCAAATATAATTCATAGATAATCTGATCACAAATCCACAATTCATCGGATCTCGACAAACACACCGCCAAAGAGGATTACATCGGATAGATCTCCATGAAGATCATGGAGAACTTTGTATTGAAGATCCAAGAGAGAGAAGAAGCCATCTAGCTACTAACTACGGACCCGTAGGTCTGAAGTGGACTACTCATGAGTCATTGGAGAGGCGATGATGTTGATGTAGAAGCCCTCCAACTCCAAACACTACTGGAATTGAGAAATTTGCCGTCTGCCATGCCTTTGCCGTCTGCTGACGCATGGCAAAGATCCTCTTTGCCGTCAGCTGGCACAAAGGAGACGACAAAGTGGTTGCTGATGGCAAAGGTTTTATTTGCCGTCGGCCACCTCTTTGCCGTCTGCTGACGCATGGCAAAGGCCCCAGAGGCGGACGGCAAAGAGCACGCAGACGGCAAAGGGGCGCCACCCTAACGGCCGAAGCCCGCCCCACCCCACCCACCCCTTTGCCGTCTGCCTCCCGGCTTCTGCAGATGGCAAAGGGGCGCTCCCCCTAACGGCACCCAACCCCCACCCCGCTCCCCTAACGGCACCCTCCACCCCCGCTCCCCTCGATCTCCTGCCTCTCTCGCGCGCACCCCTGCCCACTCCAGTGCCGCCGCCACCACCACCTGAGCTGCTTCGGCCCACCGCCGCCGCCCATGACCGGAGCTCCCCGCTCCCCTCCTCCCCGCGTCCCTCCTCCCTGCGGCCGTCCTCCTCACGCTCTACCCACCCAAGCGCCGCCACCACAACCACCGGAAACGCTCCGGCCCACCACCGCCGCCCACGGCCGGAGCTCGCCCTCCCCTCCTCCCCGCGCACCTCCTCCCCACGCCCCTCCTCCCCGCCGCCCAGGGCCGGAGCTCGCCCTCCTCTCCTCCCACTGCCCTCCTCCCACTGCAGGTAAGTTTTTTTTTTCTTTTGTCTTTATTTCCTGTTTTTTCTTTTAAACTAGTAGCCTTGTACGTGCACGCACGTCTCTATAAGACACATCTTATGGTTCAGTTAAATGACACTTTTGATTTTACATACACAATAGATAGTATATAGTATAGACATATAGTGTGTCATTTATTTTTAGTTTGGCTAATCTGTAAGCACCTGGCATGAACACCAAGGGAAACACCGCATTGCAGCCACGGACTAATGGTTGAACATTACACCTTCGTAACCATGTCATGTTTAGGCTTCACATGATTCTTTTCCTTTTCAAAAATATGCCTGAATGACTATGAAAAGACAATGATCGAGCCGCCGTACTCGTAAACCAGCGCTAATCATCATGGAGAGAAAAGTACAGACAGTAATATCACTAAAAAATCGAAACCAAGCTGACCAAAACATTTGGTAATGTGGTGTTCCAATTGTCAGGAGAGAATCTCTGGTGTACTTTTATGTTCAAAAGAATCATTTTCATCATCTACCATCTTAACCTTGTAGACCAAGCACCCGGATTAGCTCATCTCGCGTCAAACAGAATAAACCATTATCATCGTCTAGCATCATAGATGGTAGTTCCAATATATATTTTCCAATGAACTCTAGCCTGGAAACGATCAACTACATCAGAATATCCTACTCTTACTAACCAAGATCAGAATATCGTCCAAACCAACATCTTAACTTCTCAATGGTGAAAATAAAAGAGAAATATGGACAATTTTCAAGCATGAAGAAACTGGACTACATAATAAAGACCTCCAAGTTAGTAGTACCTATGAAGAGATGGCTGAAAATATTAAGAGGTTGTCACAATGAAAAATATGAAAGATAATAAATAAAAAAGAAAGGTTGCAGCAACAGCATTAGTATATAATTACAGTGGTCAATTGTCCATCAGTAGATATGTGGATACCGTATATATAAAAAAGAAAGCTTGCAACAACAGCATTAGTTTCTTAATCTCATCTCAGCCCGTTCTCATCTCGTTTTCACGCGAGTATCTTCAGCTCTTCACGCTTGTTTTGAAATCATGGAGCAAAAAAATTGACCACAAACAGAGTGAGATGCATGATAGATCGCACCTCCACACCACTACAATCGTCCGCCTTGCTGATGCCACTGGCTTGGACAGGAGGTTTATCCTGCTTGGCCGACGCCGGCGTGACCAAGTAGGACGTGTGCAACAATGTAATGGCTCCTGGCTGAAGATGGCTCACAATATAACTCTTTTGCTACCCACCATGGTATTCGAAGTATTGTTAGTTTATTTTCTATTTTTTCTGTTAAATTGGATAGTTAGTTTTTTTCCGTTTTTTATGTGAAATTAGATAGTTAGTTTATTAGGTAGAAAAAGTAGATAGAGAAGAAAACAATAGATAGAAAAAAACTTAGGAGAAAATAAGAGAATAATAAACTAGAAGAAAAATGAAGAAGAAGAAGAAGAAGAAAGAGGAAAGGAGGAGAAAGATAAAAGAAAGAAGAAGAAGAGGAGGAGGAGGAGGAGGAGAAAGAAGAAGAAGAATAATAATATGATGATCAAGAAGAAGAAGAAGAAGAGGAGGAGAGAGGAGAAGAAGAAAGAAAAGGACCCCGACCCCCGACCCCCCGGCCCACGACCCCCGACGCCCGACGCCACCAACCCCCGACCCTCGACCCCCGACCTCCGACGTCACTGAGACCGGACTCCCGACCCCCGACGCCCGACACCACTGACCCCCGACCCCCGACTCCCGACCCCCGACTCCACTAACCCCCGACCCCCGATGCCCGACGCCATTGACCCTCGACTACAGAAGCCACTGACCCTCGACCCTCGACCCCGACGCCCGACGCCACTGACCCTCGACTCCCGACGCCACTGACCTTCGACCCCCGACCCCCGACGCCCCTGACCCTCGACCCCCGACCCCCTACCCCCGACCCCCGATACCATTGGCCCCCAACCCATGACCCCGATACCTCTTCGGCCTCTTGTTGACCAAAGAGACCCCAACCCCCGACGCCAGTGATCCTCGACCCCCGACAACACTAACCCCCGAGCACCGACACAACTAACCCCCGACCGCCGACGCCACCGACACCCGACACCACCGACCATCGACGCCACTGACACCCGACACCACCGACCATCGACGCCACTAAGCCGACGGGGTCATAATTTTGTAAATTATGAGTTAGGTCACATATTTTCTGATTATGTTAATTATAAAAACATCATATTTGTGTTGATCGGGTGAATTTCAATGTGCAGTTGTTCGACGACCTCCACTTGCGTTGGACGAGCTCCGCCCTTGCGTTTGTTGGTGAGCACAAATGACTTCTCCTCCTACCCCCTTAATTTGCTCTGTCCCGGTCTTCGTGCCGATGAAACTTGCTAGCTATAGGTTTCTTCAATCATGAGTATGTGTGACTAGTATGCGTCTCCCGTTCAAAAGGGCGACATCTATAAATATGCATTTCTTTGCATATTTATAACCGCCATCCTTTCGAATTGTCCAACATTATCCATGGACAGCCCGAGTATGTGTAGATTGGGTTTGTTTTCCCGTATGCTGTGCTCCGGATCCGATGCGGAATTTCGTCAGTGCCTCCCCTGTTGTTCTCCGGGTACACATCCTCTCTGCTTATTGTCGAGACGTGTATCAGGAGAACAGCAGAGAGGTGCTGCCGAAATTCTGCGTCGCATCTGGAGCAGAGCATGGGAAAACGAACCCAGTCTACACATACTCGGGTGGGATTAGGACCTATCTTTACCTATTAGCGTGTAGGTTGCATGGACGTAATAAAACTGACAAACTTGATTAGCGTATGAATATAGATGATGAATTATATATTTATTTCTTGTGCCCCCATAGGTAGCTAGGCAACATGAGTGATCGTGCTTGGATGTACACTGGTCACCCTAGTCAGAAAGACATGACCCATGAATGGTTAACAAAAACCAGGGGGTTTGTGAGAGCCGCATTTGCAAATGGCCAGCATAAAACATGGTGCCCCTGTCCCAACTGCGACAACTGGAAAAAGCAGACAGAGTTTGAAATGGGTAAACACTTGCAGAAGTGGGGTTTTACGCCTAATTATACGGTGTGGACTTTTCATGGTGGGTCTGACCAACGTGCCAGAGCTGAGGTGATTTGTCGTCGCACCGACGAGCATGGTACCAGGATTGAAGACATGGTGCAAGACTTTGATGATGCTCGTGATTTGGACGATGAGATGGAGGAATCTGCAAAGGCCTTCTATGAAATGCCGAAGTCTTCAAAACGTCCTCTCCACGAGCAGACTGAGCTTTGTCAGCTGGATGCCATCGCGCAAGTAATGGCTCTGAAGGCTCAATTCAACCTAGGCAGAGAATGCTACGACGCGATGATGACGATATTTGGATGCTTTCTACCCAAAGGCCATGTACTGCCTGCAAACCTGTACTAGTCAGAGAAAATCCTCCGTGTACTTAAGATGCCCTATGAGAAGATACATGCGTGTGAGAATGGATGTGCCTTATTTAGGCTTGAGTATATGGCCTTGAACTATTGCCCCATTTGCAATTCTTCCATGTATATTGTGGTAGACAATGGCATGGGTGAGAAGAATCAGACCAAAATCCCCATTAGTGTTCTTTGATATCTGCCAATCGTACCAAGACTTCAACGTCTTTTCATGGTCGAAGAGACGGCCAGACAGATGACATGGCACAAATTGGGCAAAAGAACCGAACTAGATGCGGATGGGAACAAGATGCTGGTACACACTTCAGATGGTTTTGCGTGGAGGCACTTCGATGCATTACATAAGGATAAATTGGAAGATCCAAGGCAACCTAGAGTTGCCATCAGCACGGATGGGTTCAATGTGTATGGTATGACGGCATCATAATACAGTTGTTGGCTTGTATTTGTCATTCCACTAAATTTGCCACCCGGAGAGATTATGAAAAGAAAGAACATTTTCCTGACGTTGATAATTCCAGGGCCCAACTATCCGGGGAAGAATATGAATGTGTACATGCAGCCGCTTAAGGATGAGTTGCAAGAAGCCTGGGATAATGGGATCAAGACCTACGACGCGGCTACCAAAACAAATGTCAAAATGCATGTGTGGTACATGTACTCGACGCATGATTATCCGGCGTTTGCGCTATTTGCTGGCTGGTGTGTGCATGGAAGGTTCCCATGCACCACATGCAAGGCAGCTCTTCAGTTCCGCTGGCTGCAGGCTGGTCGCAAGTATTCTTGCTTCGACATGCATAGACAATTCCTGGATCCTAACCATAAGTTCAGAAAAGACAAGAAGAATTTCATCAAAGGCAGAGTTGTCAAAAACACTGCACCAGCTGCGTTGACAGGCCAACAGACCCTTGATCAGTTAAACGCTCTCGAGCCTGATCCTTTGCGTCCAGGATACTTCAAAGGGTATAATATGGAACACGCCTGGACTCACAAGTCATGCTTATGGGATCTCGCTTACTTCAAAGACCTCCTTTGCCCACACAACATTGACGTGATGCACACTGAAAAGAATATTGCGGAGGCCATTTTTGGTACATTGTTCGGCATAGAGGGGAAGTCAAAAGATAATCCTAAGGCTAGAATCGACCTGGAGGCTCTATGTGATAGACCGTTGCAAAACTTGCGACAACGGAAAGGAAAGAAAAGCATAGCGAAGCCAAAGGCATGGTTCAATCTTGAAAGGCCAGCTATGAGGGATATGCTATTGTGGGTGGAAATGCGGTTGATGTTCCCCGATGGGTATGCTGTGAATCTAAAGAGGGGAGCGAGTCTTGAGAAATTGAAAATATTTGGGCTCAAGAGTCATGATTGGCACATATGGATTGAGCGGGTAATGCCGGTGATGTTGCGTGGCTTTATCCCTGAGGATGAATGGCTAGTACTGGCAGAGCTGAGCTATTTCTTCCATTCTCTTTGTGCGAAAGAACTGTCGCCTGGCGTGCTAGATGAAATGGAAGAGTTGGTGCCGGAGTTGATCTGCAAATTAGAAAAGATCTTTCCACCGGGCTTCTTTAATCCAATGCAACATTTGATTTTGCATCTCCCGACCGAGGCAAGAATGGGGGGGCCCGTTCAAAATCGATGGTGCTACTCACTGAGAGGATGCAGAAGACGCTTCGAGCTAAGTGTAAAAGTAAACGTAGAATTGAAGCATCGATGGCCGAGGCATTCATTACTGATGCAAACTTCGTGACAGCACACTACGAAGCCAAAAATCATCATTTGCATAACCCGAAGCCTCGGTACAATGATGGCGATCAAGAAAAAGTTCGATCCAACCTCAGCCTATTCAAAGGTAAGCTCGCACCATCCGGTGCTTCGAAAGGGAAATTGTTGTATGTCGAAGAATGGCGGACCATTTCATTGTATATCTTCACCAATCTAACAGAAGTGCGGTCGTACATCGAGTAAGTTCTCTGTAATTTATTGTTCCGCAACTTCTAATTGCTTTGAACTACTCTTATTCCCGGATATTTGATATAGTTGATACGTCGCCGAATTCTCGGATGGAGCGGTCATCGAAAAGGATTCCGTCGAAGAGTATGAGCTTCTCGCAAAGCATGGAGGCGACTATCCCGGTTTCATCTCTTGGTTCAAACAAAGGGTAATTAATTACCATTAAGGGCCCATTTGATTTATTGGTCTAATTTGCAGCTAATGCATCCATTCTTTCGTATTAAACTTGTAGGCTGATGCAGAGTCTATGGACGCCGAGTTGAGACAAGTCGCTAATGGTTTTGACTATAAGGTCCGTTCATTTGACAAATACAACATCAACGGGTATCACTTTTGTACCTTTGGCAAAGAGCTATCTATGCCCGACCTAAAGACTACAAATTGTTCTGTCTCTGCTATCGGCGAAGGAGACACCGAGTATTATGGAAGAGTTAAAGCAATTTATGAACTTCTATTCTATGGTGAAAACCCATCGACCGTCGTAGTCTTCAAATGTTATTGGTTTGAGCTGAGGGAGACTAGAAGGACTCATGAACATATAGGACTAGTCGAAATCAACCAAAACACCCACTTAGATGTTCCCGATGTCTATATTACGGCTCAACACGCGGCACAAGTTTTCTATCTACCGTGGGCCTGCCAAAGTGATCCAAATCTCAAAGGTTGGGATGTCGTTTATGAAGTGCCACCACATTTTAGACCACCTACCCTCAATGAAGAGGATTACGAACCTCACATTAACCCAGACACATATGAAGGAGAATTCTTCCAAGAAACACGTATGTCCAAGAAACGTTTCAAGAACCGCTCTACTTCACCCCAGAACATTGAAGTAGACAGCGACAGTGAATCCGTCTTAACCCCTGAGCCCGAACAGGAAGAGCTGGAAGAAGAAGAGGTTACTGCTGCGGATGACCTGTCACTTCTTGACCGATTACATAATGGTGGCCTTCCACATGTTCTTCGTGATAGTGATGATGATGATGCATTTATTGATGAGGGTGATGATCATGATGCATTTATTGACCCCGAAGCATATATAGACGAGGACGATTGTTATTAGTTCATGTCAGGTATTCAACTATTATACTATATATAAATTTTGAGTTCATGTTAGGTATTCAATTTTTATTAGTCATGTTGGTATTTATGACAATGATACACTTAAATTATATACATTTTATTACTCCTGTTGGTATTTATGTTGTACTAATTTCATTTACTCTTTGTCATGACAGGTGTTGAAAGATGGTGGGAAAGGGTCGAAAGCACTCAGCGGCTGCTTCTTCGTCGGCGGGTGATGGGATGGGTACTTCCATTCCGTCCTCGCCTCTTCGGAGAGTGTTGCTCTCTACTTTGCAAGGAGCGCCCCCCGTGAGAGGAGGTCGACTCCCCGCGAAGCCGAGATGCACTAAAGGTACACGTTGTATTCGTGTTGGTATTTATGTTGTACTCATGTTGTATGCATATTGGTATTTATATACATTTTATTACTCATGTTGGTATTTATGTTGTACTAAAGGTACACGTGGCCGCGGGAGAGGTAGGGCTACACGGTCTCCGCCACCACCCCAAGCTGATTCACCTGAGCACAGGACTTCTAGGGTGGATTCGTCTGAGGTGGAGGCTACACGGTCTCCGGTTCACGAGCCTCGGGTCGACGAGCCTCAGGTCGACGAGCCTTTGACCCACGAGACTCATGTCCCAGAGGCTTCCTTCCAGGCGACTCCGGAGCAAAGCAGGGATGAGGATACATCCCAAGAGATCCAGTGGGATACCTGGCCTGAGCCAAGTGGCCATGCTGGTAGCGACGAGGAGCTGGGTGAGGGGGCTACCGTCTACCGGCGTGGTAGTTCGGGGCTCCCGCTCGTGCCAGCGACCCCCGAGTAGAGGTGGTCGGTTAGGCCAAATGGGGACAAGTAAGTTAATTTACTATTATTTAACCTTTTGCCTTCGCGTTTTCTCAAATATCTAATGTTTTGGCTTTAATTTGTCATACTATAGGGGTTGGATTGTTGCCAAGGGTGTCCGCAAGCCCAACAACGTCCTTGGTGTTCTTTGCCGTCAAAACTTCCCAGGGTTTGTTACGTTGCCCGGTCGGGAGCGAGAGGTAGGAATGACCTGGGAGCACTACTTGGGTGCCCCGGCCCCGCCGGAGGTGGAGATCGACGGTGTTTTGTGTGACACGAGGGAGGACATGGTGATACGAAAGTTCTGGGTAATTTCTCTTTCACACAATTATAAATCAACCATAGCTATTTATTGTACTAATCGGTGTTGTCTCGTTTGCAGACCTACTACAGGTGTGAGGGATACGAGGAGGACACGGCAAAGGTTATCGAAACCGAATGTCGTCGCCTACTTCAAAACTTTCGGCACGACGCTCGGGTGCAGGCTGTTCGAGACTACTATGCCACGCGGCGTATTAGGCTTGACAAGGCGAAGTGCCGTGATGCTAAGATGGAGAAGGAGCATTACATGAAGGTAATTACATATTATTAAGGCTTGGTAGTTAGTTTCCTTGATTTGGTTCTTACGTACTCAAATTTCTCTTTATTAACTTAGGTGCCCCCGAGATGGTTAGTGGATAAGATGGATTGTTGGGAGGCCTTGGTGGATCAGTGGTGCTCCGAAACGTGGGAGGCCAGCCACAACAACGCCAAGGAGAGGCGTGGCAAAATGGTTGGCGTGCCACACCATCAAGGGAGCGTCAACTTAATCCAATTTGGCGAGAACTGGGTATGTGGTTTGCTTCATGCCTCATGCAATTCATTCTTAATGCTATCTTGAGCCCTTTACCAATACAATTTTCCTCTCTCTCTCTCTTTTAGGCGCGTCACAATAAGACGGAGGCGCCACAGATGTACGACCTGTATGCGATGGCCCATACTGCCTCGTACAAGAAGGTCAAGGCATTCTCTGAGTCTGACCTCGAGCATCCAGAAAACTTCACCAACATCTCCTCCCACGACAAGCTCGTGAAGTACAGAGATCACGGGAAGGCGGGGGAAGGGGAGGACTTTAACCCGAGCGAGGGGCCCATTGATCCAGAGCTGGTGATGATAGCTGGCAACGGGAGGCCCCATGGCTCGATCGCCATTGGAGACGGCCTTATACGTTGTCCTAGCACTCTCCGGCAGATAAAGGCACGCCAAACGAGCTCTTGTCCGGAGATAACACGTCGTCCACGGCCAGTCGAGCTCGCCATCGAGGTTAGTTTAATGGACTCAACTATCTTTCCGCATTATGTTGTGCATTGGAACCAATATGATTACATTGCTAACAATGACTTGTGTTGTAGGCTGCTATTCAGAAAGAGAGAGAGGCAATGCAGGCGGCTATGGTGGAGAAGGATAAGGAAATTAGGGAGCTGGAGGAGAGGACGACTGCATTGGTGGAGGCGGAGAGGGCACTGAATGATGCATCTACCAGGGCCATATACGAGCTCTTCGTGGTAAGTTTCTTCTATATGTTATTTCAAATCTTGCATTTGAATGTCCGTTTCATTAATAAATAAAAAGTTTGCTTGTCGAAACCAAATGTACAGTCTATGTGCGAGAAGAACGGCCAAGTCCCTCCGCCGATGCCAGTCATTAACGTGGCAGAGACGGTGAGTTTCATTTCAGTGGAGTGATCTTAAGAGTGTCCTCATGCTAACTACACATTGCAAACGATGTTTGGTGTAGAATATCTCCCGAAATGCATCGCACGACCCTTCTACAGTCGAGCCTTCTCCACGGCAGCCTTCTCCAGGTGAAACAAGCCAGAGCCACCGTGCTTGACCCTAACTTAGGTATGTTATTTCTAGTGTTTTAATAAAAGATAGCTATATGACATAATTAGCTTAGGTAGCTCCAAAATGACCTATTTAATAAAAAATGACCTATACTTAGCTAATTATCCTCGAAATGACATAATTAGCTCCAAAAAGGCATTCTTAGCCAATTTAGCCCGAATAAGGGGACAAGAGGAGAAGAAAGAGGAAAAATGAAAGGAAGGAAGAAGAAGAAGAGGAGAAGAAGAAGAAGGAGAGGGAGGAGGATAAGAAGAAGGAGAAGGAGGAGAAGAAGGAGAAGGAGCTCCTCCTTCTCCTTCTTCTTCCTCCTTCCTCCTTCTCCTTCTCCTTCTTATTTTCTTCTTCTTCTCCTCTTCCTTCCCCTTCTCCTCCTCCTACTCCTCCTCCTCCTTCTTTTACTTCTATTTCTCTTTCTCTTCTTCTACGTAGCTTAGACTCATCCAAGAAAGGCTAAATTGGATAATTATCCATCTAAATGACGTAATTAGCTTAGTTAGCTCCAAAATGACCTATTTAATAAAAAATGACCTATACTTAGCTAATTATCCTCGAAATGACATAATTAGCTCCAAAAAGGCATTCTTAGCCAATTTAGCCCGAAGAAGGGCACAAGACGAGAAAAAGAGGAAAAATGAAAGGAAGGAAGAAGAAGAAGAGGAGAAGAAGAAGGAGAGGGAGGAGGATAAGAAGAAGGAGAAGAAGGAGGAGAAGAAGGAGAAGGAGCTCCTCCTTCTCCTTCTTCTTCCTCCTTCTTCCTCCTTCTCCTTCTCCTTCTTCTTTTCTTCTTCTTCTCCTCTTCCTTCTCCTTCTCCTCCTCCTCCTCCTTCTTCTTTTACTTCTTCTTCTCTTTCTCCTCTTCTACGTGCTTAGACTCATCCAGAAAGGCTAAATTGGCTAATTATCCATCTAAATGACATAATTAGCTTAGTTACCTCCAAAATGACCTATTTAATAAAAAATGACCTATACTTAGCTAATTATCCTCGAAATGACATAATTAGCTCCAAAAAGGCATTCTTAGCCAATTTAGCCCGAAGAAGGGGACAAGACGAGAAGAAAGAGGAAAAATGAAAGGAAGGAAGAAGAAGAAGAGGAGAAGAAGAAGAAGGAGAGGGAGGAGGATAAGAAGAAGGAGAAGAAGGAGGAGAAGAAGGAGAAGGAGCTCCTCCTTCTCCTTCTTCTTCCTCCTTCTTCCTCCTTCTCCTTCTCCTTCTTCTTTTCTTCTTCTTCTCCTCTTCCTTCTCCTTCTCCTCCTCCTCCTCCTCCTCCTCCTCCTCCTCCTCCTCCTTATTTTACTTCTTCTTCTCTTTCTCTTCTTCTACGTAGCTTAAACTCATCCAAGAAAGGCTAAATTGGCTAATTATCCATCTAAATGACAGAAATAGCTTAGTTAGCTCAAAAATGACATATTTAATAAAAAATGGCCTATACTTAGCTAATTATCCTTGAAATGACATAATTTGCTCCAAAAAGGCATTCTTAGCCAATTTAGCCCGAAGAAGGGGACAAGAGGAGAAGAAAGAGGAAAAATGAAAGGAAGGAAGAAGAATAAGAGGAGAAGAAGAAGTAGGAGAGGGAGGAGGATAAGAAGAAGGAGAAGGAGGAGAAGAAGGAGAAGGAGCTCCTCCTTCTCCTTCTTCTTAGTCCTTCTTCCTCCTTCTCCTTCTCCTTCTTCTTTTCTTCTTCTTCTGCTCTCCTTCTCCTTCTCCTCCTCCTTCTTTTACTTCTTCTTCTCTTTCTCTTCTTCTACGTAGCTTAGACTCATCCAAGAAAGGCTAAATTGGCTAATTATCCATCTAAATGACAGAATTAGCTTAGTTAGCTCCAAAATGACCTATTTAATAAAAAATGACCTATACATAGCTAATTATCCTCGAAATGACATAATTAGCTCCAAAAAGGCATTCTTAGCCAATTTAGCCCGAAGAAGGGGACAAGACGAGAAGAAAGAGGAAAAATGAAAGGAAGGAAGAAGAAGAAGAGGAGAAGAAGAAGAAGGAGAGGGTGGAGGATAAGAAGAAGGAGAAGAAGGAGGAGAAGAAGGAGGAGAAGAAGGAGGAGAAGAAGGAGAAGGAGCTCCTCCTTCTCCTTCTTCTTCCTCCTTCTTCCTCCTTCTCCTTCTCCGTCTTCTTTTCTTCTTCTTCTCCTCTTCCTCCTCCTCCTCATCCTTCTTTTACTTCTTCTTCTCTTTCTCTTCTTCTACGTAGCTTAGACTCATCCAAGAAAGGCTAAATTGGCTAATTATCCATCTAAATGACATAATTAGATTAGTTAGCTCCGAAATGACCTATTTAATAAAAAATGACCTATACTTAGCTAATTATCCTCGAAATGACATAATTAGCTCCAAAAAGGCATTCTTAGCCAATTTAGCCCGAAGAAGGGGACAAGAAGAGAAGAAAGAGGAAAAATGAAAGGAAGGAAGAAGAAGAAGAGGAGAAGAAGAAGTAGGAGAGGGAGGAGGATAAGAAGAAGGAGAAGGAGAAGAAGAAGGAGAAGGAGCTCCTCCTTCTCCTTCTTCTTCCTCCTTCTTCCTCCTTCTCCTTCTCCTTCTTCTTTTCTTCTTCTTCTCCTCTCCTTCTCCTTCTCCTCCTCCTCCTCCTTTTACTTCTTCTTCTCTTTCTCTTCTTCTACGTAGCTTAGACTCATCCAAGAAAGGCTAAATTGGCTAATTATCCATCTAAATGACAGAATTAGCTTAGTTAGCTCCAAAATGACCTATTTAATAAAAAATGACCTATACTTAGCTAATTATCCTCGAAATGACATAATTAGCTCCAAAAAGGCATTCTTAGCCAATTGAGCCCGAAGAAGGGGACAAGAGGAGAAGAAAGAGGAAAAATGAAAGGAAGGAAGAAGAAGAAGAGGAGAAGAAGAAGAAGGAGAGGGTGGAGGATAAGAAGAAGGAGAAGAAGGAGTAGAAGAAGGAGAAGGAGCTCCTCCTTCTCCTTCTTCTTCCTCCTTCTTCCTCCTTCTCCTTCTCCTTCTTCTTTTCTTCTTCTTCTCCTCTTCCTTCTCCTTCTCCTCCTCCTCCTCCTCCTCCTTCTTTTACTTCTTCTTCTCTTTCTCTTTGTCTACGTAGCTTAGACTCATCCAAGAAAGGCTAAATTGGCTAATTATCCATCTAAATGAGATAATTAGCTTAGTTAGCTCCAAAATGACCTATTTAATAAAAAAATGACCTATACTTAGCTAATTATCCTCGAAATGACATAATTAGCTCCAAAAGGGCATTCTTAGCCAATTTAGCCCGAAGAAGGGGACAAGAGGAGAAGAAATAGGAAAAATGAAAGGAAGGAAGAAGAAGAAGAGGAGGAGAAGAAGAAGGAGAGGGAGGAGGATAAGAAGAAGGAGAAGGAGGAGAAGAAGGAGAAGGAGATCCTCCTTCTCCTTCTTCTTCCTCCTTCTTCCTCCTTCTCCTTCTCCTTCTTCTTTTCTTCTTCTTCTCCTCTCCATCTCCTTCTCCTCCTCCTCCTCCTCCTCCTCCTCCTTCTTTTACTTCTTCTTCTCTTTCTCTTCTTCTACGTAGCTTAGACTCATCCAAGAAAGGCTAAATTGGCTAATTATCCATCTAAATGACAAAATTAGCTTAGTTAGCTCCAAAATGACCTATTTAATAAAAAATGACCTATACTTAGCTAATTATCCTCAAAATGACATAATTAGCTCCAAAAAGGCATTCTTAGCCAATTTAGCCCGAAGAAGGGGACAAGAGGAGAAGAAAGAGGAAAAATGAAAGGAAGGAAGAAGAAGAAGAGGAGAAGAAGAAGAAGGAGAGGGAGGAGGATAAGAAGAAGGAGAAGGAGGAGAAGAGGGAGAAGGAGCTCCTCCTTCTCCTTCTTCTTCCTCCTTCTTCCTCCTTCTCCTTCTCCTTCTTCTTTTCTTCTTCTTCTGCTCTCCTTCTCCTTCTCCTCCTCCTCCTCCTCCTTCTTTTACTTCTTCTTCTCTTTCTCTTCTTCTACGTAGCTTAGACTCATCCAAGAAAGGCTAAATTGGCTAATTATCCATCTAAATGACAGAATTAGCTTAGTTAGCTCCAAAATGACATATTTAATAAAAAATGACCTATACTTAGCTAAGTTCTCTCCTAAATGACATAATAAGGCTTACGTAGCTGCAACATGACCTATTCCCCCTAACTTAGGTATTAAATGGCCTATAATTAGCCTAGCTAGATCAAAAATGGCTTAATAAGCATAGTTTGCTCCGGAATGACCTATTTTACCTAAGTTAGCTTCGAAACGACCTATAGTTAGCTAGGGTTCCACCTAAATGACATAATTAGCTTAGTTAGCTTCTAAATGGTCTATACTTAGCTAATTTCTCTCCGAAATAACCTATATATACACTACTTCATCTAGTATTATTCTTCTAACTTTCTTATTTGTCATTTTGCAGATTACCTTCACTTCACGGGAAGCTTGGAAAATATTTATGGAATGCTTGAAGATGATTTGCTTGAAGATGATTTCTTGTACCATGGGTTGTATTGAAACTATTGTAGTATATGAATATATGAAACTTTGTATGCACGTGGATGAAACTGGTGTAATATATGGTTTGGTACGATGCAACTTGAAAGCTGGATATAAGAGGTTATTTTAATATGGTTATGAGTACGGAAAGAAATTTATTTATGTCAAATATATATATATATCCTGATTATTGTTAAAAATGTTGGATATAACAAAAATAAATAAAAAGGGGTTGGTTCCCCTCTTTGCCGTCTGCCCCCACATGGCAAAGGGGGGAAGGCAGACGGCAAAGGGGGGAATCTGCCCCCCCTCTCTCCCCTCTTTGCCGCCTGCCCCCACATGGCAAAGGGGGGAAGGCAGACGGCAAAGGGGGGAATCTGCCCCCTCTCTCTCCCCTCTGTGCAGTCTGCCCCCACATGGCAAAGGGGGGAGGGCAGACGGCAAAGATGGGAATCGGGAATCTGCCCCCTCTCTATCCCCTCTTTGCCGTCTGCCCCCACATGGCAAAGGGGGGAAGGCAGACGGCAAAGGGGGGAATCTGCCCCCTCTCTCTCCCCTCTTTGCCGTCTGCCCCCACATGGCAAAGGGGGGAAGGCAGACGACAAAGAGAGGAGGCATGCCGTTAATACTTAACGGGGACGTTGCAATATGTGCCGTCCCATTTATTTTGCCGTCTGCCCCCTCATGGCAAAGATTCTTCGCCGTCCGCTTTGGGAAAGCAGACGGCAAAGAACCTCTTCACCGGATTTTTTTTACCGTCTACTTTGCCGTCAGCTGACCGACGGCAAAGCCTTTGCCGTCCGTGGTTGCACCCTTTGCCGTCCGTCTTGGTAGACGGCAAATTTCTGAATTTCAGTAGTGAAAGTCCCCTCCGGCAGGGCACCGGGAAGGGTCTCCAGATGAGATCTCGCGGAAACGGAAGCTTGCGGCGGCGGAAAAGTGGTTTCATGGACGCCCTGATTTTTTCTGGGATTTTAGGGAATATATAGGCCAAAGAGCTAGGGCAGTGCAGCGCCAGGGAGGCCACAAGCCTGGTCGCCGCGGGCCCCCTGGTCGCGGCGTTAGGGCTTGTGGGCTTCCTGTGGGCCCCGTGCCTTGGCCCTCAAGTCCCCCGATCTTCTTCTGTTCTGGAAAAATTAATTTCGGGGATTTTATTCCGTTTGGACTTCGTTCCAAAATCAGATCTGAAAAGAGTCAAAAACACAGAAAAAACAGAAACTCGCACTTGGCACTGAATTAATAAGTTAGTCCCAAAAAAGATATAAAAGGTATATAAAACATCCAAAGTTGACAAGATAACAACATGAAATCATAAAAAATTATAGATACATTTGAGACGTATCAGAAAGCATGTCACTTACCTCTTGAGCTAGAGCGTAAAGCTTATTGGGCAATCAAAGAGCTCAACTTTGGTTTCAAACTTGCCGGTGAGAAGAGGTTATTTGATATTAGCTCGCTTGATGAGTGGAGAACTCAGGCATATGAGAATGCCAAGTTGTTCAAAGAGAAGGTTAAGAGGCGGCATGATAAGAGGATACAAAAGCGTGAGTTCAATGTAGGTGATTATGTCTTGCTATATAACTCTCATTTAAGATTCTTTGCAGGCAAGCTTCTCTCTAAATGGGAAGGTCCCTATGTTGTTGAGGAAGTATATCGTTCCGGTGCTATCAAGATCAACAACACGGAAGGTAATTGTCCGAGAGTGGTAAATGGGCAGAGAATCAAGCTTTATATCTCAGGTACTCCCATAAATGTTGAAAGCAATATCATCAATACCATAACTCCGGAGGAATACCTAAGGGATGTTTATCACCGTGTTTCAGACTCAGAAAACGAAGAGGTATGTGTTTCGGTAAGTAAACGGAGTCCAAAACTTTTCCAGTAGGAATTTTTCTCCGTTTTGGAATATTTGAAAAAATACAAAAATTGGAAGTAGTCCGGAAAGTGCGTGAGGAGGCGACAAGCCTGCATGGCGCGGGCCCACCCCTGGCCGCGCCGTGAGGGCCTGTGGCCACGTCGTGCGCCTCCCGGACTCCGTTTTCGTGCAGGGGACTCCTTCTGGTCTAGAAAAAATCATCATATATACTCCCGTTTGGTCTGACCCCTGCATGACGTAGATTTCCTCTGTTTTTCGTTTCAAGCGTGTTTCTGTTGCAGATCTAGATCGCCATGACTTCCCCAATAGCTCCTAAGGACAAGATCTTCGAGAAGGTCATCAATCCCTACCTCACGGAAGTGCTGCAACACCCTCAATCTATCGAGATGCGTGAGGGGATGTTGCACATCCGTGATGTTGAGGGGCCTAAGAAGACCGGAAGCATGGAGATGAGGCTCGAAGCAATGGAGCAACAAGTCTTCAAGTGCCAAGGGATGGTGGAGCGCGGACTCAACGCCAACCACATGATGATCATGGAGTTCACCAACAAGCACATGATTGATGTCAATGACATTGGGAAGCATCTCTCCAGGCTCTATGACAGGATTGATCAACTCCAGGGCCAGATCTATGACCTGTAGAACCAAAACTGTGAGTATGAGTATAGACTTAAATCAATAAGGTTGGCTGCAAATTTGAGGATTCCGGAGACTCGTTCATCTTTCCATGATGGAGCACCTATGCATTGGAAGACGGAGGATCAAACTCATGTTGCAACAACTCCACCATCACCTCCAAAGGAAGACAACTCAGCATTGGTATGGGCAATCCCCTTGGCTTGTGCCAAGCTTGGGAGATTTGCCCCGGTATCGTATCACCATCACATCTTTTGCCTTTACATTTGTTTTAGTTTTCCTTTTCAGTTTTCTCTTTTTCTAGTAGAGTAAAGTCTTAGTGTTTTAGTCTTGAGTTTTGCTTTGTGTCACCCCCGATGTATTCTTGCTTGTGAGCCATATAATAAAGAGTGTCTTAGTTGAAGGGCTTTGCCTCTTGCCATGATCAAAAGAGTGAGAATAGAACAAAAGCATGAAAGATCATGTAGTGATCTTATGGGAAGCGATGGCTTCACATATAAAAAGAATGAGGATTGAAACTTGTTGAGGGTAGGCAAACGTAGACCTTGGTCATTGTTTCAATTAATAGGAAGTGATAAGGAAGGAGAGGTTCACATATAAATATATCATCTGTGACACCATCTATGATTGTGAACACTCACCAAACTATTGCATGCCTAGAAGTAGATGTTGGACAAGGAAGACAACGTAATGAATTGTGTTTGCTTGGCTCTGAACAATGTTATATGATTAGAGATCCCTTAGCATGTGATGATTGCTTCCACCTCACATTAGCCAAAACTCTCACACCAAGTAGAGATACTACTTGTGCATCCATAAACCTTCAAACCATTTTTGCCATGACTGTCCACCATACCTACCTATGGATTGAATAAGATTCTTCAAGTAAGTTGTCATCGCTGCAAGCAATAAAAATTGCTCTCTAATATGTATGATCTATTAGTGTGTGGAAAATAAGCTTTATACAAACCTGTGATGAGGAAGACATAAAAGCGAGAGACTGCATAATAAAGTTCTTTATCACATGGGGCAATATAAAGTGACGTTCCTCCGCACTAAGAGGACACACATCCAAACCTCAAAAGCGCATGACAACCTCTACTTCCCTCTGCGAAGGGCCTATCTTGTACCTTTACTTTTTGCCCTTGAAAGAGTCATGGCGATCTTCACCAATTCCTTATCTCGCCTTTATCTTGACTAATGTCATATGCTAGGGAAAGATCTATATTCATATGTCAACTTGGAGGTAGGCATTCATGAATTATTATTGTTGGCATTACCCTTGAGGTAAGCAGTTGGGAGGCAAAACTATAAGCCCCTATCTTTCTCTGTGTCCAGCTGAAACTTTGATCTCATGAGTACCACTTGAGTTGTAGCAATTGTAGAGAACGAAAGAATGATTGAGTATGTGGATTTGCTTTACAAGCTCTTATTTGACTCTTTCTGATGTTGTGATAAATTGCAATTGCTTCAATGACTAAAGGCTATCGGTTGTTACTTCTCGGTAAGGTTCTTGAACCATGCTTTACTTTGTGAAGAAATTATCACTTTAGCATGAGAGATTATATGTTGGTATTGTTGTTCTGATCATGATCATGATGCATGCATGTTCATATCTTGTTTTGTCGACACCTTGCTCCCTAAACATGTGGACATATGTATTGAGCTAGGCTTTCGTTTGAGGACAAACGAGGTCCAAGCTTGGGGGAGTTGATACGTCCATTTTGCATCATGTTTTCATGTTGATATTTATCGCTTCTTTTGCTGTTATTTCACTTCACGGTACTATTCCTATGCCTTTTCTCTCTTATTTTGCAAGGTTTACATGAAGAGGGAGAATACCGGCAACTGGAATTCTGCGCAACTCCAAACGTCATGAAAATCAACGGAGATTTTTCCCCAATTTATAAAAAATACTGGGCCGAAGAAGTGCCGGAGGGGCACCAGGGGGTGCCCACAAGCCTGCACAGCGCGGCCACCCCCCAGGTCGCGCCATGGGGGCTTGTGGGCAGCCCACTGCCCCGCTGGCCCCCCTCTTTTGCTATATGGAGGGTTTCGTGTAGGAAAAAATCAGGAGGGAGCTTTTTCGTGGTTTCACCGCCGCCACGAGGCGGAACTTGAGCAGAACCAATCTAGAGCTTCGGCAGGACGATCCTGTCGGGGAAACTTCCCTCCCGGAGGGGGAAATCGTCGCCATCGTCATCACCAACACTCCTCTCATCGGAGGGGACTCGTCACCATCAACATCTTCATCAACACCATCTCATCTCCAAACGCTAGTTCATCTCTTGTAACCAATCTCCGTCTCGCGACTCCGACTGGTACTTGTAAGGTTGCTAGTAGTGTTGATTACTCTTTATAGTTGATGCTAGTTGGATTACTTGGTGGAAGAGTTTATGTTCAGATCCTTGATGCTACTCATTACTCCTCTGATCATGATTATGATTATGCTTTATGAGTAGTTACTTTTGTTCCTGAGGACATGGGATAAGTCATGCTAATAATAGTCATGTGAATTTGGTATTCGTTCGGTATTTTGATATGTTGTATGTTGTTTTTCCTCTAGTGGTGTTATGTGAACGTTGACTACATAACACTTCACTATTATTTGGGCCTAGAGGAAGGCATTGGGAAGTAGTAAGTAGATGATGGGTTGCTAGAGTGACAGAAGCTTAAACCCTAGTTTATGCGTTACTTCGTAAGGGGTTGATTTGGATCCACTAGTTTAATGCTATGGTTAGACTTTGTCTTAATTCTTCTTTCGTAGTTGCGGATGCTTGCGAGAGGGGTTAACCATAAGTGGGATGCTTGTACAAGTAAGGGCAGTACCCAAGCGCCGGTCCACCCACATATCAAACTATCAAAGTAACAAACGCGAATCATATGGACATGATGAAAACTAGCATGACAGAAATTCCCGTGTGTCCTCGGGAGCGTTTTTCTCCTATAAGAATGTGTCCAGGCTTGTCCCTTGCTACAAAAGGGATTGGGCCACTTTGCTGCACCGTTGCTACTTTTGTTACTTGTTGCTTGCTATGAATCATCTCACCACACAATCACTTGTTACCGACAATTTCAGTGCGTGCAGATTTTACCTTGCTGAAAACCACTTGTCAGATCCTTCTGCTCTTCGTTGGGTTCGACACTCTTACTTATCGAAAGGACTATGATTGATCTCCTATACTTGTGGGTCATCAGTATCTGCCCAAATACCCTACCAAACAAATGATGATCACATAAACGTCGGGCGAGGCAGTGGTCCCGGGATGCAGCGGAGGTCCTCGCGGCGGTGGATGTTGGAGAGGCGGACTCACACTTTTCGGTGCCCTGCAGGGAGCAACACTGCGCTCGACGCAACCGCGTCATGGTGAACGCCGGCTCCTCCCAGGAAGGATTCGTCATCGACTGGCATCGTCCGGGTTACGGGCTCCGACGAGGAAGAGTAGGGCATGGGAGACGGCTGGAGCTTGACTACCGTGAGGCGGCTAGTGTCTCATGTCCTACTTTGCTTTGTCGACGACCGGACCGACGCTACAAGAGACGCAACCAGCCGCCGGACATGGACACGGCGAAGCCGGACGAGCTTTGCTTACTATTAGATTTACGTTGCATGTAATAGCATAGATTTGAGGTTTATAATTTAAGGTATCCGAATGTATACTGCATTATTTTAGGCATGACCGGTTAGTGTCCGGCTGGGGTTCGGCTGTAGATGCCGTGAGAAATTCATAGAAAGTAATATTCCCGCTCTACATTTTTATTTTGTGTATGCATCGTGATACTTTTTTTTACAATAACCATACTATCTATCTCTAGTGTATTTATATGGGTCCGTCTAGAACTTAGTCGATTGAGACTTCGAAGTCTCAGTCGACTGATGTCAGCGTCGTAGTTACAGGCCCGTTGGATCAATTTACCTCTTCCTTCGTTTGTTTTTCTTTGGGGCTGGTTTGCCATGTACGGGGCTTTTTTTCCTTTGTTTTTCTTTGCTTGTCTTCTTAAGTGGCCTGCTTTCGTCTGTTGTTATGTTCTTCCAAATGCTTGTCTCGTCGGGCTGTTTCTTTCTTGCTTGTACGTGGGTAGTCTCCTTTTGTTTTCTGAATTTAGCCTGCCAAATATATTGGTGTTTCTAACAACGCTCCCAGCGATGTGCACTGAACTGCGTCTCCGCAAAACATAATACTTACATACAAAAAGTGTAGTGTGTTTGTATTACTTTCAACACATATATTGACACAAAAAAGAAGATTTTTTTAAGAAACACAAGTAATTGAACTAAATATGGTGAGAGTCGGAAGTCTTTCCCCTAGCGTAGGCTAGGGTTTATCTCCTTGCGGCGACTCCCCGCCGTAAGTCCACATTACCCAACGATCTTGCCGTCTCACGGTACGATCGTCGCCAAACCCTTCCACCTAAAGCTCCCCTCCCTCCGCCTCCGTGTCCTGGCCGTCTGGTCCTAGGGTTGCGAGTGGTGCAGGTTTTTCGGCCGCTCGACATGGCGTCGGCGTCAGACGCGTTCTCGTCAACAAACCGTGGCTCCCAAGGAAAGGATGATGACTTGGGTGATTTCTTTGATAAGTTGGATCTACAGGAAGAGGAATTTGAGGATGTTGTGGTCGAAGAGGAAGCCCCGGAGCTGCTAAACGAGATTCGTTGGATAGCCCTAGCTAGGGTTCAAACCACGAAGAACTTCCGCCAATCTGCCTTTTACAAAGACATGCGTGCCGCATGGAATTGCTCCCAGGCCGTTCGGTTCAGGCCAATAGGCCCCAATCTTTTTGTGGTTCAAGTGTATTGCCTTGGCGATTGGGATCGAATCATGGACCAAGGGCCATGGCTGTTCCATAACATGGCTGTCTTATTAACACAGTATGATGGATTCACAAAAGGTGAAGAGGTGCCGATATTGTATATGCCAATCTGGCTTCAGATCCACAAATTGCCAGATGGATATTGTAGACACGAGCTAATCGTGAAGCTCCTGCGATCTGCTGGGGAAGTGCTAGAAACCAGGATTAATGGCAATTCTCATGGGGATTATGTACGGGTCAGAGTGAGACATGACATCAGGAGGCCTCTTACCAGGTTTGTTAGCATTGCCAAAGGAAAGAATCGCAGCGTCTATGCTGTGCGGTATGAGAAGCTTGCAAGGTTTTGCAGTGTCTGTGGCATCATTCGTCATGAGCATAAGGAGTGCGGCAATGGGGTGTTTGCAGAGAAAGATCTGAAATTCGGCGACTATCTGTATGCAGACCCTCCGGTCCGTGTTCGTCAGGATTGGGATGGGAACCGTAATGGGAAAAAGTCCAATGCTGATCTATCAATTCCCAAACCAACAACAAGCAAGGAAGGGGGATTGGGTGAAGGGGACCTGAAGGACACGGCGTCTAGCCCGCACAAACCATCCCAAACCATAGATATGGATCTCGATAAGACATCTGGCAAGCGGCTGCACATGGAGGAGGGGGTAGTGTCTCCCTCGTTAGAGGGTTTATCTATCCCTGGTGGAGGACGACTTCTGATCACGGATGGTAAAGAAACTGATGAGGCAACGTCTCCGAGCAATAGCTCGGGTGGTAAAAGAGCTAAGATAGCTGGTGAACAATCAACTTCTGAAAATCTTTCGGCGGGCTCCCAGGCGGAGCGCCGCCAGTCCCAATGAGCCACCTATTTTGGAACTGTCGGGGGTCGGGGAACCGCCGAACAGTTCGTGAAGTTGGGGCTCTTGTAAAAGCCCATTCCCCAAGCTTGGTCTTTCTTGCGGAAACAAGACAGCCAAGTGCGGAAGTTGAAAGAATGAAGTGGAAGCTAGGGTTGAGAGGTTTTTTTGGTGTGGACTGTGATGGAAGGGGGGGAGGTCTTGCACTCTTTTGGGATGAATCCCTTCATGTGACAATTCTTGATTCTTGCAAAAGATACATTGATGCTAGTATAGTTGGTCAAGGCTCTGGGAAAAATTGGAGGTCCACCTTTGTATATGGGGAACCACGTGTTGAACGTCGCCAGTTTATGTGGGAACATTTGATCAGACTAAAGGGGATCTCGGCCCTGCCGTGGGTAGTTTGTGGAGATTTCAATGAGGCTCTCTAGCAACATGAACACTTCTCGAGGACCAACAGAGGTGAGAACCAGATGGAAGCATTTAGGGACACCCTGTTTGTTTGCGAGCTGATGGATCCGGGGTTTTTGGGAGCACCTTTCACATATGATAATGGTCAGACTGGACAGGATAATGTTCGTGTGAGGCTAGATCGGGCGCGTGCTTCGGAGGAATGGCAGGAGGAGTTCCCGTATGCGAGGGTGCAACATCTGGTTTCCCCTCGCTCAGATCACTGTCCCATATTGCTTGCCCTGGATGTCACCGAGGATCGCAGGCGCAAGGGTTCTCCAAAATACAAGATCATGTGGGAACGAGACAAGACACTTCACGACATAATCTCACGGGCGTGGTCGCGATCACGTCCCGGGAGTGATTTGGGTAGTGTGGCTACGTCTCTGAGGACAGTCATGACAGATCTTCGGAAGTGGAGCAAGGAGAACTTTGGACAGGTGCAGAAGCAAATTGAGAGCTTGCGTAAAGAACTAGAAAATTTGCAGCTCAACGGCACAGATCGTACTCTGATCCGTCAGAAGATGGAAACTATGGACGAGCTATTATATAGGGAGGAGATGATGTGGCTGCAACGGAGCCGTATCGTCTGGTTGAAAGAGGGAGATCGGAACACAAACTTCTTCCATCGGCAAGCGGTGTGGCGAGCTAGGAAAAACAATATTCGGAGACTACAGAAGATAGATGGGTCGTGGTGAAACTCCCCATCAGATATGGAACGCATGGCTGCATCTTATTTCAAAGAGGTATATACGAAAGACCCTACGATAGTACCGGAGGCAGCTCTAGTGGTGATAGAACCAAAGGTATCGGATGCAATGAATGGGCGGTTGCTTGCCCCCCTTTCCGATAAAGAGATATCCGATGCTCTATTCCAAATTGGTCCGTTGAAAGCACCAGACCCGGATGGTTTTCCGTCCCGTTTCTATAAAAAAAACTGGAGTTGTTTGAAGGAGGAGATCCTTGCAGCTGTTCGTCAGTTCTTCGTTACAAGTCATATGCCGGAGGGTGTTAATGATACATGCATTGTTTTGATCCCAAAGATCCAACACCCGGCTTTGCTTAAAGACTTACGTCCTATATCATTGTGTAATGTGATATATAAGATAGTGTCAAAATGCATGGTAAATCGCCTCAGACCGTTTCTTGCAGAGCTCATATCTGAGAATCAAAGTGCTTTCATCCCAGGTCGATTAATCTCAGACAATTCCATTATTGCCTTTGAGTGCATCCTCCACATCCAGACTTCTCCAGGGAACAATGATCTTTGTGCTTTCAAGCCGGATTTATCAAAGGCCTATTATCGGGTTGATTGGGATTTTCTTGAGCAAGCACTTTTGAGATGGGGTTTTGCTTCTCAATGGGTTAAGCAAACCATGGAGTGTGTCCGTTCGGTGCGGTATTCAGTGAAGTTTAATGGGCGTCTTCTGGAGCAGTTCTCACCCTCTCGTGGTCTACGGCAAGGTGACCCGTTATCACCCTTTTTATTTCTGTTCGTGGCTGATTCCCTATCTTCTCTATTAAATGTGGCAGTCCAACAAAGGGGTCTAGAAGCTATTAAAATTTGTAGAAGAGCTCCAGCTATCTCACACTTGTTATTTGCGGATGATTCCCTGCTTTTCTTCAATGCAACTACTGATTCGGCGTCGATTGTCAAGGATGTGTTGAGCACTTATGCCTCAGCTACGGGTCAACTTATCAACCCCTCTAAGTGCTCCATCCTATTTTTCGAAGGCTGCCCATCTGAAGTTGCAGAGCAGATTAAGCTGATCCTAGGTATCACACAACATGAATTCGAGCCAAAGTATTTGGGTTTACCAGTTCGAGAAGGGAGAATGTATAAAGGTCGCTTTGAATCCTTGCAATCCAGATTGAGTAAATGCTTGGTGGACTGGAGTGAAAAATACTCCTCCTTTGCTAGCAAGGAGGTTCTTATAAAAGTTGTTGCCCAAGCTATTTCGGTCTATGTCATGAGCATCTTTAAACTGCCTTTCTCTGTTTGTGACGACCTGTCTAAAATGATGAGACAGTACTGGTGGGGAGTGGAGAATGGGAAGAAGAAGATGGCATGGGTTGCTTGGGAGCGCATGACACTTCCTAAAGCCCAAGGTGGTATTGGCTGCAGAGATATGCGTGCGTATAACCAGGCCTTGCTAGCTAAGCAGGCTTGGAGACTTCTAACATCACCAGACTCGCTTTGTGCTAGACTACTCCGAGCAAAGTATTTCCCCAATGGTAGTCTAATGGACACAGTTTTCCCGGCTAACAGTTCAGCAGTTTGGAAGGGCATCGAGCATGGGTTGCAACTAGTTAAACGTGGAATGATCTGGCGTGTTGGCAATGGGGCAAGCATTAGAGTGTGGAGGGATCCTTGGATCCCTAGGGGTCCTCCGTTTACTCCTATTCTACCTAAACGGAATTGTCGTCTCAACAGAGTCCAGAATTTCCTTGATGATCGTGGGAATTGGCAGCTAAACCTGCTGCAACCACACTTCTGCCAACCAGACATCGATGCCATTCTGAAGATACGTACCTCTCCTAGCCAACAGGAAGACTTCATCTCCTGGCCTTGGGACAAATCTGGGAATGCTACAGTCCGAAGTGCATGTAATTTTGCTATGTCGCCGGTGAGGGACCAGGTTAGTCCGGGTGCTGCAAGCTCTGCACCCACCGGCAATCGCCCGATCTGGAAGTTGGTGTGGAGTGCTGGTGCTCCCCCCCAAGATGCGGCATTTTGCATGGCAGGTTAGCTTCGGTTCTCTACCCACAAATGCAGAAAAGTTCAGACGTCACATTGGGACTTCAGGCCACTGCAGTCTGTGTGATAGAGAGGAGGAGTCGTCATTTCATGCGCTGCTGGTCTGTCCTAATGCCGCTCTCATGTGGGATACAATGCAGCTATCATGGCCACTGCCTAATCGGGTGGATATTCCATGCACTGGATCAGAATGGTTACTGCATTTGCTTGCTGAATCACATGAACATATCAGGAGCAGAATCATTATGGTACTATGGCAGATATGGCATCTTCGGAATGAGCTTATGCATGGTAAAACCATCCCCCCAGTGGATACATCCCGGTCTTTTCTTACTAGCTATTACAATACTTATCAACAAATCTCGTTAAGTGTAGATGAGATTCTGAAAGGAAAGACTCCGGTGCTAGATATGAGGCATGGGGCAGATCCCCAATCTATGCCAAAACGCAAACTGGTATGGCCATGCCCGGCAGAACATGAGGTAGCACTGTCAGTTGATGGTTCATTCCATGCTGTGGATGGATCGGCTGGTTCGGGCATGATTCTGCGGGACAGTACATGGGCGGTAATCTTTGCTTCATACCGTAAGCTGTTCCATTGTAATGATGCACTTGAGTCTGAGCTGCAAGCAATAAAAGAAGGGCTCAAGCTAGCAACGGAGCATTCGCAAGCTACAATCATCCTACAATCCGACTGTGACGAGGCACTCAAGATGATTGCGGATGCTTCCTCCAACATATCAGCATATGGACATTTGGTGTCGGACATCAGGGAGTATATGAACATTAGGGCTATTGTTCCTGTCAAAATTCTTCGAGAACAGAATAGGGTTGCACATTGTTTAGCGAACTTTGGTATATGTGGGGATAGCACAGCCTGTTGGTTGGGGCGCCCACCTCCATGTATTCGTAGTCTAGTCGCTGAAGATTGTAACACTATCACTATGGAATAAAAACCCTATGTTGATTCGAAAAAAAAGTAATTGAACTAAATGAGCTTCCTGGTGCGTGTGGTAAAAAGTACTAGTGGAACAAGAGTTATGTGGCATTAACTAGTTTTGGATCATCTACTTTTTTCTCGGTGTATATCATTAGTTTTATGTGATCCGTTGAAAAAAATAGAGTGTACTTTTAAGAAAAAATAAGTTACACGCGAATGACGCACATGCAATTGCCCATGGCTAACGGACATGCAGCTGCGTGTGATCAAGGTTTGTGCAATTAGATGACAATATTTTGAGAATACAAACAATTTGCACATAAATTATGGATATGCAATTGCAGGTGGTCGATGAACGTGTGACTCGCACGTGTATAACTAGTGTCACCATTTCTCTTCAAGAGAAAAATATTAAGTTGCACACGAACATTGAACATGCAATTGGCATGGCTGGATAGACGCAACCGTGTGTAGCTGACGTGTCCGCAAATCAAGTGGCATTATTTAAAAAAAATCCAAAACATCGCTATTTACAAAATAAAATATACCACAAAATAGAATGCAAAAATAAAATAGAAAGAAAAACAAAATGTAAAAAAAAAATTCAAAAATAAACTCACATAACAATCCGCCTAAGCACCCATGCCCGCGCCCCGATGGAGTGACGTGCAACTAGGTGGCATGTTGTTCTAGTTGCAGTCGAGGGAGACACTTGCAGTTGCATACCTAGTAGTAGATGTTGGAAATATGCCCTAGAGGCAATAGTAAATTAGTTATTATTATATTTCCTTGTTCATAATAATCGTTTATTATCTATGCTAGAATTGTATTGATTGAAAACTCAAATACATGTGTGGATACATAGACAACACACTGTCCCTAGTGAGCCTCTAGTTGACTAGTTCATTGATCAAATATGGTCAAGGTTTCCTGGTCATAGGCAAGTGTTGTCACTTGATAACGGGATCACATCATTAGAAGAATCATGTGATGGACAAGACCCAAACTATGAACGTAGCATATTGATACGTCTCCATCGTATCTACTTTTCCAAACTCTTTTACCCTTGTTTTGGACTCCAATTTGCATGATTTGAATGGAACTAACCCGGACTGACGCTGTTTTCAGCAGAATTGACTTGGTGTTGTTTTTGTGCAGAAATGAAAGTTCTCGGAACGTCCTGAAAATTTACGGAGAATATTTCTGGAAAATATGAAAAATACCTGCGCAAAGATCCACCGGAGGGGATGGACCAGTGGGCCACAAGCCCTGTAGCCACCCCCTGGTGGCGGCTACCAAGCTTGTGGGGCCCACGTGGCTCTGCCGCCCCCAAACTCAGCTCTATAAATTCACTTTCGTCCCAAAAAAAATCAAGAGAGAAGATTTCATCGCGTTTGCGATACGGAGGCGCCGCCACATCCCGTTCTTCATGTGGAGAGCAGATCTGGAGTCCGTTTTGGGCTCCGGAGAGGGGAAATCGTCGTCATCGTCATCATCAACCTTCTTCCCTCTCCAATTCCATGAAGCTCTTCATTGTTCGTGAGTAATCTATTCGTAGGCTCGCTGGGCGGTGATGAGTAGGATGAGATCTATCATGTAATCGAGTTAGTTTTGACGGGGATTGATCCCTAGTATCCACTATGTTCTGAGATTGATGTTGCTACTACTTTGCCATGCTTAATGCTTGTCACTAGGGCCCGAGTGTCATGATTTCAGATCTGAAATTATTATGTTGTCACCAATATATGTGCGTTTTAGATCCGATCTTGCAAGTTGTAGTTACCTACTATGTGTTATGACCCGACAACCCCGGAGTGACAATAACCGGAACCACTCCCGATGATGACCATAGTTTGAGGAGTTCATGTGTTCACCAAGTGCTAATGCGTTGTTCCGGTTCTTTATTAAAAGGAGAACCTTAATATCTCGTAGTATCCTTTTGGACCCCGCTGCCACGGGAGGGATGGACAATAGATGTCATGCAAGTTTTTTCCCTAAGCACGTATGACGACACACAGAATGCATGCCTACATCACATTGACGAACGGGAGCTAGCCACATATCTCTCCGTGTTATAACTGTTGCATGATGAATGTCATCCAAACAAATCACCGACCCATTGCCTACGAGTTTGTCCCATTGTTGTTACTACTGTTGCTTGTTACTGTTGCTACTTGCTACTGCTGTCACTACTGCTGTTCCTTGCCACTGTTGTTACTCGTTACACTGCTGCTACCTGCTACAATACTTTTTCTCACACCATTGTTGGGAAAGAATATTTCCCGTCCACGGGCAACTTCTGGCGCCATTGATACAACAGTTAGGAATAGTCTGCTGTCAACAGATCGTTTCTGGCACCGTTGCTATCATACTACTTTGCTACTGATACTTTGCTTGCAGATACTAATCTTTCAGGTGCGGTTGAATCTGACACATTCAGCTGCTAATACTTGAGAGTATCCTTTCACTTCCTGTCGGGCGAACCAACAAATTTGGGTTGAATACTCTACCCTCGAAAACTGTCGCGAACCCACGCGCTGGTGGGCCATTGCAAGACAATTGCTAATTGTTGAGCAACTGGGAGCAGTTCTGGCTCCGTTGCCGTGGAGGCATCAAGTCAGGAACACGTTAACAACATTTTTCTAGTGTCGTTGCCGGGGACTGCTAGCACATATTGATCGTGTCGTTTTATTGCTATTATTTTCTGCGTGTCAAGTATTTGTTCCTATGACCATGAGATCATATAACTCACTGGCACTGGAGGAATACCTTGTGTGCATCAAACGTCGCAACGTAACTGGGTGACTATAAAGGTGCTCTACAGGTATCTCCGAAGGTGTCCGTTGAGTTAGTACGAATCAAGACTGGGATTTGTCACTCCGTGTGACGGAGAGGTATCTCGAGGCCCACTCGGTAATACAACATCACACACAAGCCTTGTAAGCAATGTGACTAAGTGTAAGTCACGGGATCTTGTATTACGAAACGAGTAAAGAGACTTGCCGGTGACGAGATTGAAATAGGTATGCGGATACCGACGATCGAATCTCGGGCAAGTAACATACCGAAGGACAAAGGGAATGACATACGGGATTATATGAATCCTTGGCACTGAGGTTCAACCGATAAGATCTTCGGAGAATATGTAGGATCCAATATGGGCATCCAGGTCCCGCTGTTGGATATTGACTGAGGAGTGTCTCGGGTCATGTCTGCATAGTTCTCGAACCCGCAGGGTCTGCACACTTAAGGTTCAGTGATGTTTCAGTATAGTTGAGTTATAGGTGCTGGTAACCGAAAGTTGTTCGGAGTCCCGGATGAGATACAGGATGTCACGAGGAGCTCCAGAATGGTCCGGACGTAAAGATTGATATATAGGAAGTCCTGTTTTGGTCGCCGGAAAAGTTTCAGGCTCATCGGTAGTGTACCGGGAGTGCCGGGAGGGGTGCCGGGGACCATCGGGAGGGGTGTCACGCCCCAAGGGGTCTCATGGGCTATGGGAAGAGATAAACCAGCCCCTAGTGGGCTGGAATAAGTTCCCACTAAGGCCCATAAGGTTTGAGAAGGAAAAAACACAAGGTGGAAAGAGTTTCCAAGTGGGAAGGTGGAATCCTACTCCAAGTAGGATTGGAGTAGGACTCCTCCACCTCCAATTTCGGCCAAACCTTGAAGGTTTGAGGCTGCCTCCTCTCCTCCCTCCCTCCTATATATACTAGAGGTATTGAGGGTTTTTGAGACATAACTTTGCCACGTGCTGCTCGACCCTATACCATGCAGTTTTTCCTCTAGATCGTATTTCTGCGGAGCTTAGGCGAAGCCCTGTCGGAGTAGATCATCACCACCACCGGCGCGCCGTCACGCTGCCGGAGAACTCATCTACCTCTCCGCTCCCTCTTGCTGGATCAAGAAGGACGAGATCATCGTCGAGCTGTACGTGTGCTGAACGCGGAGGTGCCGTCCGTTCGGCACTAGATCGGAACGAATCGTGAGATGGATCGCAAGACGGTTCGTGCAACGGATCGCGAGACGGTTCGTGGGACGGATCGCGGGACAGATCGTGGGATGGACCGCGGGACGGTTCGTGGCGCGGTTCGTTGGGCGGTTCGAGGGACATGAAGACGTTCCACTACATCAAACGCGTTTCTTAACGCTTCTTGCTGTGCGATCTACAAGGGTACGTAGATCCAAATCTCCTCTCGTATATGGACATCACCATGATAGATCTTCGTGTGCGTAGGAAATTTTTTGTTTCCCATGCGACGTTCCCCAACAGTGGCATCATGAGCTAGGTTCATGCGTAGATGTTATCTCGAGTAGAACACAAAGGGTTTTGTGGACGGTGATGTTTGATTTGCTGCCCTCCTTAGTCTTTTCTCGATTCGGCGGTATTGTTGGATTGAAGCGGCCCGGACCGACATTATTCGTACGCTTACGAAAGACTGGTTTCATCGATTGACATGCAACCTCGTTGCATAAAGATGACTGGCGGGTGTCGGTTTCTTCAACTTTAGTTGAATTGGTTTTGACCGAGGCGGTCCTTGGAGAGGTTAAATAGCAATTTGCACATCTCCATTGTGGTTTTTGCGTAAGTAAGATGCGATCTACTAGATACCCATAGCAACCACATAAAACATGCAACAACAAATTAGAGGATGTCTAACTTGTTTTTGCAGGGTATGCTTTGTTGGGGAACGTCGCATAGGAAACAAAAAATTTCCTACGCGCACGAAGACCTATCATGGTGATGTCCATCTATGAGAGGGGATATTCGATCTACGTACCCTTGTAGATCGCACAGCAGAAGCGTTAGTGAACGCGGTTGATGTAGTGGAACGTCCTCACGTCCCTCGATCCGCCCCGCGAACCGTCCCGCGATCAGTCCCACGATCTAGTGCCGAATGGACGGCACCTCCGCGTTCAACACACGTACAGCTCGACGATGATCTCGGCCTTCTTGATCCAGCAAGAGAGACGGAGAGGTAGATGAGTTCTCCGGCAGCGTTACGGCGCTCCGGAGGTTGGTGGTGACCTAATCTCAGCAGGGCTCCGCCCGAGCTCCGTAGAAACGCGATCTAGAGGTAAAACCGTGGAGATATGTGGTCGGGCTGCCGTGTCAAAGTTGTCTCAAATCAGCCCTAAAACCTCCGTATATATAGGGGGAAGAGGGGGAGCCTTGCCTTGGGGTCCAAGGACCCTCAAGGGGTTCGGCCGAGCCAAGGGGGGGAGTCCTCCCCTTCCAAACCGAATCCAACAAGGTTTGTAAGGAGGAGTCCTTCCCCCTTTTCCCACCTCCTCTTTTTTTTTATCTTTTCTCTTTGATTTTCTTCCTATGGCGCATAGGGCCTTCTTGGGCTGTCCCACCAGCCCACTAAGGGCTGGTGCGCCACCCCCAAGGCCTACTAGTCTTTTCTGCGCACTTTGTCCTCACTCATGCGCACCCGGGATCAACTTCCCGGTCGGTCACCCATCCTAGAACTACTCCAACCCAAGCACGCTTAACCTGGGAGTTCTGTTCGAATGGGCTCCCGGAAAAGAAGGAATTCCTTATCGATATGAGTAGTCTATCATCCCTAATAAGCCAGGCTATCACATACACCACCACTGAGAGGAACCGACGTCCTCGTCGGGCCACAGGAGCGTTCCCTCTTGGTACAAACGTCTGTGCATCCAGTCTAGTACATGTACCATGTGGTGTGCCACGACGGATCACAAACATCATGAACAACATGACCGCACACCTGTCCGCAAACATCCGTGAACCGCGAGGGTCGGCTCTGATACCAAACTTGTAACGCCCCGGACACACCCGTCGGCGGTCGTTACTCCTGGCGGGATCTAGACTGGCCCCACATATCAATACTAGTCTTTTCTGCGCACTTTGTCCTCACTCATGCGCACCCGGGATCAACTTCCCGGTCGGTCACCCATCCTAGAACTACTCCAAGCCAAGCACGTTTAACCTGGAAGTTCTGTTCGAATGGGCTCCCGGAAAAGAAGGAATTCCTTATCGATATGAGTAGTCTATCATCCCGAATAAGCCAGGCTATCACATTACACTAAGTCACATTGCTTGCAAGGCTTGTGCGTGATGTTGTATTACCGAGTGGGCCCCGAGATACCTCTCCGTCACACGGAGTGACAAATCTCAGTCTTGATCCATACTAACTCAACGAACACCTTCGGAGATACCTGTAGAGCAGCTTTATAGTCACCCAGTTACGTTGCGACGTTTGATACACACAAAGCATTCCTCCGGTGTCAGTGAGTTATATGATCTCATGGTCATAGGAACAAATACTTGACACGCAGAAATCAGTAGCAACAAAATGACACGATCAATATGCTACGTCTATTAGTTTGGGTCTAGTCCATCACGTGATTCTCCTAATGACGTGATCCAGTTATCAAGCAACAACACCTTGTTCATAATCAGAAGACCCTGACTATCTTTGATCAACTGGCTAGCCAACTAGAGGCTTGCTAGGGACATTGTTTTGTCTATGTATCCACACATGTATATAAGTCTTCATTCAATACAATTATAGCATGGATAATAGACGATTATCTTGATACATGAATTATAATAATAACTATATTTATTATTGCCTCTAGGGCATAATTCCAACAGTCTCCCACTTGCACTAGAGTCAATAATCTAGCCCTCACATCATCATGCGAATTACATTGTAATAAATCTAACACCCATACAGTTCTGGTGTTGATCATGCTTTGCCCGTGGAAGAGGTTTAGTCAGCGGGTCTGCTACATTCAGATCCGTGTGCACTTTGCATATATTTACGTCATCCCCTTCGACGTAGTCGCGGATGAGGTTGAAGCGTCGTTTGATGTGTCTGGACTTCTTGTGAAACCGTGGTTCCTTTGCTAGGGCAATGGCACCCGTGTTGTCACAGAACAAGGTTATTGGATTCAGTGCGCTTGGCACTACTCCAAGATCCGTCATGAACTGCTTCATCCAGACACCCTCCTTAGCCGCCTCAGAGGCAGCCATGTACTCCGCTTCACATGTAGAATCTGCTACGACACTTTGCTTGGAACTCCACCAGCTTACAGCACCCCCATTAAGAATAAATACGTATCCGGTCTGCGACTTAGAGTCGTCCGGATCTGTGTCAAAGCTTGCATCGACGTAACCCTTTACGGCGAGCTCTTCGTCACCTCCATACACGAGAAACATCTCCTTAGTCCTTTTCAGGTACTTCAGGATATTCTTGACCGCCGTCCAGTGATCCACTCCTGGATTACTCTGGAACCTGCCTGCCATACTTATGGCCAAGCTAACGTCCGGTCTAGTGCACATCATTGCATACATGATAGAACCTACGGCTGAAGCATAGGGGACGGTGCTCATATGCTCTCTATCCTCATCAGTTGCTGGGCACTGAGTCTTACTCAATCTCGTACCTTGTAAAACTAGCAAGAACCCTTTCTTGGACTGTTCCATTTTGAACCTCTTCAAAACTTTATCAAGGTATGTGCTTTGTGAAAGTCCTATCAGGCGTTTCGATCTATCCCTGTAGATCTTAATGCCTAGAATGTAAGCAGCTTCTCCTAGGTCCTTCATAGAGAAACTTTTATTCAAGTAATCCTTTATGCTCTCCAAAAACTCTACGTTGTTTCCAATCAGCAATATGTCATCCACATATAATATTAGAAACGCCACAGAGCTCCCACTCACTTTCTTGTAAATACAAGATTCTCCAACCACTTGTATAAACCCAAATGCGTTGATCACCTCATCAAAGCGTTTGTTCCAACTCCGAGATGCTTGCACCAACCCATAAATGGATCGCTGGAGCTTGCACACCTTGTTAGCATTCTTAGGATCAACAAAAACTTCGGGTTGCATCATATACAACTCTTCCTTAAGGAAACCGTTAAGGAACGCCGTTTTGACATCCATCTGCCAGATTTCATAATCGAAAAATGCAGCTATTGCTAACATGATTCTGACGGACTTAAGCATCGCTACGGGTGAGAATGTCTCATCGTAGTCAACTCCTTGAACTTGTGAAAAACACTTTGCCACAAGTCGAGCTTTATAAACGGTCACATTGCCGTCAGCGTCCGTCTTCTTCTTAAAGATCCATTTGTTCTGAATAGCCTTGCGGCCCTCAGGTAGTACTTCCAAAGTCCATACTTTGTTCTCATACATGGATCCTATCTCGGACTTCACGGCCTCTAGCCATTTGTTGGAATCTGGGCCCACCATTGCTTCTTCATAATTTGCAGGTTCATTGTTGTCTAACAACATGATTGACATGACGGGATTACCGTACCACTCTGGAGCAGCACGTGGTCTCGTCGACCTGCGTGGTTCGACAGGAACTTGAACCGGAGTTTCATGATCATCATCATTAACTTCCTCCTCAACCGGCGTTGCAATGACAAAGGTTTCCCCTTGCCCTGCGCCACCATCTAGAGGGGTGAGAGGTTCGACAACCTCATCAAGTTCTATCTTCCTCCCACTCAATTCTCTCCAGAGAAACTCCTTCTCAAGAAAAGCTCCGTTTTTAGCAACAAACACTTTGCCCTCGGATTTGAGATAGAAGGTGTACCCAACTGTCTCTTTTGGGTAACTTATGAAATGCACTTTTCCGCTTTGGGTTCCAGCTTTTCAGGCTGAAGCTTTTTGACATAAGCATCACATCCCCAAACTTTAAGAAACGACAACTTTGGCCTTTTGCCATACCACAGTTTGTATGGTGTCGTCTCAACGGATTTTGATGGTGCCCTATTTAAAGTGAATGCAGCTGTGTCTAATGCATCACCCCAAAACCATAACGGCAAATCGGTAAGAGACATCATAGATCGCACCATTTCTAATAAAGTACAATTACGACGTTCGGACACACCATTACGCTGTGGTGTTCTAGGCGGTGTCAACTATGAAACAATTCCACATTGTCTTTGTTGGGGAACGTCGCATGGGAAACAAAAATTTTCCTACGCGCACGAAGACCTATCATGGTGATGTCCATCTACGAGAGGGGATGAGTGATCTACGTACCCTTGTAGATCGTACAGCAGAAGCGTTAGTGAACGCGGTTGATGTAGTGGAACGTCCTCATGTCCCTCGATCCGCCCCGCGAACAATCCCGCGATCAGTCCCACGATCTAGTACCGAACGGACGGCACCTCCGCGTTCAGCACACGTACAGCTCGACGATGATCTCGGCCTTCTTGATCCAGCAAGAGATGGAGAGGTAGAAGAGTTCTGCGGCAGCGTGACGGTGCTCCGGAGGTTGGTGATGATCTCGTCTCAGCAGGGCTTCGCCCGAGCTCCGCAGAAACGCGATCTAGAGAAAAAACCGTGGAGGTATGTGGTCGGGCTGCCGTGGAAAAATCGTCTCAAATCAGCCCTAAAACCTCCGTATATACAGGTGGGAGGGAGGGGACCTTGCCTTGGGGCTCAAGGAGCCCCAAGGGGGTCGGCCGAGCCAAGGGGGAAGGTCTCCCCCCCCAAACCGAGTTGGACTTGGTTTGGTGGGTGGGAGTCCTTCCTTCCCTTCCCACCTCCCTTTTTTTTCTTTCTCTTTGATTTTTCTTTCTTAGGCGCATAGGGCCTTCTTGGGCTGTCCCACCAGCCCACTAAGGGCTGGTGCGCCACCCCCAAGGCCTATGGGCTTCCCCGGGGTGGGTTGCCCCCCCGGTGAACACCCGGAACCCATTCGTCATTCCCGGTAACTCCGAAAACCTTCCGGTAATCAAATGAGGTCATCCTATATATCAATCTTCGTTTCCGGACCATTCTGGAAACCCTCGTGACGTCTGTGATCTCATCCGGGACTCCGAACAACATTCGGTAACCAACCATATAACTCAAATACGCATAAAACAACGTCGAACCTTAAGTGTGGAGACCCTGCGGGTTCGAGAACTATGTAGACATGACCAGAGAGACTTCTCGGTCAATATCCAATAGCGGGACATGGATGCCCATATTGGATCCTACATATTCTACGAAGATCTTATCGTTTGAACCTCAGTGCCAAGGATTCATATAATCCCGTATGTCATTCCCTTTGTCCTTCGGTATGTTACTTGCCCGAGATTCGATCGTCAGTATCCGCATACCTATTAAAATCTCGTTTACCGGCAAGTCTCTTTACTCGTTCCGTAATACAAGATCCCGCAACTTACACTAAGTTACATTGCTTGCAAGGCTTGTGTGTGATGTTGTATTATCGAGTGGGCCCCGAGATACCTCTCCGTCACACGGAGTGACAAATCCCAGTCTTGATCCATACTAACTCAACTAACACCTTCGGAGATACCTGTAGAGCATCTTTATAGTCACCCAGTTACGTTGCGATGTTTCATACACACAAAGTATTCCTCCGGTGTCAGTGAGTTATATGATCTCATGGTCATAGGAACAAATACTTGACACGCAGAAAACAGTAGCAACAAAATGACACGATCAACATGCTACGTCTATTAGTTTGGGTCTAGTCCATCACGTGATTCTCCTAATGACGTGATCCAGTTATCAAGCAACAACACCTTGTTCATAATCAGAAGACACTGACTATCTTTGATAAACTGGCTAGCCAACTAGAGGCTTGCTAGGGACAATGTTTTGTCTATGTATCCACACATGTAAATGAGTCTTCATTCAATACAATTATAGCATGGATAATAAACGATTATCTTGATACAGGAATTATAATAATAACTATATTTATTATTGCCTCTAGGGCATAATTCCAACAGTCTCCCACTTGCAATAGAGTCCATAATCTAGCCCTCACATCATCATGCGAATTACATTGTAATAAATCTAACACCCATACAGTTCTGGTGTTGATCATGCTTTGGCCGTGGAAGAGGTTTAGTCAGCGGGTCTGCTACATTCAGATCCATGTGCACCTTGCATATATTTACGTCCTCCCCTTCGACGTAGTCGTGGATGAGGTTGAAGCGTCGTTTGATGTGTCTGGACTTCTTGTGAAACCGTGGTTCCTTTGCTAGGGCAATGGCACCCGTGTTGTCACAGAACAAGGTTATTGGATTCAGTGCGCTTGGCACCACTCCAAGATCCGTCATGAATTGCTTCATCCAGACACCCTCCTTAGCTGCCTCCGAGGCAGCCATGTACTCCGCTTCACATGTAGAATCTGCTATGACGCTCTGCTTGGAACTGCACCAGCTTACCGCACCCCCATTAAGAATAATACGTATCCGGTTTGCGACTTAGAGTCGTCCGGATCTGTGTCAAAGCTTGCATCGACGTAACCTTTTACAGTGACCTCTTGGTCACCTCCATACACGAGAAACATCTCCTTAGTCCTTTTCAGGTACTTCAGGGTATTCTTGACCGCTGTCCAGTGATCCACTCCTGGATTACTCTGGAACCTACCTGCCATACTTATGGCCAGGCTAACATCCGGTCTAGTGCACAGCATTGCATACATGATAGAACCTATGGCTTAAGCATAGGGGACGGAGCACATATGCTCTCAATCTTCATCAGTTGCTGGGCACTGAGTCTTACTCAATCTCGTACCTTGTAAAACTGGCAAGAACCCTTTCTTGGACTGTTCCATTTTGAACCTCTTCAAAACTTTATCAAGGTATGTGCTTTGTGAAATTCCTATCAGGCGTTTTGATCTATCCCTGTAGATCTTAATGCCTAGAATGTAAGCAGCTTCTCCTAGGTCCTTCATAGAGAAACTTTTATTCAAATAATCTTTTATGCTCTCCAAAAACTCTACGTTGTTTCCAATCAGCAATATGTCATCCACATATAATATTAGAAACGCCACAGAGCTCCCACTCACTTTCTTGTAAATACAAGATTCTCCAACCACTTGTATAAACCCAAAAGCTTTGATCACTTCATCAAAGCGTTTGTTCCAACTCCGAGATGCTTGCACCAGTCCATAAATGGATCGCTCGAGCTTGCACACCTTGTTAGCATTCTTAGGATCGACAAAACCTTTGGGTTGTATCATATACAATTCTTCCTTAAGGAAACCGTTAAGGAACGCCGTTTTGACATCCATCTGCCAGATTTCATAATCGAAAAATGCAGCTATTTCTAACATGATTCTGACGGACTTAAGCATCGCTACGGGTGAGAATGTCTCATCGTAGTCAACTCCTTGAACTTGTGAAAAACCCTTTGCCACAAGTCGAGCTTTATAAACGGTCACATTGCCGTCAGCGTCCGTCTTCCTCTTAAAGATCCATTTGTTCTGAATAGCCTTGCAGCCCTCAGGCAGTACCTCCAAAGTCCACACTTTGTTCTCATACATGGATCCTATCTCGGACTTCATGGCTTCTAGCCATTTGTTGGAATCTGGACCCACCATTGCTTCTTCATAATTTGCAGGCTCATTGTTGTTCAACAACATGATTGATAAGACGGGATTACCGTACCACTCTGGAGCAGCACGTGGTCTCGTCGACCTGCGTGGTTCGACAGAAACTTGAACCGGAGTTTCATGATCATCATCATTAACTTCCTCCTCAACCGGCGTCGCAACGACAGAGGTTTCCCCTTGCCCTGCGCCACCATCCAGAGGGATGAGAGGTTTGACAACCTCGTCAAGTTCTATCTTCCTCCCACTCAATTCTCTCGAGAGAAACTCCTTCTCGAGAAAAGCTCCATTTTTAGCAACAAACACTTTGCCCTCGGATTTGAGATAGAAGGTGTACCCAACTGTCTCTTTTGGGTAACCTATGAAGACGCACTTTTCCGCTTTGGGTTCCAGCTTTTCAGGCTGAAGCTTTTTGACATAAGCATCACATCCCCAAACTTTAAGAAACGACAACTTTGGCCTTTTGCCAAACCACAGTTCATATGGTGTCGTCTCAACGGATTTTGATGGTGCCCTATTTAAAGTGAATGCAGCTGTTTCTAATGCATAACCCCAAAACGATAATGGCAAATCGGTAAGAGACATCATAGATCGCACCATCTCTAATAAAGTACGATTACGACGTTCGGACACACCATTACGCTGTGGTGTTCCAGGCGGTGTCAACTATGAAACAATTCCACATTGTCTTAAGTGAGCACCAAACTCGAAACTCAGATATTCACCCCCGCGATCAGAACGTAGGAACTTGATCTTCTTGTTACGATGATTTTCCACTTCACTCTGAAATTGCTTGAACTTTTCAAATGTTTCAGACTTGTGCTTCATCAAGTAGACATAACCATATCTACTCAAATCGTCAGTGAAGGTGAGAAAATAACGATATCCGCCGCGTGCCTCTACGCTCATCGGACCACACACATCGGTGTGTATGATTTCCAACAAGTCACTTGCACGCTCCATTGTTCCGGAGAACGGAGTCTTAGTCATCTTGCCCATGAGGCATGGTTCGCACGTGTCAAGTGAATCAAAGTCAAGTGACTCCAAAAGTCCATCATCATGGAGTTTCTTCATGCGCTTTACACCAATATGACCTAAGCGGCAGTGCCACAAAATATGGCGCTATCATTGTTAACTCTAACCCTTTTGGTCTCAATGTTATGTATGTGTGTATCGCTATCAAGATTCAATATGAACAATCCTCTCACATTGGGTGCATGACCATAAAACATGTTACTCATAGAAATAGAACAACCATTATTCTCTGACTTAAAAGAGTAACCGTCTCGCAATAAACAAGATCCAGATATAATGTTCATGCTCAACGCAGGCACTAAATAACAATGTTTTAGGTTCATCACTAATCCTGATGGTAACTGAAGTGACACTGTGCCGACGGCGATTGCATCAACCTTGAAACCATTTCCTACGCGCATCGTCACTTCATCTTTCGCCAGCCTTCGTCAATTCCGCAGTTCCTGTTTCGAGTTGCAAATATGAGCAACAGAACCGGTATCGAATACCCAGGCACTACTACGAGAGCCAGTTAAGTACACATCAATAACATGTATATCAAATATACCTGATTTTTCTTTGGCCACCTTCTTATCAGCCAGATACTTGGGGCAGTTGCGCTTCCAGTGACCCATACCCTTGCAATAGTAACACTCTGTTTCAGGCTTAGGTCCAGCTTTGGGTTTCTTCGTCGGATTGGCAACAGGCTTGCCGCTCTTCTTCGAATTACTCTTTTTGCCTTTGCCGTTTCTCTTGAAACTAGTGGTCTTATTCACCATCAACACTTGATGCCATTTACGGAGTTCAGACTCTGCGACTTTGAGCATCGCAAACAACTCGTCGGGAGACTTGTTCATCCCTTGCATGTTGTAGTTCAACACAAAGCCTTTATAGCTTGGTGGTAGTGATTGAACGATTCTGTCAGTGATAGCTTCTTGCGGGAGTTCAATCCCCAGCTCAGCTAGACGGTTTGAGTACCCAGACATTTTGAGCACATGTTCACTGACAGACGAGTTCTCCTCCATCTTGCAAGCATAGAATTTATCGGAGGTCTCATACCTCTCGATCCGGGCGTTGTTCTGAAAGATAAACTTCAACTCCTGGAACATCTCAAATGCTCCATGACGCTCAAAGCGACGTTGAAGTCCCGGTTCCAAGGCATACAAGACTGCACATTGAACTATTGAGTAGTCCCCCTTACGTGCTAAACAAGCGTTCTTAACATCCTAATCAGCCGTAGCGGGTGGTTCATCTCCTAGCGCAGCATTAAGGACATAATCCTTCTTCCCAGCTTGTAAGATTAGCTTAAGATTACGAGCCCAGTCTACAAAGTTGCTTCCATCATCTTTCAACTTAGCTTTCTCTAGGAACGTATTAAAATTCAGGGTGACTGTCGCGTGAGCCATGATCTACAACACAAATATATTCAAAGTGGACTTAGACTATGTTCAAGATAATTAGAGTTTAACTTAATCAAATTATTTGCTAAACTCCCACTCAAAAAGTACATCTCTCTAGTCATTTGAGCGGTTCATGATCCACTTACACTAGCTCAAGTCCGATCATCACGTGAGTTGAGTATAGTTTCAGTGGTAAGCATCCCTATGCTAATCATATCATCTATATGATTCATGATTGACCTTTCGGTCTCATGTGTTTCGAGGCCATGTCTGCACATGCTAGGCTCGTCAAGCTTAACCCGAGTGTTCCGCGTGTGCAACTGTTTTGCACCCGTTGTATGTGAACGTTGAGTCTATCACACCCGATCATCACGTGGTGTCTCGAAACGACGAACTGTAGCAACGGTGCACAGTCGGGGAGAACACAATTTCGTCTTGAAATTTTAGTGAGAGATCACCTCATAATGCTACCGTCGTTCTAAGCAAAATAAGGTGCATAAAAGGATTAACATCACATGCAATTCATAAGTGACATGATATGGCCATCATCACGTGCTTCTTGATCTCCATCACCAAAGCACCGGCACGATCTTCTTGTCACCGGCGCCACACCATGATCTCCATCAACGTGTTGCCATCGGGGTTGTCGTTCTACTCATGCTATTACTACTAAAGCTACATCCTAGCAAAATAGTAAACGCATCTGCAAGCACACACGTTAGTATAAAGACAACCCTATGGCTCCTACCGGTTGTCGTACCATCGACGTGCAAGTCGATATTTCTATTACAACATGATCATCTCATACATCCAATATATCACATCACATCGTTGGCCATATCACATCACAAGCATACCCTGCAAAAACAAGTTAGACGTCCTCTAATTTTGTTGTTGCATGTTTTACGTGGTGACCACGGGTATCTAGTAGGATCGCATCTTACTTACGCAAACACCACAATGGAGATATATGAGTTGCTATTTAACCTCATCCAAGGACCTCCTCGGTCAAATCCGATTCAACTAAAGTTGGAGAAACTGACACTTGCCAGTCATCTTTGAGCAACGGGGTTACTCGTAGCGATGAAACCAGTCTCTCGTAAGCGTAGGAGTAATGTCGGTCCAAGCCGCTTCAATCCAACAATACCGCGGAATCAAGAAAAGACTAAGGAGGGCAGCAAAACGCACATCACCGCCCACAAAAACTTTTGTGTTCTACTCGAGAAGACATCTACGCATGAACCTAGCTCATGATGCCACTGTTGGGGAACGTCGCATGGGAAACAAAAATTTTCCTACGCGCACGAAGACCTATCATGGTGATGTCCATCTTCGAGAGGGGCTATTCGATCTACGTACCCTTGTAGATCGCACAGCAGAAGCGTTAGTGAACGCGGTTGATGTAGTGGAACGTCCTCACGTCCCTCGATCCACCCCGCGAACCGTCCCGCGATCAGTCCCACGATCTAGTGCCGAACGGACGACACCTCCGCGTTCAGCACACGTATAGCTCGAAGATGATCTCGCCTTCTTGATCCAGCAAGGGAGACGGAGAGGTAGATGAGTTCACCAGCAGCGTGACGGCGCTCCGGAGGTTGGTGGTGACCTAATCTCAGCAGGGCTCCGCCCGAGCTCCGCAGAAACGCGATCTAGAGGCAAAACCGTGGATATATGTGGTCGGGCTGCCGTGTCAAAGTTGTCTCAAACCAGCCCTAAAACCTCCGTATATATAGGGGGAAGAGGGGGAGCCTTGCCTTGGGGTCCAAGGACCCTCAAGGGGTTCGGCCGAGCCAAGGGGGGAGTCCTCCCCTTCCAAACTGAATCCAACTAGGTTTGGAAGGAGGAGTCCTTCCCCCTTTTCCCACCTCCTCTTTTTTTTTCTTTTCTCTTTGATTTTCTTCCTATGGCGCATAGGGCCTTCTTAGGCTGTCCCACCAGCCCACTAAGGGCTGGTGCGCCACCCCCAAGGCCTATGGGCTTCCCCGGGGTGGGTTGCCCCCCGGTGAACACCTGGAACCCATTCGTCATTCCCGGTACATTCCCGGTAACTCCGAAAACCTTCCGGTAATCAAATGAGGTCATCCTATATATCAATCTTCGTTTCCGGACCATTTCGAGAAACCCTCGTGACGTCCATGATCTCATCCGGGACTCCGAACAATATTCGGTAACCAACCATATAACTCAAATACGCATAAAACAACGTCGAACCTTAAGTGTGCAGACCCTGCGGGTTCGAGAACTATGTAGACATGACCCGAGTGACTCCTCGGTCAATATCCAATAGCGGGACCTGAATGCCCATATTGGATCCCACATATTCTACGAAGATCTTATCGTTTGAACCTCAGTGCCAAGGATTCATATAATCCCGTATGTCGTTCCCTTTGTCCTTCGGTATGTTACTTGCCCGAGATTCGATCGTCAGTATCCGCATACCTATTTCAATCTCGTTTACTGACAAGTCTCTTTACTCGTTCCGTAATACAAGATCCCGCAACTTACACTAAGTCACATTGCTTGCAAGGCTTGTGTGTGATGTTGTATTACCGAGTGGGCCCCGAGATACCTCTCCGTCACACGGAGTGACAAATCCCAGTCTCGATCCATACTAACTCAACGAACACCTTCGGAGATACGTGTAGAGCATCTTTATAGTCACCCAGTTACGTTGCGACGTTTGATACACACAAAGCATTCCTCCGGTGTCAGTGAGTTATATGATCTCATGGTCATAGGAACAAATACTTGACACGCAGAAAACAGTAGCAACAAAATGACACGATCAATATGCTACGTCTATTAGTTTGGGTCTAGTCCATCGCGTGATTCTCCTAATGACGTGATCCAGTTATCAAGAAACAACACCTTGTTCATAATCAGAAGACCCTGACTATCTTTGATCAACTGGCTAGCCAACTAGAGGCTTGCTAGGGACATTGTTTTGTCTATGTATCCACACATGTATATAAGTCTTCATTCAATACAATTATAGCATGGATAATAAACGATTATCTTGATACATGAATTATAATAATAACTATATTTATTATTGCCTCTAGGGCATAATTCCAACATGCTTGTGATATGATATGGCCAATGACGTGATATGATATATTGGATGTATGAGATGATCATGTTGTAATAGTTAATATCGACTTGCACGTCGATGGTATGGCAACCGGCAGGAGCCATAGGGTTGTCTTTAAACTAACGTTTGTGTTTTCAGATGCGTTTACTATATTGCTAGGACGCAGCTTTAGTAGTAATAGCATAAGTAGCACGACAACCCCGATGGCGACACATTGATGGAGATCATGATGATGTAGATCATGGTGTGGCGCCGGTGACAAGAAGATCGTGTCGGTGCTTTGGTGATGGAGATCAAGAAGCACATGATCATGGCCATATCATGTCACTTATGAATTGCATGTGATGATAATCCTTTTATGCACCTTATTTTGCTTAGAACGACGGTAGCATTATGAGGTGATCTCTCACTAAAATTTCAAGACAAAATTGTGTCCTCCCCGACTGTGCACCGTTGCTACAGTTCGTCATTTCGAGACACCACGTGATGATCGGGTGTGATAGACTCAACGTTCACATACAACGGGTGCAAAATAGTTGCACACGCGGAACACTCGAGTTAAACTTGACGAGCCTAGCATGTGCAGACATGGCCTCGGAACACAAGAGACCGAAAGGTCGAGCATGAATCGTATAGTTGATATGATTAGCATAGAGATGCTTACCACTAAAACTAGTCTCGACTCACGTGATGATCGGACTTGAGATAGTGGATTTGGATCATGCACCACTCAAATGACTAGAGAGATGTACTTTTTGAGTGGGAGTTCTTAAGTAATATGATTAATTGAACTAATTATCATGAACATAGTCTAATAGTCTTCGCGAATTATGATGTTGCTTGCGCTATAGCTCTACTATTTTTATATGTTCCTGGAGAAAATTTAGTTGAAAGTTGATAGTAGAAACTTTGCGGACTAAGTCCGTAAAACTGAGGATTGTCCTCACTGCTGCGCAGAAGGCTTATGTCCTTAATGCATCACTCGGTATGTTGCACCTCGAGCGTCGTCTGTGGATGTTGCGAACATCTGACATACACGTTTTTGATGACTACGTGATAGTTCAGTGCATAATACTTAATAGCTTAGAAGCAAGGCACCGAAGACGTTTTGAAACGTCACGGAACATAAGAGATGTTCTAAGAGATGAAATTGAGATTTCATGCTCGTGCCCTTGTTAAGAGGTATAAGACCTCCGACAAGATTCTTTGCCTACAAAGTAAAGGAGAAAAGCTCAAATCGTTGAGCATGTTCTCAGATTGTCTGAGTACAAACAATCGCTTGAATCAAATGGGAGTTAATGTTCCAGATGAGATAGTGATGGATCTCCAAAGTCACTGCCACTAAGCTGCTAGAGCTTCATGACAGACTATAAACAAATCAAGGATATATATGATGATCCTTGAGTGATTCGCAATGTTTGACATTGAGAAAGTAGAAATCAAGAAGGAGCATCAATTGTTGATGGTTAGTAAAACCACTAGTTTCAAGAAGGATAAGGGCTAGAAGGGATACTTCATGAAACGACAAGCCATCTGGTGCTCTAATGAAGAAACCCAAAATTGAACCCAAACCCGAGACTAAGTGCTTCTGTTATGAGGGGAATGGTCACTGAGGCGGAGCTACCCTAGATACTTGGTAGATAAGAAGGCTGGCAAAAGTCGACAGAAGTATATTTGATATACATGATATTGATGTGTACTTTACTAGTACTTCTAGTAGCATGAGGGTATTGGATATCGGTTCGGTTGCTAAGTGATTAGTAACTCGAAATGAAAGCTACAACGGAGACTAGCTAAAGGCGAGGTGACGATACGTGTTGGAAGTGTTTCCAAGGTTGATGTTGGGGCATAGTTTATGCCTAAGTAATTTTGGTGATTGATGACAGTACCGTACAGGACTAACCGTGTGTGTTAAGGTTTCAGATAACACACGTCAACGGCATAAGACAACACGTCTCCTCATTCATGGAACAGAAGCACGGCGCTCTCCTCGATTCTCTTTATTTGAGTCATACGAAAGACGTACTATTAAGAGGGGATCCATAGTGGAAAGGTTTGGGTGGAATCTATCTTTGCACACGCACACTTCACATTCTCCCTTTCCTTCATCATTGGAGCGGCCCCCGCCACTTTGTTTCTCGCATCTTTGCAAAATGGTCCCCAGCGGTAGTACCGCTGGCTCTAGCGGTAGTACCGCTGGATTGCTGGCGGTAGTACCGCTTCAGCCAGCGGTAGTACCGCTAGCTAGCGGTAGTACCGCCCCTGGCCAGCGGTAGTACCGCTCCAGGAGCTTTGTTCCACCTGCCTAGCGGTAGTTCGTGGACGGACCTTTTTGCGAAGACTTTCTTGGCGGTAGTAGTGCTTTTGCACTACCAAAGGGCCAGCGGTAGTACCGCTGGTGTCAGCGGTAGTACCGCTGGAGTCCCAGCGGTAGTACCGCTGCATCCAGCGGTAGTACCGCCAGGCGGCGGTAGTACCGCCCCTGTTCAGCGGTAGTACCGCTGGAGTGCCAGCGGTAGTACCGCTGGAGCTCGGGCAGAGAGTGGGAAAACGGTCTGATTTTCTCGCCCACTATATAAAGGGTTCTTCTAGCTGAGGAACCTTATCTCTTACCTCTCTAAGCTCCATTGTTGCGCCCCAAGCTCAAAAGTGCCCGATCTCTCTCCATAGCCAATCAAACTTGTTGATTCTTTAGGGATTGGTTGAGAAGGCCTAGATCCACACTTCCACCAAGAGAAAAGTTGATTCCCCCACCAATCCCTTGCGGATCTTGTTACTCTTGGGTGTTTGAGCATCCTAGACGGTTGAGGTCACCTCGAAGCCATATTCCATTGTGGTGAAGCTTCGTGGTTTAGTTGGGAGCCTCCAAGCTTTGTGTGGAGTTGCCCCAACCTTGTTTGTAAAGGTTCGGTCGCCGCCTTCAAGGGCACCTATAGTGGAATCACGGTACCTTGCATCGTGCGAGGGCGTGAGGAGAATACGGTGGCCCTAGTGGCTTTTTGGGGAGCATTGTGCCTCCACACCGCTCCAACGGAGACGTACTTCCTGTCAAAGGGAAGGAACTTCGGTAACACATCCTCGTCTCCATCGGTTCCACTTGTGGTTATCTCTATCCTTTACTTTGTATTTGCTTATGCTTGTGACTATATCTTACTTGTCTTAATAGCTCTCGTTGTTAGCTTCTATAGGGTTCACCTCATTGTCGTATTATTTGTGAACCCGTAGGGTGTTTACCTTAACTTGCTAAGATTAATTAAAAAGTGGTCGTTGTCTATTCACCCCCCCCCTCTAGCCAACCATATCGATCCTTTCAATTGGTATCAGAGCCACGTCTCTTTATTAAGGGTTTAACCACCCGAAGAGTATGGAAGGCGAAGAGGGAATTAATCATGGGCAACCCGAGGCCATGGACTTGACTTCGGTCACAAGGGACGACTTGAATACGGCTATGGCCGCTCTCAAGACGTCCTTGACGAACGAGGTCAAGACCATGCTTAAAGAGTTAATTGAGGGATTTAAAAGTTCACCCGAACCGGCTATAGTGGTTAAACCCACCGTTTCCGATTCGGAGGCCAACTCCTCTAAGGAAGCGGCTAAAGGTATGCAACCTCCCTCGTCTCATGAAAAGGATGGGACTGGAACATATGCCTCAGTTCCACCCCCATGGTCTATGGAGGATCCGTTCCCGCACCACGTCTTAATCCTGTTGGTCCTCCTCCTAAGCTTGTGAAAGGTGACTTTGCTAACTGGGTATTTTCTATTAAGTCTCATTTGAATCACAGCTCAACAATTTTGTGGAGAATCATTGAGAAAGGATATTATCCCCGTGATCCAAGCAACCTCACTCCGAGAGAAGATGCACACAATCAATACAATCACTCTGCTTTGTTTATTCTCCAGTCTGCTGTGCCACCTGAAGATCTTCCCCACTTACGTCCCTTCACATTGGCCAAGGATTGTTGGGAGCATATTATGGTGTTGTACAAGGGAAGCTCAAGCATTCAACGATCCAACTATGAAGTGATACTTGATAAGGCCGATGAGTTTGTGATGAAGGAAGACGAGGACCCTCGTGATCTCTATCGGAGGGTGACTGCTATTGCTGTGGCACTAAAGGATCATGGGAGTAAGGATGTGGATGATACATGGGTCAAGCGCAAGTTTCTCAAAGCCATCATGCCTTTCAACAAAGCCATGTCATCTGTCATTCGTCAGCGGCCAGACTTCCACTCCTTGTCTTCCAGTGAAGTGTTGGATGCGTTCATAGCAATGTCAATCATGAACGAAACAGCCGACAATGCTCTTGCTCGTGTTCGATCAAAGACAACTTCACCCAACCTTGCATTGAAAGCAAGAGCAATGCTTGAAGAAGAAGAAGAAGATGAGGAAGAGGAGAGCTGCCCTGAAGACACAAAGTATGCCTATCATGAGCACATGGCTCTTGCATCAAGGCAATTCTGGGGCAATAAAAGGAACTCAAGACCCAACTTCACCAAGAACAACTCGAGTGGATTCAAACCCAAGCAACGAGTAAGGACATGTTATAACTGTGGCAACGTGAGTCACTTCGTGGAAGAATGTCCCTATGAGAAAAGGGAAGACAACGGAGGCAAGCTCATTCGCAAATACAAAACCAAATCATTTCCAATCAAGAACAACTTTGTGAAGAAACCTCACCCAAAAGGGATGGTGGCCCTGGAAGAGTATCCTTCCGATGATGATGGTGATGATGATACAGTGGGAACGGCAACTGTTGCTATTGCCACTACCTCTTCCCAGAAGGTGTCTCTCTTCAACGTCCCCAACGAGAACCACATCACCAAGTGCCTCATGGCAAAAGGTATCAATCAGGTAACTCCCATCATTAAGACCAACATTGCTTCTGCTCCTTCATTGTTAAATTGTGTTGAAGATAGTGATGTTGGGGAACTTAATGAGCATGATCTTGATAAGTTTCTGTGCACTATTAAGGGAGAACCCAAGAAGCACTTTGTTGCTCTCTTGGAACAACTGGGTGAGGCCACTGACCTCATTGAGTCTCATGAGGAGACCATCTCCGAGCTTCAGGGACATAGTCGTGACTATGCCGATGAAATTGCCGAATTATCTAGTGCTCTAGAGGAAGAGCGCACTCTTCGTTTGGCTCTTGAGGAGTCATGTAACGATGACTGCGCTAAAATACAAAAGAAACTAGATCATGATGTTGTTCTTACTCGCATGCTTAAATCTAAAAAGTATGCTCTTGAGGTTGGCCATGACAGACTCAAAGAGGAGTTTGACATACTTGACAAGGCCCATAAAGCCTTGAAAGGTGCTCATTTCTCTCTGAAAGAGTCTCATGATCAAATCCAAGCAAAGCTTACCAAGGAGATCTCTACTTGTCCTCCCTTTGTGTTAATTGATAATACTTGTGCAACTAACCCCTGTTGTGAGCATGTTCATCTTGTGGAGGAAAATGCCAAGTTAAAGGAGAAACTTGAGAAGGGCCTTGTGGCATGCATACAAGGTGAGAAGAGTCTGAACGATCTCTTGAGCACTCAAAAGGGTGCTGTAGGAAAGGAAGGACTTGGACTTACCTCCAAGTCAAAAGGTAAAAGGAAGAACAAGAACAAACGATCTCTCACCCTCATGGACATCTTCGTCAAAGAGGGTGAGGGGACTCAGAAGGTGAACAGGAACAAGGTGGACTATGGGAACCCCAAGAAGGGCAAAACCGTTCCTACTAACACAGCCGACAAACTCAATTCTTCTTATGTTTTATGTTGTGCTAGTGATGGGCATGTTTATGCCAGATTTGTTGGTTCCTACGATGAAGATATTGAATGGGCTATCTGGGTTCCTAAGACCCTTGTCTCTAACATGAAAGGACCCATTAAAAAATGGGTACCTAAAACCAAGCCTTGATCTATTGCAGGAGTTTGCTTCCGGTGGGGTGTCATGGTTGCTCGATAGTGGAGCAACAAATCATATGACCGGAATCAAGGACTTAGTGGTGGATGTGCATCCTTCTCCATCTATGCCCACCCATGTCCAATTCGTCGATGCATCCTCTTCAAAGGTATTGGCATTTGGTAAGGTGGTCGTCTCTCAAGATTTATCTATTGAGAAGGTCATGCTTGTTGAGTCACTTGCCTACAATTTACTTTCGGTTCGTCAACTTGCAATTATGGGTTTTTCCACATTCTTTAATATTGACACTGTGGTCCTCCTGAGGAGCAAGACTCTTAAAGTAGCCTATGTTGGACATGTCGAAAATGGTCTTTATGTGGTGAACTTCTCAAAGCGACCCACTAAGACTGCGACATGTTTAATGGCTAAAGTTGACGTGGGCTGGCTTTGGCATCGCCGTTTAGCTCATGTCAATATGAGATCTTTGCAAAGTCTTCTGACAGGGGACCATGTTCGTGGACTAACAAATGTGAGCTTTGCTAAAGATCATGTTTGCAGTGCTTGCATTGAAGGAAAGATTCATGAAACTGCTCATCGTCCAACGACTCTTATCTACACCAAGAGGCCATTGGAACTTCTCCATATGGATTTGTTTGGTCCTCCAACATTTGATAGTCTTGGAGGCAGAAAATATTGCTTAGTGATTGTTGACGACTACTCAAGATATACCTGGGTATATTTCTTTAAAAGGAAGAGTGAAACTCAACAAACGGTCATCAACTTTGCTAATGAAGCGCAACGTCAACATGAAGCAAAGATCTTGATGATTACGAGTGACAATGGCACCGAGTTCAAGAACTACACCTTAGATGAGTTTCTAGGTGATGAGGGAATAGAGCACCAATATTCTGCACCATATACCCCTCAGCAAAACGGTGTGGCAGAAAGGAAGAACCGGACCTTGATAGACGCTGCAAGAACAATGATGGCAGAATTCAAATCTCCATATAACTTCTGGGCAGAGGCCATCAACACAGCACGTCATGCATCCAATCGGCTCTACATCCGCAAAGGCTTGAACAAGACTCCTTATGAGATTCTAACTGGAAACAAACCCAATCTCAAGTACTTCCGGGTATTCGGTTGTAAGTGTTTCATTCTCAAGAAAGGAGCACGATTAGCTAAATTTGATTCTAGAGCACATGAGGGTATTTTTGTTGGTTATGCTACAAACTCTCATGCTTACCGTGTCCTCAACAAGTCCACCGGACTAATTGAGGAGACGTGTAACGTAGAGTTTGATGAAAATAATGGCTCCCAAGTGGAGCAAAGTGGTCTTTGTGATATAGGTGATGAAATTCCTCCCGAAGCCATAAGAAGAATGGGGATTGGTCAAATACTCCCCATTGAGGAACCCCTTGTGGCCGAAGGAGAAGGACAATGCTCTACTCAAGTGGAGCCATCACCCCCACAAGCCCCAGACGCTTCCGATGAACAAAGAGAAGACTCTCAACAAATTGAACAAGCTCAAGGTCAAGATCAATTGCCCAACAATGGTGATGTGTCCCATGATATTCAAGCACTACCCCAAGACTCCGAACCGGCTCATGATCAAGTCAAGTGCAACCCCGAGATTCAGACCAAGTAGAAGCACAAGATCAAGATCAAGAGCAACCACTAATACAAGAACAAACTAGTGAACCTGCTCAAGTCGAAGGACAAGATGATCAGGAGACTGTCTCACAATTCCCGTCTGGAGCTCCAACAACCGGCTCAAGACGCAAGGGCAAGCAAAAGAAACAAGTCGATGCTCCCCCATTATCTAATGAAGAACTCTTGGAGCGTCGAGCAGCCAAGAATGCGAACAAGCTGAGAGTCAAGTCACATCTTATGAAGAATGTACTTGGCAGTTTAAAAAGGGGAGTATCCACCCGTCAACAGCTTTGGAATTATTGTGAGCATCACGCGTTTGTCTCGTATTGTGAACCTCAACAGGTACAGGAAGCGCTCGATGATGAGGATTGACTTATGGCCATGCACGAAGAACTTAACAACTTCGAGCGCAACCAAGTCTGGGATTTAGTGCCTCGGCCAACGGAGGAACATAATGTCATCGGGACCAAATGGATATTCAAGAACAAGCAAGATGCCAATGGAATTGTGATTCGAAACAAGGCAAGATTGGTGGCTCAAGGCTACTCCCAAGTCGAGGGTATCGACTACAGTGAAACATTTGCCCCTGTTGCTCGTCTAGAATCTATTCGCATGTTACTTGCATTTGCTTCTCATCATAACTTCAAATTACAGCAAATGGATGTGAAAAGTGCTTTTCTTAATGGTCATTTGAATGAGTTGGTCTATGTCAAACAACCCCCGGGATTCGAACATCCCAAGCTCCCCAATCACGTGTACAAACTTAATAAGGCACTCTATGGCCTTAAACAAGCCCCACGCGTGTGGTATGAGTATCTTACTGAGTTGTTACAAGATCGTGGGTTTGAAATTGGGAAGATAGATCCCACTCTTTTTACTAAGAGGGTTAAAGGGGATTTGTTCATATGCCAACTATATGTTGATGATATTATCTTTGGCTCTCCTAACATTTCATTCAATGAAGAATTTGCTGCACTAATGACTGAGAAGTTTGCGATGTCCATGATGGGAGAGTTGAAGTTCTTCCTCGGGTTCGAGATTAGACAAGGTCTAGAAGGGACATTCATCAGACAAGCCAAGTACACTCAAGACATGCTCAAACGGTTCGAGCTCGAAGATGTCAAGCCGGTCAAGTTCCCCGTGCCAACAAGATGCAAGCTTGACAGTGATCCCAATGGTAAAGCAGTGGATCAAAAGGTATACCGCTCCATGATTGGATCCCTCCTTTACCTTTGTGCATCTAGACCGGATATTATGTTGAGTGTAGGGATATGTGCACGGTTTCAATCCGCACCAAAAGAAAGTCATTACATGGCTGTTAAGCAAATCTTTCGATATTTGGCTCATACCCCATACTTTGGCCTCTGGTATCCCAAAGGAGCAAACTTCAATCTAGTTGGCTATTCTGACTCAGATTGGGCAGGAGATTGTGTGGAGAGGAAGTCAACGTCTGGAGGATGCCAATTCCTTGGTCGCTCTTTGGTAAGTTGGTCTTCAAAGAAGCAGAATTGCGTCTCCTTATCATCCACCGAAGCTGAGTATGTGGCAGCTGCAAGTTGTTGTGCACAATTGCTATGGATGAGGCAAACTTTAAAGGATTATGGTGTCACTTGTGACAAAGTGCCTCTTCTATGTGACAATCAAAGTGCTATCAAGATTTCCCTCAACCCAGTGCAACATAGCAAAACCAAACATATTGATATTCGTCATCACTTCATTCATGAACATATCAAGCTAGGTGATATTGAGGTTCACTTCATCAACACTGAAGAGCAACTTGCAGATATTTTCACTAAGCCTCTAGATGAAGCAAGGTTCCGGGAGTTAAGGCATGAGCTAAATATCATTGATTCAAGTAATGTGGACTGAAACTAGGCATATTGCACCTCACTTTGCATTCCATCTTGGTCTAGATGTAGGCATGGACATAGGGGGAGTGTTGTTCTCTCAATGAACTTTCCCTCCCCCCATTATGCATAAATCAATCTAGTCTTTCACTTTAGCCATTGTCAAATGGCACTTGTGCTTCAAAGACGAGCATTGGTCATGAACCCAAGGATAATTCCTCGCGGTGTCATACCATTGTCTCAAACATAGGTGGCCTCGGCCACCGCCCCTCCATCCTTTCTTGCGTATAGAAGAAAGGATATACAATGACAAGTCAGTACATTTTCCTAGATGCTATCTATTTTTACTCAGTTGTCATGTGCCCAAGTTCATCTCTTTTCCTTAGCCGCGTTGCGACATTTACAGTGGTACTACCGCCAGGGTAGCGGTACTATCTCCAGGACCCCAGCGGTACTACCGCCAGGGATAGCGGTACTACCGCCAGGATTCCCATCTAACACAAACGGCTAGGAAATTTTTAGGGCTGCCCCAAGGGGGAGCGGTACTACCGCCAGGGGGAGCGGTACTACCGCCAGGACCCCAGCGGTACTACCGCTGCATCTGGCGGTACTACCGCCAGGTAGCGGTACTACCGCTGGGACCTCAGCGGTACTACCGCTGGCCCGTGCCCCTTCGGCTATATAAAGGAGGGGGAGCCCATTTTTCTCAACCTGTTTCTTCTTCCTCGCGGCTCCTCCCTCCCCTAGTCCGAAAACTCCCTGTTTGGATCTCGTTTCGTGGAGCTCCTTCTCCCCGTTGGTTTGGAAGGGTTGCTCCACCTCTCCTTCCTCCTCCAATAGCCATGAATCCCGGTAAAGCTCCTCCCTTCTTCTATTTGGTTGATGTTCTCGTTCTAGAGATAGGAGCATTGGGGATTGAATCCATATATTTGATCTTATGGCTAGTTCTTGGGTGGCATGAAGGAGATATTTGAGGGGAGTATAGGTCCAATGGATTGTTGTTGATTATGTTGCCATGCTCTAGGATTTACTTGTTTTAGATCTAGCACTTGAACTTGGTTTGGATTAGATCTAAAACTTGCTCTCTCTTGCCTAGGCATGTACTTATTTCGTGTTACTAGTGTTCCTCATGTAAAGTAGGGCTGGGGTGGAGTTCTTTATGTTCATATACAACCCATGCCCTCGTAACGATTTTTATCTGTCAGATCTGAAAAGTCAAACCCCAGCGGTACTACCGCCAGGGGTAGCAGTACTACCGCTAGGACCCCAGCAGTACTACCGCCAGGGGTAGCGGTACTACCGCTAGGCCCCAGCGGTACTACCGCCAGGAGCATTCACTGTGTATTCCTTTTATGTGCTTAGCAACGCGTGTTTATTTCTTCTATGTTTTCAAAGATTCGTTGCCTTGACTCTTTTTGTCGCCTCTTTTCGCTGTGTGTTTTGTGTCACAGGTGGCTCTCGCCGTTCGAACCCCCCTCGTGACACGCAGTCAAAGCAGTATCGCAACCAAGAGGCTCCCGAGGGGTCTGCCACCTCAGGTCTGCAACCCAAAAGGCAGTCCTTCAAGAAGGTCGCACACAAGGAGAAGATGGTCAATGTCCGTACAATGTCCCCCAAGGGCTTTCTGCAGTTTCGCACTCAGAACCACTATCTCAACGAGAGGGCTGTGATCAAGGATGTTGACCATGTCTGGGCCAGGGATCAGTGCAGGATCTACCGGGATGTTGTTGCGCATTTCAAGAAAAACTATGTCTCCGTTCAGTGGATTGACCTAGCCCATCTTTAGCGGAACCTAGAATATTTTGGTGATGCCCTCTCACTGATTGACAAACTGGGCATCAAGGACATCATCACATACAAGACAGATTTTGATCCCACTGCTGTTGCTCAGTTCTATGTCACGATCCACTTCTCTCCTGATGCAGAGCGCTCTATGGTGTGGATGACTGGGACTCAGAAGATGACCGGTACCTGGCGTGAGTTCATGCAATTCCTCAACATTGACTTCCAGGGAGCTGACACTCCA